>NC_092874.1:318676966-319382466 GCF_028372415.1 Notamacropus eugenii
AAATCTGGCAGAAAGACTGGGAGAGGCTAAACCACGTGGATTAACAAAAGCAGATATTGAACAACTTCCATCTTACCGGTTCAATCCTAACAACCACCAGTCAGAACAGACTTTGTAAGTTTTTAACTGTTGGTTAAGTCTATGTTAAGCACATGTTTTTGTCTTTTGAATTTGGATTCTACATTGATCATTAGGAAACCAAATGCCCTCTTTTATTTATTTCACATTTCATATCTTTAAGTTAACTCCAGAAGTTTCACAGATAGTATAAAAGATTGATAATATACTGCTTTACTGCAGTAATCTCTTTGAAGAAGCAGCTTGGGGTATTAAAGTAGGAATTTTTATATTTGCTCAGGAGACACCTTTATTATAATATTCTAATTTTAAAAACTCCTCTAAGTATGGTATAGAACTTAAAAGATTTCTTTAACTTGGTTCAGTTTTACATGTTAATTTCAAGAAAATTGTATATTAATATCAGTTTAAACTTGTAATTTAGGAGGAAATGTGATAGGATTCTGATTATATTCTGATATATGCAATATGGCAATTTCTAAGACGTCTGCAGATATAACAAAACAAAAAAACCCCTAAAACCCTAAAATATTTTGTTTTCTCCTTAGGTGCGTAGTATGCATGTGTGATTTTGAGTCAAGGCAGCTACTTAGAGTCTTACCCTGTAACCATGAGTTTCATGCCAAGTGTGTTGACAAATGGCTTAAGGTAAAGTAGAAGTTTGTATTAGATAAATGTTGGCATATGCTTTTATTTTCCCCTGACAATAAACATAACGGGTTCCCCAGAGCTCTTATGCTGAGGTTTGTTTTTGATGGAGAATTGTGTGGTAGAGGTACAGGGACATGCTTTCGAAGAGGCATATAAAGAACATTCCAAAATATTACAAAGACTGGTTCCAAAAGTATGAGCAAGTTAAGAGTAAATGAAAAAAGTACTTCTTAAATAGCTCTGAGTTGGAATCAGCCCCCATGTAGTTTGGGGGTAAGCAAATTGGGCCTGAGGGCCAAATGTAACCTGGTATACCTCCCATAACTAAGAATGTTTCTTATATGAAATAAGAAATAAAAACTATTCCTGGCTTAAGGGCCATATAAAAACAGGTGCAGGCCATAGTTTGCTGACCTCTGATTTATTTCAACTTGTGCCTACACAAGAATTCCCTCTTTGAAATATTTAATTGGGCCCCCCAAGCTGTACTTGAAGAATTCCAGTGAGAGGGAACCTACTCCCTCCAAAGGCAGCCCATTCCACTTTCAGATGGCTAATTGTTAGGAATAATTTCTTTAAATCAATCCTAGATCTCATTCTTCTCTTGTTCATGGATCTACTTTCGAGGGCAGTTGTATACCTGAATCTAATGCCAGCACCCTCTTAATTCAGACTTGATGTTGGGATAGAGGAAGACACCCCCAAGTCACTAAATACTTAACAAAGGAGGTTTTATAGCTTCTTAGTTCCTCCAGATGTGACTCTTCCTTGTCTCCCTCTGAAAACATGTATGGTCTGTAAGTCTTCAGTGTGTGGTAGTTCCCTGAAGTCTGACAGGCAGATTCCATATAGATAGTACTTGTTAAACTGCATCAGGGAAGCCAGGGCCTGTCATGTCCTAGGCTTGGTGGTATAAAGGCTAGAGAAGGAAACTGAGGCCAGTCAGGTCCCCAGGATAGCATTACTTTCTGTTAGATAAAGCCTCCTCATGTTGTAGGTGGGAAGAAAGAAAATACTGGTTCTTGTCACAGGGGCCAAACAACATGAGTAATCCCTCTTCCACATATCAGCCCTTCATATACTTGGAAATGGATATCATTTCCCATCCGGAGGCTTATCTTCTGACTCAACATCCCCAACTTTCTTAAACTGATTTTCATATGATATAGACTTAAGCCTGTTCCATAACTGAGCACAACACTTCATCTGTGGTCTGGCTAGGTCAGAGTACAATACAACAGTAATTTCCTTAATCCTATTAACTGCCCCTCTCTTAATGCAATATGGTATCTGATATGCTTTTTAGACTGTTATTTCTCACTGTTGAGTCATGTTGAATTTGCAGGACGCTAAAATCATCCAGTCATTTACAGATGAACTGTCTGTCCAGTTATGTCTCCTCCACCTTATACTTGGGAAATTTTTTTAAAACTTAAGTATAAGGCTTTTATTTATCCTTATTATATTTCATCTTATTATATATAACTCAGCTTTCTAGCCTAGGAATGAGGAACCTGTGGCCTTGAGGCTACATGTAGCCTTCTAGGTTCTTGGGTGCGAGCTTTTGACTGAGTCCATGTTTTACAGAACAGATCCTTTTATTAAGGGGACCTACAGGGTTACGTGTACCCTTGAGGCCACAGGCTCCCCACCCCTGTCCTGATTATCGTCTTTCAAATTGGCAATCCCACATTGTCATGTGCAGATGTAATAAGCATATCGTCTATGCCTTTATTCCCATCATTGTTAACAAACACATATCCCTGGAACAACACCCTTGTAAACCTCATTATAACTAGACGTTTAACCATTAAAGATTTTACTGTTTTTCAACCATTTCCAAAGCCACCCAGTTATACCGTCATCTTGTCCACATTATCCATTTTGTCCAGAAGAAGCACATTAAACTTTGCTGAATGCTTTACTAAAACCTAGGCTAAATGTGTAGCATTTTGTGATTTACTGATGTAGTGCTCAAATGGATCTAAAGGGACTCACGAGGTTCCTTTACGATGAAGATTATACACTGTCCTCGCTTGTTTATCCGTTGCCACTTGTCCATGTCCTCCCAAAAGTTTGCCATAAAAGACCCACTCATTGTGCTGGAGGCGTTCCTCACTTTCTCCCAACATCATGAGGGTGCCAGTGGAGCATTCTGACTGTTCACCTTCTCATCCTTCATTCTTGCCACATGCCTCGCTCATCTTCTACAGCTCCCTGGTAACATCCTTTATTCTTGTTCAGCTGCAGGACATACTTTATAGGGTATCTGTCCAAATGCATGTGGAATCTAAGCAGTAGGCCTTCATGTGCTTAGGGAATCTTCCTGGGCAGATGGACAGACCAGATTTCTTTGAGTGATTGGAGGTCTTTTCTAGGAGGCTCTGAAATGTTTTGGGTTTTGATGCAGTCATGGAAATATTATCTGCAGACAGCCCATCTGAAAGAATTTGCCATCCCTGCAAGAATCGTCGTTCGACCGAGACTCATAGCTGGATCTGCTCCCCACACCCTCTCGGTGGCGGATATCCTTGGCGAGCGTTTGTTTCCTTGTTTTTACCTCGCTTGATGTTTTTGATCAGAGGATCATTGAAATAGGGTTGTTTCTGTTAATACTTTGGAAGCAATCTTGAATGATTCTGATGTATAAATGAGGAAACACTTTTTCAAAAAAGAGACTGTAAAAAGTTTTGTTTTACTAAACCCTGTTAAAAAGGGAAATGAGGTTAGAGTGCCATGATCTGCTTTTTGATGAAACCGTATTCTCTCTTTGCTCAGGACTAGCATTTCTAGAGATTTTCTAACCGTCTCTTAAGTAATATATACTCTAGAATTTTTTCAGGAATTTAAATCAAGTTCACTGATGCTAATCTGCAAATCCACTATTGTCCATTTTTTAAAAATTGGAATGATTTTACCTTTCTGCAGTCCTATAATACATTTCCCATTCTCTATAGTCTTTTTTTTTTCTTCTTTCCACAATCTTTCAAAGAATTCTAATATCATACCTTATTATATGGTTCTTCTGGGCCCCATTACTTAAATTCATTAAGGACAGCTAGATGCATTGTTATTGTCTCCCTATTTATTTATGCTGGGTATTTAGGGGAGATTTTATAAAAGACTATCTCCTCTCTCTCCCTCTCCCTCTCCTTCTCAACAAATATGAGCTGCTTTTTTTTTAATCCCAGCTTGAGATTTTATTGACATAAAGGAATTCACAGTGAGGAGACTCCCTCTACAAATGTACCTCTGCAGTTACCTTTTGTTTTTTTCCATTAAGTCTTAGAGAGTTGCTGCGATAACAAGAGTGTAAGTGACTTATTGAGGATCACACATTCTTATGTACAAAAAGCAGGTCTAGAACCCCGGCAGCGCTCTGTCTGCTGTTCAGCACTGCCTTTTGTCGTCATCGTCATCACATCAGTCTCTAGTAGAATTCTGTATCCAGGAAGCATTAAGGACTTGGAAGAATGGGGAAGTCAATTCCAGTCCAACAAGCATTTCGTTTTTAGGCCAAATCAAGTGTATGGCTCTTAATTTTCTTCTTTCTTGAGCACCAGAAAGGTCTTGGATTGAATAATCCTTTATGTTTGGACTGCATCTCACAGGTTTCAGATGGCTTTGATTTTCCTTACTCTGAAAACTTCACAAAAATCCTGCAAAGTAGGTGCATTTATCTGAATTTAAGAAATAAGGAAAGAAACTGGGCTGCCATCTGTTATCTAAAGTTAGTACTCCATCTCTCCCATCTCTGTGACTGCCACATGCCTGAAAAACTCTGCTTCCTCACCTCTGCCTGTTAGAATTCCTAGTTTACATCCAGTCTCAAGTAATGTGGCAGCCTTTATTGATTCCCTTCTTAGTGTTCCTCTCTTCCTCCTTAAATTATTAGGAGTATGTTATGCTTTTCTGTTCCCAAGTATCCCTAAGTTCAGTGCAAGCTCCTTGAGGGTAGGAATATGCTCTCATTTTGTCTTTGCTTCCTTGCCCATCGTAGGTATTTAATTAATGTTTGTTAAAATCGTGGCACCAAAACTAGAATCCGGATCTTCTGATTCCCGGTCTGTTGCCTTCTCTGCTATGCCAGGACGCCTCTGACTCTCAAAGATGGGCTTCATCTCTTATATTGAAGGAGTCGAAAACATTTCTTCTTCTCATATCTTAATGCTTTTTATCTCCCTTTCTTCCTCTTTCTATCGCTTCTGCCTCTTCACCTTACTATTATCAGATATAAATTTATAAACTAGTCTAGGCTTTTACTATTATATTCACAATAATTTTATAACTGAACAGATTTAAACATGTGAAATAATATTTTGGCTCCATATTGAAACATAACCACCTAAAATGGTTTTATATTTCTGTCTAAAAGGAAGCAAAGGTGCATTCAAGTTCACTTCCATTCAAACAATCTAGTATAATAAGTTAAATATGTTTTTATATGTTACAGAATTATGGAAGCAAGAAAATAAAAGTTCAGGGGTTGGAATTTTGTTTATTCACAAGTGCAAATCATTTATATGACTTGGTAATATAACATACAAATGGATACATATAATTTAGATTCCACACTATTTGTAATACTAATTCTTTATGTCCCCTTTTTAAAGAAAGCAAGTGTGTATATATGTGTACACACACACACACACGCACACGGTGGTGGGGCGTATCCTGACATACTCTGTATTCACATAAGTCTGTTGTTGTATTGAAGTAGCTTCCTCCTTGGAGAAAATACTTGTGGACCTAGAGCATGATATCCTAAGAATTTTTTTCTTTTTTTATGTCATAATTTTGTTGTGCACAGACCTGGCAAAAACAAAGTGAAGTGTTTTTTAAGTGCCTGCTGTGGTTCAGTCATATCTATTTAACCTAATAAGCTTGGGGATCTAGAAGTGATTTCTGGGTGGGTTTTTTTTTCAAGTATGAGTACCCTTTATTTTATGGGCTATTACTTCTATCAAAGCTAGAAAGGCTGAGTAATGGTGTTGTACTTTCTAAAAGAGAGAGAGTAAGCACATATACAGCATCTACTATGTACCAGGCGTTTAATATTTTACAAATGTTACTTCGTTTGATCTTCAACCAAAGACAAACTTTTCTGTCCACACTGCATCTCATTAAAAACAAGCACCTATGTTCATTTGCAGCAGATGAAATCTTGCTTGGTTATGTTTCAGGTGCTAATGATTTGACTTGCCATAGAGGAAATGCTGGGCAAATTATTAAACATATGGATGGAAGTTCAAAATCAACAAAATATGACCTTAAGCCCTATCATTATTAAAGAATAGTAAAGACACTTCACTTAAAACACTGACAAGGTGGAAGTTATACATATGTGGAAGTCACTTAACCTCAGTTGCCTCACCCTGGGTCATCTCCAGTCATCCTCATGAATATCTGGTCACTGGATTCAGATGGCTCTGGAGGAGAAGTGAGGCTGGTGATCTGCACAGCCCTCCCTCCCTCAGAACAAAGTCAAGTGCAAGTCATGTCATTATTTCTCTGATGGCGTGGTCTTCTTCGGCAACGAAGGGCGAACACACAACAAGGTGCTTTAAAAAAAATAAGAGCAAAGTACAACCATCTGAGTGAGTTAGCATTAAGTGATTGGACTTATTGAAATTCTAGGTATGATTCATGCATAAAGAGTCTAAGGAAAAAGATTACTTCATCGCAAATATCTTTTGAGTTGAAGACCATATTAGTATATTCATTGCCTAAATTCCTAATCTTAGAAGGACTACCCTGAGGTCTAAATCCCTTATAACACCCATTCCTTAGAACAAGTATCAGCAAACTACAACCCAGGGCCACATCTGGGACCTCCTCTATCTGTATTCAATAAAGCCCAAGAAGCTAAGAATGCATTACATTCTTAAATAAATTTATTGCATTCTGACTGGATTTGGCCCTCTGGGTTATATTGTGGACTTCTTCCTTATCTCTCTCCTTCCATGCAACCTTGTAGGCAAAGGGACTGTTTTGATTTTTTTCTTTGCTTTCCCAAGGCTTGGCATGTTGCCTGGCACCTGGTAAGTGTCTAATAAATTTAAACTTACTGGTTACTTGATTTGCCAGTGTATTTGTAACAGAGCCATTTTTGGGAGTGGTCTTTGCTTTTCAAAGATACTTTTGTCCCAAATAGTTTCTTCAGTAAAACTTATCAAATTCAGTAAACCCCAGATCATGCAATAAATTTAAGTTGTATGCCTATGAATTACATATATCTAAAAATTGTCTTCATTACTAGGTGGTAAGTTCCTTGAAATCCTTCTGTGTTCGTCTTTGTTTTGCACCAACCTTTCCTCTTCCTCCAGGAATCTTCCTGCTTTAGTACATTACACGTAAACACTTTTCTCCCCAGGAAAATCTTTTTTTAAAATTTTAGATTCCAAATTCTCTCCTTCTAGGCCCTCCCCTGTCCATTAAGAAGGCAAGTAATATGATACTCATTATTACACATAAAAACATTTAATAAATATTTACTTACTGAATAAATTAGCATAGTCCATGAACCCAAAGGAAAGGTGACCAGCTGCCAGTGTTATTATTACCTGAGAATGACACCAGCTCCATTAGGAGAAATGTGTAAAACTACCACTGTCTACAGAAGAAAAAGCCAAATTAGTAGTGTATAAATTATATGATCCAAATATAATCAGCTGCTCTGCCCAAATAGAAACTCTCCCACACCAAATTTCCAGGTTCGCCACTAGATGTCACTCTGCCATATTTTACCAAAAAATTGCCCTGAGTTATATCCACTTTAGATTTCGTTCCTAAATTTGTTTAAGCCAAAGTTTTGAGATTTTCTGTTAAAGGCCATTGTCACAAAAAAATCAGAGGCCATGAAGAAACAAAAGTTTTCAGTGAGGCGAGAGCTGAAGGTAGTTATTCTGTTGCTATTTTATGAAATGGAGAATATAACGACATAAAATTCTATTCAGTAAGTATAATTAAAAATATACAATCCAGTTTTGTAGGTACAGTTATGGCCACTTACAGGGAGTGATGATAAGTGCAAGTAAAATTCACACAAGAGTGCTGTCATTATTATTCTGTCCTTATAGGATCTTATTGACATGAATTTCTACATTAAGAACCAGTTTGTCAGTTTTTTTCTTATTTTAAATTTCAGAGCATTTTATGTTACTTGAATAGTTGTTTATTTTACCTATGAAAATCTGAAAGAATTGGCCAGGTAGGAAGGTGTTACTTTGCTTTAAAAATTTATGTTGAAACCTCAAAAAATAAAGAATTACAGATTTAGAGCAGGAAGGATCCTTAGAATTCATCTAGTCTGACATCTTTTATAGATGAGGAAACAATACCAGAGTATCATAGTGACTTGTCCATATGAGGATTCAAACTGAGCATAATGCATATAAAACACTGCAAATATGTCCTATGCAAAACCTAGATATTATCATCTGATACTAGATCAGGTGGCCTTTTCCAGTGTATCTTGCTATTTCAGTCAATTTGTATAACTGTCAACCTTGAAAGACCTTTTGATCAGAAGCGAACTACTGCCTTTTATTGTTTTTTGAAAGATTGACTGATTTTATTCCATACCACTTAAAGATTATACTTAACTATGCCCATGAGTGAAGTGAATCTAAATGCCAGATGTTTCCCAACCTAAACTAATAATAATTCACTCATATTTTCCTTTACAAGAGTCAGTATTTTTCTCTGGTTTATGTATGATAAAACTGAGGCACGGGGGTATTAAATGTCTTATCTATTGTCAGTTAGCTAGTATGTGTCAGGATTTCAAATCCAATTCTTTTTTATTCCAAGAATGTTCTTTACTGTACTGATTCTCCCACACTGAATTAACTTTATTTTGATGATTAGGGCACAAAATGGAAGCATGTTTTTAACTAGTCTTCATTTGAACAGTAAATGTCATAATGGAAATGTGTTTGTCTTTGAACAGATAGGTTTCTAAATCACAACTCAATCCAGTCTTATTTTGCCTTCATCTTACAGGCAAATCGTACCTGCCCAATTTGTCGAGCTGACGCGTCAGAAGTGCATCGTGATTCAGAATGACCAACCTAAGAGCACAAATTTAGTTTGGGTGTTCCTCATCACATGTATATATGGACTGTCCATTGAATTTTACCTGTGTGGCTTCCAGCCTTTCCCTTACCAAAAAGGTCAATAGACCTTTCTTTGCACTGTGTGATTTAATTAATTATAAATCTTACAATTAGTCGTCACAATTATGGGATTGTTATACTAACAGTGTGATTGGAACTCCAAAGACTTTTTCTTTAGCTTAATTTTGTGTGTGCACTAACATTCCCTGGTTTTTGTGTGATCATTCCGAGTGTTGCTGCAAGATTACTGTGGACGTGATCTTAGCATGTGCTTTTATTAAGAGTGGTAGCTCCAAACAATATAGCACTCTACCTTATATAGAGCCTTCAGAAACTGTGAGTGGAAATGAATGAAATGTATGAGTCTGGTGATATATCCACGTGTGTCTGCAAGTATGCAAGTATTTGTGTGAGGGTGTGGTAGCATAATGTGTGCGTGAGATCCTGTATACCAGCATGTACTGAGAATGTGTGTAGTGTTAATTATGCTGCAATGTATAATCTTGTGTGTTATTTAAGCAGTACTAGTACTGTACACTGGTTTCTTTCCTTGTGTTTGCTGTGCACACTGAATGCTAAGGGTGCATCAATTATAAGCATTTAACATTCTCTCCCCCAATTCCCTCCCAATATAATTAATGATACAAAGACCATTTTTATTCTTTAGGTGGCTGTTATACTTTTACTTTTTTGGTGGTCTCAACTGTGGCCACTTATAGAAAAAGTGTACCAGGACCTAATTTTTAGTTCTCTTATGAAAGTGAATTTTAAAATGTCAGACTTGCTGTTTCCTTTTAGAAGGGTGCAATATCACACATAATCAGTTAGCAATATTAACATGTTCAATCAGTAATTTGAATGTTGGTTATGTTCCCGTCTCCTTAACATTTCCAGTCAGCTTGTTAAATAATGTACCTTTTTTAAAGTGGTGAAATTTTTGTCACTAAAGATATCCCCAGTCCCGTGCAGTCACACCTCCTGAAATTTGGCATTCTCCTTCACCAGAATCTTAATTTGTTTTCACCAGTTGAAACCTGGATTCCTGGCACGTATTCCTTGTAGAATAGCACAAGCAAAATTAAGTTTGAAGGAAATGACATTTCTCTTCATATAGGGTATTTTAACTGATTCTGAACATAGTCTGGCTGGTTCTCTTTTGGAGAGTACCATGTCCCACCGTTTTCCTTTTAACTTGTGCTGTATGGATGAACTCCCTGATAAGAACCCTGCTTTTTTTTCTTAGTCAAACCTGGGGTTGGGGGTGTGTTTTTTTTTTTCCTTGCATGAATGAGTAAAGTGTAATACAATCAGTGTCCAGGATGTTAGCAGTATAAAAGAGGATTCCGTTCTTGGACTGAGAACATAATGCTGTGAAAAAAGGAGTTAATCTCCCTTCAATTGACCTGAATAATGTTATAGTTGCAGTCTTGAATAAACTGGTTGACTTACCGTGTCTCAGCTTGCTTTAGGCTGTTTTTCAGTAATAGAATTAGATTGAAAAGAATTACATTTCTTGAATCCCTCCACTTCTTACCTTGGGTGAACGTTGTCACTTTGGTTGCAGTACCTGAGCAGCACATTTAGTTAGCAGTCTCATCCCAGCTTTAAGTTCCTTGTGTCATAATTTTGGATGCTTCGGATGCCATTCAGCTTTTAGTATCACTGATGTTTTTCAGACAGTGTTATGGCTACCACCATGCTGCTTTGCCCTCTTTCAAAGGCTCTACAGACTAATCGCAACATGAAGTTGAGTAACGTAAAACAAGCACAATTTTGCCCGTTTTTCAGACACTGTTGACTCCTACCTAGTTAAAACAGGAAGATAGAATTAATAGAGCTTTTTGGTCTGCTCATGTTTGTCAGATCATAAGAGCACTAATAAAATTAAACAATAAGTTAAAAATATACAGCATACTATTTTTTAAACCGTTATAGAGCCCTCCCCAAAAATGTGGTAGAGTGGAATTATTGATGCAACCAACCACAAACCAATTAAATCATGTATAGTTAACCTTTATTTTTTTAAAATAAGGAAATCATGTTTAAAATTACAATATGCCACACATCTTATACATAAACTCTTTTATATAGCTGCAGAAAAGCCTTTTTAATCTGTACAGATCTAACAATAACACGACTACACTCAGTATTCACTTTATTGAAGCATGCAAATAAAGCACTTTTTCTAATTTAGATAGAAATACGTAATTAACAAGGCACAGTGTACTAATATGTAGATAAACTAGTACCTTTTTTCCCCTTGGAACTTAAGATTTCTTGTCATAATGTCCCTTGTCCAGTGAAGTTTTGTGAAACAGTTGACAATTTAGGGGGCAGTAAGGACTGATTTGGTCAAATACTGAATGATTGCACTCTTGTAACTAAGCTGAAATTTAAAAAAAAATTTGCATGGGACTCTTGGCAATGTGTGCAGATCTATTTCATGTGGTTAGTGTGTATTTAAAGCACACATGCATGTGGGGTGAATCAGCTCAGACTAGCTACATTGAACCTCTTCCCCTGTTGTGACGGACAACAGGGGAAGGGAAGGGGTTTCATGCTCAGCTACCTTTGGATTAATGCACACTTACGTGTGTGACTCCATACCCTACAGTGGAAATTCACAGCGTCAGAATCCAATACAATATTTATGTTTATTGCCTTTCCCCTTTCCTTTCAAAAATGAAAATGATTGGCTTTACCATCCTAGCTCTGCTGTGTGGCTGCATGAATTGTCAGCTTTGTTTGATTATTTTTGAAAGAGAGATGTCAAGGCCTCCAGATATTAGAATCTCATTTTCTTACTAAAAGTTTTTCAAGCAAAATGGGGGAAACGTGTAAGTATGTTTAGGTTTTATACGATCTCTTATCTGTGATTTGTTAAAGCTCTTAAAATTTAGGCCTCTTGTACATACTTTGGATGGGATCTACCAGCTCAGTTTCATTTTAGGAAAACATTTTTGATGGAGATACCTTTGGGCCACCGTTAAAATTGTTTTTATTTTCCTTTTGGTACATTCAGTTACCTCATTTTGCTGTTTGTTTCAAACTTGCTAATGATTATGAAAGCTTAAGAGTTTTTTGTTGGAAATCATATTTGTTGAGTCTTTTCCTCATCGTACTCTTATTGTATCATTTAATGTAGTTTTAAATGTATTATAAATACCTGTAACCAAATCATTTGAAGGCTTGATAAATTTTTAACAAAATTTGTACATTTTTTATGAAAGTTACTAGTAATGCTTTACTAAGTAGTGCAATGAATTTTTATTTTTAATCCCTGTGCCCTATTTTGGAGTTGAGAGGGTTGTTCAGTAATAAATGTATGACATATACTTAGAATTTCTTGTCATTCTTCCTGGTTTTGTATTTGGGTTTGTAAGCGGATTACTCCCAGAACCCCCAAACTTTATTTACATTTTTATGAATAATGTTTGAATGTTTGGAGGATACACAGCATACTCCTTCATGCACTGAATTGAACAGTGAAGTACAGATCAGAGTATCCCAAAAATCTTAGTGCAGTTTTAAGCCATTAAAGTTTTATAAAGCAATTAATAAACTTTTCAGCCACACTATGATTTTAGGGACACCCTGTACAGTGTATGCTTCTTTTTAGAACAATACATAAAATATGACTGGAAAGCATCACCAAAAAAGTCTTAAAATATAAGAGCCTTTTATTACATAATAGCCTTGGGCTGGGTGTACATACATAACAAAAGTGCTTTTCAGGCCTCCCTTAACCTGGCTCACCACATTGCTGATCATCTAGTCTTGTGTTCATGTTTCCTGTTTATGTGCTGCCCTCATAGATGGCACAGGAAAACACCTGGGGATGTCAGAGTCACTGATGTTTCATCATCCAGAATTCCTGTTTGTTCTCTGGTTTTTTCATTTTGTTTTCTCAGTAACACAAGGTTAATTTTCTTCTCTTTTGCCCTAGCTACACATGGAATTCCTTTTTCAGGCCGGTTTCTTGGCACCCCTCCCAGCTTCTCCCCAAGAAATACTACTTTTCTCTACCTACATGTTTATTTTTTTATTTATATAAATTGTTTCAGAAGCAGTTTATGACCATCTAAAACAATATGGAAAGTATATACAAAAAGAGTTGGTATAAAGTAAGTGAAGCTTAATTTTCTTCTCTTTGGATATCCAGGGGGAGAAAAACTTAAAAGATTCCTCAAAGCACAGTTAGGCCCTAAATGCTCTCTGCCTGCCTTGGGTCATGAATAATCCAAAGGGAGGAATAGGCATTCTTAACCCAAGTAAACCCCCTGACAGATCAATCCTAAAATAAAATTGGAAAATGAGTCCTCCTTCCTTGTCGCTTCCTTTTTTCCTTTATTTATGACTTTTCCCCATTAAACTTCCCCATTAAACTTCATTAATGGTTCTGATTGTAAAACTATCTGCTTCCAAATTTTTTTTTCTTCAAAACAGTGCAATACCCTCTTTGCAGCAGAGAATAAAGTTCTTGTGGTTTATTTGGTTTTTTAAATGTGAATGTTTTTGTAACCTAATTAACATCATCATATGATAGTCCATATGAAAAAAATCTGAGTTTTGGAATGTTACACCCTTAGAATTATAATTCTGTAACTAGATGGGACCTTGGGGATTCAGCCTGTCATTTTCTGAATGAGAATACTTAGGTTCTGAAAGATTGTGTCGCCTCATGGCATGTTACTAGTAAACTGCAGAAATAAGAATTTGAACTGTGGTTAAGCAATAAAGTTTTAGTAATTAAATATAAAGAAATTGTTCTTTTTGGATTCCAAAGTCCAGTACTGTTCCCCAGTAGTTATTTTTAGTAATAGCTTAGAATGACTCTAAAATGATTGCCTTCTTTATTAAACGTTGCTCACACTCATGTAGTGCTTTATAGTTTGCAAAGCACTCCCCTCACAATGCAGAGAAGAGGTATAAATTTTATTATTCCAATTTTACATATTTAGAAACTGAAGAGAAAAGATTCATAGGATCCTAGTGAATGGATGCAGCCATCCCACCAGTGTCCTTATCCCATTCTTTTCTGTCAGACCATTTTGTCTTTTTGGAACCCCTGTGTCATTATCTTAGACTTGTACCTTTTCCCCTGCTCCTTATTCAGTACACTTTCTGTATTTACATGGGTCTGTTATTGTCTTTGAATCCCCAGCCCCCAGTACATAGTAGAAACTTCATGAATGCTGTGGTGGATCTAGAACCCAGTCCTTTTGAATGCAAGGCAGGGGCAATTTCCTTTACCCTATACTGCTTCTCCGTGGAACGATGGATTCATTTTCAAAAGATGTGGTTTTTCTCTTTAGCTCTTCATGTTGTTTTGTTGTTTAAAAATGTCTTCAACATCCTTAAACCGCTTAGATCAGTTGACTTTCCGGTAGCTGGCAAAAGGAGGATAGTGATGGTGCTTTTGTATATCTGCTATCTTGAACTTAAAAACAAAAAAGTCCTCTGGCAACTGTTTGGATAGAATGTAGAATCGTTTGTTAGGAATAGGAAGAGAAGAGGGACCCTTCAGTCTTTTCCGGAGCAAGTACCCATGCCTCTTCTACGTTTTCACAAGAATGCTGTTTGGGGGAGGGGCATCATAGAAAAGAACATTTTAGAAAAATTTATCTTTTCAAGAAAAAAAAAAATTCCAATGGGTTTAAAAGCAACTATGGCAGGAAGACTTACTGCCAGTAAGATGAAGAACAAGACTTTTCAAACTGTTTCAGGTTCTATGGGAATATTTTGCAAAAGTAAATTGTGATAGATGTGAAATTTTTTCATATTTTGAATCTTTGGGAATATATTGCTTCTGAAACCAGTTCCTTTCTCTTCCTCCATCTCCAGATTACACCCTCATCTTTACCATCTAATAATCCCCTCTTTCTTCAATCCAATAATCCAGCTGGGGTTGTACAGAAAATAAATGACACAAGGGTTACCACCTATAGACATAAAATTGATTATATCCATTGTACCAGAGAAAAAAACAACATAAAAGTGGACAAAATTTTACTGTCGTTTTAAGCTACAGCTTTTTCCAATAACTTTACCCAAATATACTGTTATTATTTCTGACTTCTTCATTGCACTTTAATATAGTTCAGTGACTTCAGTGTGTAATTGGATTTATTTCCAATTGTTTATGCACAATCATTAAAACTTGATTATCTGATGAAGTCTATTTTTTAAAATTGTGTACGTAGATAGATGCACTTCAGAATGTTCTAGAAACCTATCTAGAAATAACATGTCATCCTGTAACTGAGAAATTTAACTGTTGGCATCCTCTCAAATGTGTTTTAGAAACATTGATTTAAAAGTGAGAGGTTTTAAACATCATAGAGACAAACCAACTCATTTTATAAAGGAGGAAAATCAGACCCAGAGGGAGCAGGTGAGTTATCCAGGATCACAGAGCTAACAAGTAAGGGAGTTCAGAATTTAAAGCTAAATCCTTTGAGTCCCAAATCATATTTTGTTTTTTGTTTGTTTTACAACCTCTTTGTCCTTTCATCCAGATCAGTAAGTAATGGAATATTGCCCTGGTGAGGGCTATGTCCCTTGCTTTTACATAAATGTCTTCTGAGTCTGTGCACCAGGAAAATTTTTGACAACGCCAATCAAGAGACTATGGACAGCTGATAGCAAAGAACGGTTGAGTGGACTGGTTAATTAAAATTAATACCCAGACCAGGGTTTTCCAGAGGACACCCTCGAGGCACAGGTGTTTAACTCCTTTGGACCAACAAACAAGTCTCCTAGAGCCCCTTACCAGAGGCAGGAATAACCCAAATCAAAATCTCCTTCACCCTCAGTGAAGTGGGGAACTTAGGTTGGAACAAAGGCTCTTTTATTTGATTATTTCATCATGAAAGACAAAGTTCTCAAGAGACTAAGGTGTGACATTAAGGCGGTTAGCAAGTTAATTAACAGTTTTGTTAATAAACCACTACTATGGGACTCAGGAAAGTCTAGGTGAGGTTGTACAAGGTATATCTTATTGTATTAGAAGTAGGGTTGTCATTTCAAGTTTTAAAGTTTTTCTATGTAAATTTATATATTTACATATTTAAATTTAATCTACAAATTTAAATATTTCTATGTAAATACCCTTGGGTATTTCATGTATATTATTGAGACACCTTCCATCCTCATTGGAAACCTTCATTCGCCCTTCACCCTTTAAGGATTGTCTTGGGAAGTTTTAAGTATTGCTTCCTAAATGATATAGCTCACTACGGATGCAGTGGATATAGATGTATATCCCAAGCTCAGTTAATATTAATTTAACTCTAATTAGATCAGGAATCAGTGAAAACAGGTGCTAGCTCCAAAAAATACATTCATTGTGATCTTAAGGTGCACACAACTAAAATATAAGATAGACTGTATGACTGTATGCCTGAGGTACAAAATGTTCTGAGGAAAGGGAAATCACTTCTGGCTTCAGGAACTTGAGCAGGCTTCATGGAGAGGGTCAGCCTTGAGAACTGAGGAACAGAATCCATCAGAATTTCTGGGGTCTCTAACCCCCTAACTTCTCCCTTAGGTGCTAAACCCAACTCCCAAAAGCAAATCATAACGACTAGCACTTATATTTGTCCCCATTCTCCAAATGACTTAATATTCATTTTGTTTAAAATGTGTTGAATCTCCCCCAAAGCCCCAGTAAAGTGTGAACTCACTTTGTATTTGTATCACCAGTGCTTCTTACATTTTTGTTTTTTTTAATTGGACTAGTGGACCAACCACAGCAGAAGAGAAAAGCAAAACCTAGACTGAAACTTGGTTAAAGTGTGTGATACTTTCAAGTGAGTTCAGTCTTGCCTGACATTTTGATAGTTTGAGTAATTTCCCACATTCTCAAACACTGAGCTGTCACCACCACCCAGGCATTTCATAGTTATATTCTTCTGTACTTTAAAACCTTCTGGTAAGATATATTGGTTTAATATTCAATAGTACTGATTTCTGGGGGAGGGGCAAAGATGGCAGAGTAGAGGAAGTCCTATAGCCAAACTCTCCCAATATTCCCTTCCAAACAACTTTTAAAATAGTCTCAAATTGAATTCTGGAGTGGCAGAGCCAACAGAAAGTTGGGGTGAGACATTTTTCTAGCTCAAGATAACCTCAGAGATCAGGAGAGTTCTCTGACGTTGGAGTAGGGAGTGACCCAGATCCCATGTGGCAGCAGCATCAGTTATGGGGCTTTGGAAGCATTGGCAATAGTAGCAGAAACTCTGGGGAGCTCTCAAGTCAGAGGGATAAGGGGATCTGGAAAGTAGTCAGAAAGAGATTACAGGGGACCCCTGTGCATGCGCTGCGCACAGGACCAAACACTGTTTGGCAATTCCATTGACTATACTCACTTCCAGGTCACAGTTCCAGGGCAAAAGTGCCATACCAATCAAATTACCAAAAAATTATTTTATAGAACAAGAAAAAAAACCTACAATAATAATAAATAAAAATCCATCTGGTACAAAAGTACAAGAATATCAAGGGCATCAATCATAAAAAATGTGAAGGAAAGCAGCCTAGCAGTACCAGATTTTAAACTACATTACAAAGTGGTAATCATCAAAACAGTCTGACACTGGTTAAGAAATAGGTGGATCAGTGGAATACATTAGGTACCCAATACACAGTAGTAAATGACCATAGTAACCTTTTGTTGCTGTTCAGTCAAGTCTGATTCTTCATGACTCCGTTTGGGGTTTTCTTGGCAAAGATGCTGAACTGGTTTGCCATTTCCTTCTCCAGCTCATTTTACATATGAGGAAACTGAGGCAAGCAGTTAAGTGAACTTCCCAGGGTCACACAATTAGTAAGTGTCTGAGGTCCAATGATGAGTCTTCCTGACTCTTAAATCCTGCACTGTGACACCTAGCTGCCCAATCTATTGATCCATGCCCAATCATGGATCCATGATTTGGAGACAAGAATTCACCATTTGACAAAAGTTGCTGGGAAAACAGGAAAGCAGTTAGGCAGAAACTAAGCATAGAGTACTATCTAACACTGTATACCAAAATAAGGCCAAAATGAGCAAATGATGTTGACATAAAGGGCAAGATCATAAGGAAATTAAGGAATCGTGAAAAAATATTACCTGCCAGATCTATGAATGAGGGAAGAGTTTGTGACCAAACAAGAGATGGAGCAGATCACAGAAGTAAAATGGATAATTTTGATTATATGACATGTAAAATTTTTTCACAAAGCCAAGGTAGTCAAAGTTAAAAGGAAAGCAGAATATTGGGGCGGGGGTGGGGTGGAAGAATTTTACAGAAAGCTTCTCTGGTAATGTCTGATTTCTCAAACTGAAAACTGAGCCAAATTTATAATAATAAGAGCCATTCCCCAATTGATAAATTGTCAAAAGACTTAAACAGGCAGTTTCAGAAGAAGAAATCAATAGCCATGTGAAAAAATGTTCTCAATCACTATTCAGTAAGAGAATGGCAAATTAAAACAACTCTGAGGTGCCACCTCACACCCATCACATTGGCTAACTTAACAGAAAAGGGGAAAAATAAATGCTGGATGGGGATGTGGAAAAATAGGCAAACTAATGGCACTGTTGGTGGAATTATATACTGGTCCAGCCATTCTGGAGCATAATTTGGAACTATATCCAAAAACTGGGCATACTCTTTCATTCACCCTGCAGTACTACTACTAACTAGGTCTGTATCCCAAAGAAATTTAAAAAAACAACAACTAGGACCTATAGGTACAAATATATTTATAGTAGCTCTTTTTGTGGTGGCAAAGAATTGGAAATTGAGGGGGTACCCATCAACTTGGGGAATGGCTGAACAACTTGTGGTACATGATTGTGAGGAATGCTATTGTGTTATAAGATATGATGAAAAGGTGGATTTCAGAAAAATCTGGAGACTTACATGAACTGATGCAAAAATAAAGGAAGCAGAACCAAGAGAAAATCATGCATAGTAACAGCAATGTTGATCAGCTGTGAAAGACTTTGCTACTCTGATCAAGACAATTATCTAATGGACCCATGATGAAAAATGCTATCCATCCCCAGAGGGAGAATGGATGGAGACAGAGTACATAGTGAAGCATACTTTTTTCACTTTCATTAGTTTTCTTGCTGTATTTATTCGTTTATTTTTGTAATACGGCTAATGTGGAAACATGTTTGCATAACTTCATGTGTATGATTATTATTTAACTTACCTTCTCAATTAGTTGGGAAGGAGTTTGAGGAAGGAAGAGAATTTGGACTTCAAAAATGTTTTAAATGAATGTTAAAATAAATAATAGTACCAAGTTATTCTCCATATTACTAGTCTGAAATGTAAAGGGAATCAATTTTGAACTTGATACCACTATCATGGAATTACTACTACATTTAGAAGTGATTTCATAATATTTCTAGCACATATTCCCACATGAATACTAACTAGTATCCCTTACCAGCAGGAGATCTGGGGAACTGCTTATTTTGCATTTCCTAAAGTAAATTGTAGGTCCTTTATGAAGTATTTGCATTAATGCCCAGAATTTATAGCCATGCTCTGTCAAAAGTCAGTATTTGCATGTTTGGTCAGGGGGAGAGGGAAAAAGAAAGGAAGAGAGGGGGAAAGGAAGAGAAAGGGAGAGCAAGAGAGGAAGGGAGAAAAAAGGAAGGAAAGAAGGAAAAAGGAACGAAGGAAGGAGAAGAGTTGGGGGATAGAGGAAGGGAGGAGAGGAGAGGGGAAGAGGATAGAGAAGGAAAGGGAGAGGGGAATGATGAGAATAGGAAAAGGAAGGAAGGAGAGAGGGAAAGAAAGGGGAGGCAAGAGGGAGGAGATAGAGGGCAAGAGTCGACAGTGGCTATCTTTTTTTCCAGCTTGCTTTTCACTGCCTTGTAGAGGCGATGTAATGTCAAGCTTTCTGAAGTTACAGGCTTTCATTCTAAAGGTCAGCATCTATTCCTTGTGTATTTTCCCTCTATATTAGTAAAATAGCCAGCTTTTAAACAGTGCTTTAAGATTTCCGAAGCGCTTTACATAGATTATCTCATTTGATCCTCATAAGAACCTTGTAAGAAAGGTGATGTGTGTGTGTGTGTGTGTGTGTGTGTGTGTGTGTGTGTGTGTGTGAGAGAGAGAGAGAGAGATATATCTTGAGACCTTGAGAGTGTCCTTGTATCGCCTCTTCTGACCACCATGATCGCCTGCCCTATGTGAGTTCTCCATGAAATAGTCTTTTTGGGAAGCGTACATTTTGCATTCGAACAACGTGGCCAGCCCATCCATTGCACTCTCTGAAGCATAGTTTGAATGCCTGGCAGTTCAGCTCGAGCAAGAACCTCAGTGTCTGGTACCCTATCATGCCAGGTGATCCTCAGACTCTTCCTAAGACAGTTCAGATGGAAGCATTCAGTTTCCTGGCATGGCGCTGGTAGACTGTCCATGTTTCACAAATATAGTCCCTAGTTTACAAATGTTGAGGCTCAGCTAGGTTGTGACTTGCCCAGGGTCAACCTCAGGTCTTCCCGACTCCATCTCCAGCCGAGTTCAAGTCCAGCCCTCTGTGTACTGTACCAACCAACTTTTGTTTTGTTTTTGTTTTGTAGGGGGTTTTGGGGGGGGGGGGGGGGGGCGGGGAAGAAGGGGAAGGTTCAAGTAGTTTTTAATTAGCTTTCAAAGACCCAAATCTCTACTATTCTCCCTCTAATTCCATTATTTTAGCCTTTGCTGGAGAAGAGTAATAGGAAGGAAAAAAACACGATAACTGACTGTGCAGGTTTTGTCTCCTGGCTCTTTTATACAGAGAATTTTTAGGCCTGCTCTTATAGGACAGGGCCACTAGGTGGCACAGTGGACGAAATTCCAAGTCAGGTCAGGAAGACTCAACATGCTGAGTTCTAATCTGGTCTCCAACATCTACTACCTCTGTAACTGTTTGCCTCAGTTTCCTCATCTGTAAAATGAACTGGAGAAGGAAATGGCAGACTAGTCCAGTATCTTTGCCAAGAAAACCCCAAATGGGGTCACGGAGAGCCTGACGCTAATGAAAGATGACCATCAACAACAAACATGTAGACTCAACTAGTGTCCATGTTTGGAAAAGGGACCTTAATTGTAGTCTCTAGCAAAAATGCCATGCCATGAGTGTGACCACATATCAGTGCTCTTAAAACATAACAAGCCGCACAGATAGTTTAGTCTACCAGGCCAGTGTCCCAACATAAAACTGCCCCATGACTTTTGGGACAACCTATATTTAATCTGGTCTTCAGTCTGTTCCAACATCCATGAAGGCAACGGAAGCAGGCCCTGAGGAGCCTGAGCACTTGGTCAGACATCCATTACATCCCAGGCCATCACCAGTCATCCTTGCCCCTGAACTTCAATGACTCTGAAAGAGAAAGTGAGGTGGACAACTTTGTGCAACTCTGCCTCACTTCAATTCACACACGAGTCAAGATATGATGTCCACTTCAAGAAGGAAGGACAACAACAGCCAATGTAATCTTGTCTTTTATTCTCGCATTCTTCCAAGGCATGGCTTCTGCTTTCTGATTCCTTAACACACTTGGAAACTTAGATATGTAGAATGACATACTTTGGTGGTGAGTCTTATTACTCAGCCATCCCCCAAATAAATGGGTGTTTCTGCATTGTTGAAGAGGGTGAGGAAGCAGGTTAGGCTTCTGAAAATGGGTAATTTTATTTTGATGACAAAAAAGAGAAACAGAGCGAGGTGACAATTGCTACTCATCTTGGAGCCCTAGACCCAACTTAGAGAGAAATTGCCAACCTCAAGTGGTCTTGTTCCATGGGAGGGGATTCAAAAGAAAGGGGGAAAATGGACTGATGTGCAGGGCAAATAAGGCAGTCTAGGAGCCAGACTGCAGCTATTCTGCTTCCTGCTAACCCTGGAAATTTATGTCAACTCAAGCCTGAGCATTTCTTCTCAGGGAACCAGGGCATTCCAATCAGCCTGTAATGTAAAGGAAACTCCAGGAGAGAAAGCCCTTTGGTCTAGAGAGTGAGAGGACTCTGACATTCTTGGAGCACGTGAAGAGCTAAAGTTTTGGGGAAACTCCTCCTCAATAGAGTCCAGTCTTGGCTTCTCAGTTTCCTCTGATGTCTTTCATTTCAGTTCCTTTAGGTTTATAGGACATATTTGAATGAATCCTTCCAAACAGTAGACAAACTGCAAAGCATTCAATGTAAAGCCCAGACTATTAATAAATCTTGTCTAGATATTAGACATTTAATAAATCCTTTTCCTTTCCCCTTTTCTCTTGTCTCCAGCTAACACCCACCATTACCACCACTACCACCACCACCAATTTAATGCCATTGTACTCTAAGCTAAAAGATTTTTGTGTAATCCTACCTTGTGGGTTTGTTACTTTATGGAATAGACTTCCAACTTATTAAAAAGTTTCTGTCTCACCAATTATTTTTTAAAAAAACAAGGTCTGGTCACTGAATGATATGGAGTCAAAACTATGTACATAATGGTCAGGGTTCTGAGACCCACACCAGCCAGCTGAATTGTAAAGAAGTAAATTCCCTGCTGTGGTTTTAGAGACTTTAATTGAAATAGTATTGCATGTTATCTGTATCTTTTTAGGCATTTAACTGTATCAAAGGCAGAATTTGAACTCTGTCTTTCACTCTTATCTTTTACTGCCTCTATTACCACTATCACCACTGCTACATATGAATACCCCTGAGTCAAATACTTTTTTAATTGTCTACAATAGGACCACTTTGCCTTGGCTTCTGCTGTCAGCAGCTGAAAATTTTTTCAATATAATAATGTTTAGGGGAGAGGGTAGAAAAGAGGGGGGAAAGATTGAAAAGGGGGGTGAGGAGGAAAGAGACTTTATTTTGGAGGTGGGAGAGGGTTCTACTAATGAATGTTCCTATGGGTAAAAAGAGATAAAGACCTTACAGTGGACAAAGGAGGATTGGGGGGAAAGTCTACTTGTCCTGGGATGAGGGGAGTGGGAACCCCTGAGGGCCACTGACACCAGAAGGAGTGGGAGAGCATGGACATGGGAGATTTTGAGGAAAATGTCATTTAAAAAAAAAAGAACAAGAGAGGATATAGATCAGTGATGGAGAAAGGACCCTACCATGGGACAGACAGTGTCCTCTCTGGCACCTGATATAATTGGCATTATTATAAAAGTGAGGCACAAAGAATGAGGAAATTCATGAGGTGAGTGAGCCCTACAAGGTAGTGGTGGAAAGTGCCTGGAAATGAAAGTATAGAATGGATACTTTGGAAGCTTTGATTGTTTGAAGAATACAGAGAAGAAAAAGAGACCATATGGTTATAGGAGTGATAGAAATTGTCTTTGGAAAGGGGCACAAAAGATAAAATTTTTTAAAACTAATGAAAAAGACTAGCTGAAGGGGAGGAGAGGTAGAGGGAATCTACCTTATTAACTGAGAGGAAAAAAGAAAGAGAAGAAATATATAACCAGATAAAAGTAGGAGGGAAAAAGGAATCAAACAAAGTCCTGAAGTATAAGGGGCAACAAATAAGAAGAGGGGATCGGAGTTCAGTAAAGACAGCCAGTGAAGCAGGGTCACTTTAAAAAAAATAGAAAAGTTACTGAAGAGATAATGCTGTGTTTATAGCAGAAGGGGGAGGGGTATGGGAATCATAACTTGAAAAAAAATTTAAGGGACAGATGGAGGAAAATATAAACCTAATACTTACAGCTTTCAATGTGAATGGACTAAACAATCTAATAAAGCAAAAAAGAGCGAGAAATTGGAAAAGAAAAGAAAATACCATAATCTGTTTCCATCAATAAGTATTTTAAAAAGCAAGTCATACACAAAATAAAACTGGAGGGGGGATGGGAAAAAATTTGTTGTGTATCAAGTGAATCCAAAAAAGCAGGAGTTGCCATCATGTTATGAGACAAGGTAGAAATAAATATTCAAAAGATAAAAAAAGGATAAGCAAGAAAACTATATTTTACTGAAAGGAACCATAATGAACCACTTACACAGTCCAAAGGCTTTAACATCCCAGTTCATAAAGGAAATATTATCTGAGTTTAAAGTAGACATAGTAACAGGATACTTCAATATCCTGCTATCAGTTTTGAATAAGTCTAACGCAAAGATAAACAAAAACTATAGAACTGAACAAATTTCTGGAGAAACTAGAGTTCAAAGACTTAGAGTATTTTCTAAAGAAATGTATATATATATGTATGTATGTATATGTATATTACTATAGAACTGAACAAATTCCTGGAGAAACTAGAATTCAAAGACTGAGTATTTTCTAAAGAATGTGTGTACATATGTATATATGTATATATATATGTATTTCTTTGTACCACATGGAATTTTTACAAAAATTGAACATATACTAGGGCACAGAGATATTGTAAATAAATGTAAAAAATAAAAAACAATCAATGCATCTCTTACAGACCACAATGCAATAAGAATAGAAATTGGTTCAGGGACCACAAACAAAAGATACAAACTCAAATAAAGTCTTAACAATGCAATCTTAAATAATGAGTAGGTCAAAAAGCAAATCATAGAAATAATAACTACATTAAAGAAAATGATAGTGATGAAACAACATACCAAAATTTGTGGGAAATACAATTCTCAGGATAAAATCCTATATAAACAAAAGAGAAAAACAGACTTAATGAACTGAATATTCATTTTACAAAATTAGAAACCCCAAAAATAAGGAAACCTAAAATTAGCACAAAAGAGGGAATATTAAAAATTAGGGGGGAAATTGGTAAATGGGAACAAAAAAAGCGTAGAAATGATAAATAAAACTAAAAACTGGTACTCTGAAAAGACTAATAAAATTAATGAGCCCTTAACTAATCAGATTAAAAAGAAGAGAGCAGAAAATCTGATGGATAAAATAGCAAACGAGAAAGGTAAAATCAAGCTAAAGCAGAAAGAAATAAAAAGAATAACCAGAACATATTATGCACAGTTATATACTAACAAAACTGATAACCTAAAAGAAATAGAGGAATATCTTCAGAAATACAAAATACCCAAACTATCAGAAGATAAGGTAAGGATCTTAAAATCACCCTATCTCATAAAAGGTAGTAGACCTAGGAACTTCCAAAGGAAAGAAAAATTCCTGATCTTGATGGATTCAAAGGAGAATTCTATCAAACTTCAAAAGAATAATTTGTACCCATACTTCACAAATTACTCTCAGAAACTAAGAAAGAGAACTCTACCATGATTCTTTTATGGGACAAATATAGTCCTCATACCTAAGCCAGGGAAAGAGAAAACACAGAAAGGAAACTATAGGCCAAAATCATTAACGCACATTGACTCAAGAATTATCAGATTATGTTGATGTATCCAAGAAATCATTGATTGTGCTCAAGTGGGATTTATACCAGGGATACTTCAATATTAGGAAAACAGTCAGAAAAATTAATCATTATTAAAAACCAATGCAAAAGAGAAACGGACCTACATGTGGAAAAATATCTATAGCAGTCCTTGTAGTGGTGGCAAAATATTGGAAATTGAGGGAATGCCCATCAATTGGGGAATGGTTGAACAGGCTGTGACATTTGAATGAAATGGTAGATCATCGTTCAAGAAGAAATGATGAACAGGCAGGTTTCAGAAAAACCTGGAAAGGGCCTGTATGAACTGATGCAAAGTGAAATGAGCAGAACCAGGAAAACATTGTACACAGCATCAGCAATATTGTGTGATGACTATGAATGACTTGGCTCTTCTCAGCAGCACAATAATCCAAGACAAGTGTAAAGGACTCACAAAGGAAAATACTTTCTACCTCCAGATAAAGAACTGATGGAGTCTGAATACAGATCAAAGCATTTTTTTCACTTTATTCTTTTTTATGTTCTTTTTTCCTTTTGATCTTTCTTGTTTCAAAACTGTGAGTAATACAGAAATAAGATTTTTTTACATGATAGCATATATATATATATATATAGCATATATATATATATATATCAAATTGCCTACCATTTTTGGAAGAGGATAGGAGGAGGGAGGGAGAAAAAATTGGAACTCAAAATCTTATAAAAATGAATTCTGAAAAACTGTCTTGACATATAATTGGGAAAAAATACTATTAAAATTTTTTAAAATAAAAAACTCAATGCATCCAAAAACATATGATCATCTCCATAGATGTAGAAAAAGCCTTTGACAAAGTACAGCATTTTTATGTTGAAGAAACCTACAAACTATAGACATAAAGGGACTATTTTTAATATCATAAAAAGCATCTATCTAAAGCCAAAAACAAGCAACATATGTAATGAGAATATACTAGGATCTCTTCCAATAAATATGCGAGTGAAGAAAGGATGCCTATCTTCCCCACTATTATTTGATACAGTTCAAGAAATACTAGCAATAGCAATAAGATATGAGAAAGGAATTAAAGGAATAAAGATAGGTAAAGAGAAGATAAAATTGTTCCTATTTTTTTTTTTATAATATATTGGTTTACTTGGAAAACCCCAGGGAATCAACAAAGATACTGAGTGAGATAATAACTTCAGCAAAGTTGCAGGCTACAAAATAAATCCTCAAAAAATCAACATCATTTCTATATAATAATAACAAAACACAAAAAGAAAATTTTTATTTCAATATTTGGAGTACAACATCCCAAAACACACAAAACACTTGTATAGATGAAATTACAAAGTTCCCCTTAAAGACGTAAAGGACAGCCTAAATAGGTGGGTGAATATTCGGTGCTCATTGCTAGGCTGTGCCAATATAATAAAAATGACAATACTACTAAAATTAATTCATGTTTTTAATTCTATGCCATCAAATTACCAAGGGAATACTTTACATACTTGATAAAATGATAAAATTCATTTGGAAAAAGAAAAGATATATCATATCAAAGGAAAGGTTGAAAAGAAGTAAGGAGAAAGGAGGGACTAGTACTTCTAGACCTCTATATATCGTAAAGCAACAGTCATCAAAACCATCTCATGTTGGTTAAAGAGTAGAAAAATAGGTCAATGGAATAGACTAGACAAGAAAGAGTCAGGAAGAATAGAATAGAATAACCCAGTGTTTGATAAAGTGGAAAGCTTAAGTAACCTAGAGGAAAACTCCCTATTTGACAAAAAGTTCTAGGAAAAAAGGAAAGCACCTGGCAGAAATTAGCTTAGAACACCACACTCCGCAATATATTCCAAATGGATATATGATATCAATATTAAGGATATTCATATGAAAGATCATACTATTAAAAAAATTTAGAAGAGAAACAGATCGTATGCCTTTCACAGATTTGGGTAAGAGATTTATTCTTAACCAAACAAGAGAGAGGTTAATTACAAAAGATAAAAATAGATAACTTTGATTATTCCAAATTGAAAAGCTTCTACAAGACAGCATTAATCTATCTAGGATAAGACAGGAAATGATCAAATATGAAAAAATCTATCAAATTTCTCTGATAAACTGTGGTATCCACTATATATATACATATATACTTATATATGTGTGTGTGTGTGTGTGTGTGTGTGCGCATATACATATATCAGCATACACACACACTCACACACATACATAGATATGACTAACAGCAATTATATGTGAACAATTGCATACATATACATATATGACTAATAACTGTTCCTTGGTAGATAAATGTTGAAAGAATATGAACAAAGAGTTCACAAAAGAAGAATTACAAAGTATTTACAAGCACATGAAAAAAATGTGCCAAATCAATAACATTCCAGCAAAACAACCCTAAGATTTCACTTTACATCTAATTAGCAAAAATATCCAAAAACTGGCAACAGTGAGTGTTGGAGGAAGTGTAAAAAAAAAAAAAAAAAAGATAAGCACACAATACATTATTGGTGGGGCTGTGAAATGGTACAACCATTCTGGAAAGCAATTTGGAATTATACAAATAAAGTAGATAAAGTATTCATGCCCTTGAACTAGAGACTCCATTACTGGGCTTATACTTCAAGGAAGCCATCAATAAGAGAAAAAAATCCAAAATATTTGTAGCAACACTTTTTGTAATAATTTGGAATTGTAAGGAAAGTAGATGCTCATGAATTGGGGAATGGCAAAACAAGTTGTGATATGTGAATGTAATGAAATATTACTGTGCTCTAAGAAGTGACAAATGTAATGAATACAGGGAAGCCTGAAAAGATCTACATGAACTGATACAGAGTGAAATAAACAAAGCCAAGAAAACCATATGCACAGTAAGTAAAACAATGTAAATGGAAAGATTAATGGCATAAAAAAATTAAAAGTAAACATAACAAAATTATAAAGATTAAACAGGACTTGAATGAAAAAATATAAGAAGACATCCCAACCTATCTCTTCATGGAGGTGGGAGGTCCCCAGGTGTTACACATTGCACATGTTGTCAGACTTTTTCAATGTATTGATCAGTTGTGTTGCCTTTTTTTCACGTACAAAAAATACTCTTTGTCATATGGGATGTGTCTTTGAGAGAAGGAGGGAGAGGGATACATGTGATACTATGTTGATATAAGAAACAGCAAATATCAGTAAAAATCTATTTTTTAAATAGCATTTTCATAGTTCAGAAACGCTTGATAAGCATCTGATTTTACTGTGTCAACATCTTCTTTTTTAATCTTTAAAGTCCATCCCATGTTTTTGGTTTTTTCTTCCTTGTGGTTTTTTTCCTGGTTCCAATTCTTCTTTGCAACATGACTGATGTGGAAATATGTTTAATATGATTGTCCGTCATCATTCATCTTGAGGAGAGGGGAGAGGAAGGAGGGGAAGAAAATTTAAAACTCAAAATCTTGTAAAGGTAAATGTTGAAAACTAAAAACAAATAAATATTTTTAAAAAATATATTTTATTTTTAATTTTTGGAATAAAACAAACATTTCCATAACAAATGACAACAAATAAAAGATATGTGCACATGAAACTGCAAATCTGCTCTGCACAACTTGCTATTCTTTTTGAATATACAACAAAATTATCATGTAAATTTCTTTTTTTCTTTCCCTCTCTCCCAGAAATGGCTACCATTACACATTTTAAATAGGTATACATATATGTAAAATTATTCTATAGATAGCTCTATTTGTGAGTTTTCCTCTGGATGCAAATAGTGTCTTTCTTCATATGCTCTTTATAGTTAATTTGGGTGTGTATAATAGTCAAAATAGCCTATTCGTTCGAAGTGGATCTTAAAACAGTCTTACTGTTACTGTCTACAGCGTTCTTTTGTTTCTGCTCATTTCGCTTTTCATCATTTTGTGCAAGTCTTCCCATGTTTTCCTCAGATCATCAAGTTCATCATTTCTTACAGCACAATAGTATTCCATCACAATCATATACCACAACTTGTTTATCCATTCCCCAATTTTATAGTCTTCCCTGCGATTTCCAGTTTTTTGCCACCACAAAGAGAGCCACTATAAACATTTTAGAACATATAGATTCGTTTCCCTTTTCCCTAATTATTTTTGAAAGTAGACCAAGTTGTGGTATAGGTAGTTTAATAATTCTCTGAGCATAACTCCAGATTGCTGTCCAAAATGGTTGAATCATTTCACAATTCCACCAGCAATGAATTAGTGTCCTGATTTTTCCATATTCCTTCTATAATTTGTCTCTTTCCTCTTCTATCATTTTAGCCAAACTGGTAGGTGTAAAATGATATCTTAAGTGTTGTTTTAATTTGCATTTCTCTAATCAATAAGGATTTAGAACATTTTTCATGACTAAATTGTTTTAATTTTTGAATATGAGTCATTCTCTAATTGATAAATGGTCAAAGGTAGTTTTCTGATGAAGAAATCTCTCAACATCTTTGGGAGGGAGATGGCAGAGCGGATAGAATGCTAGGTCTGGAGTCAAGATTTGAGTTCAGATTCAGACTCAGGCTCAGATACTTACTAATTTTGTGACCCTGGACAAGTCACTTATCTCAGTCTCTTCAATTTGTTATTGTGGTTCACTTGCTTTGGTCGTTTCCTATTGTTGATGACCCCAATTGGGGTCTTCTTGGCAAAGATACTGGAATGGTTTGCCATTTCCTTCTCAGCTTATTTTACAGATGAGGAACTGAGGCAAACAGGATTAAATAACTTGCCCAAGGTCACTTAGTTGGGAAGTGTCTGAGGCCAGATTTGAACTTAAGAAGATGATGAGTCTTCCTAACTCCATGCCCAATATTCTATCCTCTGCACCACCTAGCTGGCCCCTCTTCAACTTTCACATGGGAATAATAATAGTGCTTACTTTACAGGCTTATAAAGTGCTTAGCATGGTGCCTGGCACATAGTAGGCACCATATAAATCTTGATTCCTTTCCCTAGGTGTCATTATTATCATTCTCATTTTACAGATGAGGGAACTGACTTGCCTGGGATCACACAGCTAGTAACTATCTGAAGCTAGATTTGATTCTAGGCTTTCCCAACTCCAAGTACAATATTCTACCAATTAGCTGCCTTCTATTAATAAGCACTCAAAAAATCAAACTGCCCTTCCCTCTACTTGCCTCCACCCCATTGAACTGTATGAGGTAAACTGAGGCATGAAGTTTCAAGCATGATCAGCCTATTAGTAATTCACGAAATTACCAATAAATAGTATCTCAACTTCCTCAACAAAGCTAAGACCCAAAATAAAGGGGATAGCTCTCTTTTAAAGTTTTGGGGAGTATAGAACAAAGAACAGGAATTAGTAGAAAGGTGGCAAGTTATAATAGGTTAAAATAACTTGATATCATGAATGGTAAAATCAGTATGATTGGTTTCAGAGCTGAGGTATCAGGGTCAATATAATTTGTTGGAAATTGGGAATGTGGGGTTAGTGACAACTCCCTCCTTTTCTCCTGTGACTAAGAAATGTTCATTGTTTAAGTCCGCCTGCAAGGCTAGAGATAATGGACCAGAAGTCTTTGGATAGCAAACCAGACATCCTTGAATAATAGCTTGGTGGTATAAAGGTACTAGACCAAACTCCCTGGTGTCTACCTACATTCCTCAAGGATACCAGATTTCCACATTATGGTCTATTTTTTCATTCTTTTGGTTTTGTTTTGTAATTTCTTGGTTTCTCATAAAATCATTAGCTTTCATCTGCTCCATTCTAATTTTTTTTTACTTTCTAAAAATTTATTTATTTTAAGTTTTCAACTTTCATTTCCAAAATTGTTGTTGTTGTTCCAAAATTTTGAGTTCCAAATTTTCTCCCCATCTCTCCCCTTCCCTCACCCCAAAATGCCTTGCATTCTGATTGCCCCTTATACCATGTGCCCTCCCTTTTAACACCCCTCCCTTCCCCTTATCCCTATCTTCTCTCTCATGATTTTCTTGCATCTCTCTCATTTCTCTTCCTAATTTTTCTTCCACCTCTCTTACTTGATTTTCAAAATCCTTTTTGAGCTCTTCCATGGCCTGAGACCATTGCATATTTATTTTGGAGGCCTCTGATGGTAAGCATTGTTCTTCCTCATCTGAAAGGAAGGAAGAAAATACCTGTTCACCAAGAAAGTAGCCTTCTATAGTCCTATTTTTTCCCCTTTCTTGGGCATTTTCCCAGTCAGTTACTTGACTTTTGATTCCTTTGTCAAGAGTGGGGCATACTCTTGGGGCCCATAAGTTCTCAGTTCCTCCAAGGTGGCTCAATCAAGGGAGAAGAGTTTGCACCTCTCCTGGCCTGTGCTCTGATCTGGGAGCTACCAAAACTTTTCTGCCTAGGATCTGCAAGTAGAATTTCCTTTCCAGAGTTTCCACCAGGTCTACCATGCCAGCCAGCACTCTTCCTCACCCTCAGACCACCACTCTGGACTGAGACCCAAATCAACAGCTCAATTCCCCCAGGGGCTTTAGGCTGAGGGCTCTAAAAATGGATGCTGCTGCTGCTGCTGCCACCACCTGCCACCTAGGACCGAGGCTAGGGGAGGACCCTGCTCCCTTCTCACCCAGGAGAAAAAGCTTTTTCACTGACCTTTGAAGTATCTTTGGCATTTGTGAGTAAAGGGATCTGAGAACTACCACTGCTGCTGAGGATTCTGCCTGAGAGGCTTGTTCTGGTCCTGTTCCTGCTGTGCTGTGCAACCAAGGCTGGGCCATGCAGCCAAGGCTGGGCTGGACTTCATGGTCTGCACTCCACTCTGAGTTCTGTGCAATAGACCTTTCCTATTGGCCTTCCAGGCCACTTTGGACTGGAAATCTCTTTCACTCTGTTGTTTTGTGGCTTCTGCTGCTCTAGAACTTGTTTAGAGTCATTTTTTACAGATATTTTATGGGCCGTGTGGGAAGAGCTAGAGTATATGTGTCTGTCTACTCCACCATCTTGGCTCCACCCCCTTGTGAAATTCCTGATGGTGCCAAGAAGCTGTTGTTTGACTTCGTTTTTCAAAGCAAGCCCCAATTGTATGGCTACTCCCACAAGGATAACTCTGCATCTTCTCTAAGGAAAAGTAACTGGCCCCTCTGCTTGGGGCTACCTGGGCTGCAAACTTATACCTGCCTGTCTGCTCTTAATTGCCAGTACTCAGCACACATACAACCAAAGTGTCAAGGAGAAAATTAGCAGCCACAAACTCTGTCCCCAACACTGCTCTTTCTGACCTGATCTGCCCTTCTAGACTTTATGAAACTCTCATCATCCAGCCCAACTTGTCTAGGGCCAGCAACCCTCTCATTTACTAGAAGATGAAACAGATTTGGGGGCATAGTGATTTGCCCAAAGTCATCCCCAGTGCCAGAATCAGAATGGGAAACCAGGTTTCTTATCTCCCAAAGCAGCCCTTTACCACACAACTTTCCTAGATTCTGGCCCAATCTGCACTATCCATTTTCTCTCTGTACTGATGCAATGATTATAGCCACTAATAGGAATAATCAGGAGAGGCATATGGTAGAGTGTGTAGAGTGTATAGAGTACTGGGTCTGAAGTCAGAAAGACTCATCTTCCTGAATTCAAATCTGGCCTCAGACACTTATTGGTTGTGTGACCCTAGGTAGATCACTTAATCCTGTTTGCTTCAGTTCCTCATCTGTCAAATGAGCTGGAGAAGTAAATGGCAAACCACTCCAGTATCTCAGCAAACAAAACCCTAAATGGGGTCCAAAAGAGTCATCCCACCGAAAGTATAATGAACTTCACACCTAGGAGTGAAAATGATGGATTGGCAGGGCAGTATAGCCAATCCCCCTCTACAAGACTTCTCTAAAAAGGCTTAAAAAATTCATCAGACCAAATCCTGAAGGAGAAATCCCGAAAAGGTCACAGTGAGTGATGTGTCTGGCCCAGGTCCCCATATGGGCAGAAAAGTCTACAGACACTGGCGACAGTGTCAGGCCAGAAGTAGCACAGATGAAGAACTCCAGAACCCAAGAAAAGACTGTACATTGAGGCAAGAGAAGATTGCAGAACCATACTATGGCATCACCAGACCCATTAAGGGGTACTGTGACAGGGACAAGAGCCAACTAGTAGCTTTGTCACTCACTACCCAGTTCCAGATCATAGAACCAGGGTGACCTGTGTGCAGGGGTAGTGTAATGGGCAGAGAAGCATGATGAGAAAGGAGGCAGGCCAGAAGCAAGCAGCAGCAGTGGGGCTCAGACCCCAGGAGCAGAACAAGGTCTCAGTCCCAGCAACTAGCCCAGCCTACAGAGGAATGACTAGGGTGGAATCTGAAATTGAAGTGGAACTCACATTTCTGTCATTCTCAACCAAGAAAGCTCTGAAACTGGATGATGGGAACTGAATCCAGCAGTTGTCTACTGTTGCTCAGAGTGAAATCCAGGTTGGGAACTTGCAGATTTCAGAGAGGGAGAGGGAGTTTGGAGGAAGAGTGCAGTAACCAGACATTATATTGAATTAGACCATTTTGGCAGCACTGAAAGCATGCAGTCTTATCCCTGAGATTCTGGGATAATACAACATTCAATACTCCAAGAAAGCAGAAAAAGTTCTAACCTAGATCTTTTTTTCCAAAGGTGTGCAGTGCCCATACCTAACATCAACTCTGAAGTCAGGAAATAGAATGGTAGAATGGGCAAACAGAAAGAATTCCATTATAGAAAGCTATTGTAGTGGCAGGGGAGTTCTGGACATAAACCCAGTAGACAGTGACCCTGAAACATCTATGAGTAATGTCTCAGAGAAAAGTTTGGGCACAAACCCAACTAGAATTCCTGGAAGAGATGAAGCAAGAGTTTAAAAAAAAGTTTTCTATAAATGAAATGAGACTGCTTGAGGAAAAAAATGAAGAAATAAGAGCTATGAAAGAAAGAATCTAAAAGGAAATGAAAAGCTTAGTTTGAAAGATACAAAACTTTGTCTAAGCAACAAACTCTGTGGAAATTAGAATGGACCAAATAGAAGCCAATGCCTCCATGAAACAATAACAAATATTCAAGCTAAGTAAAAAAGAATTGGAAAAAATAGAAGAAAATATGAGGTATCTCATGGCAAAAACAACTGACCTGGAAAACAAATCAAGGAGAAAAAAATGTAAAGCTCTTGACTACCTAAACACCATGACCAATATCAGAGCCTAGACATCCTATTTCAAGAAATCTTAAAAGAAAATTGCTCAGATCTCTTAGAACCAGAGGGTAAAATGGAAATATAAAGAATTCCCCCAGTCACCTCCTAAAAGAAACTCCAAAATGAACACTCCCAGTAACATCAGAGCCAAAATCCAGAGTTTGCAAGGCAGTCAGAAGAAAAAATCATGCACAATTTAGCAGCCATCACTATAAAACAGAATAGAACTTGAAATAAAATATTCCAGAAGGCAAAGGATATGGATCTACAGTCAAGAATAATTTACCTAGAAAAACTGATTCTTTAGAAAAATAGATCTTTAATGAAATAGAAGACTTCCAAATATTACTGATGAAAAGACCAGGTCTTTGGAGAAACTCTGAAACATGAAAAGGTTAAGAGGAATGAAAAATTATAAAGAGCTAAACAAAGATAAACTGATTACCTTCAAATATGGGGAAAGGATATATGAGTCCCCTCTGAACCCTGTCATAGTCAAGTTTAAGTATTCAATTAAACAAGGGCTGGCAGGGATTCTGTTATCTTGAGAAGTGGAAGGAAGGGAAAGAGGAATACACTGAGACCAGGAGAGGGAAAAGAAAGTTCAGGAAAATTATCTCACAAGTAAGCATCTATATACATACAAGTAGAAGTTTATATAAACAAGGAGGAGGAGAGGGTTGGGGCAAAAGAAGGAAGAATACACACAAAGAGTTAAGTACAGAAAAACATTTCATTCAACAGAGGAATAGGAGGAAAAGGAGAAAAGGGAGGAGGTAGAATTAGAGGGATGGTTATTAGAGGGAGGGATTAAAACTAAGCAAAACAAACCCTAGCTAAGGAAGTACAAATATATTTAGAGCTCTTTTTAAGGTGGCAAAGAACAGGAATTTGAGGAGGTGCTCATAAACTGGGGAATGAATGAACAAGATATGGTATAAAAATATGATAGACTACTATTGTGCTGAATTCTTATCAGAGTAACACCCAAAAGATTGCAGAGGACTTATGATGAAATATGCTAACCATCTCCTTATGGAGAAGTGAAGGACTCAGAATACAGAATGAGACAAATACTTTTTTGGAAATGGCTGATGTGGAAATTGGTTTTAAATCAACTATACATGTGTGTAATGGATTTTGTTTTTCTTTTATTATCAATGGCAGATGGGAAATGTGGGAAGGTAAGAAAGTGGATTTTTACTGAATTAAAAAATATAGTTAAAAAAATGAACTTTGCCCTATTGTGATACCTGAAAGAAAAACTTAGAGACAGAGTCACTAGTCAACTGATTTTATTTTTACTTGCAATTCAGAGAGATACCATCTCTGAGTATAAACACAATTGGACTTCACTTTAAGGCTTCTCTTATAAAGAAAAGCAACGAACTCAAAGGAAGTGCTTCCTCTATTTTGATTAGCTAGACTAACAAGTTACAGCAATACAAGTTCAGTATTTGTCCAACTTTTTGTGACCCCCATTTGGAGTTTTCTTGGCAAAGATACTTGAGTGGTTTGCCCTTTCCTTCTACAGTTCATTTTAGAGATGAAGAAACTGAGGCAAACAGGATTAAGTAACTTGCCCAGGGTCATGCAGATAATAAGTGTCTAAGGCTAGATTTGAACTCAGATTTTCCTGATTCCACCTCTGTCCTAAGCTTTGCAACCAAAAACAATAGAAGTATGTCATCTATTAAAAATTCTCATAGCTGCACGCAAACCCAGAGTTTTCCAACTTATTAAAAATCGACCAAATGAGTTTCAGTGGATTTTGAATCCACTGATTAAAAATATAACATGTGACACCTTCAGATTATATTGTAAGAACAACCAGCTGACGTAAGGGCAGATGGAAATCGACTACTCAGATTTCAACAAAAACCTTTGCGTGATTCCGAATGACATTTAAAAAAACAATTGTCATAATATGCTTAGTGCCAACAAGGCATTTCTTCCATTTAGCTCTTTATGTCTTTGTCCTGTATTTTTATTAGCCCTGACAGGCATCAACAGCAAATACTGACACAAACTGAATTTGAATGACCTCACCATCCAACATTAAACTAAGCTGTTCACAAATAAAGAAGCTTATTCAATCACTTGGCTCTCACTACTTTTTGTGTAAAAGTAAAAAGGATTTTTGTAGCATTAATGAAATAAAGTTATTTTAAAACTTTTATTTCATCTATCTCGTTTATTTTCTATTTTCATTTATGTTTTATAATGCACACAATATAGTAGTATAATAACACATTTTATATAATTTATAAATAAATATACATATATTGGGGTGTATAGTCAACAAATCTTTAGTGGTGAGGTGCACAATCAGACAGGTTGGTGACCACTTCACTCTACCTTACTCTTTCTCAACAATTGATTATGGTACTTTACAAAATATGCCACTTTATGCAGGCACCTGCTGGCAGATTTCAAAAATGAAATTGTAGTTTTGTGCCTTAGGGGAACTAACCAGTTAATTCAACCCAATGAAGTGATGACAAGCATTTATAGCCCTGGAAATGTTTCTCTTTCTACCTAGTAAATGAGAACATAAAGATTGTTGAACAAAGCAATGGAGTCAGTAACACCATGAAGGCAGTAGACATAAGAACAGGATCTGTGATTTCCCTGGTCTGGGGAACATCCCAATACGGAAATTCTCTCTACCAGTTCAGGGAAGTAACGTCTCTGTAATATAAAGTCTTAGTAAATTGCCCAGGGCTTTGAGAGGATAGCACAGGTAACCCAGCCAAGACCTGCTATAGGTAGGATAGGCACACAGCTCTATGAGTCTCCAAGGCCAGCCCTCTATTCACTATGACAATAATCCATGAAGATGCACCCTAAATGAATATCAAACAAATTGCATTTCAAAATGCCAGGTAGAATTGTTAAATTTGATTTTTCTGGAAGGAGAGTTAATTGACTTGGAAAGGACCAAACCTATTTTTATAAATACAAGAAACATTTCTTTGAAATGAAATTCTTACTTTTTTATGTTAGGAGGACCTCAATAGAGAAGAAACCAATCAGAAGGAAAGATAGCTACAATCTGTTGATGATAAGTTACTATGCCAACGTACTCACACTCTCTGTAAAGGGTACCACCTGGTGGATACCAGTCACCCAGGTTTGAACTTGTGAAACATCTCTAGTACATGTCTCCTTCCCTCATGTGATGCTGTCACCTTTCTAGTGCAGGACCTTATCATCTGAGATCTGTAGTGACTATGTTAGAGCTTCCCTTCTTCACAGGGGAGTAAGATAATAGAGTGACACAAAAACTAACCATTCAGAAAGGTTTCTGAAGCCTCAAACCACTTGACATACCAGTGATCCTTTAAGAGCAAACTCTAGCAGAATTTGGAGGTGCCTGTAGCTTCCAGAAACCACAGAACCAAACTTGATAAGCTCAGGGGCAACGTTGAGCAGGAGCTGCAGACTCAAGATGTTGCTCTAGACTTTCTAAACATCCTGCTGCCTGGCTTGTTGTGTCTACAGATGGGCTCTCCCTTAAACTCAGCTCCCCAGTCAAAAGCCTCTAAAAATTACAACATTTCACCCTTTTCCCACTTCCCTCTGAGCTGCTGAGAACTCTGTCCCTCTCAGCTCCCTTGTAGAATCCTCTCTCCCCTGAAAGCTTTTTCTCAACAATAAAAGCTTTTAATTGGTGTATCAAACTCTGTTTCATTTCAGGTCCCTTTATGGACCTGAAGTCTTTTGTTAACATACCTCACACCTGGATAACTGCAGTTGCCAGCTGGAAGATCTGCACTCCATCCTCCACTCAGCTACCAAAGCGATCTTCCAAAAGCCCAGGTCTAAACTTGTCACTGCCCTCCCAACTCAGTAAACTTGGCTCCCTATTACTCACAAGGGCCCATTGTGTTTTAAATAGAGCTACTTGACTCCACCTTAACACCCAGATTTTTGACTGGCCAGTAATAACCTCAATCTAAGACTTTGTGGTTTGTAGATTAGATTTTGATGGCTTAGAAAGAATGTAAATAGAAATGGTTTCCTGTTCTGGCCAGAAATTCTGAGGGTCTTCCCCTCCCAGAATATCTTTGGGGTCACGAATTGAGCCATCTTTTGTCTCAACTCTTACCCAGCTCTAAGTCACTGAATGGGCATGAGCTCAGCAAACTAAGACCTGGGAAAGGTCTTAATTTAGAAAGGCCAAGGTCACTCACTGCATCTTGGGTCATCTCTGGTGGTCTTGACCTTTGTCTTGTCACTGGACTTCTGTGCCTCTGGAGGAGACAGAGAGGCTGACGGATTTGCACAGCTGTGTCCAATTCACCCACAAATCAAGACATCCTCCTTATGATGTCATGGGTCCTCTTGGGGAACATGATGAAGCAGATAGAGTGCTAGACTTAAGTCAGGAAGATCTGAGTTCAAATCTGGCCTCAGACACTCACTAGTGACCCTGAGCAAGTCATTTCACCCTGTTTGCCTCAGTTTTCACATCTGTAAAATGAACTGAAGAAGGAAATGGCAAACCATTCCAGTATCTTTGTCAGGAAAACCCCAAAAAATAGGTCACAAAGAGTCAGATATGGCTCAACAACAACAATTACTTACAAGATACTAGACAATTGTAGCATAGGTGAAAGAATATAGTCTGGAGTCACAAGACTTGGATTCAAATTCCGGTTCAGTCACTTTATTCCATTCAACAATTACTATTAATTGCCTGCTATATGCACTGCACTGGGCTAGGTTCTGGGGACCAAAGGCAAATTAAAATTTATACAAAGTGATTTATATACTATGTCACTATATAATGTGTATACTGTACTAGCAGCTGAGAGATGGAGAAAAGTCTTGTGGAGGGGGTGGCTCTTGAATTGAACTTTGAAAAAAAGCCAAGGTGTTTAAGAGCTGAGGGACTAAAGATGGAGAGCATTCCACTCCATGAGGGGAAGCCTGTGCAAAGTCATGATGTGGAGGGAGATGGAATGTTCAGTATAGGCAACAGTAACTAAGCCAGTTTTGGCTGAAGTGTGCATGGACAAGGAATCATGGGAAGTCCACCTGGAAAGAGAAACTGGTTGACCTTTTCAGTCATTTACCTCTTTTTGTATCCTCAGTGCTTAGCATAGTGTATTCATCCTTCGTTGCTGAAGAAGACCAGACCATCGGAGAAATGATGACATGACTTGCACTTGACTTTGTTTTGAGTGAGGGGGAGCTGTGCAGGTCACCAGCCTCACTTCTCCTCCAGAGCCGTCTGAATCCAGTGACCAGATATTCATCAGGATGACTGGAGATGACCCAGGGTGAGGCAATTGAGGTTAAGTGAACTTGCCCAAAGTCACACAGCTAGTGAGTGACAAGTGTCTGAGGTGAGATTTGAACTCGGGTCCTCCTGACTCCTGTACTGGTGCTGCTCACTTGACACACAGTAGATGCTTAATAAATGTATATTGACTGACTGACCAAAAGAGAAATGAAGCCAGATTGTGAGAGGGCTTTAAATTGTCAAGATGAGGAAAAGGGAGAATTCTTCAGTTTTTTGGGAGGAGGCAATTAGGGTTGAGTCTTGCCCAGGGTCACACAGTTAGCAAGTACCTGAGGTCAAATTTGAACTCAGATCCTCTTGACTCCAGGGCTAGTGCTCTATCCACCTAGTGGCCCCAGTTTTCTAGTTTTAGAGGTCAGACAAGGACAGAAATCTGATTCAGGCTCACCATTCCTCCGTTTCATCTTTCCCCCTGCAAAGTCCCCTGATAATACTGCTATGTCATAGCTTAATATTATTTAAGGTAGGTGGAACAAGTATAATTCTCCCCATATGAGGAAACTGAGGCATAGCCAGTGTGCCCAGCCAGCTGCTTTTATGAAAGCCTGTTGATTCCTTTCCATCCCCACCCTGCTAAAGGGAAGGCAGCGTCAGGTGATTCCTTTTACACAGGTCAGTGCCATTGTCCTCTATCCCATTTTTGCACCACGTGTTGGGGAGTTTCACACTCGAAGGGGTCGAGGCCAATGCCCTTGTATTTAGATGCTCCTGGCACCCAGGGAGACAAGCAGCCAGCAGCCACGTCCTTTCAAGACAAATGAAGAGACCTTGACCAAGGAAAGTGTTTAATAAATATTTGTTGAATTGAAATGCTGGGGAAATTGCGTAGGTTAGGGGTGGGGCCAGCTCAGTGTGTCTGGCTGTTTCTGTCTTACCGTCATTTCCTGGACACCTCAGAGTGTGTGCGTTTACGAGCATGAAGCTATGCCTAACAGCCTGATCCTTCCCATTTTCCAATGGTAACCAATCTATTTACTTTGAACAGCATCCTGGAGCCAGGCCGGGAGGAGAGATGGGAGCTCTCCAAAGCTGGCTCTTGATCAACTTTATAGGGCAAGGAACACGTCCCACAAACAGCCTTGTGTCTTTCTGTGGCTTTGGATAAGGATGTAGATGAGGAACTTGTGACTTGAATATATGTTGTATTTTCATGAACTTTCCTTTGAAAGGGCGGGCTTATGTTTCTTAGATATATAATTCACCCTCTAGGTTTTAAAATTCATGCTAGAAATATACTCAGAAGATGTGGCTTGTAAATAATAACAGTTCAACTTTAACCCTTTTTGGCTTACATGCACACACACGTGTGTGTGTGTGTGTTTGTGTATGTTGGAGCACACGCTATAGTGACAATAGTAATAACTCACATTTATCCAGCTCTCCTTTTTCCTCATCAAAACCTAGATAGAACAAGTATTATTATCCCCATTTTACAGATGAGGAAATGGAGGGTCAGATTTTTCCGAAGTCACAATACCTAGTAAATGGCAGAAAATGCAGAATCTTTTGGTTTTCTAGCTAGGGAAAAAGGTTGTCTTGGGCCCTTTCCTTCATCTAATCACACCCTTGCATCTTTACCTCTTGGCTTGCTTCTGCAATAATCCAAGTTGCCTTTTTAACGTGCCTTCCCTCAGTTAATCATCTCCAGTTTATCTCTTATAGAGTTATTTGCATGTTGCTCCACGCCTTGGACCGTGAGCCCCTCTGGGGCAGGATCTATGTTTCCTTTCTTTCCTTGTATGCCTCTTGCTTAGCACAGTTGCTGGCACGTAGTAGGTGTTCAATAAATATTAGTTGATTGATCGACTACATTATTAGGGTCATCAAGTAAATGGTTCTGGTTCTGCTTACCTCACTCTGCATCAGCTCCACAGTTCTTTCCATACTTCTCTGAACTCCTAGAATTCTCTGCACTCATTTGTGGCCTCATTCTCTGATCAGTGTGTACTGTTAACCTGAAAACTTTGTTAAGAAAAGGCAACAGGCTAATGCATACATTTTATGATTTAATTAATTAATTGATCAATTCCCTATTAAAGACAACGGTAACATAATGCATTATGGAGCCAGAAATGTTCTGGCTATCCAGTGCAGAAATCTTCTGACTTATATACATTTTGCCATGAGAAAGGAACTCTCCTAGTTGAACAAATCATAAATTTAGAAAGACAAGACAATTAACAAAGTAATGTTGGTCAGGCCTTGGGATTCCAGCTGGGTAAACATATGTCTCGGTGATAAAGAAGGAAATCCCACCACTAGTAAGTGGCAGGCTTCCTGCCCTAAACAGATAACTGACATAGGAAAGGGTAAACAAAGTTCAATAGAAATTACGACCTAAGATGTCTGTGTTTCCTTTACCATTAACATGCCATAACATAGTATATGTCTACAAATATTAAGATATGGAAAATGTCCCATTATTCGAGATAGTGTCTTAGGTTAAAGGTCTCTTAAGGAATGTTAAGTCAGCCTTGGCTGGCTTTGTTGACATAGGAAGAGGCACCCTCTGAGTTTGCTTCAGAGAGAGCAAAGAGATTATTCTAAAATTTTATATTAAACATTATCAGTACTCACATGGTCTCCAATTTTTTACAGCTACAGAATGTGCTGTTATTGATCATGTTGGTAACTTGAAGACAGGGAGGTAGAGTGGTGGATAGCGTTCTGGGCCTGCAGTCAGGAAGACCTGAGTTCAAATCTAGCCCCAGCTGCTTTTTTCTTGTGTGACCCTGGACAAGTCATTTAACTTCTGTCTGCCCCATAAAATGGAGATAATAAGAGCACCTGCCTGCCAGGTTGTTGGGAGGATCCAATGAGATAATTACTGTGAAGTGCTTAGTACAGTCCTTGGCACAGAGTCAGCACCATGTAAATATTAGCTATTATTATTGCCATCAGGCCTCGAATAAGGAATACCTGAGTTCAAATCTAGTCTCAGACACTTACTAGCTGTGTGAAATGTTTGCCTCAGTTTCCCCAACTGTAAAATGAGCCTAGTCGCAGCAGTTATCTCCCAGGGTTCTTGTGAGGATCAGACGAGATAACGTTTATAAAGCGCTTAGCACGGGACCTGGCACACAGTAAGCTGTGAGGGGCGCTCTGGACCTGGGCCCCCTGAGAGGACAGGAGACGCCAGAGAGTCTGGACCTGCTGACGTGGCTTTGCCACGGTGGCACTGGGGCGGCTCTACTGGGCTGGGCTCCGCCCTCAGGGAGGAACTGGGGAGGGGCTTACCCAGAATAGGAGGGCGAGTTCTGGGGGATATAAGGCACAACACAGAAGGGGACGGGGGGGGACTTCTGGCTGACCATTATGTAATAAAGGTGCTCTTATCCACCTCCGGAGTTCTGCCTGGTAATTTCTCCCCCTGACCCCCTAAGGGGGGAGCCGGAGACGTCCGAAGACCCGTGGGCAGGGTAAGTTGATGCGGTGGTCGGGGTTTCGCCCCTGACAGCTGGCGCCCCAAACAGGGACTGCCGTAGGAGACCGCTAGCCCCCCAGACCGCAGGCAGGTGGGGGAAGATCAGGCAGCCCTAGAGTCGGAGGACTTTAGGAAGGATGGGACAGAAGCAGATAAAAGCCCGCATTGATCCGGAGGATAAAGGCGTTCTCGCCTGTCAGATTTACAAAGTCTGTAAAGAACAAGGTATCAGGATTCACATCAGAGATTGCCGAGAATGGGTGAATAAGATCTGGATGGTCAGCCCTTGGATAGAGCACGCAGGAATAGATCCGGGCAGATGGGCGGTGGTGGGCCAATAAATGGCCTCCTACCATAAGGATAATCCTTCACTCCTAACGCCCAAGGATTTTGTAGTATACTCGGCAATTGGCACGGCATTTAACCCCGTGCCGCCTCCCATTTCTGGAAATCAGAGTACTCAGGTGGGAGATTCCATTATGGGGTCGGACAGCGAGGACGAGGGAGAGAAACTGTACCCCTGGGAAGAGATGAGGCGAAGTGAGAATACTGACCCCCCTAAATGGGACTTTCCTCCGCCTCCCGATTGGGACCCGCTAGAAAAACAGGAACAGTGGAAAACTCCAAAGGGAGCTCAGGCTGCTCAGAAAACGCCTAAAGGCCCCCTAGTAGCAACTGGGGTAACAACCCACAGAGGAGTAGGACAAAAGGAAGAGGGCGGGGTAGGAGAAGTTACTACTCTTATGGCCCAGCTATCCACTGGGCCCCCAGTGAACTTTCAGTATAAGTCCGAGCAGGTTGGTAAGAATGCAGGGTTTGAATATCGCCCGCCCTCGCAGACAGCCCCCCGCCAATGAGCCTCCTCACTCGTAGCCTCCAGCAAGCTGCGAGAGACGGGGAAGATGTAGAATGGGCGGAGTAGGGGACAGGCTTTTACCCAGTCTTAGTTGAGAATCCCGGCCAGGAAAATGAAACTAGACATCATCGGCCAGTTCCCTTTAAGTTTATGAAGGAATTGAAAGAGGCCGTGTCCAAGTATGGCCCAGGCTCAGTATTCGTACAGAAGGCATTGGCTTCCTCGGTGGCAGCCTTTCCTTGGCTTCCATATGACTTCCTAGAGGTGATGCAGGCAATCCTTGACCCAGCCACCTTCATAGCCTATAAAGCCTATGTGCGTCGCGCTGCTAAAGCCTATATAGAGGAAGCCGGAATAGCCAACACCGAGGAAGCCATAGAGATGATCACCGGGTCGGGAACTTGGTCCACACTACAAAGGCAGTTAAACTTTGATGGGAACGTCAGGCATGCCGTGAATGTGGTCTATCTTAGGGCTCTGGAGAGGTTAGGTACCCCGGGGCGGGGACCATGTTGTCCTCCTTAAAACAGAGAAAGAACGAGAGCCCCCTGGACTTTGTAAGCAGGGTAAAGGAAACTGTCCATGCCACGTTTGGAGGTAACCGGGGAGCAGCCCCCCATCTAGTGGTGCAACTAATCAAAGAAGGGCTCAAGCCAGAATTTGGCACCGTCTTTTCCTCACTCCCGTATCCACCCACCCTAGAGCAAATAGTTGAGAAGTTAATGGACCTCCCCCAGAAAGACCCCTTTACAGCCATAGCCGAGACCTTGGAGGGCCAACAGCACCTCCTAGCGGCAGTATTGGACAAGAAGGGAGACAGTCCAACATGCTTTAATTGTGGCAGAGAAGGGCATTTCAAGGCTGCCTGCCGAAAAACCCCCAAAGGAGTTCAGTGCTTTTCTTGCGGAAAGCCCGGGCACATAGCTAAATATTGTAGATCCAACCCACAGGGGTCGGGAAACGGAAAGAGGGGGTCCCCAGGGGGAGGGGGCCCCCGAAACTCATCTCAGAGGACTCAGCAACACCCCCGAAACTAATGGAGGTTTTAACGGTAGACCAAAAGAATAAATGCCCATTAGAAATCCCTCCCTGGACCACCATGTCGGTCTCAGTCCTGAGCCGTAATTTCCCCCGCTTGGTAATTGGATCAGAACATTGTCCCTCCATGGTGGTCCACAGCCAACTCCTCTCCCCCCAGGAAAGAGAGATATGGGTCACCAACCCTCACTCCTGGTCAGTAACGCTGACTCCCGAAACTGAAATAGCAAAGGCCATCAATCTACCTTGGCTCGATAAGGATCACCGTCCACAGGGCCCACGAAGCTTTCTCTATTGGACACAACAAATTCTGTCAGAGAGGCCCACAATCACCTTAATGGTGGATGGGCGCCCCCTGGAGGGAATGGTAGATACCGGGGCAGACGTCTCGGTGATCAAAGACTCAGATTGGGACTCCCAATGGCCTACCCAGAGAGCTTCGCAAACTGTGGCCAGGGTAGGGGGAACCCAATTAGCCCGAAAGTCGGAGCGCTTTCTGGCGTGGCAATATGAGGATACCCAGGGGAAATTCAAACCACTCTGCGTGCCTGGTCTCCCCGTTAACTTATGGGGACGGGACGTTCTGAGCGCTATGGGTGCCCACCTTTGCACAGAGAGCCATTTAAACTAGTTGGGGTCACTCCTCCAGTGAGGACCATTCGAATGCAGTGGAAAGATAACACCCCTATATGGGTTGAGCAGTGGCCCCTTACAATGGAAAAACTAACGGCCCTCCGAGAGATTGTTAGTGATTTGTTGAAAAAGGGGCAAACTGAGCCATCCTTTAGCCCCTATAACTCCCCAGTATTTGTGATTAAAAAGAAAAGTGGCAAATGGCGCATGCTCATTGATCTGAGAAGAGTCAATGCTGCGCTCCTACCTTTCGGCGCGCTGCAACCTGGCCTCCCTACGCCAACCACAATCCCCAGACATTGGTCTATGACAATAATAGACATTAAGGATTGCTTTTATTCAATACCACTGCACCCTAGAGATAAAGAGAAATTTGCCTTTTCGATACCCTCTATCAATTTGGCCGCCCCCGCAGAGAGATATCAATTCAGAGTCCTCCCTCAAGGGATGGCAAACAGCCCAACAATGTGCCAGGCGTATGTAGCCGCCATCCTACAACCAGTCAGAAAGAAACATTCAGAGGCCATGATAATTCATTACATGGATGACATCCTGGTATCATGCGCCACCAAAAAACAAACCCAACGGGCTTTACAGGAGGTCATCGACGCCCTTAAGGCCTACCAACTATACATAGCTCCTGAAAAGATTCAGATCACCTCCCCCTATCAATATCTTGGTCATCACATCGATGGGGACAGGATCACTCGCTCCGTCCCACATATACGAACTGATGAAGTAAAAACCCTCAATGATTTTCAGAAGCTTATAGGATCCATTCAATGGCTCCGGTCAGTCATTCCCCTCACCGACCAACAGATGGAGCCCCTATATCGTATTCTGCGGGGTCACTCTAACCTTATGTCCCCTCGTCAATGGACGGAAGAGGCCTATCGTGTTATAGAACTCATTCATCAAAAAGCCTCATCCTCCTTGGCTCGCATTGATCCCGATAAACCTGTTCAATTGGCCTTACTACAGGACTTTGGAGGCATTGCAGCCCTTTACCAATCCCATGGAATTCTAGAGTGGATTTACAGCCCTAAGCAGAAGAAGGTTCTGCCTAATGAATGGGAGGTACGCGCACTTTTCCTTTTACGAGCTAGCGAAAAGTGCGTGCAGAACTTTGGGGTCCGACCTATCATAAACCTGTCGGCCTCTCCCGAGGCCCTGCGTGCCCTTGCGCAGGCCTCCTTGCCGTGGGCTGCACTTTATGTCAACCATGACTTCTCAAATACTCCACTACCACTCCCTTTACGTGGATGGCACACCTTACCCCTTTCCAGGCCACCGCCAATTGTAGCATCACAGCCAGTAAAAGGACCCAATGTATTCACAGATGCCACTAAGGCTGGGAGGGCTTCAGTCTACGTTCCGCAGAGGAAAATTTTGCATGTGTTTTCTACTCCGTACTCATCAGCACGAAAGAATGAAATGGCCGCCATCATTTGTGCTCTTGAGATGTTCTTCGCAGAATCTTTTAATCTTATTACTGATAGTCTTTATTGTGCTAATGCTATTCTCCAGCTGCAAGAAGCTATTGTGGTGCCATCTCGCTCTACTATTGCTAACTTACTCTCCAAGGCTAAGAGTCTTCTTCAATGTCGCTTTCACCCTATCTATGTGCTTCATGTTCGTTCTCACGTTTCTCGTGAAGGCCCTATCTTTCATGGTAATCATGTTGCTGACTCTTCCCTCTACTCCCCAGCCTCATACATTTTCTATGTCACCCCCACGGAGGCGCATAACAGATTCCACCTTTCTGCACGCTCCCTTAGGATGCTCTATGGCATCCCACGTGACGAGGCTAGAAAGATTGTAAAGCGCTGTACTGCATGTGTTCCTTTCCGTCCACCCCCTCGTGATCAGGTCGTTAATCCCAAAGGGGAACATCCCAATGATCTTTGGCAAATGGACGTTACCCACTACCATACGTCTCTCCTCCATGTGTGTGTACATACCGCCTCAGGGTTCATTATGGCCACCTTACAACCCCGAGAGACAACCTCAGCCGTTATTGCCCATCTCCTTGAATGCTTTGCCATCGCTGGCATCCCTAAGGTCCTTAAGACCGATAATGGCCCTGCCTACACCTCTAATGGCTTTGCCACCTTCCTTGTCGAATTTGGCATATGCCATGTTACTGGGATCCCTTATAACCCCACCGGACAGGCCATTGTTGAGCGAGCACACCAGACCTTAAAAAACATGCTCAAAAAACAAAAAGGGGGAGTTGCGGGACGGCTGACACGTGCACAGCTAGCCCGTGCTGTCTATACCTTAAATTTTCTGCAATTCCGGGACGATGGCCTCACCCCAGCCATGAGGTTCTACGGGCACTGTAAAAGCATGAGCCCCCAAAGTCCTGAATGCAATAAAGCACCCCCTTGTCCGGTAGGAAGTAAAGTCTAGTGGAAAGACGACCAGGGAGAATGGCAGGGTCCCAACGAGGTCATTGTGAGGGGGAAAGGGTATCTTTGTGTCTCCACAGGCAACAAAGAACCTGGAGTCTGGGTCCCCCTCCGAAGGATGAGAGAGGCACCGCCCACCACAGAAGAGCAAGAGACGGCGCAGAGGAAAGAGGGGGAAGAGGAAATCTCGGAGTCGGCGAAAGATGCAGATGGCTAGGATGCTGCAGCTCCTGACGCTAGTTCAGGCAGTTTCCCTGACGACTGGAATTCACTTTAACGAAACCCTTCTAGCGCCCGCACGGTCGCAGCCGCCTACACATTGGGCCTTCACTCCCCATCTCCCAGTGTTTCAGCTAGTGACCTGGCACCATGAGGCAATTCCGCTCATAGTGATGGGGAACGCCACCCTCATTGCGGGGGGAGCAAGGGCCCCCTTGCCAGCTGCCCTGAAAAGATACAACACCACCCTGTCCTGGCATTCATGGACCCTGCCCATATGCCTGCGGCTGAATGACACCACGTCGCACTCCACCCATGGCCCCGCGGATATTTGCTTTCCCTTGCAGACACAAATCGCAGATCAGGTACCACACCCAGTTAAGCACCCTGGGGCCTTACGGGTCCACATGGCGGTCATCCCCCACACAGGCAAGGGGAACCGCAGCGCAGTCTACCCGTCTCCCTTGCCGCCGTGCCACCCCACCCCGTGGGTTTTTAGCCCCATGCAGGCCTGCTCCACCGGCATCCACTGGCAGGGGCCTGCCAAGAATGGAACACAGATCGTATTCTGGGATGGTGGGCTGGTGCCCACGCTGGTGGCACCAGTGCCAGTTGCTCAGCCAGGAAGGGTGCAGACGCACTTGTGGAAGATCGGGCTGGCCCTGAACCGTACCGTGGTGGCCATCGAGTTCAACTCCTCTATTGCCGACCTTTGGTCCCACCCCCACGAATATCATGCTTGGAAGCCGGTGTTTGACCGCGAGGTCCGCTGCCCCTCCGAGCAATCTGGCCGCATATATATGTGCTCCAATCTGACAGGGACAGTCCAGATAGGCCCCAACGCCATGTTTCTTCTGTGCAGAGTTGGGAACCTGAGTATTACGGGCTCGGCAGAGGTAGGGTATAATGTGAGCTGCAACGAGCCGATTATCACCAATACTCTCAACAGCACGTGTGCCGAGTACTTTGTCCTGCTCCTGCGAATTCCTCCGTACACTATTCACCCGGTGAGAGCTGCGCTATACGCTATCTCGCCCGCAGATGACTTGCTAAGCAGAATCCTGCGCCAAAAGAGGGAAGGTCCTGGGTTCGGAGACGTGCTATCAGTAGTCAACTTGGCACTGAATATCCTAGAGGAGGTGCAGATTCAGAAGATGCAGAGGGAACTGAACTTTCTTGCGGAATCCCTACAAAAGTTCATGGTTCAGTCTGGGATTGCGTGGGAACACCAGGAACATATCGATAGAGTACTGTTCGAACAAGTACAGGCAGTTTCAGAAATTGTCGAGGTGCTGACACATCAGCAGTCCCTCATGTTACGTTATATGAGAATGCCCTGCCATTATAGGTATTATCCTGTTTGTGTAACACCTGTTCTGTATAACAATACCCTGTACAAAGAGCTCGAGGACATATTGAAAACTGCCACTACAGTCACTAACTTTACCTCTGAGTTAGCAGCACTAGATTTGGTGATTAGAGCTATGGAGAATGCAACAATACAATTCCATGAGGACTGGGAGAAAAACTATAATGATGCAAGGGATTGGTGGGACGGGTTGAACCTGCACCAGCTGCTCCAGTGGGTGTCCTTAGGGGGCGTCATGTTGATTCTTGGGTTTCTTGTATGCTTATACTTACCGTGCCTCATCTCATGTGTGTTTAGAGCTGTCCGTGGGTCCCTTGAGTCCATAAAGGCAGAACTCGCCCGCCCCCATCATTAAAACAAAAGGGGGGAGTTGTGAGGGGCGCTCTGGACCTGGGCCCCCTGAGAGGAGAGGAGACGCCAGAGAGTCTGGACCTGCTGACGTGGCTTTGCCACGGTGGCACTGGGGCGGCTCTACTGGGCTGGGCTCCACCCTCAGGGAGGAACTGGGGAGAGGCTTACCCGGAATAGGAGGGCGAGTTCTGGGGGATATAAGGCACAACACAGAAGGGGACGGGGGAACTTCTGGCTGACCATCATGTAATAAAGGTGCTCTTATCCACCTCTGGAGTTCTGCCTGGTAATTTCTCCCCCTGACCCCCAAGGGGGGAGCCGGAGATGTCCGAAGACCCGTGGGCAGGGTAAGTTGATGCGGTGGTCGGGGTTTCGCCCCTGACAGTAAGCATTTAATAAATGCTTATTCCCTTCCCCTGTATTTTGGACAATAGGCAATGATTTGGAAACTCCAGGGTCCCATCAAATCAGAGTTCTTGGTGACCACCTGCTGGGCAGGGGATGGACCTCCATATTCCCCCTTCTCCCCCTCTCCCCCCAGCCAGGGTATCATCGAGCTGTCTTGACCCTATTGGACTACATCATGTGGGGCTGCTGGGCCCTGGAACAGTGTATGAGGGCACTCCCATGCACGATAGTTTCTCAGCAGCGGCTTACAGAAATGTTGTGCCTCAGGATCTTTTTTCCATCACATTCTGAAAACTGGAGTAGATAGCCCAGAGAGCCTTGGCTTTCCCAGAAACAGCTCCTAGGCACATGGACTTGGAACCAGAAGAGACTTCAGAGGTGAGCCATCTAGTTCCACACCTGCATTTTGCAGAAGGGGAAACTGATGTTTATTTAAGCTTTTTGTTTATGGGGCTTGCTAACTATTAGCGTTAGCTACAAGGCATTGTGGATAGAGTACTGAACTTGTGGTTGGGAAGCCCTGAGTTCAAATCCTGTTTTAAACACTTGAGAGCTGGCCTCTACTTCCTCAACATACAGTTGTCAGGCTCAAATGAGATAATATATGCAAAATGCCTTGTAAACTTTAGTGTTTAATAACAAGGCGTGTAATATAATAATAAATTGTGTAGATGTTAAAATGTAAACTAGTGTGATATTAACAGTGTTGACTTAAAAATGACCAAATCTCTTTTAAATGAGTACAATAGATACAGGAATCTTTTATTTCCTGAACGTAGAATTATAATGCGAAACAAGGCCACATTCATCCAATGAAAACACCCACATTTGTCATCTCTTGAAATGTATCTCAAATCCAATTCGGCAACTCCTCACCCTGCCCCCCACCTTTCGATAAATCTTCTGCTCTCCTCTCATTCCACTGAGGTTCAAAGTTCCCCTTGTTACCAGAGAATTGGCCGTAGTCTTGACTAACTCTTCTTTTCCCATCATGGACAAGACACAACTGACTGAATTTTGGAGCTGGGAAAGATACAAGTGAAGGATGGAATCTCCCCTCTGACTTCTAGAACTCATCTCCTGGCTCTGTTTCTTCACTTTTTGACAATTCAAATCAGCAAGCATGTTTTATGCATGTAACAGGTGACACACACTTACTAGCCATGTGACCCTGGTCAAGTCATTTAACCCTATTTGCCTCAGTTTCCTCATCTATAAAATGGGCCTGAGAAAGAAATAGCAAAAGACTCATATCTTTGCCAAGAAACCCCCCCAAAAGGGGTCACAAAGAGTCAGACTAGGTAACCACAAGAGGTACCAGGCATTGTGCTAGATGCTTTGGGTACAAAAAACAACAAATAATTCAAGAAAACTCCATAAGTGTCTCTTCAAAGAGCTTACATTCTTATGAGAGGAGACGTGCACAGAGAAGGAAATGCAAAATATGGAGGTACCATCTTTGGCTTCTTTCTTCCTGGAAATGCACAATCTGGACATCAAATTAGAGAACTGAGAGGAAATACCCAAAACCAAAATGTGTCAGGATACTATCACTGGTTGTTCTGAGTAGAGCTCAATAAGTCTATCAGTCAGTAAACTTTTATTAAACACCTACTAGGTGCCAGGCACAGTGCTAAGCTCTAGGGATACAAAGAAAAGTGAAAGTCTCTGCTTTCAAGGAACTCATGGCTTAATGCGTGAGAAAACATACAAAGACCTACGTACAAATAAGATAGTATAAATTGAAGATAATAACAAAGGGAAGGCACTTTCATTAAGGGGGAGGAGGAAAGGCATCCTGTAGAAGGTGGAATTGTAAATGAGAAACCAGGGAAGCCAGGAGGTGAGATGAGGAGGGAGAGCATTTCGGGTAGGAGGGAGAGGCCAGTGTCGATGGATTAGATCCCAAAGAAGGCAGAGGTGAGGAAGGTGTAAGAAGTCTCAAAAGGTTTAAAAAAATTAAAGGTGAGATTATTCTCCTTGCCTGGGAGTCAGAATGTACAACTAACACATTAGCATTTTTCATCATGAGTCCTTTGGGATTGTCTTGGATCATTGTATTACTGAGAATAATTTAAATCATTCACAGTTGTTTATCATATAACCTTGGTGTTACCATGCGCAATGTTCTCCTGGTTCTGTTCATGTCACTATGCATCAGTTCATGTAAGTCTTTCCAGGTGTTTTTGAAATCATCCTGCTTGCTACTTCTCCTAGCACAATCAGTGAAATCAATTTTAAAGGAAATAGAAATAAAAAGTGGGAAGTTAGGAGAAGGGCTAGATTTAGGGGAAAGATGATGAGTTCTGTTTTGGACATGTTGAGTTTGAGATGCTACTCACCATCCCATACAAGAGCCTGATTTCCCTCCTACCAATCCAATCATCTCTATCTCCCCTGAACTTCAGTGTTATAGCTAGAGTTTCTCTAAGTCAATAGCTTCCTTTGATATGAAGGTTGGGCGAGACTTCCTACTGCTAATTAATGTTCTCTCCTTCCCCCTTCCCAGGTCAGGCTCCCAGCTCATCCCACAAAGGTCTATTTTAAGAAGCACCCATGAAAACCAATGTTGATGGTGGGAGATGAAGGTGGGGAAGGGAATTCTCTCCCTTTTGCTTCCTATTTCCACAACCAGTCCTGACATACTATCTCTTCTGTGGACCTTGAAACAGTCCAGAGACAATCCCCACTCTAACCCCAGACTCATTTCTTATCTCACACAACCTTTCCCTTTTTTGAAATGGCAGAAGGACATGTTGGGAAGAGCTTTGAATGCCAAGCAGAGGGTAACCCAAGTATTATTACAACACCGCCTATGGGCTTCAGAAAGACAGTACAAAGTCTCCAGAATATTGGTTAGATCTGTCGTGGATTAATTATGGGAGAACAAAATTATGAGTTATGTAGAAGAGAAGGTATGAATGGATTGCATAGATCCATTAAAGACCAAGGTTTCAAAGCTTTCTCCTCAAAACTGTGAGGAGGGTTGTCATCCACATTGGACATATGAGAAAATTGAGGTTCCCAGCTGGAGGGATTTGCCCAAAGTCACATGGCTACCTATTGGACCTAGTATTAGAACCCAAGGTTTCCTGACTCATGGGCCTCAAGTATTTTTCTCAGTGCTTTTTTTTCTACTGAGGATAATCATCAATTAAACAGCAACAAAAGGGCTTGTGACTCGATTCATAGTAAAAAATTCAGCCACAATGGGCAGTTTCTTTTGCAAACACCTATAAACGTGTTTGTTTAGGGACAGTTTTACTTTACAAGGAAACTGGCAAGCATTTGTTTCAGCACTGTAATCTTCCTCCCTTCCTTCCTACTTACTGAAACTACTTTTATTAATTTCCCATTTTAAGAAATTATGAGTTTTTTGCCATTTCTCCCAAAGTCATCAATCCAGTGAAATGCTCTTGAGGTGTCTGGTTTAGTGCATTAGTTAGTGATCAAATATTGTGACAAAAGATTGTTTGTTTCTGCACATGTAACAGATAGCGTATCACAGAGAGACTTTGGGTCAGAGTGTAGGGCTCTAGACTTCAGGTGTGTTACTTCACCTCCCTCTGAATATACATGTCTTCTTGTCTGCAAAAGGAAGGCACTGGTCTAGACAGAGGAGCTCTATAATCCTTTCTGCTTCTAATAAGCTGAGTCCATGACATAAAAGATAACAAAAGATATTATTCCACAATAAAATCTTCCCAAAAATTCATTTCTTAAGAACCACATGAACTCCCTAGTTTCAAGGCAATATGTGTAATACAATAATGTAATATAATATGATATGATATAATATGATATATGATGTAACGTAATGTAATGTAATATAATGTAACATAACATGATATAATACAACATAGTATAATATAATAATATAATACAACATAGTATATAATATAATACAATATAGTATAATAACACAATATGATATGATATGATTAATAAAATGTATAATATAATGTAATGTAATATTTTCCAGGGGAATTTGCATTTTCAGAGAGACCTAGGGAAAACAGTGGAGGAATTTCCTCACTCAGGTATTTCAGATACTTTAGGGTCAGGAAGGTATCTAGGAGTCAGTGGGACCCTTTGAGAGATACTCAGATCTCAGTTCATTTAGTCATTCAGAAGCTAGCATCAGTCCTTTCTTTGGGTGGGGAACATAAAGAGAGGAGGAAGAGGAAAAGGATCCCAGTTTGAAGTAGGCAGGCAGAAAAATTAATCAAGCAACAAATGTTTATTGAGAACCTACTATGTGCCAGGAGTGTGTTAGTCCTAATGCATATTCCTGTCTGTGTTTGTATGTAGATAGGGAAAGGGGTTGATGAGACCTAAAAAAAAAAAAAAGAGAGATAAAAAATGAGGAAAGAGACAGAAATGGGAAAGATGGGATGGACGGATATTGACCTATGGGTGTTGCTCACTGTGCCTCCCTAGTAAATACTTAGAAAGAATAGTCATAGAAGATACTAATAAAAAGGAGTTTGTTCAGTCAGTAAACTGGTTCTTAACCAGAGGCAGTTTGGTAGCCCTGGGTCTGGAGTTAGGAAGATCTGAATTTAAATCCTTCTTCAGATTTACTTACTACTGTGTACTTACTGTTCTACTTACTCACTGTGTGACCCTAGGCAAGTCTCTTAACATCTATCTGCCTCCATTTTTCAACTGTAAAACAGAGGTCATACTAGCACCTACTTCAAGGGGGCTGTGAAGGTAATATTTGTAAAGTACTTAGCACAACTCTTGGTACATATTAGGTACTTCTCATTCAGTCATCTCTGACTTTTAGTGACCCCATGGACCATAATATCCATGAGATTTTCTTGGCAAAGATACAGGAACAATTTGCCATCTCCTCTAGTAAATTAAGGCAAACAGAAGTTAAGTGACTTAGCCAGGGTCACACAGCTAGTAAATGTCCGAGTCTGAATTTGAACTCAGTCTTTCAGACTCCAGACCTAGCATGCTACCCATTGTACCACCTTGCTAGTAAATGCTCATTCTTTCCCCTTCCTACCCCTAATTCCCTCCAATTACCCTGAACTCTCCTGTATTTCATTCATGTCTTTCATAAGGCTGCTCAAAACACTTCTGATGCTCACATGTGTCTTTTTGCAAAAGGTATTAGTTCTGCCTTCTGGTTCCTTTCATCTACCAGCTTTAATTTTTAATTCTGGGAAATAGATTTGCTTAAGAATTTCCGAGGACAAACAAGGTGACTTAATTCACACCACCTGCCCTTACTTCTGCCCAGAAGACAAATATACTAAATCATTTACAGTGTTCACATCCTGTGTGTGCCAGAGGTGTGGTATCCTTGCTCATGCCAATTAAACATTTAATTAGGTTTCCCCAGAGACCAGAGGAACTGAAAACCAACAGGGAAGGACACTAGGGTGCTTTTGTGTTTAAAAAATTCCCCTGCCCAAGAGGTCCTGATAAAATAGTTGGCTGCCAGTCAGGATCTTTTTATCTCTCGTGGACCCTGGTACCTGCAACTATCTATCCCTCCCCTGACCAACTGATAACTGTTTGTCAATCACTCGATATGTGAAGGATACAAAGAAATATTAAACTGTTACAGGATCATTGATTTAGGAGAAGGTGTCTTAGACCAACTCCCTCGTTTTTTCAGATAAGGAAAGTGAAGCAGATGAGGAAAAGTGACTAGCCCAGAGACAGGCAGTTGGTGGCTGAGGTGGAATTTGAACCCAGACCTCTATGTACAGTGTTCGTTTGACTGTACAACCTTGTCCTAGCTCCTGGCTTGCATCCTGGTTGGGAGAGAGGAGACATAAATACACGAAATGTTAAATAACAATACAAAAAGTAAGTAACAGTGCAACAGTACAAGAGCTGTCAAAAGATTCAGTTAATTATCAAATGAATTGTCTAGATAAAGGCCAGGTGGTGCAGTGGGTTGAGCTCTGGAGGAAAACCTGAGTTCAGACTCAGCCTCACACAAGCTATGTGACTCTAGACAAATCATTTCACTTCCTTCTGCCTCAGTTTCCTTATCTGAAAATGGTGATAATAATAGAACCTGTCTCTCACGATTATTGTGAATGTCCAATGACATAGTATTTGTAAAGTATTTAGCACACAGTAGATATTAGTAAATCTTTCCCTCCCTCCCTTTCTTCTGTTCCTCCCTTTCTCTCTCCCTTTTCCTTTCCTCTCTCCCTTCCTTCCTCCTTCCCTTCTTTCTTTCCTCTCCCTCCCTTTCTTTCTTCCTTCTACTCTCTTTCTTTCCTTCCCTTTCCCCCTTCCTCTTTCCCTCCTTTTCTTCCTTATTTTCTTCCTTTCTTCCCTTCCTCTTTCTTTCCCTTTCTCCCATCTTTCCTCTTTCCCTCCCTACCTCCCTTCCTTCCTCCCTCCCTTCTTTCCTCCCTCCCTTCCTTCCTTCCTTCCTTCCTTCCTTCCTTCCTTCCTTCCTTCCTTCCTCCCTCCCTCCCTCCCTCCCTCCCTTCTTTCCTTCCTTCCTTCCTTCCTTCCTTCCTTCCTTCCTTCCTTCCTTCCTTCCTTCCTTCCTTCCTTCCTTCCTTCCTTCCTTCCTTCCATACCTATGTCTTCCCCTCCCTGTCTCTTTCCTTTCCTCTTCTTTCTGATAGTGCTTGGCATATAGTGTCATAGGATACTGTTATTATTATGGACTATAGATCCTTGGTAGTTTGTACAAGGAACTCATGGTTTAGAAACTTGAGGCGAGCAAACAGAAGCAAGTAAAAACAAAGGATCATTAGGTCTGTGCGCAGACTAAATCCTGAACTGAAATATTAATTCTCAGATCCAGTCTCTAAGCTTTGAATAAACAGGTTAGCATTAATTCGGGGCTTTTCTTCAGTACTTTAAATATTGAAGTATCTGGCATCTGTGAACAGATCAGCAGGCAAACAGAAGGGGTTACAGAGGTTTCCATTACAGGTGCTCATTAAGTGATTTAAATAACTGCTTCTTCAAGTGATGATGATGATAATAACTATCATTAAGGTTTGCAAAGTGCTTTACAAATCTTATTTTATTCTCACAACAATCCTGGAAGGTAGGTGCTATTATTATCCCCATTTTACAGATGAAGAAACTGAGGCAGGTGGAAGTTAAGTGACTTGCCCAGGATCACACAGTTATCAAGTGTATGAGGCTGGATATGACTTTCTGATTCTGAGTCCATCCTTCTATCCACTGTGTGGCTTAGCTGTCTCAGCTATGGTTTCCTATTATAGATTCAGATTTCTGGGAAGAAAATACCTTATTATTTTTCCATGATGCATATAACTGGCACAATGTGGAAGACACTTGGTAGAGCAGCCCTAGTTCTCTTCCACATTAAATCTCTGGACACTGTAACTTCTTAAAAAGTAATGAGATACTTGCTTTGAACCCACATGTAACTGTGTGGAAGGTCATATTAGAAAGGGTATAATTAAGGTTAAGAACTACACATTGTGGGGCAAAGCCAAGATGGCAGAGTAGAAACACACAAATACGCTAGCTCCGAACCCACAGCCCATGGAATATCTGTAGTAAAGAGCTGCCAATAAATTCGGGAACAGGAGAAGCCACATAACAGCAAAGCAGATAAGATTTCTGTTCCAGAGGGACCTGCAAACCTCTCGCAAAAGGTCCGTCGCGCTGTGGATGCGGAGCCCAGCCCAGCCCTGCCCTGGCCCCAGCACCGAGAGGAACAGATCTGAGCGGACTTCAGGGATGGGATCTCCAGCGGCCACGTGGGTCCCTCCACCCACAGGTGATGGGGGTCAGTGAGAAGGTCTCTTTGGTGGGTCGAGAGGGGAGTGGGGTGCCCCCACACTCAGGCCTCCTCGGGAGGCAACAGCTGAGGCAGGAGCAGACCGGGGCTCCACAAGCAGGCAGGAGCCTGGATCCATTGTTGAAGGTCTCTGCATAAACCCCCTGAAGGAACTGAGCCCGTGAGGCGGCCCTGTCCCCACCTGAGCACCTGAACTTAATCTCACACTGACTAGCAGCCCTGCCCCCGCCCCTGCCCAAAGCCCTGAGGCTGGGAAGCAGCATTTGAGCCTCAGACCCCAAGCGCTGGCTGGGAGGATCCGGAGGTGAGGTGGGTGTGAGGAGAATATTCAGAAGTCAAGTCACTGGCTGGGAAAATGCCCAGAAAAGGGAAAAAAACCAAGACTATAGAGGGTTACTTTCTTGGTGAGCAGGTTTCTCCTCCCCTCCCTTCTGATGAGGAAGAGCGATGCTCACCATCAGGGGAAGACATGGAAGTCAGTGCTTCTACATCCCAGCCCACTCAATGGGATCAGTTCTTGGAAAAAGTCATAAAGAGCCCAAAAAATTTTCAAAATCATGTTAGAGAGGTGGAGGAAAAACTGGGAAGAGCAATAAAAGACTTGCAAGCAAAGTATGAACAACAGATCAGCACCCTGCTAAAGGAGACCCAAAAAAATGCTGAAGAAAATAACACCTTGAAAAATAGGCTAACTCAATTGGCAAAGGAGGTTCAAGAAGCCAGTGAGGAGAAGAATGCTTTCAAAAGCGGAATTAGCCAAATGGAAAAGGAGGTTCAAAAGCTCACTGAAGAAAATAGTTCTTTAAAAATTAGAAGGGAACAGATGGAGGCTAATGACTTTATAAGAAACCAAGAAATCACAAAACAAAACCAAAAGAATGAAAAAATGGAAGATTGTGTGAAATATCTCATTGGAAAAACAACTGACCTGGAAAATAGATCCAGGAGAGACAATTTAAAAATTATGGGACTACCTGAAAGCCAGGATCAAAAAAAGAGCCTAGACATCATCTTTCATGAAATTATCAAGGAAAACTGCCCTGAGATTCTAGAACCAGAAGGCAAAATAAATATTGAAAGAATCCACCAATCACCACCTGAAAAAGATCCAAAAAGAGAAACTCCTAGGAATAGTGTGGCCAAATTCCAGAATTCCCAGGTCAAGGAGAAAATATTGCAAGCAGCTAGAAAAAAGCAATTCAAGTACTGTGGAAATACAATCAGGATAACACAAGATCTAGCAGCTTCTACATTAAGGGATCGAAGGGCATGGAATAGGATATTCCAGAAGTCAAAGGAACTAGGACTAAAACCAAGAATCACCTACCCAGCAAAACTGAGTATAATACTTCAGGGGAAAAATTGGTCTTTCAATGAAATAGAGGATTTTCAAGCATTCTTGATGAAAAGACCAGAGCTAAAAAGAAAATTTGACTTTCAAACACAAGAATGAAGAGAAGCATGAAAAGGTGAACAGCAAAGAGAAGTCATAAGGGACTTACTAAAGTTGAACTGTTTACATCCCTACATGGAAAGACAATATTAGTAACTCTTGAAACTATTCAGTATCTGGGTACTTGGTGGGATTACACACACATACATGCATACGCACACACTCATAGAGACAGAGTGCACAGAGTGAATTGAATAGGATGGGATCATATCTTAAAAAAAAATGAAATCAAGCAGTGAGAGAGAAATATATGGGAGGAGAAAGGGAGAAATGGAATGGGGCAAATTATCTCTCATAAAAGAGGCAAGCAAAGGATTTTTTTAGTTTGGGGAAAAAGAGGGGAGGTGAGAGAAAAACATGAAGTTTACTCTCATCACATTCCACTAAAGGAAGGAATAAAATGCACACTCATTTTGGTATGAAAACCTATCTTACAATACAGGAAGGTGGGGGACAAGGGGATAAACAAGGTGGGGGGGACAATGGGAGGGCATGAGGAGGAGGGTACAATTTGAGGTCAACACTCATAGGGAGGGACAGGATCAAAAGAGAGAATAGAAGTAATTGGAAGCAGGATAGGATGGAGGGAAATATAGTTAGTCTTATACAACACGACTATTATGAAAGTCATTTGCAAAACTACACAGATTTGGCCTATATTGAATTGCTTGCCTTCCAAAGGGAGGGGGAGGGGAAGGAGGGAGGAAAAGAAGTTGGAACTCAAAGTTTTAGGAATAACTGTCAAATACTGTTCTTGCCGCTAGGAAATAAGAAATACAGGTAAAGGGGTATAGAAAGTTATTTGGCACAACAGGACAGAGGAGAGGATGGAGACAAGGGCAGAAAGGAATGATGGAGGAGAGAGCGGAGTGGTGATGGGGGCAATTGGAATGCTCAGTATTTTGGGGTGGGGGGAAGGGACAAGGGGGGAGAAAATTTGGAGTCCAAAAATTCTGTGGAAATGAATGTTAAAAGTGAAATAAATAAATTAATTAATAATAAAAAAAAAAAGAACTACACATTGTAAGCTTGGTGATCTCATGTCAATGACTTTTCCTTTCAAATTACTTTCCTTAAAGCTGAGACAGAAGCAAAATAACTTTTCACCTTTGCCATCACGGACAGCAGGATGTAGTAGAGAGTTTTGGACTCAGGAAGGACTCAGAAGTCTTGAATTAGAAGCTGTAGCTGTGTGACCTTGGACAGCTCACTGAAACTTTTGATGCCTCAGTTCTCTCTTCTGTAAAAGGGTGTCATGACCTCCCCACTGTAACTAAAAGCTGGTGCTCAGTGGGTTCTGAAGGATCAATTTGGTGGGTTTGATGGGATCCCAGAAATATATGAGGATATCTAAGTTATTCTTAGGGGCTGATAAACAGGCTGGCCATAAAACAGACTGCAAGGATTGGTTAACTTGTGGATAAATGAAAACATGATGCTCTTGTGACTTCCTCTTGCTTAGAAAGGTAGTTAGACTGGTATGAGACTGGGGTCATACCTGGGTGGTGCTCAAGGCTCAGGTGATAGGAGGTAGGGCAGACCTAGTAATCACTGAACTGCATGTATTTCACATCCCAACTCCCACAGATGGGTTATGACCAGAGCTTCGCTGGAGCCAGCTCAAACCTCCTCTCAGAAGAGCTCATTGTTAAAATTTCAGTATGAACGTTTGCACTTCAGAAATTAGCAAACAACAAATCAGGTCTTGTTGTATTATCTGTTTTTTTGAGGCAATGGGGTTAAATGACTTACCCTGGGTCACACAGCTAGTAAGTATCTGAGGCTGGATTTGAATTTGGATTACTCCTGGCTACAGGGCTGGTGCTTTAATCCAGTGGTCTACGTAGCTGCCCCTTGGTTGATTGTCTGGACTCTAGACTAAAGAGAGGATTGGAGAAAAGGTCAGCAATGCAGATTAAACCAAAAAGTCTTGCAATAATACTTTTTTTTCAGGGAATTGGTTGTTAAACATTTGCCAACACACCACTGGCTACGACTGCCACAGATTAAGCTGTTGCTAGGGAGAAATGCTCCCTAGAAAAATTACCAGATAAGGGTGGGAGGGTCAGTGGTTGTTTTAACCACTATTTTCGATGGCTTTAAAAATACTTAAAAGAGGATATTAAACCACCAAGTTCTAGTGGTTGCAATAGTCACTTGGTAGTGTACGACCCAACCATCTCCCCACTGTTGGGACAGGAGTTCTGGGGAGTCCTTGCTTTACCTTTTGTAGGTCACAGATCTATGAAGAGACCACAAGATGAGGAACCAATGGACTCCTTATTAGGCTAGACTTACTTTTTTAGTGCCTATATTTCTATACTGCCTAGAGCAAATAACTAGGATTATTTCCTTACATATAGTCTACTTGAATAAATGTGAAAATTGTTGTAAAGTATTTTGAGCATTTGAAACATTTGTTGAACACTGACTGTGTGCATAGAACTGATGCATGTTGGTATGCCCAGAATTCCTCCTCCCTCACCCCCATCATTTTCCCCCAGGTTTTTTTCTTACACTAAAATAGAGTGGGAGAGAGGTCATTATGTGAACATGTGACACCATAAGGTCATTCATCATTTTTCACAGCTCTCATTAATCTTTGAGGTTTTTATTCATACATATTAAAAAAAAAAGTTATGGTAAACCTAATTGGAATCTGGGTCTCTTGTATCTACTTTTCTTTAACAGTTTTTCCTGATTTAGGGGAGAAAACGAGATCATTTATGGACAAATTTTAAGCATTCACAGGACAAAGCGAATTGATTGAAAGGTATGGTTCACACGTAGGATTTTCTTTTTCTCAAGTTTGAGGCTTAGATTTCAACTCTCTTTGATCTTTGGTATATGGGGTGTTCAGGGAGGATGGCACCTCTGGTCTGAGGGCTTCTCAGGGCTGCTCATCCTCCTTTCCTGTCTGCCTTTGCCCAGCTCTCACCTGTGACTCCAAGAAGCTATGGCATTTGCAGCGGCCCCACCCTGGTGAAACCAGCTGTGCAGTCAGGTTAAACCAGGCTGAGAGAAACCAACCGGCCTCAAACCTGTCGGGGAGTTAGGGGGATGTGAAGACTTTCCCCAGCAGAATGGGCGGATGAGAACAGCTTGTTCTAATGGGCATGAAGGGCACTAAAGCAGCTGCAGTGCAGTGCTTAGAGCCTGGTCAGACATCTAAGATACCCAGGCCACCTGTGCATCCTGAGCCATCGCTGGTCATCCTGACTTCTGTCCTGTCGCTGAACTTTAACGATTCAGAAAGAGAGTCAGATTGATGACTTTACACAACTCTGCCTCAATTAAATCCAATTCACAGCAAGATAATACGTCATCCATGAGGTCAGTGGTCCTCTTCAAAAATGAAGGACTGACCAACAGTAGCATCTTTGATCTAGAAAGAGGGAAGGACCAGGTAGTTGCTGTAGCCACAGATCACTGCTGGTATCTCCTCAAAGGATTGAAAGTGTAGAGTGGGTGTGTTGGTGAATGTTCAACAATTACCTCTTTGGGGAAAAAAGTACTCTCAACGTATTTTTTGGTTAAATCTCCATAACTGACATTTTTCCCCATAACTCAAGTCTGAACAAAGCAATAAATAGCAAAGCAATAAGTCAAGCCTCTATTTGTAGTACTTGCCTCTTTCCAAGTTGCAAATGCTCGCATCAAAAATTGAACAGTGGTCCTCAAGAGCGTGCACAAGCTGGCTCCATCACACCCTGAGGGGCTAGTGTCTATATTCTCAGCCTAAGAAAGGAAGTAGAGATAAAGGAATAAAAAACAAGGCAAAAGAAAACTAAGTCAAGATCAAGGAATGGTACTAACTCTTCCATCACCTTCCATCTACCTTAGTCAGATGTAAACTTTAATGCCTTTAATTTAACCCTTTCTTTGCCATAATGAAGATTAAAACATATTCCGTTAGAAAAAATCTCCATTGGGCTTCAAATACGATATTCCAGAGGTCAAAGGAGTTAAGATTAAAACCAAGAATCACCTACCCAACAAAACTGAGTTTAATACTTCAGGGAGAAAAATGAATTTCAATGAAATAGAGGACTTTCAAGCATTCTTGCTGAAAAAACCAGAGCTGAATAGAAAATTTGACTTTTAAATACAAGAATCAAGAAAAACATATAAAGGTAAATAAGAAAGCAAATCCACAAGGAATTCATTAAACTTGAATTGTTTACATTCCTACATGGAAAGATGATATTTGAAACTTATAAGACCTTCCTCAGTATTAGGATAGTTAGAGGGAATATATATATGTGTATACATATATATATATTTATATGTGTGTGTATGTATCTATATACATATAATGCATGTATGTATGTATGCATATATGTGTGTGTGTGTGTGTGTGTGTATAGAGAGAGACAGACAGACAGACTGTACAGGGCAAGCTGAATGTTAAGGAAAGATACCTAAAAAATAAAATTAAGTTTTGAGAGGAAAGTACTGGGAGAAAGAGAAAGGGAGAGGTAGAATGTAGTAAATCATCTCACATAAAAGAAGCAAGAAAGAGCTTTTACAATGGATGGGAAGTGGGAGGAGGTGAGAGTGAATAAATGAGCCTTACTCTCATTGGATTTGATTTAAGGAGGGAATAACACACTCAGTTGGGTATGGAAATCTATCTTACCCTACAGGAAGGCAGAGGGGAAGGGAATAGGAGAGGGAGGATAACAGAAGGGTCAGCAGATTGGGGGAGGGGATAATCAGAAGCAAACAGTATCATAGGGGGACAGATCAAGGGAGATAATGGAATAAATGGAGGGCAGGACAAGATAGAGGGAAATGTGGTTAGTCTTTCAAAACATGACTATTATTGTTTTGTATGGCTACACATGTGTGACCTATATCGAATTTATTGCTTTCTCAATGACAGTAGGTGGAGAGAGAGGAACAGAGTGAATGTGGAACTCAAAACTTTAAAAATGAATGTTAAGAATTGTTTTTGCATGCAACTGGGAAATAAGTTGTACAGGCAATGGGGTATAGAAATCTATCTTGTCCTACAGGAAAATAGAGGGGAGAGGGATGGAAGAAGGGGGGATGATAGAAGGGAGGGCAAATTGGGGAAGGGGTGGTTGGGGTGCATACTCCTCTGGGGTTGGGGAAAGGGAGAGATGAGGAGAAAAATTGGAATTCGAAATCTTATGGAAGTGAATATTGAAAATTGAAAATAAATAAATTATATGATAGAGAAAAAAAGAAAAACCTCCATTGGTAATGTATTTGATGTTTCCAATTTTCTTAGTTCAATGTTTAAGGAGTCATTTCATTTTTGTGGTTACTCCCTTGACCGATACACATCATGACCTCTCTGTTCTTTAGTGAATTAGGCTTTTTTTTTCCCAGTTGTTATGGCCAAAAATATTTGTCACCTAATGTTTACTCTTCTGATGACAAACAGGGTAGTACATGAAAAGAGAATCAGGAGACCTGGGTTCCAACCTCATTTCTAATGTTAACTACCTGTATGACTGTGGATAAATCTGGGACCTCAGTTTCATCAGCTGTAAAGTGAGGAAGCTGGATTAGATGGCCAATAAAAATTCTTCCAGTCCTAAATCTATGTTCCCATGGTCTCCATGATTCGTTAGACTGGTCCTTGAGTAACAGGCACATAGTTCATCGCTGGACCCATATTAGAAGCCCCAAAGTTGCGCTGAGAGGGGTTTTTCTTCATTGCTCATGAAGAACTGGGGAGAGGATACCTGGGAAGCTCTATTCTTGATTTGATTTTTTCACAGTCTTTGGAGGCAAGGAAGACAATATTTCAATGTGTTTAATCATTGTTGAGTTGTTTTCCAGTCACATCTGACTCTTTGTAAACCCTTCTGGGGCTCTCTTGGCAAAAACACTGCAGTGGTTTACCATTTTCTTCTCGAGTTGATTTTATAGATGAGGAAATTGAGGCAAACAGGGATACATGACTTGCTCAGCTAGTAAGTGTCAGAGATTGAATTTGAGCACAGGAAGATGAGTCTTCCTGACCTCAGGCAGGGTACTCTATCCACTGCATGACCTAGCTGCCATTTCAATAAATATGATACCCCTATCTACCTCCAATTCAAGTCATCAACATGGAAAATTACAGTATTAGCTACTGAACTTCTGAACTCCCAGTGTCAAAAGGCCTCTGTACACAAAAGTAAAAATGTGGTATAAAATCCTATAGTGGATAGAGTACCGGTCTTGGAGTCAGGAGGACCTGACCAAATCCAGCCTCAGACACTTGATGCTTAATAGCTGTGTGACCCTGGGCAAGTCACTTAACCCTGCTTGTTTTGCAAAAAGAAAAAAAATAAAGAAAAAGAAAAAGTGAATATAAAGTGAATGAAAGGAAAACCAGAAAGACTGAATTAAAAAACAAGACACAGTGGTGTCACTGGATAAATAGGGGTGATTAACTAACTACATAGTGACACCTTAAAAACGGATTTATTCTGATTTCTAAAATTTTACCTCAGTTGATAACAGGCCTCATTCATACTCAGATCATGTCTTACATTTTGTTGTATCTCCTTCCCAAGCTCAGTATAGTGTCTTACCCTTATAAGGAGCTTAATAAATACCTTTTCCTTAGAACTGAGGCTCCTCTGGTCCCCATTTTTACTTGCACTGTACAGGTCCCCACATGTTATAAGACCTATGTGACCTGAAAGTCTGGTAGAGTTCATGAAACAGAGATCAACCTGTCCACTATTTCCCCAAATAAGCTTGTTTGGGTAGAAGATCAAAGTCCAGCAAACCTGTCTGCTGAATGAATGGGAGCTGAGTATCTCATTTCTGTTACGCACCAGTGGAACTCTGAGAAAACTCAAGTCCCTTTCTCCAGGCCAGGGACAGGCAAATTCTAGCTGGAGGACCACACCCACACAGTCACCTCTTTTTGCACAGAGGTGAACTAAGAATGATTTTTGTATTTTTAAATACAGTAAAACTTTATTTTTAATGTAAAAACCATTCTTAGCTCCCTGGTGTTGAAAAAACAGGCTTAGCAGGATTTGGTGTTTCAGGCCATATAGTTTGCAGATCCTGCTCTAGACTTCATTTTCCCCAGTGGCAAAGTAATGTTGTCTTCCAGCATTCCTCCTGAAGGGAGGAGGGAGTTTGGTGAAAGTGGGTAATGGTTAGCACTAGACAGCTGAGGCTACCCTCAAGTGTTAGAAGGCCATAATATCTGCCTAAACCCTTGGGCCACTGCTCCTCTGCTTCCCTTTATCTCTGCCTCACTCAGAAATAGGGAACCTCAGGCCTTAGGTGGGGATAGATGGCACCTATATAAACACGGATGATCTTAACTCCTAGACCTGGCAATGGTGCAAGGCAAATGAGAAATGCCAACCATTTTCAGGATTATAGGATCATAAATTTCAAATGAGAAGGAACCTTATGGAATCAAACTCCAACATTTTACAGATGAGGAACATGAGGTTCATTGAGTTTAAATAACTTGGCCAAACTTGGTCACAAGGAGCTACAGCTTGAACTAGTTTTGATGTGGTTTTCTTTTGATGTTACTATTGAAATCCAGAAAAGGGCAAAAATCGCTGTCAAGTTGACCAGGGTAGCTCAGTTGTAGAATAGATGGGAGGGAGTAAAGAGAAAGGAGATTGGCAATATAGCAGGGGCCAGGATATGAAGGATTTTATTGGCCAAATGACTTTATTTTTCATCTTGGAGGTAATAGGGACTTTGGCATTCATAGATTAAATTATTGTTCTTGTTGGTCCTTTGTTCTCCAAGAGGACCGTGACATCAGCAAAGTGATGCCATGACTTGCAAGTGAATTGGATTGAAGTGAGGGAGGGCTGTGCAAAGTCACCAGCCTCACTCTCTTCCTGAGTCATCTGGGACCAGTGGCAACATATAGATCAAGATGACTAGAGATGGCCAGGGATGTAATGGGAAACCTTGACCATTTTAAGCTAAGGTCTTTCCTAGGTATTAGTTTGAGGTAGTGCCCATTCAGTGATTAAAACTAGGTAAGAAATGAGGCAAAAAATGGCTTGTTTTACCTGGTCAAAAAAAATCAATCTGGGAGGAAAAGACTCTCAGGGTTTGGGGCTAACACAGAAACAATTGCTATTTACATTCACTCTGAGCCATCAGGGCCCAAACAATGACCATGTTGGGGTTGGACTGGGACCTATTGTTGGCCAGTGGATGAGAGTCAGAGTGATTTGGGTTTAAGACTGGTCCTTAAGAAAGAAATCTAGCCCTTAAACCCCAAGATATCCTGTGAGCTTTCAGGTATCAAAATTTACATTCTTCTGGGAAGAGCATTGACAGGTAAGGGTGATACCCTATGTGGATGGAGGAGAGAAAAGGAGAAGAGAGGAAAGAGAAGAGAGGATTTGAGAGAAGAAGATCAGAGAGGAGGAAGGAAGGAATTGCATTACGCAATGGGACAGCTTGTACCACTCACAGGTTGTTCTTTACCCTTTGTTCTTGAAGAGGACCATGACATCAGGAAGGTGATGCCATGTCTTGCAAGTGGATTTAAGTGTGGGAAGGCTGTACAAAGTCACCAGCCTCACTTGCTCCTCTGGAGCCATCTGAATCCAGTGACCAGATACAGATTAGGAGGATGACATAGTCAGACTTGTGCTTTAATAAAATTCACTTGAGGCACAGAAACTAATTAGCTTGAGTTATTCTAATAGTCAGGTAAGTTGGGTGATACAGTGGATAGAGTTCCCTGCCCCAAGTCAGGAAGACTCATATTCCTGAGTTCAAATTTGGCCTCAGACCCTTACTAGCTCTGCAACCCTGGGCAAGTCACTTCACTTAACCTTGTTTGCCTCAGTTTCATCATCTGTAAAATGAGTGGAGAAAGAAATAGCAAACCGCTCCAATATCTTTGCCAAAAAACTCCAAATGGGGTCACAGAGAGTCAGATAAGACTGAAAAACGATGAACAATAACAAAAATGGTAGTACTCCTGCAAAAGGTAATGAGAACCTGTACTAGCATGGTAATGGAGAGAAGGGGATGCATGCAAGAGTCCTGAAGGTTGGAGCAACAACATTTTTCACTACATTATATATGTGGGTGAGACTGAAGATTTGCAATACCTAGGTTGCAAGCTTGGAAGGGTGGTGGTACACCCAACAATAGTATGCAAGTTGGGAAAAGGGGAAGATTTCGGGAAAAGGTAATGAATTTTGTCTTGACATGTTGAGCTTGAGATACCTAGAGGCCATCCAATTTGAAATATCCGAAAGGCTGTTGGTAATGTGGACTGAAGCTCAGGAGAGAGATAAGAGCTAGAGAAAAAGATGAAAGAATCTTCCGCAAAAAGACCCAAGAGATTTGTCAAGATTAACAAGCAAGATAGAATAGAGGGAAGGAAAAAAAAGAAGGCCCAGGACAGAGTTTGGTGGCAACTACAGTTGGTAGATGAGACCCAGAAGAAGATCTAGCAAAGGAGACTAAAATATGGCCACACAAGCAAGAAGTGAAATAGGGGAAGGCTGAGTCATAAGACCTGAGACAGGAATATCCAGGAGGAGAGAATGACTGACAATGTCAAAGGCTTCAAAGAGGTCCTGAAAGATGAGAAAAGTTTGGGCTATCATGAGGTTGTTTTTAACTTTGGAGAGAGCATTTTTGTTTGAATGATGGTGTCCAAACTCAGATCATAGAGGGTTTAGAAGGGAACAAGAGGAGAAGAAATGGGGCCCCTAGTATGTAGTTATAGGTTTAGCTAAGAAGGGGAGAAGAAACATAGGGCAATAGGTAACAGGGATAGTCAGATCAAGTGAGAGGTGTTTTTTTAAAGGATAGGGTGGGCATTTTTATAGGCAGAAGGGAAGACCCAATAGATAGGAGGAAATTGAATGTTAGAGAGACAGTAAGGATGATAGTGGAAACAACTTGCTGGAGAAGGCTGGAAGGGATGGGTTCAATGATCTTGGCAGGGAGAAGGGTTACCTCTTCATGCAAGACAGGAGTGAAAAAGGACATGGTGGAAGAAGATGACTGAGTGATGTGAGATAAGGAGAAGGGAAAAGGAGGGGGCTTGCAATGGAATGGTCTTTTTTTTTTTTCTTTTTTTTTTTACTAAAAGTGTGAGATGAAATGCTCAGAAGGGCAAGGGGAGAAATGAAAAGTTTTGGGACAACTGCTGTAGTGATATCAGTTAGGGAGTTATAAAAGGATCATCTTGCGTCAGTGAGAATTCAGTTTAGATTATGTAATAAATTTGTAACAAACCTAATTAGCATAGTACCATGATTTTCTCCAGCTTTATTCGTTTATTGAAAAACATTCAATTCAGAGCTGATGGAGTCTGAATTCAGATTGAAACACACGATTTTTCACTTTATTTTTTGTGGGTTTTTTTCCTTTGGGTCTGTGTCTTCTTTTATAATATGATTAATATGGAAATACATTTTGCATGATTGCACATATACAACTTATATCAAATTGCTTGCCCTCTCAGAGATGGGGGAGATGAAGGAGACAAGGAAGGAGGAGAAAAATTTGGAACTCAAAATTTTTTAAAAAATATCTTTACATGTAATTGCCGGGGAGGGGGGACACAAAATATTACTTAAAAAAGAAAAGAAAAACGTTCAATTCAACCAGTATTTGTTGAATACTTATTTTGTTCCTAGTAACCTAGAAAGTTTTTCTTTCTTTAAGGGAAAGGGGGCAGGTGAAGAGTGATGGAGAACAATTAACCAGTGATTTAAAGAGGATTATGAGTTTAATACACAGTGATTATCACTGCATAAATGAGAAGATATTAGAGGCAAGAAAACATTTGAGAAAGCCAAATTCTGCCTAACTACAAAACAAGCAATGGCTCCAGAGAAAATGAAACATACTTCTCTCTCCAAAGGTGAAAAACGAGTAGGGCAGAATGTTACACACATTCTCAGATCGTGTCATTCTAGTCTCTAGGATGTTTTTACCTAACTGCGTCCATTTATTATTAGGGATAAGGTGTTTTTGTTTTTCCCCAACAGTGACAGTATTGTAAAAAAAAGTATCCTAGAAGGATGAAGATGAAAAGAGACCACTAGATTTGGCAACAGTCCCTGGTTTCCTTCAAGACAGCAATTTCAGGAGAGACAGAAGTCAGAAGGCAAAGGGTAGAGGAGAAAGTGAGTGTTGGAGAGCTGGAAACACCAGATGTAAGCAACTTTTAAAAGACATTTGCTGAAAAGGGGAGGAGAGAGACAGGATAGTAGAACATAGGGTGGGAAAATCAAGATGACCCTTTTTTCTAGTATTGGGGATACTTGCACAGCATATTTATGGGGTTAGGGAAGAGATAGCGGAAAAAGAAAGAAGGGGAACAGTGAGGTGGTGCAGTGGACAAAACCCCGGACCTGGAGTCGTAAAGACCTGAGGTCAAATCTGGATGCAGACATTCTTAGCTGTGTGCCACTGGGCAAGTTACTTAACCTCTCTCTGCCTCATTTCTTCATCTGAAAAATGAAAATCATTGTAGCACCTACATCCCAGGGTTGTTGTGAGAATCAAATAGAAAATAATTGCAAAGCATCTAGTACAGCAACCAGCATATAGTAAGTGCTAAGTACATTTTAGCTATTATTATTATGGAGTGAAGCTGTAAGATGAAAAGGAGGGATGATGATTGCAGTGTGTTTCCTGGTCTTCTCTCTGAAGGTGTTTTGCTGTTGTAAACCTTAATACGCTCATTATTCCCACATGAGCCAGAAGACAAACCTCCCTTGGCTGTGTGTCTCTGCTCATCAGGGAGAAGGCATGTGGGTTCTGAGCTTTTCCAGCTACCTCTTGCAGTGACCATTTTGCATCAACTAACCTTCCCTAAGCAATAACAGAAAGGTGTCAATAAAATTTTTTTTAAGTAGATAGGTGCTGTTCAAGAGCCAAGATTCCAGGCAAAACGCAGATGAATACCTCACTTCCACTTCTTAACTTAATCTGCAAGTCCTAAGATTAAGGCTGATTGATGATGGTGAAATGTGTCATCTGAAAGGGTGTTGTTTCATTCATTCTAGGAATTTCTTGGTTTGTCCTTCATAATCTGTCTTGACTACAGTCATATCCATGTCAGATAAGTGTAAAATGAGATGAGACGGGGGAAGGAGTGAGGCTGAGTTGAGGATGAAGAGACATCCTTGCAAAAAAAATCCTTTTAAAAAAAGAATTTCTGGTTTTTCCTTTGCAAGTTATGGAGTGGAGAAAGAAAGGTTGCCTTCTTCACTTGTGCATTAGAAGGAATGAGCTGATTTTCAAATATCAAGGTTTCTGGACAAGCTGTTCCACTCAGGTTACCACAGTGGTTCTTATAGATTGGGTTATCCATCCATAGACAGGGCTAAAATTTTGTGATTAAATCTCCAGGTTCTCCTCTAGCCTCTAAATGCTAACCTAATTAGTACATGTCAGTCTACCTTTGGAAATCAGTGGTTAAAGTGATCTGGGCATCATTTTATTCAGTTTGTAATTTCACACTCTTGGAGTTATTGACCTACAACTCATTCTTGAGACATGGTGGTGGTATGTATATGGAGTCTACCCATGGTAGTGCAGTGGCAACATTTTTTTTGAGGTTCTCCTACTATCCTCAGCGATCCAAAATATGGTACAACTCTTTTCCATTGTGTCAACGATCTAGAAACTATATATTAGATATAATAATATTCTAATAATTTTTAATATATATATGAGAAACTACATTCTCTCTCTCTCTCTCTCTCTCTCTCTCTCTCTCTCTCTCTCTCTCTCTCTCTCCCCCCACCCCCTTTTCTCTCTCCTTTGTGCAACTGAAGAACTCTCTGTACCTCTCTGATCCCTTGTAGGATCTCTCCCCTACAAGCCTTTCCTCAAACAATAAATGCATTTAATTTGTGTATTGGACTCTTTCATTTTGAGTCCCTTCAGTGGGTCTGGAGATCATATGTTAATAGTCTCCAAAGAACAACTCCTACTACTCTCAAATAACATGGTAAGGACAGTTAATACAAAATGCTCTCTGTTAGACACTTATGATTCTTTATACCTGGGAGGTCTCTAATGGAGTGGGATAGGCCTCTGTGTTTCTGTTTATGAAAACTCAGATGCCTCTTATCAAATCTATGGATGATAAATCAGGTGGAAAAATAACTAATTCATTGAACAATTAAGGTGGGACTATTGTATTTCAAGTTTCTTGAGGATACAGACCAGATCTTATCTAAATCTTGTATCTCCAACCTCAACACCCAACATGGCTCTGTATATAGGAAGGAAGGAAACAAACACTTATTAAGTACTTACTTTGTGTCAACCGCTGTGCTAAGCACGTTATAAATATTATCTTATTTCATCCTTACAACAACTGTGGGAAGAGATGCTGTTATTAACCCCATTTTACATTTGAGGAAACTGAGGCAGAAAGAGGTTAAATGATTTATCCAGGGTTACCTGGTTAATATCTGAGGCTGTATTTCAACATGGGTCTTCCTGACTACCAGCCTGAGGTTGTTCATTGCACCAGGTGCAGATACTCGTCCTTCACAGGTGTTACGAAACTTGACAAAAGAGTATAAAAGAATTCTAGTCTAATCTTATAGTGTAGAAGGAAATCAATAGGTTATTCATTATTGAGTGCTTTTTCACACACAAGGCAAAGTTCAGGGCCTGACACAAAATACCTCTGGACTAGGATTTGGGGGGAAAAGTGCTGGAAGAGGAGAGGTTCAAGAAAGGAGGATTCATCTGGGCCTTGGCTGCAAGAGTTTTAGGTGTGACTCATCTGTCCATAAAAGAGGAGGAAGCAGGTTGATGGTCCTTCAGAGAAGCTTCCCTTGGATATTTGTCCATGGTACTCTGAGTCAGAGCTCAGAATGTCTGCATTGTAATTGCCTTCCTCTCAAGGCAGCTTATCAGATCTGCCAAAGGTCATGGATTTTGTAAGGAGAAAGTAATGGGTCTCTACTAAGGCACATCTAGTTGGTTTCCATTCTGATGCCACACAATCAGGGCAATGCGAGGCACTGGCTAATTCAAGCAAATAGAGAGTAGAAACATGGGAAAGTCGAGTTTGGAGAAAAATGACTGAATGGAGGTATTAAGCAGTAAGATCAGGAAGCCTGCTCATTTTTCAGATCAGAGACGGGTTGCTGTGAATAAACCCCATAGTGGATTTTTTTTACATTAACAGCACTTAATATACAGTGATGGGCTTTAAAAAAATTATTGTCATTGGGATCCAGAAACACCTTAAGGTGGAAGACCAATGAAACAGTTGCAACAAAATGAAATTTAATAAGGATTCATGTAAACTCCTACATTTAGGTTCAAAATGCCATGTGCACAAACTGCATGGGAGAAGTGTGGTTAAACTTTTGAGACTGTGATTCATTAAGAATCAAGTGTGATATTGGCTATGGAAAAGGCTAATGTGATCACAAACTGGATTAATAAATAGGCCGTGTTCAGAACAGAAGTCTATTCAGTGCCAGTCAGACTATACCTGGCATAATTTGCTCAGTTCTGGATGCTGCATCTGAACAATGAGAACCTCCATCAAAATGTTGGGGTCCATTAAGCATTCCAAGATGAGCTTTTTACCACTGCAGCAGCAAGCTAACATCAATATATTGAACCCGGCAGCTGGACCAGGTTCTGGTGGTCCTGTGATCACTTGGGTGGTTATATGTTCTTTGGCTCTCAGAAGGTTAGAAGGCTCTCTGTACCTTTTGTATTGGGGCAGTGTTTGTCTTGTTATCCTAGGGGTGTAGTCCGCATGGGAAAACTTCCTTTAATTTATTTTCCACTAGACTCCAGTCATTTAAACATTGCATGCTAGAGTCAAACTGTATACAGTTTTGTTTTGTTGAAGCAATCAGGGTTAAGTGACTTGTCCAGGGTAGCACCCTCTAAGGCTGGATTTGAACTCACATCCTCCCGACTCCAGGGCCCGTGCCACCTAGCTGCCCCGACTATATACAGTTTTAACTCATGACTGAGGAAATAAAAGAAATAAAATAAAATAATGTAAAACAGCTACCTCATAGACTATATACACTAAGCACCTCCCAAACCTAGGCAGTTAGTAATCAGCCTATAGGCATGTTCCAAATTAATGTTTAAGCAATGAGGCTCCAAACCTCCCCATTAAGTTCCCTCCCTAATTACCCCAGGAGCTAACAGCATGTTCTCCATGTTGGTGTTAGAAGATGCATCCTTGATACTGGAGTTAGCAAGCATTCCCTGCTACCCTGCCTCCCCCAACTCTATATTTCCACTTCTAAAAGATCAATATTCAGCAACAGAGAGGGGAAGTGGGAACTTGAGACCTGAGCACAGACTTCTCTTCTGCACACTTTTTTTAAAAATTCAATTTTAGTTTATTTTCAGTTTTGAATTCTCCTCCTTTGTAATACTTTTCCTTTCCCAACTTATTGAGAAGAAAAGGAAAACAAAACCCATCACAAATATGTATAGTTATGTAAAGCAAATTTCAGCATTGGTTGGGGGGAGGGAGGGAGAGAGAGAGAGAGAGAGAGAGAGAGAGAGAGAGAGAGAGAGAGAGAGAGAGAGAGAGAGAGAGAGAAGAAACAGAAGAAGGAGGAGGAGGAGAAGAAAGAGAGGTGGGGAGGAAGAAAGAAAAAAGAAAGAAGGGAAGGAAGGAAGGAAGAAAGAAAGAAAAAGAAAAAGAAAGGAGGAGGGGAAAGGAGAAAGAGGAGAAGGAGGAAGAGAAGGTGAAGAAGAAGAAGAAAAAGGAGGAGGAGGAGGAGGAGAAGAAGAAAATATGCTTCAGTTTGCTCTCAGTCCATTAGCTCTCTGTTTAGACAACGGCCAGCGTGTTTTCTCACGAATCCTTTGGACTTGTAACTGGTCATTGTGTCGATTGAATTTACTAAGTCTTCTTCTTCTTCTTTTTTTTAAATTTATTTATTTAACTTTTCAACATTCATTTCTACAAAATTTTGGGTTCCAAATTTTCTCCCCATTTCTCCCCTCCCCCACCCCAAAACACCGAGCATTCTAATTGCCCCTATCATCAATCTGCCCTCCCTTCTAACATCCCTCTCTGCCCTTGTCTCCATCCTCTCTTTTGTCCTGTAGGGCCAGATAACTTTCTATACCCCATAACCTGTATTTCTTATTTCCTAGTGGCAAGAACATTACTCGACAGTTGTTCCTAACACTTTGAGTTCCAACTTCTCTTCCTCCCTCCCTCCCCACCCATTCCCTTTGGGAAGGCAAGCAATTCAATATAGGCCATATCTGTGTAGTTTTGCAAATGACTTCCATAATAGTTGTGTTGTATAAGACTAACTATATTTCCCTCCATCCTATCCTGCCCCCCATTGCTTCTATTCTCTCTTTTGATCCTGTCCCTCCCCAAGAGCGGTGACTTCAAATTGCTCCCTCCTCCCACTGCCCTCCCTTCCATCATCCCCCCACCCTGCTTATCCCCTTATCCCCCACTTTCCTGTATTGTAAGATAGGTTTTCATACCAAAATGAGTGTGCATTTTATTCCTTCCTTTAGTTGAATGTGATGAGAGTAAGCTTCATGCTTTTTCTCTCACCTTCCCTCTTTTTCCCTCCACTGAAAAGTCTTTTGCTTGCCTCTTTTATGAGAGATAATTTGCCCCATTCCATTTCTCCCTTTCTCCTCCCAATATATTTCTCTCTCACTCCTTCATTTTATTTTTTTAAGATATGATCCCATCCTATTCAATTCACCCTGTACTCTCTGTCTCTCTGTTTCTGTCTCTCTGTGTGTGTGTGTGTGTGTGCGCGCGTGCATGCGTGTGTGTGTGTGTGTAATCCCACCAACTACCCAGATACTGAAAAGTTTCAAGAGTTACAAACATTGTCTTTCCATGTAGGAATGTAAATAGTTCAACTTTGCTGTTTACCTTTTCATGCTTCTCTTCATTCTTGTGTTTGAAGGTCAAATTTTCTTTTCAGCTCTCGTCTTTTCATCAAGAATGCTTGAAAGTCCTTGATTTCATTGAAAGACCAATTTTTCCCCTGAAGTATTATACTCAGTTTTGCTAGATAGGTGATTCTTGGTTTTAGTCCTAGTTCCTTTGACTTCTGGAATATATTATTCCATGCCCTTCGATCCCTTAATGTAGAAGCTGCTAGATCTTGTGTTATCCTGATTGTATTTCCACAATACTTGAATGATTTCTTTCTAGCTGCTTGCAATATTTTCTCCTTGACCTGGGAACTCTGGAATTTGGCCACAATGTTCCTAGGAGTTTCTCTTTTTGGATCTCTTTCAGGAGGTCATCAGTGGATTTTTTCAATACTTATTTTGCCCTCTGGTTCTAGAATATCAGGGCAATTTTCCTTGATAATTTCATGAAAGATGATGTCTAGGCTCTTTTTTTGATCATGGCTTTCAGGTAGTCCCATAATTTTTAAATTGTCTCTCCTGGATCTATTTTCCAGGTCAATTGTTTTTCCAATGAGATATTCACATTATCTTCCATTTTTTCATTCTTTTGGTTTTGTTTTGTGATTTCTTGGTTTCTCATAAAGTCATTAGCCTCCATCTGTTCCATTCTAATTTTGAAAGAACTATTTTCTTCAGTGAGATTTTGAACCTCCTTTTCCATTTGGCTAATTCTGCTTTTTAAAGCATTCTTCTCCTCATTGACTTTTTGAACCTCTTTTGCCAATTGAGTTAGCTTATTTTTCAAGGTGTTATTTTCTTCAGCATTTTTTGGGTCTCCTTTAGCAAGGTGTTGACCTGCTTTTTATGCTTTTCTTGCATCTCTCTCATTTCTCTTCCCAGTTTTTCCTCCACCTCTCTACCTTGATTTTCAAAATCCTTTTTGAGTTCTTCCATGGCCTGAGCCTGCTGAATATTTATTTTGGATGATTGGGATACAGAAGCCTTGATTTCTACATCTTTCCCTGATGGTAAGCATTGTTCTTCCTCATCAGAAAGGATGGGAGAAGATATCTGTTCACCAAGAAAGTAACCTTCTATGGTCTTATTTTTTTCCCCTTTTTTGGGCATTTTCCCAACCAGTTACTTGACTTATGGGTCCTTTGTCAAGAGTAGGGTATACTCTGGGGACCTGTAAGATATCAGTTCCTCCAAGGTGGCACAATCAAGTGTGTACTAGTCTGGGCGCAGGGAAGGATTTTTGTGCCCAGAATCTTAGCAGAGTTTACTTTCCATAGGCACCTGCCCTCCAGTTCTGCCAAGGTAGCACTGGGGGGGTGGGATTCAGTCAAGCTGTGGGGGCAGTGCCACCATTCAGTGAGAGACAAAGACCAGCTCCCTCAGTGCCCCCAGGGTTTTTTTGCGATCCAGCAATGGTCTCTGGCTGCTGTAGGGGCTGCCGTGAAAACTCCTGCTGCCTGCCCAATGTGGCCTCTGCGTGCCACTGCCTGAGGTTGGAGCTATGGGAAGGCCCTTCTCCCTTCCTGACCAGCTGAAAAAACCTCTGTCACTGACCTTTGGTGCCTGTGGGTTGAGGGATCTGGGAACCACTGCTGCTGGGACTGGGGATTCCGAGACTGGAGATTCCACTCTCTGAGGGTTGTTCACGAGTCTCGCCATGCAACCAAGGCTGGGCTGGGCTCTGCGCTTGGCTCTGTGTCCGGCACAACCAATGTTTCCTGTGGGCCTTTCAAGTCACCCTGGGCTGGAAATCTCCTCCACTCTGTTGTTCTCCACTTCTGCTGCTCCAAAATTTGTTGAGAGTCCCTCTCTACAGGTATTTTATGGGCTGTGTGGGGAGACCCTGCGTATGTGTGTCTTTCTACTCCACCATCCAGATTTACTAAGTCTTTCAAAGTTAATAATCTTTACAATATTGCCTTACTGTATAAATTGATCTCCTGAATCACCTCACTTTACTCTTCATCAGTTCATATAAGTTTTCTCAGGTTTCTCTGAAACTATCCCCTTTATCATTTCCTATAACCAACAGTATTCCATCACATTTGTGTACCATAACTTGCTCAACCATTCTGCACTTGATGGGCATCCCCTTTGCCCAGGATCACAGTGCTAGTCAGTATCTGGGGTCAGATTTGAACTCCAGTCTTCCTTTCTCTGGGTGCAGTGCACTATCCAGCTGTGTCACCAGATGCCTCTGGTGGAAAGAAGTCACATGTGAAAAATCAGGCCAAGGAAAAAGGTCAATAGGTTGTTCAGTTATGGCATCTCTTTAACCCACATTACCCATATAATTATCATCAGTCTCACTGTCTTCCAATCTCATGATTCAATTTCTTGGTCTGTCTAGCAACAATGGCTGCATGTTAGAACTGTTCTGATGGGGACTTATTTTGGTTGGGTCTTTCTGAAGCATTCCTTCAAAACTACACATCTTGTGATGACTAACTTTGAGAGACTTGGCTCTTCTCAGTAATGCAAAGTTCTAAGATAACTCCAAAAGACTCAGGGGGGAAATGCTATCCATATTCAGAGAAAGAATAACCGAGTCTGAATGCAGATTGAAGCAGACTTCTTGTTCTCTGTCTTTTTTGTTTTGTTTCTTCTTTCTTTTGGTTCATTCCATTGGTTCTGGTTCTCCTTTGCGATATGACTAAAGTGAAAATGTGTGTGTGTTCGTCCTTCGTTGCCAAATAAGACCATGCCATCAGAGGAATAATGACATGACTTGCACTTGACTTTGTTTTGAGTGAGGGGGAGCTGTGCAGGTCACCAGCCTCACTTCTCCTCCAGAGCCATTTGAATCCAGTGACCAGATATCCATCAGGATGACTGGAGATGACCCAGGGTAAGGCAGTTGGGGTTAAGTGACTTGCCCAAGGTCACACAGCTAGTGAGTATCAAGTGTCTGAGGTGAGATTTGAACTCAGGTCCTCCTGACTCCTGCACTGGTGTTCTATCCACTGCACCACCTAGCTGCCCCTGATGTGAAAATATGTTTTCTGTGAATGTATATGTAGAGTCTACATCATATTGCATGCCATTTTGGAGAGGGGGAGGGAAGAAGAGAGGGAAGGGGAAAAAACTGGAACTCAAAACTTGTGGAACTAAATGTTGTAAAATAAAAAATAAAAAAAATTTAAAAATAAAAAATATAAATAAATGAAGCCTTTCAGTATCCTTTTAAATATGTATGATGTAGTATATCTTGTTGATACATACTTGTTTACATGTAGTCTCCTCCATTAGCCTGTGAGCTCCTTGAGAGCAGGGACTGTGCCTTTCTCTGTATACCTAGCACTTAACACGGTACCTGGCACTTGGTAGGTGTTTAATGAACTTTGATAGAAGAAATAATCAAGATGTAGAATGAGACATACATTTTTGTAAATGAACAAGGTAGGAATTCATTTTGCTTGACCATGAATATTTGTCACATGACTTTGGCTTTTCTTTTTTAAAAAATTTGGAGTGGGGTGGAAGGGACAGGAAAAAAAAGAACAAGTTACATATTGAAATTCTGGAAGGCAGCATCTCAGATTTATAGCAGCTCAAAGGTATTTGAAATTATGCAGTCCTAAGGTCTTGATAATCAAATCACTCTCTAGAGTTCAATTTCCAGTGTTGGACTTTAGTACCTCATGTCTGTGAAGAGACCCTTTTTGTGGAAGATTGTGCTAAAGAATGAATCTCCCTGGCCCTATTTATGCCTGGAAGGTAGAAGGACATTTTAAAAGTTGATGTGGAAATGATTCTCCACCAAATCTTGTTCCAGTGCCTCACTCTGATGTGGAATTGACTCTGGATTCTCAACGGAAAGAAAGGAATTAAAAGGTTTGTTTTATTGTATACTCCAAGGTTACGAGAAACAGCCTTTACATTGTGCCAACAAAGTATTAACGCTGGCAGGTTCTACCAGGCTTTGAGTGTGATCCTGGAACCAAAGACCACTCTAGTGAAGTACAGAGAGAAGCATCACTAGTCGCCTGGTCATTTGGTGAGGATTTCTTTCTCCCGGGAAACCCATGAAACAAAGAAAAATTTTAAAATCATCTACAATTCTGTGCAGATGGTGCTAAGAATGGCCCAATTTTTAGATTGCCTATAAACTTTAACTTGGTTATTGGTACTTAAATGTGAAATTCTGGCACGTGGATTAATGAGTAAACATACCACTGGAGAAAATGAATCATATCTTGACATTCTTGCTATAAAATAAAGAAAAAATTTGCAGCCTTATGGAAGGACAACTCACAGGTACCTCGTAGAGAGTCAAAGAAAGTTAGAATAGTTGGTTTTATTGTTTCCCTGTCACCATAGTAACATTTTATGGTCAGGCTCTTTTTCATTTTTTTTATTTGCTGATTTCCTCAGCCCATTTCTTGACTTTGACCTTTATGTTAGAGTTTGACTTTGCTTACCTCTGGGAGAGTGTGATGACTGTCCTGAGCGTCAGGTTTTAATGTCCTGTTATTTTCACAGCTAGGTCTAGAGGCCTGTAAATTTTTAGTGCTTCCATGCCGGCGTGATATGGGGAGAAGTCTGGTCACTGTCCTCCTGGCATGTTCTAGGGTCATTTCCCAGAGATGGCCCCTGTAACCTTGGGAATACAACTCTTCCCTGTCCTGGAACTGTGACTCAGAACTGGATTATGGGCAATAGAATTGCCATATGGTACCCAGTTCTTCTCCCAGTGCTTACACAGGGGTGACTTGTAATCTCTTCTGACCAAGTGTTCAATCCCTCTATCCTTTCTGGCACTGAGCACTTCCAGGACCACTCCTGCTGTTGCCTCCAAGACCCACAGCTGATGTCTCTACCGCCAATCCACACTTCCAACCAGCTCCCACCTCAGTATCTGCAGACCTCTCTCTTTCTGTCCTCTTCAGCTGTCCTGGGCTGGAAAAAATGACACATTGTGACTTTTTGTTGGTTACTCTCTTTGAATACAGTTTGACTTACTTTTTAAAGTGGTTTAGAGGGGAATGTTGGGAAATATTGGCTTACTCCATCAACTTGGCTCCCCCCCTCAGTAAAGGTTATTATCAGAGAAATGTATGAGATGAAAAGAAAATGGCATCACATGGTAAGAGGCAGTTATAACCAGTGGACAGTCCAAGAGCTTGAGGACCCCATGACAAATTTATGGGAAGATATGAAAAAGAATCACATGTGATGGGTAGGTATGGATGGAATGGGGATTAAATCATCCAAAATCAATGAGACCACAGAGCCATTTGAGTGAAAGGAATGGCTTCTCATCCTCCATATCCAATAAGTATTCAAGTCCTTCTATAACTTTCTTCACTCATATATATCCCCTTCTCTCCTCTGACTGTGCTGTTACCCCAGTACAGACCCTCTTTATCTCATGCCTGAAATGTTTCAATAGTTGCTACTTGGTGTCTCTGCCTCAAGTCTCTCCTTGCTCCGTACTCCATTCAGATGTGAAATTGATCATCTGACCATATCACCTCCCTATTCAATAAACTCCAGTGACTCCCTAATACCACCAGGATTAAATATAAAACCCTCTGACTTTCAAAACTCTTCATAACCTCACCTCTTTCTACCTCTCCAGTTTTCTTACACCTTACTCACCTTCATATATCCTTCAATCCCATGACACTGTTACTTTATGACACTTTTATGTTATGACATATCCCTTTACTGTTCCTTGAATAAGACATTTTGTCTACCAACTCCAGACATTTCCACTAGCTGTCCCTCATTTTTGGAAAGCTTTCCTCTTTTCATTTCTGACTCTTAGTTTTCCTAACTTTCTTCAAGTTTCAGTTAAAGTCTTACTTTCTTTGAGATGCTTTTCCCACTCTACCTCAATCTTAATGCCTACCCTTTGAAATTATCCCAAATTTATCCTGTAAATATCATGTTTGTACATAGTGGCTTGCAGCTAGGTGGGCGCAGTGGATAGAATACATGGAGTCAGGAGGACTCATCTTCATGAGTTCAGATCCAGCCTAGATACTTATTAGCTATGTGACCCTGGCCAAATCACTTAACCTTGTTTGTCTCTGTTTCCTCATCTGTAAAATGAGCTGGGGAAGAAAATGGCAAACCACTCCAGTATCCTTCCCAAGAAAACCCCAAATGGGGTCATGAAAAATCAACACAACTGAAACCAGCACAGAGTAGGTGCTTAATAAATGCTAGTTAACTTACAAAATTGCATTCAAGTTAAAGTAAATAATTCTTTTTGCTTGAGCTTCAAACTCAAGTGATTTAATAGCAATTAATTTGAGAAGGAGGAATTAGAGAGATTAGAGGTTCATCAACTTCAGTTTGAGTAGATTAAACCCAAGCCAGGCTTTAAGAATTTAGCTACATGTTATTTCAATAATTTCTCTTCACACTCAGAATTCTATGACCCATGAATATATTTTATTAACACCCATCCACCCAAGCTTCTCACTAATTTAATCTCTTCTCCATTCCTGAATCTAGACTTCCTCCTCAAAGAGCTCCATTACAGGTCAACTACATTGAATTATTTTGCTATATGTGCAAATTCATTTTAGCATTTTAATTATACCTATGGCAACTCCTTCCCATTAGGTGACTCAGTGACTACTTAAAAAAATGAAACAGGTCTATTCTTGTCTTCCTATCTTGCTACCACTGTCCTGTTGAGAAGGCATTTAAATTTGCAGCGATGCAACCTTAAGAGCTTAGCTCAGTTAAGATAACCAAACAATTACCAGCTGCTGCAATTGTGAACCTTCTTTCTAGGGAATTCATTTTTATTTGAGGGTAATTTTAGAAAATCTCTTCTGCAATCCTGAGAGAGATCAAAATGTCTGTCCTTAAGGAAGTTAAAAAAGTCTTCTGTACTCTGAAAAAATATGCAGACACTCAAGTAAAAAGAAAAGTTTATTTTCAGGGCATAGGTGCTGCCCTGCTTTCCGTGACATTTTCATTAACTATATTAAAGAGTTACAGGAAGAGGCCTGGAAGTGAAAGATAGAGCTGCCAGAATCAGACAGTAAAAGTAGTTATTTGAAGTAACTATGTTCATTGCTTTTGAAGATGGGGAAGCTCCAGGGGTTTGTTCAGCAAGATTAAGGTTCTTTCCCCCACCCCTACTTGTCTCGAAGCTGCCGGATTGCCTAGGTATTTCTGCCCTGGGCTATTGTAGTAGAGAGAAGTTAACAGTGAAAACAAGTTTGGTGTATTTAAAGGAACCAGAAAGCTTAGACATGATCAAAGAGCCAGAGAGGAGCCAGAAGGAGTTTGTGAGTACAGCTCTTCTGCTGTGCAGAAGATCCTCCCTGTGTATTATTCAGTTGAGATATTTTTATGCTAATATAATAGTAAGTTTCCCTGAGGCATTCTGTGCCATGTCACTCAGCCCCTATGAGTAGGAATAGGGATATGATTAATGTGTTCCAGAGATTGGTGGGAAATTAAGAGATAAGAAAAAACTCAATATTCTTTCAGGGAAAAAACCTGATCACAGCATAAACTCCACTCCAGAAATCCAGAGAATGGCTAGTAAGATCCTTTAAGGTCAGAGCCAGATAATTCTTTGTGTGTGTGTACACATGTAAAATTTTGAAAACCTTAAAGCAGTATATATAAATGCTATTGTTGTTGCTGCTAAGTTTATACATTTAATTTTTCTTTCAATATTTTCCTAGAATGATGTGCAATAATAGAGGGGCTCTCCTTGCTTTATCCCAGCACTTATTGGAAAAGCTTCCAGTGTTTCTCCATTGCAAATAATATTAGATCTTGATATTTAGATATGATATTTTGATCATATTCAAGAAGAACGTTTCTGTGCTGGTGCTTTTTTCATTTTTTTAAAACATAAATTAGGTCTAGATTTTGATGAAAGTGTTTTCTCCATCTATTGATATAATCATATAATTTTTATTGTTTATGTGATTAATTAAGCTAATTGTTTTATTCAGGTTGAACTAATTTGATATCCCTAGTATAAAGCCAACTTGGTCAAGGTGAATAGTTTTAGGAGTATATTACTGATTTGCATGGTATCTTTGCTGAGTTTTTATTTCAAAAATTTTCTTCAATATGCATTAGTAAAATTGGTCTTTATTTTTCTTTCTGTGCTTTATCCTTCCCTAATTTTGATTTATGGAGCCCTTAAGAATAATACAGTATTTTGCTTCTCTTTCTTGACAAGGAGAATTTTTTTTGTTGCCTTAATTGAAATAATTTTTTAGAAGCCCTGCTTTTTTGGAATTGTCTAAAGCACAGTAAACTTCCAACTATCCTTATTTTCACTCTATTGTGTCTATTTTTGCCATTTTTCTTTCATGAAGAAAATTTGGGGTTTTGTTTTCTTATCCGCTTTGACAGTCATTTTCATTTTGGGGAAAAGTTGAATCCATTCACATATTAGGGCTACAATTGTTAAGTTTGTGCTTTCTTGCACTTACTTCTTTTGTACTGATTATTCTTTTTTCACCTCTTTTTTCAAGTTAGCACTTTGTCCCTGCAAATAGTTTTATTTATGTTTATTTAGTCCCAGTCTTCTTCCACACTTTCCTTCTCTTGTCCTCTTACGCTGCTCAATCCCACATCCATTGAATTTACTTTCTTATTCTTTTTCTCATTTTTATTTTCCTCTGTTAACTCTTCCCTTGCCCCATTTCATTCTATCCCATTCATTCTCTTAATGAGTAAAAGTTCATTTATGGATTCCCTTTCAAAGAAGAATTAATTTACTTCATTTTCCCTCCTTGCTTCTTTCTTCTGCTAACCTAACCTAAAATTTAATCTCTCATTCATACACATCTTGTTTCCTTATTCTATGTATCAAGCTTATTCTATCATCCTTCTCCTCACCTCCAAGCAGAGTTCAGATATCCATTCTTACTTGAGGTCTTTTCAAACTTCCACCACTCCCTCCCAGTGCATGTCACATATGCTTAAGTATGCACATGCTGCATCTTCCCCTTGTCCCAAGTAATACATTTCTTGAGGAGAGAAACTCTTTCCTTTTCAGCTTTATATTCCTAATGCTTCAAACAGTGCTTTGTGCTTAAAACGTTGGTTGAATTGAGTCCAATATAAGCTTAGGGTTAGTGGAAGACAAAAACCTTGCTTCCCTTTCTGTCCAAAACATTTAGAACTATAATTATAGATCTTCCTTTTCCCCTTCTCCTCAACCTTTTTTGTTTTTATTTTTTGAAGAGTCTTCTTATGAGGTACTATTTTTTAAAAAAAGATCCACACCGAGTCAAGTAAATGGTGATGGAGCAGGAATGTAAACATACGAAAGATAGTTGAAGGAATTGGAAGTGTTTAGCCTGGAAAAGAGGATCGGGATTGTATTGGGAAGTGAGAGGATGGGGGGAGGGGGACTTGATGCTTGTCTTCAATTATTTGAGAGGTTGTCATGTGAAAGAAACATTATACATGTTTGGTTTCACTGCAGAAGGCATTAGATTCAGTGAGCAAAAGTTAAAGGGAGACAAGTTTTAGCTCGACACAAAGAAAAACTTCGTCAACATGAGAAATGCCCATTTTCTGATAGTCTCCGAAGTAAGCACTTGGTCCTTGTAATTCATTGATTTGGCCCTAGTCTTCCACAAATTGTTTTTTCCCCTGACCCTATATCCTGCCCTATCTCATGTTCTATGAATTTAATTTATTATTCTGTCTCTGTGTCTGTGTCTGTCTCTGTATATCTGTCTCTCCTTATTTTATTTTCTTCCTTTAACCTCTTTATTCCAGTTAAGAGGAGGTTCAGAATGCTTCCGATTTCACCCCTTACCCACCCCACCCCCACCTCCATCTACACTTAATGAGTAAAATTCATTTGTAGAGTCCTTACTTTGCTGATTTACTTCCTCATTGGCTACCAATTCCCTGGTTTGCATATTTCTAGCAGATTTTCCTTTGGTTCATACACTTATTAACCTGATTAAACCCCATTCTAACCCTCCAGTATAACTAGATTATTATAGATCATAGAGTATTAGAGCAGTAGGGAATCTTAGATGGATTGGATACCTAATTAGTGCAGTGGATAGAGTTCTGGGCATGGAATCAGGAAGGCTCATCTTCCTGAGTTTCAATCTGCCCTCAGACACTTACTAGCTATGTGACCCTTGGCAAATCACTTAATTCTGCTTGCCTCAGTTTCCTCACCTGTAAAATGAGCAGAAGGAAATAACAAAGCACTCCAGTATTTCTGCCAAGAAAACTCCAGTGGAGTCATAAAGAATATGACACAATTGAATGACAACAAATTACTAATCCCCATAATCTCTATGACATTTTTACAATCTGGACTCTGACTGTCAATTTTCAATTAAATGAGCTTGTAATTACTATAATCTCAGCCTATATTAACTTCTAAAATACACTTAAACAGAACACCATAATGTTGTAAAGAAGAATACATAGATAAAATCCCTTTAGCTACACTGTTCCCTGAGAGGAGACTAAGGTATGTATGATAGATAAGGTCAATTCAGCCTGTTAAAGTGCCCAAGTATTCACATACCAAAGAAAAGGAAATGATTTACAAGGTTTAATCTTCACTCTTTCTTTCCTACCCTTTGTTCAGGGTTACTGGTATCTTTGTGATTCTCTGGAGAACAGAGGCTTAATTATAAGTGGGGATTTTAGCTAGGTGGCACAGTGGATAGAGTGCTGGACCTGAAATCAGGAGAACTCATCTAAGATGAGTTCAAGTAGGACCTCAGACACTTCCTAGCTCTGTGACCCTGGGTAAGTAACTTATCCCTGTTTACCTCCACTTCCTCATCTGTTAAAGGTACTGGAGAAGGAAATGGCAGACCACTTCGGTATCTTTGCCAAGAAAACCCCAAATAGGATTATGAAGAATCAGACACGACTCAACAAAAGTAGATCTATTACAGTTAATTATTTAAATGTGGTATCCATCTATTAGCCTACAAACTGCATGATAGGGACTGGATCTTATTTAAACTTTATGTCTCCCCCAGTACCTTTCATAGTCTCTGCATGCAGTTTATGAATAAATAGACTATTGTAGACTATTATAAACTATACTACAATCTATAATTTATCTGTATCAAAAGTCTATCAGAGAAGACTCTATAAATATAAACAAACAGTTGTTTAATTGAATTGAGTCGGTTCCATCTTTCATAGTGTCAAGGACTGCTGTACTTGTAATAATTATTTTGTATATGAATTCTCAGTGGGAAAGATATTTGAGGGTTGATTTTGGATTATTTCGTGTGACTCAGGAGAAGAGTCATGTTTTCTTAGTGGAAGAATTTAATAAGGAAGTAAATCAAAAAGAAAAGCCACCATCAGGCAGTATCCTCCCAGCTTAAAGCCACTGTCCAGGATCTCAGGAACGGCTCGAAGCCAGATTTTTTTTTCCCCTTTCTTTTCAGAGGGGTGGAGCCTAAGGATTAGAATGCCATCCAGGTGCCTATCAATGACTACTCTGTGACAGCTCAACCCAGAGAATTGCTCTGCTGATGAATCCAAAGCTCACGGGAGAGCACAAAGACCGGACTACAGGATGGAAACTCATGTACATCGTTACAGGGAGAGGAGCTATCGGGGACCTCATGTAAGTGAGCCTTGATTCGCTAGAGCCTTTGTTTCTGAAACTAAAGCAGAGGGGGGAAAAGGTGACACCATCAAGAGGAAAAGGCAAACTTTTGTTTTAAATCTGCCATCTTCTCCAAGAGTTTTTTATTGCTAAAATGGGAGGAAGGGTAGGCATTCCACATACTGTTCTTTGCTAAACTACTGTGCTGAAACTAATGGTCACTTAGCATGCCTAGCTAGCATGAGAGCTTAAAAAGAACTCTCTCCTGTTTCCTGGCCATCCTTGCAGAAAAGATTTAAGTACAATATGCAATGTGGTTTAATTTTGTTTACCTCTTCCTTCATACAACAGAAACTAACAGAAAATGGGGTTTGTTTCCAGATGGTAGAATGTTTGTCAGAGCCTCTTTTTATTTTTTTCTTGATTTTTCTCCCTCTGCTTTGTTTCTGATGTTTAATCTTATCAGATTTGGTTTTTAAGTTCCTGAATTGAAATCTGTCTTAATACCACTCCCACCCCCCTCACCTCCCCCCCCAACCAAAATCTGACTCAATCAAATCAGAGAAAACTCCTAGCTTAGTGTTAAAGATAAAAGCTAAATAGAGACCAGAGCAATTCTGTTGGTAAATGTATTATTACCTAGTAAATTGTATTCTTTTGGGGGGTGTTAATGAACCATATACTTATGGTATGTTTTAAGAAACAACTAAGGAGTTCCTATAGAAAGAATTACATGCAATATCCGCAGTTAATGAATGGCATATAGATGATCAATGTGACCAAATCTTCCTTTCATGTAGTTACTTTTTTCTACTTGTAGTTACTTCATGGCATAGAAGTTCAGATGTCTCGTATCTGCACATCTATCTTCAATGACATTTTGGGTTTTGTGTCATAGTAACACTAGCACTTCAAATTTTCACCCTAAGTAAGTGTTTCTGAGCCCCTACCTGGGACTCCTAGTATTATCCCTTCCCTACCTTTCAAAACTTTTCATAGCTACACCCCATGCTACTTATTTTACTTCTCCATTTCGCTTTTTCTCAGCATAAATCCTCCTCTTATAAGCTAAGCTCTTCTGACCTACGTCTTTGACTATATTTGCTCCCTCTTCTTGAAATTCCCTTTTCCTCTCCACCTATCTAAATCCTACTGATAATTTAAAGCCTGCTCAAACTTCACTTTCTTCATAAAATGCTCCCTATTTCACGTTACATTGTTATTTTTTTGTGTCTGAACTCCTAAAGGACTTGTAATCAGCACCAAACCATTTAACATTCAATTCCAACTTGTCACATATTAGTGAATGTATTTTTCTCGTCACCTCAACCAATCTAATCAATTAGTTAATCAGTTAAACTAATCAAACAATTAATAAGCGTTCAGTAAGTGCATTACTATGTGCCAGGCACTGTGTAAGTCATTGGAGATACAAAGTCAAAAAATGTAACAATCGCTTACTTTCAAAAAGTTCACATGCCATGAGAGACATGATCTTTCCTACCACCTAGCACAACATGGGCACATTTTAGAGGTGCCTAAATGGCAATGAAAAGATGCTAGAACTGAATTCAAAAAGACTTAAATTCAAATCTGACCCCTTTGATAGCTGTGTGACCCTGGCAAGTCACAGCCTCTCTCTGCCTCAGTTTCCCCATCTGTAAAATGAAGATAATAGTAGTACCTACCTCCCACGATTGTTGTGAAGACACAGTGAGATAACATTCATAAAATATTTTTCAGATCTTGAAAAACTGATTAACTGAATTGGTTATGGCAGACACAACTAATTATCCTAATGACTTTTAGCTTCTAAAGGGTGACTTACAGTTAATAACTATGACATATCTTCCATATATGGAGTTCTATTGTAGATTAAACACCTCTCCTTCCAACTCTTGAGCATGCCTAATTAGAATTTCTTCAGAATACTCTATGCAGAATGTTAGAGTAAGGAAAGCAGGATGATATGGGGACAGGCAACCAAATACATTTGGTTCAATGAATCAATACTGCTTCAATTCTTTGTTACTGTTTTTCAGTCAGTCACACCTTTAACTAGAATCAGATATTCCCAGATGAGCAACTTCACGTAGGGTTAGTGACTGAATAAACTCAAAGGAAAATTCTTTGTGCTTAAAAGGAAAAATAGTAACCAGTTAACTGGGACTACATTCTCTCATGGAACCATACATATAATCATTATTTTAGATAAATAAAACTCATAAGCCTAATTCAGGTTAATTGGCTGATCAGTTAAGTACATAAGAAGTCTCTATGGAATAACATACTCTTAAAACTCTTAAAATCCTGTAATTCCAGAAAGGCAACAATCACAGATTTGGAAAGTAGAATCTTTAAGGGACTTGTCTTGATAAACAAATAAAGTTTGTTTTGTAATTAGAAATATAGGTAAAGACTACTCTAGAGGCAAGTCCTTTAGGTTAGCTAAATGCTCTGCCTGAAATTTTGTTAAATGTAGAACTATGTAGAACTAAAGTAAGAGTTGCTGTTTTTTAAACCAAGTTAAAGAGGATGATACCACATTTAGATGAGTGCCATCTAGTGGTAATATGGAACAATTGCAGGTTGATACATTTTTCTAACCCAAAGGCAGAAGGTTGATTATGAGAATGATCCTTGATGGCTGCCATTTTTATTATTTTTTTTCTTTTGAAGCAGTTGGGTTTAAGGGACTAGTTCACACAGCTAGTAAGTGTCGAGCGTCTGAGACCGCATTTGAACTCAGGTCCTTCTCCGAGGGGGATGCTCTATCCACTGTGTCACCTAGCTGTCCCTGGTGCTATTTTTTTTCTTTTTTTTAAAAAATTTTTTATTAATTAATTTATTTGTTTTCAACAATCACTTCCATAAGTTTTAAATTTTCTGCCCCTCCCTCCCCGAGGCAGCATGCTATCTTATGTGGGTTCTACACAGACATTCTTATTAAACACATTTTCGCATTAGTCATGTTTCATAGAAGAATTAAAATGAATGGGAGAAACCATGAGAAAACAAAACAAAACAAAACATAACACAAGAGAAAAATAGTCTGCTTCAATCTGCGTTCCAACTCCATCGTTCTTTCTCTGGATGCAGATGGCATTTTGCCTCGAGTCCTTTGGGAAAGTTTTAGGTCCTTGCATTGCTATGAAGGGCTAAGTCTATCAGGAACAGTCCTCACACACTGTGGCTGTTACTGTGTGTAATGTTCTCCTGATCTATTTTTCTAACAATTTTTTTAACTTGGATGATTTGATGTACTTCTGGAAATTCTGTAATTTTAAACAGTTTTATAAGCCTTCTCGAAACTTATAAATTATTCTTTATGAGGATAAAATATCATTTAAATTTAAAACACATCCTAATGCTATATGCATATTATTCTAACAATAAGAATTCATTGACTACCCATTGGACCTAGGAGCAGGGGTGGGGAACATGCAGCCTTGGGGCCACCTGTGATATTCTGGGTCCTTGGGTGTGGCCTTTTGGATTAGTCCAAGTTTTACAGAACAAATCCAACTCCAAGATTATGTCGCAGAGCCCCCCTTGCTTTAACTTTCATGTGAGAACAGTCATTATATGATTAATGGGAAAGGGCAATCAATGCTTTCCCCATCCCTCCAGCGAGAGTCTTGAAGGATATATACACATGCTTTATAGTCAGGAAGAAAAGTAGAAGCCGAGAGTGGTCTGCTCCCTTTTAAAGTTAAAGTGAATCATCAGCTTTTCCTGTTTGTTGCTCATCCTTCATTCTCAAAGAGGATCAATGACACCTATTTTCCTTCTCCTTTTTCCCTAGTGACATGTGGCCACTCTGTCTACTTGAGGTGTCATACTCTTACAGCAGGGTGCTCTGTTATGTTCAAAGGAACATAACTTTTGGTGACTTAAATTTTGTAAGATATCTTGTAGTTTGGAGGCTTGATTTTTTTAAAAAAATTCTATTTAGTATTATTTTCTAAAAATCTAGGACAATTTACTCTTTGTCCTCTGCAATTTTCATTTACGGTTTCTTGAAATATACCTCTGAAAAAACAGGCTTTAAAAAAGTCCATCGTGATTCAAATGGAGCTACAGACTATGCCTTTAAACCAGATCACTCTGGCTTTCATGGAATGGTCAATAATAGTCTTCAACCCAATTTTTTGTTGTTCTTGTTTGGCTTTTAATGGCTTAGATTGAATACAAATAGCACTGTCTTCTGTTCTGGCCAGAAACTGAGGGTGAGGGTAAACTAGGCAGGTCTTTTGTAACATCATCTTTTCCTATTTCAAGTTTCAATAAGGGGATTGCTTTATTTTATGTTAGTTTTTTTTTTATTTGATTCCCACGGCAACTCTTATGGGAATTTTATCATCCTCGTTTTACAGATGTGGGAAATTGAATTTAATCGATTTACCCAGCATCGTACAACTGACAGATACTTAAGATAGGACTCAAATCTAGGCCTTCTTGCCTCTCAGCAAGTCTATCCCTCAGACTACCACTTAGCTGCCTCCTATGCAGACTATGGTAGGTAGTTTGAGGACAGTAAACAACACTTTGAGGTCTGAAGAGTCCAGTTCAAAATTACTTGGCAAATTACTACTTGTGTCACCTTGGACAAGTTACCTAGTTTCCTCAAATGTAGTGTTTTGGGTTTTTTTAATAGTATTTTTTTCCAATTACACGTAAAGGTAGTTTTCAACATTCATTTTTATTAAATTTTGAGTTCTGAATTTTTTTCCTTCCTCTCTCCTTCTTCCTCCCCAAGAGACCAAGCAATCTGATATAGGTTATACATGCACCATCATGTTAAACATATTTCCACACTAGTCGTGTTGTGAAAGAAGAATCAGAACAAAAGGGAAAAGCTAGGAGAAAGAAAACAAAAGCAAAAAAGTGAAAATAATATACTTTGATCTGCATTCAGACTCCACAGTTCTTTCTCTGGATGTAGTTAACATCTTCTATCACAGGTCTTTTGGAATTGTCTTGGATCATTGTATTACTGAGAAGAGCTAAGTCTATCACAGCTAATCATCGTACAATGTTCTCCTGGTTCTGCTCACTTCACTCAGCTTCACTTCATTTCACGTTCGTCTCTTTGGGATACAAACCTAGTAGTGGTATTGCTGAATTAAAAGGGTATGTGTAGTTTGGTTGCCATGTGGGCATAGTTCCAGATTGCTCTGCAGAATGGCTAGATCAGTTCACAACACCACTGACAGAGCATTAGTGTCCCAATTTTCCCACATCCTATCCAACATTCATCATTTTTCTTTTTTATCATATTAGTCAATCTGATAGGTGTGGGGTGGTACCTCAGAGTTGGTTTAATTTGCATTTCTCTAATCATAAATGATTTAAAGCAATTCTTCATCTGATTAAAAATAGTTTTGATTTCTTTATCTGAAACTACCTTTTATCCTGTGACCATTTAGGGTGGGTTCAGGGAGGACCAGGACCTTTGGTGTGACGGCTGCCGAGCCCTTTCCAGGGCTCTTTCCACCTTTGGTGTCCACCTGTTCCACCTAACTCTCACCTGTGGCTCCAAGAAGCTACAGCATGTGCAGCGGCCACACCCCAGTAAACCGTTTCGGCAGATAGCCAAACCAGATTGAGGGTAACCAAGGGTTCTCAAACCCATACACTACCTCAAGCATATGAAGACTTCCTCTGGTGGAAGAGAACAATTTGTTCCAATGTCCGTGAAGGCAGATGAAGCAGGCGATGTGGTGTGCTTAGAGCTTGGTTAGGCACCGAAGACGCCAAGGTAATCCACTGCATCCTGAGCCATCACCAGCCATCTTGACTCTGTCCTGCCACTGGACTATGATGACTCTGGAGGAGAGAGTGAGGCTGAGGACTTCGTGCAACTCTGCTTCACTTAAATCCAATTTACACAAGAATCAAAAAACAAGAAAGATTTATCAGTTGGGGAATAGTTTGGATTCTTGTAAATTTGACTCAGTTCTCTGTGTATTTCAGAAATAAGGCTTTTATCAGAGACTCTTGCTGTAAAGATTATTTCCCAGCTTTCTGCTAAACTTGGTTGCATTGCTATTGTTTCTGCAAAAACTTTTAAGTTTAATAATACCAAAATTATCTATTTTATATTTCATAATGCTCTCTGGCTCTTGTTTTGTCATAAATCCTTCCCTTCTCCATAGATCTGACAGGTAGACTCTTTCTTGCTCTTCTAATTTTTCTTGGTATCACCCTTTATGTTTAAATCATGTACAGTTTTGATCTCCTCTTGTTATAAGGTGTAAGATATTGGTCTATACCTAGTTTGTTTTCCAGTTTTCCCATAAGTTTTTGTCAAATAGTGAGTTCTTATCCCAGAGGGTAGACTGTGGTCATTTACCACTATATCTTGTGTATCTAATCTATTCCACTGATCTACCACTCTATTTCTTATAGTTTTACTGATTACTGCCTCATGATACAGTTTTGAGATCTGGCCTTTGGCTAGACCTCTTTCCTTTGCAATTTTTTTCTTATTAATTCCCTTGATATTCTTGATCTTTTGTCCTTCCAAATGAATTTTGTTGTTTTTTTTTCCCCTAGCTTTATCAAATACTTTTTTCGCAGTTTTATTGGAATGGTAAAATAGTCATTTTTATTATATTGGCTCAACCTACCCATGAGCAATTGATATTTTTCCAGTTGTATCGATCTGATTTTATTTTATGAAAGTGTTTTATAATTGTGTACATATTGCCTGGGTTTATCTTGTCAGGTAGACTCCCAAGTATTTTATATTGTTTATAGTTATTTTAAATGAAATTCCTCTTTCTATCTCTTGCTGCTGGCATTCAAAGTCCTTCATAATTGGCCATCTCATCCCCACCTTTCCAATCTTCTTGTACCTTACTCCCCTCCACCTTTGTGATCCAGTGTTACTGGCCTCCTGGCTGTTGCTTTCACAAAACACTCCAAGGGTATTTTCACTGACTTCCCCATGTCTGGATTTTCTCCCTCCTCATCTTCACTTCCTGGCTTTCTTAGGTTCCTTCAAGTCCTTGTTTGTACACAACTGTTTGTATATTACCTTTGTCTTTGTATACCATACTTAGTACAGTGCCTAGCATGTAGTAATGAATATTAATCGACTGATTGTGACCTTTAAATCCTGCCCAAGTCCAAGAGGTATTCCTTTAAGACTTTCCATCAATTTGCTTCTCTTTCCTAATTCTGGTATCTGCCACAATAGTGTATGTGGCCAACCTGGCAAATTCAGGCTTCTCATGATTATTCTCTGAGGTATCACGGATTGTGCTCCAAAAAGATCCCTAATTTGGCCTCTAGTATCTCTGCTAATATTAGGTCTGTATTCAATATTATCTACAAGGTAATCATCATTTTCAGACATAAATATATGACTCTCATTTTCTCTGTGGGAAGAAAGCTCTTATTTTTAAAGTTGCTTTTCTTCCTCAGTGGGTGGCCTACAGACTGGCTCTCAAGGGTTATTTCCTACTGTCTGTACATTGGGATTGTTTGAATGGTCATATGGGTCTTGTAATTCACAGAGAATTTATTGGGTAACATCGCCTGACTTTACTATACATTACCCTGCAATCTCCCAAGTCTTTCACCTTCCTTTTCAATATCTTTTATAATACCTTAGTTTTTTATTCTGCTTCCACTTATAATATCAGGAGGCCTCTCTGAATTTCCATGTCAATAGTGCTCTATTTAAGCCACTTTTGTACCCATCTTTTTAAAGAGATTAGTACCCATTTAGGATGTTCAACAAAACCAGTGATGCTACATTAGTCAGCAGGCGTACAATATTATTCCACAGTACAGCACAATAATAAAGGTTGCATGCAGCTAATGCATGGTGAATAAAGAGTAAACAGATTTTTTTATACCAATGCAACAGAAATAAATTCAAGAACGTGAAAAAGTATTAAACACTTGTTCATACTCATAGCCACATCAGTGTAATGCATCAATTAGCAGCATTCATAAAATATTTTGCATAATAGTATTCCTATGTTAGCAGTGAACAGATAGAGTGAAAGGATTGTCCCTATGAGACTGAGAATACCACAAAATTTAAATGTAAATTTGGAAGAAAAGAGGACTTTCCTGGAATCTAAACTGTAAACATTATAGTAGATTATTAGAAATTTCAAGAAAACATGTGCATGAAATAGAAAAAGAAAAAATAGAAAATGGACTCAGAAGGAACTGGAGTATCAGACTGCTCACACACAGTACAGAATAGATAGAATAAAGTTAAATTTCAGAGTGGGAATGTAGAATACTATCTAAAGCAAGCCAAGGAAAACATAAACAAAACAAAATTTAAAACAGGATTTAAAATACCAAGATGAACAAGAAGACCAGGGAATAAATACAAAGATATTTAAAATTGAACAATTAAAACACATAGATATCCCCCCCAAAAATGAATGAAGCAAAATTTCTTATAATTGATATCATCAAAAGACAGGGTAGGGATTTACTCAACACAGTCAAATTCTAACATGATTTCTGGGAAAAAAACTCCTTAACAATTAGAGCTATCCAAAACTAGAATGTGTTGCCTCAAGAGCTGAGGCTCCTGGGAAGTCTTCAATTTGAGACTTGATGACCATTGGTTGTGTATGTATATAGTGGGGAATGCTTTGGTTTATAGGTCATATTAGATAACTGCCGAGACCCCTTGTAACTTTCAAATTCTGTCATTCTGTGATTCAAAACAGTCACTAAAAATCATAATCACAACAGAAGATTAAAATAATCTCTCAAAATTAATAAAATTCTAAATCCCAGTTAGAGGAGACTAGACAACAGGAAAAAAGAATTGCCATTCAAAAGTTAATTCCCAAGGAAGAGCATTCAGTATATAGTGGATTTTCCCATGGAGATCATACAAGAGAAGGGAACTTTCTGGCGAGATAAGTCCCAAGATTCTCAAAGATCATCTCACCTGAGACTGGACAAGTGTAACTTGACTCAGGATGCTTCCCTCGTAAGGCTTATCCTACCTAGGTTCTGTGTGAGATCTGAGAGATATAAATTATGGTATATGTTAATTCACTGTCCTATGTATAGGGAATGAATACTTAGGAGATGTGATTATAATATACTTCATTAGGATGGGGAAAATTCAAACAACAAGCACATCTGCCCCTCTCCTGCCCCTTACCTTATGATGAAAGAGAGATTAGTCAAAATACAGACTTTTTTTCCCCATTCAAGTTTATGTGCCTCCCACCCCTTGAAATCTATCCAATGACTCCTTGAGGGTCCATGGACCTCAGTTTAAGAATTGCTGCTTTAAAGAGTTCTTCCTATATCTCCAGATGAACTGACATTAATTAATATAAAATAAAATATTTTGTTGATGTATTTTATTTTTGACAAAACAAGCACTATGCCATATTATTAAAGGTATGGTTTCTAGGTAATTTGGGAATGATGAAGTCCCTGCTTTTAGCTGGTCCTACGTGACTCAGTGTGAAAGTTGTTTGAGCATGACAAAACAAGCCTGTAGAAGATGTGGGAAAATTGGGACATTAATGCATTATTGGTGGAGTTGTTAACTGATCCAACTGTTCTGGAAAGCAATTTGGAACTATGCCCAAAGCGCAACCAAACTGTGCATACCCTTAGATCCACCAATACCACTACTATGTCTGTATCCCAAAGATCATAAAAAAGGGACCCACATATACAAAAATATTTATGGCCGTTCTTTTTGTGGTGGTCAAGAATTTAACATTGAGGGGATGCCCATCAATTCAGAAATGACTGAACAAGTTGCGGTACATAAATGTAATGGAATCCTATAGTGCTATAAGAAATGGTGAGCAGGTAGATGTCAGAATGACCTAGAAAGACTTGGATGAACTTGTATGATGCAAAGCGAAATGAACAGAACCGAAAAACTTTATACACAGTAACAGCAACATTGTGTGGTGATCATAGTGATATGAATGATCCCTTTTCAGCAATACAATGCAATTGATCCAAGATGATTACAAAGAACTCATGATGGAAAATGCTCCACCTCCAGAGAAAGAGCTAATGGAGTCTGAATGCAGATCAAAGCATACTATTTTCACTTACTTTATTTTTTTCATGGGTTCTTTTTCTTTGGTTCTGTTTCTTCTTTCACAATTGTGACTAATATGGAAATGGTTTACATGACTGCAAATATATAACCTATATTAAGAAAAGAGGAGGGAAAAAAATTTGGAACTCAAAATCTTGAAAAAAGAATGCTAAAAATTGTCTTTACATATAACTGGGAAAAAAAATAAAATACTAACATACTAACATCAATCTTTCTTACTGAAATTTTATCCCGAGAATGTTCCACCCATTTTTGGGCCAATGTCCCCTGTAGAATTTTAGACTGTGAAATCCTACTTCTCTTTTTTTCTGAACTCTGAATTCTCTCTAGAAATAGAGTGAATCCAACCAAATTTTAAAGAGAGGGACAGTACCAGAAATGATACAGGTATGGGGTATAAATTTAAAAGTATTCATAATAAAACACAAGAAGAAAATAGACTTGTAAGCAAATTATGAAAAAAAATTATATAATTCCTGATGATGTAATAAAATTTTGGGGATAAACTCTTTTTTCAAATAGATCTGGGGAGTTCTAAAATTCAGTTATTTTCCTTCCAGGCTAGTATATTCATTTACTTAGCAAACCAAATCATCATAGATAATGCAAAGGTAAGCCTCATCATAGCCCTGATTTGGCATCATAAATCATAATTATTTATTAATGAGGTTTTGTGTATAGTGAGAGGAAGTGCCTATATCATGCCAGGCACTGTACTTAATGCTTTACCAATATTATCTCATTTGATCCTTACAACAACCCTGGGAGGTGAGCGTTGTTATTATCACCATTTTGTAGTTGAGGAAACAGAGGCAGATATTACATGACAGGGCGACTCAGCTAGGAAGTGTCAGAGGTCAGATCTGAATTCAAGTCATCCTGACTCAAGATCCAGTACTTTATCCATTGTGCCACCTAGCTGTTTATATAGTGAGTCTATACTACATTCTTAATAGAAAGAACTCTGATTTTCAAGTCGGGAGACCCTGGTTCAAATTCTGTCTCTGCTACGTATTAGTTGTACGACCTTGGACAAACCATTTAGCCTATCTCAATCTCATTTTCCTCATCTGTAAAATGAAGGGTTTGGATTAGGTCCCTTTTAGAGGCAGCTAGGTGGTACAGATGATGGAGTATTAGGCGTGGAATCAGGAAGACCTGAATTCAGAAACTTGCTAGCTGAATGACCCTGTACAAGTCACTTTACCTCTGTTTGCCTCATTTTCCTCAACTGTAAAATGGGGACAATAATAGTACCTGCCTCACAAGGTGCTGTGAGGCTCAAATGAGATAATATTGGCATGGTGCTTATCATGGTGGCACATAGTAGAATTTTACTAAATACCTGTTTCTTCCTTCCTTCTTTCCTTCCTTCCTTTTTTTCTTCCTTCCTTTCTTCCCGCTCCAACATTCCATAATGCATCTCTCATTTCTAGCAAATATACTATTAGCCATAAAATCAAAGGAATTTACCTTTAACTTTTGGTTGTAAAGCTCTCTGAAAAACGCACACACCCCCATACCCCCACTCCCCACACAAATCTGAACCAGTAGGTTTGTAAATTGAATGGCACTCAATTGACCTACTTAGATATTGTCTTGTGCACCCACCTTCATTCTCTGATTAGAGAACCCTGCAGGTCATTCTAAGTAAACTGCTTCATAGTCAATCAAATACTATAAAAACTTGAATAATAGTAATATTAATCATTATTACGCTGTTTATCCTGGGCATGTCACTTAACTTCTCTGAATTCAATTCACTTTTAGAGAACTCTAATCATTAGAAAGCTCTCCCTTTTGAGCTGAAATCTGTCTCCCAGTAATAATCCCACCGCTGGTCCTGCTTTTGTTTTCTGGAGCTGCAGAGAATAAAACTAATCCCTCTTTAAATATTTAAAGACAATTCAGTTCAACAACTTAACTTGTATTAAGTACTTAATCTGTGGAAGTCACATCAAAATGACATAGCTCTTCCATTTAACGAGTTTATAAGGGATACAACATGTACACAGATTAGTAGGTTACGTGGTAGGAAATGAAGAGGCCAAAAGAATTATCAGATAAAGGACTCTAGGAATATTTGAAATGTGAAAGAACAATTTGAGATTGGAGGATCAGAGCCTAGGAAAGAAGTGTCTCCTGAATTGAAACTTTCAGGAGATTCTGAAAGTTGGCTATATCTATCACAGATCCCCTAAGCCTTCCTTTGCCCAGGCTAATCATTCTCATTTCCTTTATCATTTTTGGCTGATGGAATAATAATAACAAGGCATTTATTAAGTGCTTTCTATTTTCAAGGCACTGGAAATACAAATAGAAAGTTGAGACAGTCTTACAATTTCTCAAAAAACTCATTCTAATAGGAACATTCTAATAGAAACATATTGGATGTTTCAGCTGCAAGTCAGATGGAAAGGTCCCATACTCCGTGGGGTACCTCAGCATTGAGATGGCAATGCATTTAATGTCATTTCAATTAATAAAAACCTATCTGCTTCTAAATTGAATCAGTTGATGGTGCCAAGCAATTTGGTGAGAATTTTGTTTTGGGGGTCTTCTGAAGTTGTGACTGCTGAGGAGGCAGGGGCTATAATACTGGGAAGGTTTATTCCCTTTGCGAAGAATCGTTGGGGCAGGTTGGAAGTAGATCCAGTGGTCTGGAGGTGCTACTGTTCCTGGGACTCCTGCGTGCAGGGTCCTGGGATGTTTCTACTGGGGTCAGAGTAGAGATGGGGGTCCAAATGGTTATGCTGTTAACCCAGAAATTTTATTAGCTCTACTAGATTCAAATGAATATTGTAAAATTCCTTTAGGATTTAAAAAATGGAGATTTCCAAAAATTCAGAGAAATAAATAGACTAGGTAGTGCTTTGAATGATAAACTAAGGTATTTATACTTTATACTTATAGGTAGTAGGGATCATGGGAGGTTTTAGAGGAGGGTACAAGACAAATTGGAGGATCAAAAGGGGTTAGGAGATGATTGAAGTATATGATGATAATGCCCTGAATTTTGGTATTAGAAGTATAATAGAAAAGAAGAGAGAATTAAAGAGGTTTCAAAGATATAGTCAACAGGTCTCAGTGACTAGTTGGATGCTGATGCATTGCCATCTTATTGCTGAGGTATCCTAAGGAGCATGGGACCTCTTCATCCCACTTGCAGCCTCCAACATGTGCTTTCTCCTATTAGAATGAACTTCTTGAGAACTCATAAGACTGTATTGGCTTTCTTTTTGTATTTCCAGTGCCTTGCACGTAGCAAGCATTTAATAAATGCCTTATTGTTATTATTATTGTTAATTATCAGCCAAAATGTAGGGGAGGAGCCAAAAATGGCTTCAGGGTTTGAAGTGTGATTAACTTGTAGAATGGCGGTACCATTAACAAAAATAGGAAAGTACGAAGGGAAAGGTGATGAATTCAATTCTGAATCTGTCAATTGATGGTGGGATTGTTAAAAGTTCTTATGTTCAGGCAGGGACTTACAGAAAGTAGAACTAGAACTTGAGAAAGACAGGGAGTTACTTTAACAGAGAAGATACAATATAAATCATTGAACTTGATAAGGTTCATTCAAAGAAATTTCTAGATTTTGGAGCAAAGAACTGAACCTTGGGGGAATGTTTATATTTCGGAGAAGGATAAAAACCAACGAAGGAGTTGCTAGTGCCTTCCCCACTGCTGAAATTTCTGTATATATGTATGTATGTATGTATGTATGCGCACACACACACACACACACACATACATACACACATTAGTGGAGAGGGAGAGGGCAGAGTGCCCCAACCTCCTGAACCCAGCAGTGGGTTATTAAAGTTAGAGGAAAATCTAAGTCTTGAATTTGAATTCAATAAATTGAGCTTATGTTTAAGATAGGAGATATGTAGCTCAGCTAGATGTCTATCCAAAATTGGGACAGTCACAATCTCCAGGAACAAGGAAAAGATATTACCCGTGTTCTGATCAGACTACATCTTGAGTACTATGTTTTGATTCAGTATGTCACGATTGAAGAAGGACCTTAACTTATCAATCTGGAAGACATTCAGGATGGCCAAGCTGGGTTTTAAGTCCATGCTCTATGATGACTAATTGAAGGAAATGAGAAGAGATATCTCAGAATAAACATGATAAGCTATATTCAAATATTTCAAGTGGAATATCATTGGGTGTCTTTAAGTACAGGCAGGACAACCGTTTGCCAGCTGTTTTTTAATGAAGATTCAGTTCTGGTTATGAATTGGATTAGACAGCTGCTAAGGTCCCTTCCGACTCTAAAAATCTGTGTTTTTGTGAGATGTCATCGGTAAGAAAGAGAGAAAAATTAGGATGCTTTTATATTATCAGAAAGACAAAGAAGAAGTGAGCTTCAATAAAGACTTAACGTTGGCAAAATCCAGAAGGGAGATTAAACACACACATGGTAAGGAGCTCACTTTTTAGTTCATTACTTGAGTACTGCTGCCAGTCAGCTAGGGCTTGTCAATTCTGACTCAAATGACCTTTGTTTACCATTCTGTCTACCCAATATTGACCTCCCGCACACCTGGAGGTTGGCAGAACAGGTTATTCTGCCCGTATTGAGTAATCATGGCAGCTTTCTTTAAGGCTTGTGCTAATACCTTTGGAATACTGTTTCTCTCAGAGGGTCACTCTTTAAATGACATAAGGGCTCACTACAAATTTCTGGAATTTCTTCAATGCATAGTTTTCTTAGAACAATAATACTTAGTTGACCCAATTTATTTATTACCTATTAAAAAATGAATTTTCTAGTTTTTTTCTGGAATAACCATGCCAATTAATCTACTGGAAAAAAAAAGACTGAAATGACTAAGCACTAATTTTTCAGATTTACTTGGCAGAAAAATGAGATATATGAAGAAGAGTCATCTTTCTCTTAACATAGCAGAGTTCCTCAACCAGCAATAAAAATACAAATTAAAATTCTAGCTAGGCATTTCATATATAGAAAAGACAATGCTTCACTCAACAATTCAAGAAACATTTATTAAGTGCTTATTGTTTGTAAAAATTTTTTTAAATTTTTATATAAAGGTGAATGCATTAGGAGCTTTCTTATACATTTGGGAGGGTCTCAAGCACAGTTCAAGAACAGCTGCTCCAAGCATTTTCTTCAATGATGATAATTGACCAGGCACCCAGAACCTTGAGAATGGTGAACAATACTAAAATGTAAAATGAAAAAGGGCTTCTAATCCAGCTGTGAGAACAGATCATACAAGAAATGTAGAAACATGTCTTTTCCCCATTTTATACCAATTCCGGTATGGGAGAAATAGACTGAAAGTGATGCTAGTTGGGGGAGCCTTGAGCTAAACAGAAACTAAATAAATTAAGTAAAGATGAATTTTAAGTCTTATAATATGATTATAAAATATAAGTCTTATAATTTAAGTCTTGTAATATAAAAAATTATCCAAGTATGGAATGAGGAAGATCTGGCTTAAAAATTTATTTTAAATATATGGGAAAAGATCAGTGGTGTTTTAGAGAGACAGCACAGCATAGGGATATTTAAGTAGGAAAAAAATGACCAAAGGAAGGCATGAAAGCAATCCTTAATATTTGAAAGGCTGTCATGTGGAAAGAGTAAAAATTCTAGCTTTTTTCCCAAGGGGCATGCCTAAGAGCAATGGAGATATGTTATTAAGAAACAGGTTTTAGCTCAATATAAATGTTTCTACAATGAAAACTTGGAGTAGCTTCCTAAAGCAAAGGTTAGATTTTGCCAAAGATGATATGAAAGGGATTACAAAATAATATTACTTCTAAGGTCTCTTCAAAATCTTGAGATTCTGATAGTACCCCCCAAACACAGAAATCATATTTTTGCTAAAGGAGTTTAGTCTCAGAATGGCAATTTTCTCATTTTTAGGTAAATTTAATGAGTATTATTTTCTGGTTTTAAAAAATATCACAGTACAGCATTTAGGCAAAATGGTTTCTCTAAAATGTAGAATCTCTGAGACAAAGGAAATAACTTTGGAAAATTTTTCTATACTTTATGTACAGCTGTTCACAGCTAAGAAGCATCCTCCAACTTTTTTTTTTTTAAAAAAAAACAAACAACTCTAGGAACAAATACAGAAAACTGAGAGAAAAAATGTCTCCTATTCAGTTCTCAGTCTACTCACATTATATTAGAACTAGAAATCATGTAGACCAAATCCTTCATTTTATAGATGCGGAAAAATGAGATCCAAAATAAATAAAGGACTTGACCAAGGTCATAAAGCTAGAAAAGTGGCAGAACTTCCATTGTCAAGTCCATTGCTCATTTTATAAGATCACGCGTTTTCTAGGGGCCTGAGATAAATACCTTGAAAAGTCTCATTTTTCCGGTTAACTAGCATCATCAAACAAGGTAATATATATCTAGCAAAGTATAAGTCAATATGCAAATGTTTGTTTGTGTTACTCAACACTTATGATGGGAATCCTGTGAATACCAGGAAAGCATATAATCTCTGCCAACTTCCCTTTACAAATAGGCAATTTCAAAGCAAAAACTCCCTTATATCTCTTTTTGCAAAAACCATAAATTCTATGGAATTAATATATAGGAGAAAAAGAAGTAGGAAATTATTTCAAAAGAAGCAGGAAAAGATATCAAAAATATTACAAAAATTCTTCAGTTCCTATTTCAACCCCTAAACATGAAGTTTTGGGGGAAAAATGTTTCTTTTTGCAATTTTCAACAGAGAAAATTGACTTTCTGTTCAAGAAAGTGTATATTATAACATTTTATTTGATGTATATTTTATAGATTTTTTGCCCTATATCATAGTCATTCGGGGGTGGGGGGGAGAGGTGGGAAGAGAAGTCTTCTTTCTCCTGTAGAGTAAATCTTCCCTTGTAATAAAGAAACACAATATGTACAACATTTGGCTCTTTTATAAAGAGAGTGTGATATGTTTCGTTATTCTCTAGAACCATCAATGTTTTTTCAGTTCCTCAGTTTGACTTATTTTTAGAGATATTTAATGATATTTTATCATTATATATTATATAATATAATATATATATTATATAGTATTATATTGGTTCTACTTATTTTATTCTGCATCAGTTCATACAAATCTTCCTGTTTCTCTTAATTCTGCATATTTGTTTTTCTTACTGCACATTATCTCCCATACTCATATACTTTGTTACCGTCCCCGTTCCCCCCCCCCCCCAATTCCCCTACATTTTTAGTAGGTTTCCATTGATGGATACCTACTTCATTTCCAGTTCTTTACGACCATGATGTGCTGCTGTAAATATTTGGGCATGTATTGGATCTGCGTTTCTGCCTTTACCTTTCTTGGGGCACATGATCAAATGGCTGGATTAAATGTTAGGAACAGTTTAGTCCCTTTTATTGCATAATTCTACATTGAAATACGGAATGATTGACTCTTTCCACAGCTCTACCAATAGTATATTAGTGCGTTTGTCTTTCCATAGCCCCTCCAACGTCAACTAGTCCCGTTCCTCTCCTATATTTTCCAATTTTCAAGATGAAAGTTTCAGAGTTTTAAAATGTTTCATTTATTAATGATTTGGAACATGTTTTCAAATGGTTGTTTATGTGTTATAATTCTTTTGAAAACTGTTTATTCATATCCTTTGACCTTTTATCTGTTGGGGAATGACTCGATGTCAAATTCTTATGTCATTTCCTTATAGAAATGCTAATGACTTTTGAGGATTTGTTTTGTGTCTTATTACTTTACTGAAACAATTAATCATTTCGGTTTCTTCATTGATTTTTTCAGGTTCCTAAGTATACTATCATGTTATCTATAGATAGAGAAAATTTTGAATCATAGCCAATTTTTATATCTTTAATGTTATACTTTTGACTTATTGCTATTGTTAACATTTCTAAGGCTGTGACAAATAATAAGAGGGCCTTTTGCTTTTGTTATTTATACTGGGAAGGTTTTAATGTTTGTAGACTGCAAATAATGCTAGCTTTTGGGTGCATATTAAAGGTTCCTCCTATGTCTAAAAATAAATAAGTGCTATATTTTGTAAAACACTTTTTTGTATCTATTGAAATAATCATTCAGTTTTTATCTTTGATTATAGCATAATGTATTTTCTAGTTTTTCTCTGTCAACATTATAGATCTTCATTATTGTCTTTTCTGAAGCCACAATTGCAATTTCTACTTTTTTCACGTCTAATATTTTGTCTCAAGTCTTCATTTTTATTCTGAATGTATTTGTATATTTTAAATGTATTTCTTGAATAAAGCGAGTAATTGAGTTTTGTTTTTTTAATCCATTATTTTTATTTTCTTGGGAGATTTAATCCACTTAGAGTTTATAATTGCTAAATTTGTGTTTTCTTCCATTCAATTACACACACATACACACATGCTTAATTTTTTTTCTCCCCAGCCTTTTCCCAGTTTAGTCTCTGGTTTGTTTTGCTTACACCAATCAAATCCTGGTCTCTCTTCCCTCTTTCTTCCTGTAACCCTGCTTAGTCCCAGATTTCTAGAGTTGGTTTTTCCTAGTATTCTCTACCCCCCTCTCTCTTGTTTCTTTTAAACTTCTCTTCCCCCAATCTAGAAAAGAGTGTAGTAGCTAATCTTCCCTGTCCTGGTTCCCTATATCTTCCATTTTTAACAATTTCAGTGACATTAGTTTGTAATGCTCCTTTGCAAGAAAAATTGTTTTTATTCCGCTCTTTTCCCCTCCTAGAGCACTTTAGAATTCCAGGAATGTTAATAATCGAAGGAAGCAGTCCAGTGGTCTGTAACCAGAGTCTGGGAGGTCCACACCTTTTATTGCTTTTTCCTTAATTGAGTATTCCTTTTGATGTTAGGCTACTCCTCTCTTGAACTTGTGGACCCCCATTAAACACTTTTTGAACCAGGCCCGCACAAGGGCCCATCTACTTCCTCCCTGGCTACCTTCCCCACCAAATGGGAGTTTAGTACCAAGATCATAGGATCATAGGTTCTAAACCAGAAGGGGATTTTAAACGTCATCAGGTCCAACCCTCTTATTTTACAGATAAGGAAACTGAGGCACAGAGTGGTTAAGTAACTTTCCCAGAGTTATCTAGTTAGTATTAGAGGTGCTACTTGAACTGAGGTCTTCCTAACTGCAAGTCCATTGCCTCATATGTTACTTCTGGTTGTTTCTTTGATTTTCTAAAGTGTCACATTCCACTTCCCACCCCAAAACCTAAATAATTTGTTGTAAGACCCTGGTTTTACACCTTTTTACCTCTAAGGAATTAGTCAGGGATGGGGAACCTGTGGCCTCAAGGTCACCTATGGCCCTCTAGGTCCTGAAGGGTGGCCCTTTGACTGAATCCAAACTTCACAGAATAAATCCTTTAGTTTTTTCTTTTTCTTATTAGTTATTTATTTTTAGTTTTCAACATTCACTTCCATAAGTTTTAAATTTTCTCCCTCTCCCCTTCCTCTTAAGATAGCATGCAATCTGATATAGGCTCTATGCATACATTTCTATTAAACACATTTTCACATTAGTCATTTTGCATAGAAGAATTATAACTAATGGGAGAAACCATGAGAAAGAAAACAAAACAACCCAAAAAAGAAAATAGTCTGCTTCACTCTGCATTCCAGCTCCATAGTTCTTTCTCTGGATATGTATGGCATTTTCCATCATGATTCCAACAAATCCTTTTATTAAAGGGTCAAAGGGCCACCCTTGAGGACTAGGGGGCCACCTGTGGCCTGGAGGCTGCAGGTTCCCCACCCCTGAGTTAGTTACTTTGTGATGCCTCCAGAGTGGTCCTCTTTCCTCCCTGCCTCCCCCCCCCCCCCAATTCTTCCCTCTTACACCTGCCCTCACTGGCCCCCTGGCTGTTCTACAAACCAGACGCTCCTCCTCTCACTTCCTGGCATTGTCTCTGGCCATCCCCCATGTTTGGAATGCACTTCTTTGTCCACTGTAATTACTCACCTCCCAGACTTCTTTTAAATTCCAACCAGAAATCCCACCTGCTACAGGAAGGCTTCCCTAACCCTTCTTAGTTCCTGTACTTTCCCTTTTTAGAGTATTTCCTGTTTGTCATGTATATAGCTTGCTTTGTATATGTTGGTTTGCAAGTTGTTTCCCTCTTTAGATAGTAAACTCCTTGAGACAGAGACTGTCTTTTGCCTCTTTTCGTACCTGCAACATTTAGAACAGCACCTGGTACGTAGGAGGCATTTAATAAATGTTTGTTGATCAACTAAGGTACTCTTGTTAGTCCCCAAGTCACTCTAAAGACAAAGAAAACTCATAGCCTTTTAAATCTACCTCTCTTTACCAGTCTTTTACACACCCTCCTTCTTCCACCCTTACCACCCTTCTAAATCAGTGTTTTAAAACCTTCAGCACTTCTTAAACTGTGGGTCGGGACCCCATGCAGTGTAGTACACCATCTCACCACTTATTGACTTATTAATGAGGAAATGAGGTTATTTTTCTTTTAAATATTAATTTACTTCTTCCACCTACTTTTCTCCTGATTTTCCTCATTATGTCGTTTGCTCCTTGGATTCTCTAGTCCAGTGAAGGTCTTCGGTTTCTCAGGCAATTTCTCAAGGTTTGGTTATTTCAATCCAACAACAAATAAAAATATTACACACACACACACACACACACACACACACACACAGTTTTGCCTAGGCCTAGCTACATAAACACAAATATTGCAATACCTCATTACTACCTGAAAATAACTGACTTTTATTTTTTTTTTCTGTTTGATCACTTTGCATGTTAAAAACTCTAATATCTTCTGTTTAAGGAATGATTAGGATTTCTCCCTTTTGTTGAACATGCAATTATTTCCTTTGTTCCAGCTCTGCAGGACATTATTTTAGGGGTACCAAGCAATCTTATTTGCTTTTCAGATGATCATATTCCAGTTTTTCCTTAGATTTCAAAGGAACACAGAATAATCCTTTCCTATTCTGATTCACCGTCCTAGGAATGTAAAAGTTTTTTTTTTTTTAAATAAAAAAAGCCTGAAAAAGTTGTTTGATGCAATTCAGAGGTTTGACTATGATATTTCTTTGTAAGTTAATTTGACATTTCTTTCTGGTTGGTGATTTTTTTTGATCTGTACTTAGCTAGCTGCTTCCAGTATTTCTGAGTAATTTTCCCAGATGATTTCTTGAAATATGGTATTTAGGAGTTTTTCTCATTTTTTTTTCAGGATAAACAATAGTCTTTGGAGTATATCTTTGCATTCTATCTTCAGTATCAGTATTCTTATTTTTTAGAGCTCACATGTTCTTTTAATCTCCTTAAAACAGTTTCATTTATTTTCCTTGATTCTTTTTTTTGCACTTCAATTCTGTTCTTTTTCAGAGAAAAAGTGACTCTTTTGTTCAGTTAGATGCCCTACTTTTTTTAACATTAGATTTGCTGATTTCTAATAATTTCTGTCTGTATTTCTTTTATATTTTCAATCAGTTCTTTGTTTACTCTTCTGAAGGTTCTTGGAGTTAGTCTTAGAGTTATTTCAGGGTATCTTGTCAAATTTATCTTAATAACTTCATAGTTAGGGAACATTGATTTAATTTCCTATGTTAATAAGAATTTGTTCGTTGATATGGCTCTTTTTTCAAAGGTTTATTAATTTCTCCTTAATCACTTCTTATCTGTCTTTAATAATCATTGCATAATTTTTCTGTGGTATCCTTGCTGTAAATCTGTGCCAGGTCTTTCCCTTTCTGAGACTGTGCCTTGGCCCCAGCCCTTGCTACCTGTTTTCACTTCTCTCAAACCACTGTGGTTTTGTGAGATCTGATGCCCTTGAGAAGTGAGAGTGACTATTTTGGACACTGCTGCACTGAAATTTTAAGACACAGCCATGGTTTACCACCTTTCCCACTCTAGTTCTGTAACCCTTTTTCCTGGATGGCTGGTCAGGAAAGGGTTGGGGGCGGGACCCCGGGGCACTATGGAGGTGAATTTCCAAGGAGGTTTTCATTTGGTTCTTTATCTATTTTTTCCCCTCATTCCTTCTACTGGCCACCTGAGTTCTCCTATACAGTATTCAATAGTTGATTCTAGATCCATTTCTGACCTTTTCTTACATCTCTGATTTTCACTTTGAGGTGCTTTTCCTCGGTTTCTTTTTGAACCTTACGGCTAGTCTGATTTACAGACCTTCACCCTGAGGGGAGCCAAAGGCTTTGCCAAGGAGTCATTTCTAAAAATCAGTGCTTAAAAATTGCTAGTACAAGGATGTAGGGCTGCCACTGCTGGCACAGCCATGGACCGCAAGAAAGGACAGGGGTGCCAGGAGCAAAGGGTTGGTAGCCAAGTCTTTAGTTACATTTTTTATTCTAAGAATCACCTAGTGGCGATTTCTTTCCATTTTCCTCTTCTGGTCATTGCAGATTTTACTTCATTTGGGTTTTTTTTCTTGTTTATTTGGGGTTGCGGGGGAAGGGAGCTGCATTCCTTGCTTATTGTGTAGGATTCTTGTAAGACTCTATTAACTTTTAGGGCACTATGGCTAAAGAACATGAAGTGCATGCTGAATTGTTGCAAATATAGGCATAAATGTTAATGGTCCATTGCCATGTGAATAACTTGCTTTCTGTGTCTTTGGATAATATTAGTGAAAACTGAAACTATCCCTAACTAGACTTCTCCTTATTTATTTCTCAGGCTAACAGGCCTATCCAATCAAAGGATAAACTTCACAAGCAATGTAGAAAAGATAGCATTATTTTGTTCAAATTTTAAAATCTTATTTTTATGTTTTCTTTTTGTAGTATGTTTTCTAATTACATTTCTACCTTGCCTAGCAAGCTAGACCTTGGGCAAGTCACTTAACCCCCATTGCTTCATCCTGGGTCATCTCCAGTCATCCTGATGAATATCTGGTCACTGGATCCAGATGGCTCTGGAGGAGAAGTGAGGCTGGTGACCTGCACAGCCCTCCCTCACTCAAAACAAAGTCAAGTGCAAGTCATGTCATCATTTCTCTGATGGCCTGGTCTTCTTTGGCAATGAGGGGCAAACACACACATCCTTGTAAGAAAGGTTAACAAGAGAAAAATGCCAGTTCAGCAAAATCAGTCAACATATCAGCTGTGTCTGATGATATATGCAATATTCCACAACCATCATTTCTCACACCTGCAAAGAAGGAAAGAAAGGTTCATTTCTTCTCTGGAGTCATTAATCATTTTAATTGCACAGTATTAATTTTTGTTTTTTGTTCTTTTACATTATTGAAGTTGTTGCCTATATTCCTGGTTTTGCTTATTTCACTCTGTATCAGTACATATGAGTCATTTCTTATGGTACATTGCATTCATCTGCCACTCTTTAGCCATTATAGTAGTATTATCTTTAAAAAGTCCTCTCCTTCTTTACATATGAATTAGGTAGAGAGAGCGATTTTCTAAGCACAATTTGGGTCTCTGCTTTGCTATCGTTCTCTATCCTCCTTCCAGCTCTTTGCATGCCTTGTATGCTCAAATTTCTTGAGGGCCAGGGCCATTTCATTTTTTGTTTTTGTATCCCAGCACCTAGCCCAAAATTGGAGGCAATCGGGGTTAAATGACTTGCCTAGGGTCACACAGTAAGAGTCTGAGACTGGGTCTGAACTCAGGTCCTCCTGACTACAGGACCAGTGCTCTTTCCACTTTGTCACCTCTCTGGTCCTTACATAATAAATATTTGCTGCATGGAGTTGAGGATTGGGAGGGAATGCATAACTTTTTCATTTCTCTATCTGCAAATCAATTCAGCAAACGCTTATTGAGTTCTTACTGCCTTATAAGCATTGTATCTGGGGATTGAGACAAAAAAATTTTCTCTACCATTCAAAGAGTTTACTTTCTACTAGGGGAGACAACATTTACATATGTGTAGAGACAGACACTAAACCTGATTTCATTGGTATAGGGAATTATTAGATGATTAAAAGCCCTTTACCAATGCAATTTCAGTCAGTCAGCCAACAAGCATTTGTTAAGTACTGTGCTAAGCGCTGGTGATTCAAGGAAAGACAGACAATCCCTGCTCTCAAGGAGCTCACAATCAACAGAGCTAGACCATATCAAAAGAAACTGAAATGCAGTCTGGAGTGAGAAAAGTAGAGAAGCTGCTCTGAGGCCTCTCCTTAAATGCAGAATCTAGGAGGAACTCTCTGGTTTCCATCCTCCACCCTCTTCATTCAGAGGGAGGGATCTCAGTGCCAGGTGATGCTGAGGAGAAGGAGGAAGGTTGGTCCCCTCACTTCAGTTTACAATCTAGAGAGTTGCCCAAGGCATTTGGGTGTTAAGTGAGGTCAAAAGACAAGACAGGATTTGTTGTAAGAGGCAAGATGTGAACGGACATCTTGGCTCTGAGCCTAGTTCTCTATCCACTAAAGTAGCTAGGTGGAATACTGGATACAGTGCCAAACTTCAGTCTGGAAGACCTGAACTCAAATCCTGGCTATCATCATTAGCTATACATTTATTGGCTTAGAAAGTTGTCCGGAGCACTGAGAGGTTAAACCCAGGGTCACACAGCTATTGTGCGTTATCATGTAAGACTGCAAACTTTAAAAGGCTGTTTGATGTTTGTCATTATTATTCAGAGGTGGAATTGATATAGAGCAGAAGTTAAATGAATATTTGATAAAACTTATGTACATTCTGAATGTACTTTATACTCAGCAAATATTCAGCCCCAAAGGAGACTCCCGTTCGATAGTTTTTACCTGAGCTGACCAGAAGATCAGGCAACCCTGGGGCTAGCTGGCCAAAGATTTAAAGGAATCAAATTTGGGTTCCTGGCAGGGACCAGACATTGGAAATAGAATGTAATTTGGTTATCATAGAATTTTACAATCTCCAGGAGCTGCTGGAAACCTGAGGTGCTGTATTCCAGAACTTCAACCTCCAAATTTGCTCTTTTTTTTGGCCTCTCTTTTAAAACTTTTCCACAAAAGTATGTTTATTAAACTTTATTTCCGTGTTTATTAGAAGCAAAAACCAAAAAGCCCTTATCTCTGCACATGAAGTGACTGTATCATTTTGAAAGTTTTCCTTTTAGTGAGAACTTTTTGAAGTTCTTGGAATGGTCAGAATTTAATCACAATTAATTTCATTGTATCCATTCCTTGGTTCCATTTAGAGGAGGCCACCACTTAAAAGCTCTGGCGTGGTTTTCCCAGTGAAGTTTGTTGCCATTCTGTTCCTAATGTATCAAAGCAAACTTCGGTCCTGGGATCACCGCACGGTCGGTCGGGCACCACCTGGCCTAGCCTCTAAGGGGGTGGGGGGCGTGGCCAGAGGGGGCGTGGCCAGAGCGGGAGTTCCCAGAATCGGTCCAGGCAGAGTAGAGGCTGGGGGCGGGGGGAGGGGAAGAGCTCGGCCTCCTCCCGTCCCACACCCCGATTAGTAAGAACGGACCTCAGTGTCGCGCTGTTTGAACTTGCAAATACGGTTGTAATATATGTAAATGGTAACATGAGTTGTAAAATGTGGTCATTGATTCCGGCCCAGTATAGAGACGAAGGCCCAGCTTGTGGAGAATAATCACCATTCCTTAAACCGGACCAGACTTCGGGGGGAAGAAGGGCGAGCCTCCCCGGAGCTGGAAACGCTCCATGAAGCTCAAGGCCGCCTCTTCATCAAGAACCGTTGGCAAGGGGAGGGGAAAGGCGGTGCCTGATGGGACGGGTCCCCAATCAGCGAGCTCAAGGTGGCCTCCACCTTTCTCGCCCCGCCCCCTCCCTCCCCAGCTCCCTCCTCCCCCTACGCTGACGTCAGCGCTTGCGTGGGATTTTCTCCTCTTGAGTAGAGCTGGGAGCGTCGCGGAGCTGTCAGCGCCGAGCGAGGGGCCGCCAGACCCTCCGCTGCCGCGTCTGCTTGCCTTTCTTTGTCTCAGTCGCCAGAGCTAGCTGCTTAACCCCGGCCTCATCCGGGGCCGAGCTTCGGGAAGCTGCCGTGGGCCACGAGGAAGAAAACAGGACGGCGGCTTAGGTGAGAGCCCCGGGCTGAGGGGGGGGTAGCATCCCCTCCCTTTGTCCTCCTGGCGGCACCGGCCTGGCCCGCGCGGCCCCCCGGGTAGCCCAGGCCAGCCCCGGCCGCTTCCGGCCCGGCTGAGCGGGCTGAGGGAAGGGTTGCAGTTAACGGTCTCCTGCTCGCCCGCCCCCGTCAGCCCGCCCCCGCCCCCTGCCGCCAAGGCCCGAGGTGCCTGTTGACCGCGCAGCTGCTGCAAACAAAAGGTAGTCGTTTCCTCCCGGCCTGCCCGGGGAGCGGTGCCAGGTGGGAAAGGAAATGGCGAAGATGCTGCAAGAGACGTTTCTGATCGGGGAAGAGCTTCCTCCCGACCCGATCTCTGCCTTGGGGGGAATGCCCGGACCTGGAGGGAAGCTTGAGCTCTTCAAATGGATACATTCGCTCCCTGGAGGAGAACGTGCGCAACAATGAGAAATGGCAATTATGTAGCTCCTGAAGGTTTGCAGAAGTACCTTAACATCTTGTCTCATTTGGCGCTCACAGCAACCTCGTGAGATAGCTGCTTTTATTGTCCTTGTGGTACTAATGAGGAAACGGGTTCCCCTGCTGGGGACTGTCCTGGCTCCAGGTTCAGCGCTCTATCGCTGTGTTGCTTAGGGTGTGGGTGGAAAAAAGTTTGGCTGTTGAATGACTTAGGTATTTGGTTCGCCTTTGTAACGGACTGGCTTTGTTGGTAGTGTGGTTGATCGTGGCACTTTTAGTCACTACCATATGCTGATGGGGGGAGGGGTACCTCTAGCCACTGGCGTAAATGGATGGTGTCAGCGACCTGCTGTGTCCATCCTTGATGCTGGTAGTTAAAAGAACATATCTAGGTGACCTTTGAGAAAATCAAATTTTATTCCTTTGGGTTTCAATTTCTTTATCTGTAAAATTAAAGAACTGTGCTCGATAATCTCCAAGAGTGTTATAAACACTTCTTAATCCTGTGGTCCAAGTAACCAGGAGACAAGGTTAAAAGTATAATTCTATACTTTTATATAACCTTCTAGAATAAGGTTAAAAGTAATAAGACCCAGTGTATCATTCTCTCTTCAGAGAGACCGTACTTTGTTATTTCTAAGGTAAATATACCCCGGGAAGAAAGTTTCCCAACCTCCCACAGTGCTCAAGCTTACATTGGCAGGATTTTACAATCATTATATAACGCTCTGGTATTGTTGGTAATAACATAACAAAGTTGATTTTTCTTTTATCTGAATGCCTATAGAACTTTGTCACTCCTGTACATAACATTCCACAAATATTGTGCTATCGTTAATTGTATGCATGTCTTTTATCTCTTACTAACTGCAAGCTCCATAGGGGAAGGGATCAGAGGTTAACACAATGCTTGGCATATGGTAGTCTCTTTACAATTTTTGTTGAAAGACTAGGTGAACGAATTTACCATTTCTCTTGTTATCTAATTGAAATCCCACCCTTCGAAATTAATGTCCATTTTTGGTTCACGTTGTAACAGATGGAGACCAGCAGTCATACCTGTCACCTTAATCCATTCTTGGATTACTATTATCTCAAAAAGAACACATAAGAATTCATATGGAGCAAACAGAGAGGAGACCATGAGCAAGACATGTAACCTCTTGGTACCCCTACACAATTCTCTAAGAATATAATAAGTTCCGAAGAAATTCATATTTCTTCCAAAAAGGAGAGACAAATTTGATTAATTTTATTTCTAGTTCCTCATGATAGAGGTTTCCATGGTAAAATATGTTTGTATACTATGATGTTATATATAAGACCATGATAATCCCTTGAGTATTTAACATTTACATTTGAACACATAATAAAGCAGTGGTCATCAGGATTGTTATTGGGCAAAAGAAAAAATAGACACATAGACTTGGGGAATATAAAGACATTCAACCAAATGTATGCAAGAGTTTATTAGTGTTTGATAAACTTATTGGAAAAAGAAGCCATTATTTTAATAAATGTAACTGGGAAAACTGGTTAGCTGTCTAGCAGTGAAAGGATTTAGACTCACGTATCCCATCATAGTTATGCCCCAGTGAATTTTAGCTGGATGAGAGACAGTTTTTTTAAAACTAACTAAAAGATGGGGAAAAAAATATGAAGCACTCTGTAAGGGAGGCAGTTTTTTTGTATTTAATAAACAGGAGAGAATAATTAAAGAAAAACTAGATGTGCTCACATTAAGATAAATTTCTATACAAAAATATAATTAAAAGAAAAATTCTAATAGTAAATTAATATTTATTAAGTGTCTACTATGTGTTGGGCACTATACTAAGCACTGAGGTTACAAATACTAAAATGCCCTCAAGGAGATTACAATCTAATGGGGAAGACAGAATACAAAAGGCAGAAAAGGGGTTGTGGGAGGAAAGGGAGAGAAGGTAGCCTACTTGTGGGCGTGTGGAGAAGTCAGTCAGAGACAAGATCTCTGAGCTGAGCTGTCTTCTCTCTAGTCTGGGAGGCAGAAGGTGGTGATGAGGTAGAATTCTAAAGCTGATGAAATCTTACAGGATGACAAGGTTACTCCAGATAAGCTTCCTGGGGCATGCTAGAGAAGTCCCAAAGGAGTATAGCCAAGTGAGAAATGTACAAATAGATTGGTAAAATACGGCAGAAATGACATAAAAAAACCTGAACTACATACATTATATACATACAAATAAAAGTAACAGGATCAAAAGATATAAACAGTTTTCAAAAGAGAAAACACGATGTTAATAATTGTTTGAAAAAAAATGCTTGACAGTCAATGAAATACACTTGAAACAACTTTGAAGTAACACTTCATATGTATCAAATTTCCTGAGATAATTAAAAGCAAGGAAAATGAGTGCTGGCAGGGTTTCAGAGAATCAGGTACAAGCTGCTACAGAGAAGGAGGTATACCATATTCATTGGTGGTAGAATTATAAATCTGTATAATTTTTTTAGAGCAATCTGGCAGTATGTACTGAACATTGCCAAAAAAAACCCCAAAACCAAAAACCAAACCTTTGACCTACTGAATCCATTGCTAGAATTATATCCTGAAAATTTTATTTAAAATCAATAAATTCATCAAAGATACTCAAAGAAACACATTATTTGTAGCTGCAAAAATTAAAAGCAACTTAATTACAAACAATAGGTAAGTTTAGATACGGTAATATAATTCATAATGTGATTATGATTGGCAGATGTCATAGGCCAGACCTGATTTGAGTTACTCTGGTTGCTCAAACTTAAGCCATCAAACAGTCAAAAACGGAAGCATACTTAACCACAACATAGAAAAGATTATAGCATTGATTCTGTTGGATACAGTTTACCCACTTGTGCTGTTAGCCATGCTGGTTCAATTGTCAGAAGCATGTGACAAGCCAGAGGAGCTCCTGATTCTTTATGGGCTGATTTTTGTATTTGGGTGATCAGGAAGTTACAGCAGCGGTTTAACCCAGTGGCAGCGAGCAGTTTCCTGGGCACCAGCAGAGTGGGCATCAGAGGATTTGCGTCCCAAAGGATAACAGAATAGGCAGGCCCAGTGTAGCCCTCAATTTAGTATAATCAGGAACTGATAAGCCCTCTACATTGCTGCTTAGACAGTACTTAATGTTCCCTGGCTCATCAGCTAGGACCTCCTTTTCCCTGGGAGCACCATGGATAGGAAGGGGGGATAACAAATATTTTCTTCTTTAGAGACCTCTGCTGAGCTACTGTCTCATTCTGCAGTGAATGTATGAACTGTTTGATGTTCCTCCAAACAATTCTACCCTTTGTCCTCGAAGTCCTTCTTGAGGTATTGTCAGTTCCTGGGTACCATCCTGATAGGAATTCCCAGGGCCCTTAACAGTTCCAGATTACAGTAAACAAAGGGATAAGATGAGCCTGCCTGTGCTGATGTCCATGATGGTGCCTGTTGCTGCTCTGCTGGATGGGCCAATGGGAGAGACTGATATAGAGCATTCCTCTTTTGTCCTGCTATGACCCCCTCGCGCCCCCCCCCCCCCCACCGCCACTACATTGATGAGCTAAAAAACAGCTGAAAGTATGGCTCAAGCAGCTACAAAGGATTCTAGCCAGGCAAGCCATGGCTGGGGCTCCTCATTTTATAGTCATCCTAGCTCATGCCATAGATTCCACCTCCACAGATTCCTATTGATGTCTTGAACTTACATAGCTTCCATCAAGACTAGGAATATTCATTGAACAATTATTCATCTATTCTTAGGAGAAAAAAACACAAAGCAGAAGAGGTGGTAAAGACTCTTCTGATTAATATGTGTGCTCTAGCTGCCAGCTGTGAATAGTTGACGTTTCTGCCAAGGGTTCCTGCAGAGTGGGTGCCAGCACAGGTCCTCATTTACCCTTGGGAATCCTCGTGAGGATGAGAGTTGTAATTCAAAGGAGCAAACGTGGAAATGATCTCTCCTCCTTTTGTCCATATTCCCACTTCTGGAAAGGACTCTGGATTCCTGGGGAGCATCAGTCATTGCAAGGATTAGGGAAAACACTGTGTCTTGCATCATATTTCCAACAAAGTCCATGTGGCACAGTTCCCAATTGCCATATAAAAAGTGCCAAGCAGTTCATTCATCACAATTCTTAGATAATTCTAAATTACAGTTTCTAGGGAGGTCCCAGGCCTACCAAAGCTTTTGGTCCTAGAGATCACTATTACACATACCCCCATTCAAAATTTATGCATGTTCAATGAAAAACAGTTTATAGAATTTATCTTTATAGCACAATTCTTTTTTTTTCTTGTAGGAAATTCTGGTTAAGTGACTTGCCTAGAGTTATATAGCTAGTAAGCATCTGAGGTCACATCTGAACTCAGATCCTCCTGACTCCAGGACCAGTGCTCTATCCACTGTGTCATTTAGCTGTCCCCATGGCATAGTTCTTAAAGATGCAGAGCACCCCCACATCTGTCTCTAGCGGCTGAATGCCTACAAATAATTTACTTGATAATCTCCCTGGGTCAGTGGAGGACATCTCACCTTATTCTGCCATAGCCAAAAGTACCCCCTCCAGAATTACAGAGGTCTAAGGATACGAGGCTCCTTATCAGAATGTCAAATCACCCTGGATTCCTCTTCCTCTACATCACTTTTCTCTACTTCCATTAGGTCATTCCAATCCATTCATGCTAACTATTGCCAGATATTGTAAATTGGGCTTGACTCGGGTCAGTTTGCTGGTTCAGGATTGGAATGAAATAAGAAATTATAAGCCAACACTGAACAAAAGGTTTACAGTCAACAAAAGTTTATTAACTTTAGCATGGAAAGGATATTCAGAAGGGGATGCATTGATTCATTTGGGTACAGTTTCCTTGTCTCTCTGTTAGCCATACTTGTGCATAGAAGTGGGTGCCAAGCCAGAGGAAGAAGCTCCTCATGGGCCAGCTGTTAGCTTCATTTGTGTGTGAAAGATGTTGCTGCCATAACTGAGTCTGAGGAATGCAAGGAAATATGGCCTCTTTGCTCTGTAGTTTCGTTATTTCCCCTTTGGGACCTTCCTTGGTTTTCCCTGCTATCTAAGTAGAATTCAGCTTCCTTTTGATGAGGAATGTTCTTGAACAACTGTCCTTGACAACAAACTTGTATGCAGAGCTAATGCCCTTGACAAAAACTTGTGTCCAGATAAGACCCCTGAAATCCTGAACTAATCAGTCACATTCTAGCACTTAGCTGATAACTGACCAAGGGACTTTCCCAAGACATTACACACTCTGAGCAAGTACAATGCCACCTTGCTTGTCTGACGGTGATTTGGGGGCTAATGAGCATCTCATGTACATAGTAATGTAGCCACCCTTTGAGGGGGATCAGAGTGCAGGATGGGAAATAGCATGCACAGAAAGTTGACTCCTTGTCAAGCATGTGCCCCCCTGGTTACCTCATCTTCCTGTTAAGAAGGCACTGTGCCTCTGTGTACGCCCTAGCTTTGCCCAATAGACTGCAGCTGCTCCTGCTTCCCTTAGAGAGGGCTACTGCACCTGCCTCCTCTAAGGAGAACAGCCTAACCCTGAATAAATACCTCTGCTTAAGTTGGAGACAGCCTGAGCGAATTTTTTCAAGATGACACCAGTATGCCCCTGCCCCCCAACACAGAGCTTCATTTGCATTTTTACAGTTGTCATGTCTGTTCTGTTGGTTATTTTTATTTCCCTGTGCATCAGGTCATATGATCTTCCCGTGTTCCTCTGAATTTATCACATGTCTTTTCGTACTGCTTAGCAATATTCCAATACATTCATAAAGCATAGTATTTTTGTTTTCTGTTTTTTCCCAGCAGTTCCCTAGTCAACGGGCACTTACTTTGTTTGTACTTCTTGCTGTACGAAGAATGTCGCTGTATTTACTTTGGTGTATTACTAGACCTTTTTTGTCTTTGACTTCCATGGTATATATGCTCAAAATGGTGTTGCTGGGTCAGAGGTTGTGGACAGTTTAAAGTTTAGTCACTTTATTTAAACAATTCCAGATTGAAATCTACAACAGTTGGACTACCTCACAGCCCGACCAGTGGTGTGTCTGTGTCTCTGTTCCCAGAGCCATTCCAACAGTGACTGTTGACATCTTTTAAAAAAGTGTATTAAGATCTTTTTTACTTTAGCTTTGTTTCCACATATACCCCCTGACATTCCCCTACCCAGAGAGTCAGCCCTTGTAATGAAGAATAAAAAAGAGAAGGGAGAAAAATCATTTCAGTAAAACTAGCCAAGACATCAACCAAGTAACAACATAGGCATTGTTCCAGTGACTACCCCATGTGCCCACCTCTGCAAAGAGGGAAGGAGGGATATTTCTTCATCTAATTTCTTCAGTGCCCGACTCAGTTGTTATTCAGTTTTGTGGGGTTATGTCGTTTGTGGAGTTGTTTACACCATTTTCTGGGCTTTGCCTGCTTTGTATCATCCAGGTTTTTTCTCTGTATGCTTTATATTCATAATTATTTATAGAGTATCAAAATGCCATTACATCCACGTCCACTATATGTTTGGCTGTTCCTCAGTGGGTAATTAATTTTTTTCTAATTCTTTGCTACCATATAAAGGGCTACTGGAAGCATTTTAGTGTAGGTGTTATATTTCTTTCTGTCTTTAATGTACCTGGAGTATATGACTGTCAGTGAGAGTTCTGGATCAAAGGACACGGACATTTTAATCTCTTATCATAATTAAAAATTGCTGTCTGGAAAAATTGGACTAATTTACAGCTCTACTAATGATATGTTTTGTGTGTTCCCATCTTTTTTTTTTTTCATCTTTGGCCCTTAGCATGTCCTTGAAGTGATATCTCAGAGTTGTTTCTAATTTAAATTTCTCATACTGTTTAGTGATTTGGAACATATTGGAGGAATGGTTCTTGGTATTGTATATTTGTCAGTCCTTATCAGACTTTTATTGATGATTTTAGTGCAAATATTTTTCCCATCTCACTCTTTTTCTTTTCTGTCTTCATTGGTTTTATTTGAATAAGATTTTTTAAATTTTACATAGTCAAAATTATCTTTTTTATCTTTTATTATCTCTGTGCACTTTTTAGTTAAGAATTCTCTCTTTACCCACATTTATTTTTAAAAAGCACCTGATCTTATTTTCTTCTAGCAGTTGTTTTTTAAAAAAATATTGTGACCTTTTATATTCAGGTCACATCTATTTTACACTTGGAACACTTAAAAAATATAAAGCTAATGAAATAGATGTAGAATTTATATTTGTATATAACATTTCCTTGAAAAAGTTCAAAATATCATATAAATCACAGATTTGTAATTTCTTTGCTCCCGATTTCTAACATGGACCAGTACCCTTCTTTGCCTTCGAGTAACTATGTCTTTGTAAACTATTGTGATCACAAAAAAATTAATTTCTTATTAGCAATCCTTTTAGTGTTAAGACTTACTGATGTTAGCTAGACAGGTGTTTGGATGACAGGCACAGTTGGTAGCCTGGTCCATTGCAGTTTGGTCAGCTTGCCAGAACTTGCAGTTTCTTGACATTGTCTTAGAGTTTATCAGCTTCACTCCCAAACCTCCTAGTGAAACATCAGAGGAAGACTTTAGTGGAGGATATAAATGGTATCATATTATGTCCAATTTTTGAGGAAAAATAATAGTTAATAGTAGACAAAGTAAAAGAAGAGAGAAATTAAGGGAAAGACCAGGTGATAAGTGGCAATATGGTAGAATTGGCTTTGAAACCTCTGACCTTGACTAGCTGAGGCAAGTCTCTGGACATTTCTCAGTCTTATTTTTCTCATCTGCAAAATGGGGATCATAAAATCATAGATCTAGAGTTGGAACATGTCTTAGAGGTCATCTAATCCAGCCTTTCATTTTACATTTGAGAAAACTGATCCCCAGAGATAGGTTGCCTGCCCAAAGTTTCATTGTTAGTTGTAGAAATGGGATTTGAACTAAGGTCCTAGAATTCCAAATTTATCATGTTCCACACACCAAATTGCCTCTCAAAAGATTGATCCCCAAAATGATGCCCCTGAAGAGAGGAAAAAAATCATGTAGAAGAATGGGAACAACCGAAAGCTGTGAGTTTGTGTTGCTTACTAAGGAATGTTGTTGAATCTTCTTTTCAGTAGATGCATAACCACATGCAGGGAAGGATCTCTAGGAGACTGTATGTGTACTTACGGGCACATATGAGCACACGTGTGTAAGCGAATACTTAGCCAGTTGTGATATATATATATATTTACATATATGTATAGATACATACATATATTTATAGGAGCAGAAGTCAATTCCAGGGTAGAAGACTTTTGAAATGTGGGAAGAAGTTTGGACTATCTTCAAACTATCTCCTGAAAGAATTTTAGTATGATTATACTTAAAATATCTGATTCACAAGGTTGTTGTGAGAAACAAATGAGACAGTATGTATAAAATTTTCTGCAAACTTTAAAGTGCTGTGTGAATGTTGACTTACGTTGTTCTTTTCTGGCTGGATGAACAGCAAGGAAGGGCGAGTAGGTAGGTCTTGGTGATGTTAAGGGAGGTACCTATACCTTCTTTCGCTGGCACCGTATACGTTTAGTCTCCACTTCCTACCTTGTGGGTCCCATCACATAATCCTTTGGCGTATTAAAAATCTTTTTTTAAAAAAGTCTATCCATCAGTGTTTAAATTTGTCTCTGTTCCCTGAAGTACAATTTAGACATAATTCTTTTAGCAGTAGTGAATTATGCTAATACATTTATAATTTGCCTCTCTAATCTAAAAAGGTAGCTTGCGAAATCACAAGATAGTCATTATCCTAGGCAATATATAAGTTTTGTCAGGTTTGTCAAAAGTTTACGATGAGCACATTTCTGTTGAAATTTTGAACAAAGTGGTACGTATGAAAGATAATGTTAACATTTCTTTTCTACAAATTTAGGAACTCTATTTTGAGAATCTCTCAAAAAGGAAAAGAATCATGGAGAAGAATGGGAACAACCGAAAGCTGCGAGTTTGTGTTGCCACTTGCAACCGAGCTGATTACTCCAAACTTGCCCCTATCATGTTTGGCATTAAGGCAGAGCCTCAGTTCTTTGAACTTGATGTGGTAGTACTCGGATCTCACCTAATAGATGACTATGGGTAAAGTAGAAACTATACCTTGTGTTATTTTATGTAATTAGAGAGAAGTGCCTTTTAAATTAGATCTTAAAACTATGTCACACTTATTAATGACGCATTCTTTTATGATAACTAGATTGTGAACATTCAGCTTTGAATACAGGGTTCAGCGTTAACTTAATGCTGTGTGACAAATGCATAGAAGCTGAAAGGGATATCTGAGGTCATCTAACCCAAGCCCCTCATTTTACAGATGAGGAAACTGAAGCCTGAGAGGTTAAGTAAAATTTAAAGACTGTTACATTTATTAATAATACTCATGCCTTTATGATAGTTGTATTGTGAGACTTATTTTGAATACAGGGGATAATATTAACTTAATATAGTATAATGAATACAAATATATGACAAGTTGTTTTTTAATCCAATTCACATATTAGGTAAAACAAAACGCAATATTATTAACATTTGTTAATTATATCAATTAATTATTCATTAGATGTGGTTCATATTTTGACCTAAATTTGAAAAAAACAGAAAAGGAAAAAGTTTAGGAAAAATCTTTGAAAAGATAGAAATGTACAGTTGTCCTTTGACAAATGTACTTGAAATTAAATGGTCTTTGAATAACATAGATGTGTCATTTAATGTGCTCTAGTGGATTAAACTAGTGTTATTTAATTTCCAAAGATACTCTAAACTACCATTCATTGTTAAAAAGCAAGATACAGATCATAGCAATAATTCTGTTTCAAAGGATTCATTTTGTTTTAAATTATTTTGACAAAAACATTGACATTTTTACATAAGAAAATACTTCAGGAACCAAGAAGAAATTTAAGAGTGGTTAAATTTTTTCATGTGAAATAAGTTCTTTTTGCCTATGGAGAAAAATCAGCTTTGAAATGAGGTAGCATGAAGGACAAAGCGAATGATGGGAAGAATGGGAAATCTGAACAGGTTCTTACCTGCTTTTGAGATAGGATAGAGAGGAATTTTGGTGGAAAAGAGATATCCAGAGAGAGTAATCGAAGCATTTTTTTAGCCACCTGCCACAATAATGGAGAATTGAAAAAATTATTAAATTGGTGTGGTTATTAGAAAATTGACAGCATTTCTGCTACTGATAGAATTGAATAGGGCCGAATTAAAATCCTGGGCTTCATAGTCACTTCCCTTTCTTAAAACCATAATTTTCGTTAAAATGGTCTCCTTTCCAAATGAAATATTTTTATTTTGCGTTGAGAATCATGTTAGTGCTATCAGCTAGAAGTTTTCATTTTTACAGACAAGTAGGACCTGGGAACCCTGTTTCTTGATTCCCTGGTTCAAATGTAGGTTTTCAAAGGTTGTGCTTTCTTAATAAGTGTTTATCCCACTTTGAGATTGTCATTATATTGCTTTTCTCATGTATTTATTGATTTAATTCAAAGAAATGTTCTAATGGATTCTTTCTTTTTTTCCTCCCTAGAAACACATATCGTATGATTGAACAAGATGATTTTGACATTGATACAAGGCTACACACCATAGTGAGGGGTGAAGATGAGGCAGCCATGGTGGAGTCAGTAGGTCTTGCATTAGTAAAGCTTCCAGATGTTCTTAATCGTCTGAAACCTGACATAATGATTGTTCATGGTGATAGATTTGATGCACTGGCTGTGGCTACCTCTGCTGCCTTGATGAATATTCGTATTCTTCATATTGAAGGTGGAGAAGTAAGTGGGACCATAGATGACTCTATTAGACATGCTATAACCAAATTGGCTCATTATCATGTGTGCTGCACCAGAAATGCAGAACAGCATCTGATATCCATGTGTGAGGACCATGATCGCATCCTTTTGGCAGGCTGCCCCTCATATGATAAACTCCTTTCAGCCAAGAATAAAGACTACATGAGTATTATTCGTATGTGGTTAGGTATGTATTACATAAAGTATCATATATGTAATGATTGTTTTTGTTCTACCAGACAGTGGTAGGTATGTATGAAAGTCTTCAATGGCTGGAGTGTGTCAATGTTTGTGAAAGATACAGAGGGATGTTTTTGTTTTGGGGTTAGTTTCTTGGTTCCAGAATAAACCTTGTATAGTAACATAATTTACCAGATCATAAAGGGCCCTAACATTAGTTAATTAAACTCACAAAAAAAAAAGCATTCATCTCATAGTCCTTGCCATGATTCCTAAGTTTTTCATATATTTATTTTTTACTTTTAAAAGTAACTTGATGTGAGGAATATAATTAAGTTACTTTTAAATTTTGGAAAGCTTTGAAATAAACCCAACTTGGTTTTTATTATGCAGTTAAGTTATAAATTCCATTTCATAATTTACAAAGCAGTTAACTAATTTACTAACTTACTAGGGAATATAATTAGCAGTGGTTATGTGTTCAGCATATTCCTTTCCTGATAGGTAGATCTAATCAAGAAGTGAAATTAACTACTGGAAGGTCATTGGGTGAGTGTGGAATCAAAGAAACAGTTATGCTAAAGAAAATATATTTCTATTCATGCCACAATGACATCTGAAGGAATTGAGCCTTCCCATTTTATAAGACAACTAAATCCAGGGACAGATAAGTGCGGCTCAGGGTAGCTTTCTACTTTTGCATAGTGCTGGAGATACAATCACAAATTTCAGATTCTCAAAGTGTTTCTTCTGTTTTACATATTCCATTTTGATCATACTTGTTCATTAGATTGTAGCAAATATATTATGATTCCATTTTCATTATAGTTAAGATACTTCTTTATCTTTTTCATCATTGTTTTTCATTATTCATTTGAATAGTCTCATCCTATCTTTAATGATGCCAAGTAGATTATTGTTTTTATTTCATCTATATTAAAGTGATTGCTCTTAACCTCAACCAAAGAAAGTGTTATGCATTGAATCTTTGCCTTTCTTACCTTTAACTTAGTTCCTAATATCAAATTTATTTGGTGTCTACATATTCTTATATATTTATCCTATCTTTCCCACTTTAGAAATTAATAGAGTACCAATATAAAGTCATCATATGATCTTCAGCCAGATGGAATGCACATAATGTTGATTGTTCTTAATCCCAAAGTCTTTATTAAAACCTGCTATATACTAGACATTTTGCTAGGTACTAGGGATAAGAATAAAACAATCACTACTCATGATGAGCTTAAGTCTCATTTTTTAATGAAGATAAGTGCTTCTGACTGTCCTTTGGAATTTAACAGTTTTGGCAGTGAATTACTGGTTTATTCAACAAGACATTTTATTCTATAACATTACAATTCATTTTCAGTGTTTACCAATGTAATACAAAATTATGTTATTTCACGTGGGTTTCTATAATGCAAATATTTTAAGAAAGAAAGCCTTATTGTCCTTATTGCCCTTGGGGCATAATACTGTTCATTTGTTAGAAGGAAAATAGAAAGAGAGAATAATAAGATATTTCTGGCATTTCAAATAATAAATTTCCTTGACTAGGCTCCAAAAAAGCCCCATCATACTTTGAATTTTATATTACTATCAGTTGTCTTGTGATGAAACTCCAGTATATTAAAGATTTGCTTGATATTTTTAATGAGTGCTTTCCCCACTTTTCTCAAGATAATCTACTGACATAATTTTATTGTTTATTGAGGATGTTAACTGTATGAAAGTATAATAAAAAATGAAAAATTTCCCCCATTGTAATCCCCTACAACTTTTGTAGTATTTGAAGTCGTAATAAATATACAACACATTTTTTACACCTATATTTTTGTGACTGTAGTACAAAGAACTTTTTCAGACTGTTAAGCCATTTATTTTCTAGGTTTGATGTGATCAGATTTTTATCAGTTGTTTCCAATTTAATTTTAATTTTTCTGATTTAAGTACTTTTTACTGAAGCTCATGAAGGATCAGAGTGAAAATAATTTTCAGTCTAGACTTTTGAGGCATAAATATTCTGATTTTTGCTTTAGAAACTTTTTTTTATCTAACCTTTCAACTAATAAAACCACATGATTTGATTCTCTCTGCACAGGTGATGATGTAAAACCCAAAGATTATATAGTGGCCCTACAGCATCCTGTGACCACTGACATTAAACATTCTATAAAAATGTTTGAATTAACATTGGATGCGCTTATCTCGTTTAACAAAAGGACACTAATTCTGTTTCCAAATATTGATGCAGGTAATTGAATTTCAAAATGCAGTATTGGAGCCAAATTCTGTCTTCTTGCTTATTCTACATTATTTTCTTTCTCATGTAATCTCTTATTATTCAAAGTCATTGAGGGTAGGGATTGTATATCATATCCTCAGGCACATGGTATTTTCAGGGTTTTGGGACTAAAGTGAGTTTAAGAGGAAAGAGAACACTAAGAAACCTTACTTTTTGATTCCTATCTTTCCTATTACCAAAAGCCACATTATACTAAAGTCTCCTGTCAAGCAGTAAGGGGAAGGATGCAAGAAACACAGCAATTGGTAATTGTTTAATTTATCAATAAAACCAAAGGAGCATCCATCCTCTCTTTCCTGGAAAAAAGATAAATCCTACTGACTTGGCATTTATTTAATTATTCTCTCATGTGAGCTAAACCCAGGGCTGTGCTGGAGCCAGCTCTAAATAGCTAACAAGAGTTATTCCTAAACTTTCAATATGAATTTATATTTGTGTACATAGAAATATCTATTTCCCCCCAGAGAACCTGTTGTCCAAACATTTACCAGCGTGCTCCTGTATTTCTCTGTAAACATCGTCTGAGCTCAGCAAGAGTGTCATAGAATGCTCAGGGGATGAAGTCATCACCAAGCTAGAGGCCTGCTGACCGCAGGCTCATAATAATAATAAGAAATAATAATAACTAGCATTCATTTAACCTCTCAAGTTTGCAGTGTGTTATACGCATTATGTCTTTTGGGTTTTGCAGCACAGCCACAGCTCTGAGCTGCTCTTGAGTTTAGTTAAACAGTCTGATGTTGCCCTCAGGGCTCATAGACTGGGAAGCATGGCAGCCATGGTATTACAGTATCAATTAATAAACACTCCTTCCTTCTCCCTTGATTTTTTTTTTTACTGTTAAAATGAAGTAAAAGGTAGATTGATGTTAAAAAAATAAAATAAAATTAGAAACCCCTTCCTCACGCTGGATTTAGGTGTGAGACAAGTATGCAGATTGCTAACATTTTTTAAAAAAGTACTTTAACTATTTTCTTTTTGTTATTTATGTACGCTTTTAAAGATACAATTGTATGTCACTTACAGAGATAAACGTACGTTGGCTATTAAGTGATGTCTTGTTTATGGATATTTTAAACTGACATACTGAATTTGCATTGGAAAAATGCTGACACCCCTCCTCCCCCAGATTGAATTGAGTGAGGCGTAATGACTAAACAGCTGGCCGTGGACTCAGGAGGATCTGGGTCTGAGTTGAATCTCTGACATGTATTTGCCTTGTGACATTAGATAAGTCACTTACCTTCTCAGCATGCTGGGAAACTCTCCAGTACCATAAACTGCAGAACAATTGCCAAGCTGCATGGAATATTTCGTTACTAGGAGACACCTATACTGATGTTTAGCACAATGCACGTTAGTAATATGTTCAGTACAAAAAAAAGAAAATTTAAATCACTTTTAAATATGACATAATTTTCTAATACATGCATCAATACTACTTCTCAAAATAAGGACAAAGTGGGGAGCAGTGAAAAGAACGGACTATTATGACACTTATGTTCTAGTCATCAGTTCATTTGTAAAAATGAGGGTGCTGAACCAAGGGGATTTTTGCTGTCATTTTTAACTCTGAAATTCTATGAAACAATCGTATGCCACAGACCTGCAGGCACTAACTTTCTTGAGTTGAATATTTAAACATAGAGGCACACCACAGATAGACAAGCTCTTTTTCCATGAAGTTCAAGAATTACCTCAGAGAATGAACCCTAAACTTATGGGCCAGAAGGTATTAAATACATGCTTTCTCATTAGTTTTTAATTAATCTAAGAATTTATAAGGTCTTTTTAGAAAAGAGTATTTGCTATGTTGTTTTCTGTTTGAAAAATCCAGGTTTCTTTCATTTAAACTCTTATATGATCTAGATTAGTGAGTTGGCCAAAAATATTAAGGCATTGATTTTCTTCAAATGATCAATAACTCAATTTATTATGTACCGAAATGTAGCTCTCACATGGTGAGAATGGATTGAGTGAAAAACACCTGTAAATGAAAATAGCCCATAGATGAATGTTTAGTTTTTAATAGAAACTTATTTTTCATAGGAAGCAAAGAGATGGTTCGAGTGATGAGGAAGAAGGGTGTTGAGCATCACCCGAATTTCCGAGCAGTTAAACATGTGCCATTTGACCAATTCATACAACTGGTAGCTCATGCTGGATGTATGATTGGCAATAGCAGTTGTGGAGTGCGAGAAGTGGGAGCATTTGGTACTCCAGTAATCAATCTAGGGACGAGACAGATTGGAAGAGAAACAGGTAATCATTTCTGCTTTAACTTTTTTACAAAAGCAGTTTTATGTAGATGTTTATATGTAAATTAAATTTAGGTATGAATACCCTCCTTCTCCTCCTCTCCTATCTCTATCCTCAAAAACTTGGCTCTTTCCGGTAGCATTTCATTGTGATCTCATCCGTGTAGTATTGCAAAATCAAGTTTTAGATACGTCAGTTGAACCTCCCTATTTTCCCTACCACTGTGTTGTCTCAGCATTAAGTACCCAACGTTACTTCTCGTTCTCGTCAGGAATGTAGCCTAGTTCTCTCCATCTTCTCTCCCCCTGCCTCCCACCCCACTGTATTCTTCAGTTCCACTTTACCTGTTATTATTTTAGATTTCCATGAAGACCATTTTATACTTTTTAGAGTCAGAATTTGGGCCTTCCAGGAACATAATTCCCATGACACGAACTACTTTTTGCAATGTTGTACTATCTAACGCCATGTATATACAGAAGTCATTTAAAATGTTGGTAAATTATTTCTCCACTTTAGAGTACACCCACACTGTGGGGAAGTAAAAAAAACTTCCTAAAGTCTATGATTAGTATTTGACTATTAGTAAATTCGTAAGTTATTTTCATGTTTGGGTGTTTGTTATCATTTTTAAAATTGAGATTTCAGTTCATTATAATTTTTACTTCCAGCACAGTTGAATGAAATTAAATGCAAAAGTATGTTTGAATTACAGTCCATTTCCCAGGGATAAAAGAGATTACCCACAATTATCAATCTCAATGGAATATCTGAATTTCATAGTAAAACAAGAGTTAGGATATTTAACGTATTTAGTAGCTTCTGTTCCCAGTTCATAGATATTAGCCAATCTCCATAACACTACAAATATAAAATGTATAATATGCTATATATCTGTATCTTTCTCTATAGAGTAACTTTTTTACATACGGACTTTCTTCCTTAAGCACAGTTGTTTAGTCCGTACTTTCGTGAGTGATCACAATTAAGTCCAACTCCCTGTCCCACCTCAGAACAACAACAGATGTGCCAAGGAAAAGAACTGAAAAAGCAGAGAGGATCAGCATCCTTTCCCTAATCCTGATGTGTGGGTATAGGCCAGGGCTTTGCCTTCTCTTATTTCTCTATACTTTCTCAGTGATCTTATCAGCTCCTTGTAGGTTCAGCTGTTAACTCTATGCAGACAAGTCACAGATATAATTACCACCTGGTTGTCCATTAGATACTTCATCTGGCTTCCTTCCCTTAGGCATCTTAAACTCAACATATCTAAAACAGAATCTTTTTTCTAAACTCATACCTTTTTCTTAGTTTCCTGTTTTTTTTGAGGGTATCAGTATCCTTTCAAGAACTCAGGTTTGCAACCTCTGTGTCATCCTTGATTTTTCGCTCTGCTTCACTCCCTTCCTCAATCCCCATCTCACCACACAATTCTCACCATAATTCATGGTAACCTTCGCGTTGGGATGCCTGCTTACCATTTCTCCTATTTTCCATCCACTCTGCTCACAGCTGCCATGGTGGTATTGTTAAAGCACAGGTCTCACCACATTACTACTCTGCTCAGGAATTTATTGAGTAACTCTTACCTCTAAGATACAATACACATTTCTCAGACTTTTAAAACCTTTCTCAAACTGGCTTCAGTCTACCTGTTCAGGCTTATTTAAATATTTATTAAGTTCCTCCTGTGGGCCAAATGCTGTGCGCTAGGGATACAAAAACAATCAGTGAAACAATACCTACCTTCAGGGAGCTTCATTTCTAATGAGGGAGACAACAGGGATACACACACACATGCGCGCACACACACACACACAGAGGAATGATTGCATGCATACATGTATATGTATAGGTGGAATGTGTGTATATATGTATTTATGTACATACATATGCTATATAAAATAAATGTACATTAATTAAGTGTAAAATAGTTTGAGAGGGAGGGCATTAGCAATTGAAGGAATCAGAAAAGGCTTCAGATAAAAGATGGCGCTTGAGCAGCTTTCAGAAGGAGGAAAAGGATTATACAGAAAGCGTACTTTTTATATACTCTGTGTAGTAGCTAAACTGGCCTGCCTGTTGTTCTCTCTACACAACATTATGTCTTTCTCCATGTTTTTCCATCAGTTGTCCTTTCGTTCTTGGAGTGTATTCAAGTACTATCTCCTGTAGGAAGTCTGTCCAGAATTTCCCCCAACTCACAGTTACTGTTGCCCACCCCCCAAATGAAATTACTTTATATACATTTTGTATTAAATTTTCTATATACTCATTATTTCCCCCAGTAAATGTAAGTTTCCTTAGGGTAGAAATTGTTTTGTTCTTATCTTTATATTCTCAGAGCTTACCACAGTTTCTGACACATAGTAGGGACTATGAAGGAAGGATGGAAAGAAGGAAAGGTAGAAATTGGGAGTAGGAGGGACTCTTTGTACAGAATCTATTCTGAAATCTAATAACCAAAAAGTATAATGAAATCTAAAAGTTCTAAATTGTTAAGAGCCATTCTGAGGTAAATAAATATTCAAAGAATGTGACCAACTGTCAACTAATTAACAACACTTATTTGGCAACAGCTACATGTCAAGCACTGTAGATAGAAAATCTTGGAGCCAAGAAGTAGCAGGAAGAACAGCAAACTCCACTCCTGCCTTCCAGTTTCTCCAAACGGATCTAGAAAATGTAGTAGACAAAATCCTGATCAGGAAATTCAAGAAAAAATCACATTGAGTCATTTTCCCAGCCCAGGTCGGCATAGGGCGACAGATAGTGAGGTCTTCAAACACCAGGGGCAGGGCCTATCTAGGAATGAGACATGAGAAGCATTCCAGTGCATGGAGAGGCTATGTACCAGGGCAAGAGGAGATCTCAGATTCAGTATGGAGAGGTCTAAGCATGCGTAGGGTGAAGGATAGGTGCCAGCTGGCACTTATTTCCCACAGCTCAGTTCTGGATCACACATCCAGGATGGACTGAAGAGGGGACCAGTACCTAGATGTGTTGTTCCTGGGTAAGGAACAGAGGTGGAACCTAGCCTGTGTACCCAGCAAGGAACAAGTTCAGAAGCAAGGCTGGGGCCTCAGGAATGGAGCAGGGTCTTGGTTCTAGCTTCTAGTCCACTCTGAAGCGTATAGAAAAATAATCAGAGCAGGAATGCTAGACCAAAGGGAAGTCTACAGCTTTGTCACTCAACCAACAAAGCTCTCCAAATGACCAATACTCTCTGAGTCCAGCAGAAGTCTAGTAAATGTCCAAAGAGTTTGCTTAGACCCCAAACCAGATCAGGAGCTTCCAGAGCTCAGACAGGGAGTGGGGCCAGTCCCCAGCCTGAACTGTTCTTGAGATCCTGGAATAACACAACATTCAGGTCCCCAAGAAAGCAACAGAAGGATAAGCCCAGACATTTCCTCCAGAAGTATGCAGACCCTGGCTCTAATGTAAAGTTTGAAGTCAGGAAGTGGGCTGGAAGAATTAACAAAAACAATAAAGAGAATCTGAGCACTCAAAAGTGATAATGATGACAGGAATCCTCACGACAAACCCAGAAGAAGAGAATGTCTCCAAAATATCAAAAGGTAAAAACCCCAAAGGAAAACATAGGTCATGTACAAATTCAACTAGAATTCCTGGAAGAGATGAAGCAAGAGTTTTTTGAAAAGAATTAAAATGCTTTTGTAAATGAAATGATAATGCTAGAAGGAAAGAATTGGAAAAGAAATGAGAGTTATAGAAGAAAGAATAAGGGAATTAACAGCTTGATACAAGAAGTACAAAACCTTGCCTAAGCAATAAATTCCCTGAAAATTAGAATGGACCAAACTGTAGAAGCAAATGACTCCACAATAAAAATATTAAAACACAATCAAAAGATTGCAAAATAGAAAAAAAAATGCAAGGTATCTTATAGCAAAAACCTGGAAAAAAGACCTAGAAACATGTCAAGGAGAGAAAATTGAAGAATTATTGCACTACTTGAAAGCTATTAAGAAAAAAAGAACCTAGAAATCAAATTTCAAAAACTCCTTTAAAAGAAAACTGCCCAGGTCCCTTAGAACCAAAGAGCAAAGCAGGAATAGAATCTACCAGTCAGCTCCTGAAAGAAACTCCCAGGAACATTATAGCCTAAATCCAGAGCTTCCAGAGCAAAGAAAAAATACTTCAAGCATCCAGGGGGAAAAAAAGAAAGAATTTAAGTATGAAAGAGATAGGATAACACAAAATTTAGCAGACACCACTTTCAAGGAGTGGAGAGCTTGGAATACAGTTCTGGAAGGCAAAAGATAAAGGGTTACAATCAAGAATAACTTACCCAGCAAAACCAAATATGATCCTATAGCAGGGAAATGGACCTTTAATGAAATCCAAAACTTCTAAGCATTCCTGATGGAAAGAGCAGAGTTGCATAGAAACTTTGAAGTTCAAGCACGGGAGTCAAAAGAAACTTAAAAAGTAAATATGACCAAACAATCGTAAGGGACTAAGAAACAAGAAACTGCTTACATTCTAATATGGGCAGATGATACTTGTGTCCCTTTTGAACCCTCCTCAGGAGTCGTAGAGGGAGTCTTATTAGACAGAAGACTTGAGAGTGTTTCTATTATATCTAAAAGAAGAATGGAAAAGGAGGGAAAGAAGAATATACTAGGGAAGGAGAGGAAGAGGAGGGTTAGAGAAAATTATCTCATAATTGAAGTGTACAAATAGAATTCTATAAAACAAGGAAGAAGGGATGAGGGGAGTGACTGACACTTGAGTCTTACACTTCTGAATCTGTCAAAGGAAGGAAGTATATACCCACATACACAGCTGGCTACCATTTCACTCAATGAAAAAATGGGGGAAAGGGGAGGAGAGAGAATTAGAGGGAAGGCAGAATAAGAGTTGAATTCATGCTAAGTAAAACAAAAAATAACAATGTACAGAAGTACTGAAAACTTTGCAGTGACAAAATTGGAAACTGAGGGGGTATCCATATTTTGGAGAACTGCTGAACAAGATAACAGTATATAAACTGTATATAAATGATGGAATACTATTTTTCTGTAAGAAATTATAAAGGAGAAAACTAGGAAGACTTGTATGAACTGATTCAGAGTAAAGTGAGCAGAACCGGGAGAGAATAATTTATATGGCCATATTGTAAAGACAAACAACGGTGAAAGATTTAGAAACTCTGATCAGCATGACGATCACCCAGGATTCCAGAAGACTAATGAAGAAGCAGACTGCCCACCTCCTGACAGAGAGATGAAAGAGAGCACCAAATGAGACCTAGTCTTTTTTAATATGATCAATGCAGATATTTGTTTTGCTGGATTATGTGTATTTTCAGCAGAGGACTGTTTTTCTTTTTTTCTCTCTGCAGTGGGGGTGGATGGGAAGGAGAGATTTTTGCTGATTGATTTAAAAAAACTCTAATAAGAGAAATGGAAGGGTTTTGGTCCTCAGTTCAAGAAGAAATACATGTTTTCAACAACCACAAAAGTGCTCAAAATTGCTAATAAGAAGAGATATTAAAATTAAAAGATATATGTGGTATCACATCATACTCATCAAATTGACAAAGATGGAAAAATTCAGTAGTGTGAGGAAGGAAAGAGGTATTTTAAATTGCTGATTAAACTCTGAATTATCCAAACATTTTGTAAAACAACCTGAAATTGTGCAAGAAAGGTCACATATCAGTATTGGATTTAAACAAGGAGGTTAAGGACAAAAAGAAGAGCTCTGTTTTAATGAAAACATTCAGAGCTATTTGTAATGGCAAAAAGTTGTGAAAAAACTGAGCGCTCAGTGATTAGAAGAATGACTAAACAGATTGGAGAATGACTGAACAAATTGCAGTTTTGAATGGAATGGAATTACTATATTATAAGGAATGAAAAGTATAAACACTTCAGAGGGTAGACTTGCCTGAAGTGGTGAATAGTGAACAGAGCAAAATCAAAAGAGCAGAATACAATTACTACGTTTGCCAATAATGACAATTTTAAATGGCAGCAAAAAGATGAATAGTGGAGAAAAATGATACATGCGTAAATCCTTTCTTTCAACAAATGGAAAACTGTGTAATTGTCAGGTTACAAGTTCTTGCAGTTGCAGTCAGTGCTTTATGTTATCTTACTCTGTTGTTTTCAAGGTTTATACATTGAAGGCCATTCAGCAAGAGTAACCTGGGAGGTATTATATGATGTGTCAAAATTTAGCAGTAAAAAAATTAAAAACTAAAATTACTAAGTAGGTAGAGTTTAATTTCAAACATTCCCACTTCTTCATGGTGCCTTTTAGCTGCCCAGCCATTATGGCGCCTCATCAATGCCTTACCTTCCCAGCAATGTCTGGCTAATTTATATAAATTTTATTTGATTATAATACCAAATTCTGCTCATGCTATAGACCTACTTATTATATACCTCCCCCTTCCACTTACACACTTGTCAGAAATTTTCTGTTCTTTATCCTGTTATTTACAAGTGTACTTTGTGATAGGTAATGATCATCTAATAAACTGATTTGCACAGATGTGTGCTTGAGTACCCTACTTGGTAGCACATGCATTTTTTAAAAGGATCCTCTAAAGATAATACTTTTATTATAATAATATACAAATGAATGGTTTGGTGAATGGGTAAAACATGAAAAAGCACCTACATAGATAACTATGAAAAGATTTTTAAAAGCCAACTACAGATTTATTTAACCTATGAAGGGAAAAAAAAAAGTTGATTTCTCTTTGGTAATAAGCCAATCTACACTCTGTAATTTGATATTTAGAAGTCATATTCTGAGAGTTCTTTTAAAAATATAAGATAGAAACTTTGAAACTGCTAGTAGAAGTTTTCAGTTTAAGTCCATTTGAGTCTTTAATGTTCATTAGGAATACGGTATGAAAATACTATATTATATTCATTTTATCTCCTTTCTGGCATTGTAATGTAGTCACTTTGTTTATGTAGGTGAAAATGTTCTTCATGTTCGGGATGCTGATACCCAAGATAAAATATTGCAAGCTCTGCACCTCCAGTTTGGCAAACAATATCCTTGGTGAGTAGTAGACCCTCTTTCGGGTAGCAGAAAGAAGTGATGTCTCTGGAAGGCGGGATCATATTACTTTTTATGTGATGATTCAGTGGCCCCGCAGTTGTTGGCACCCATGACAAATAATTGTCACTCTTCATAAGAATAACAAATTTAAAGGGTTTTAATGAAATGATGTAAGCTTGATACCCTGGATTCTCCAAAGAAGTAGGGAGTGAGGTGTTTTTGTCCCTATCCTAAAATGCTTGAGTATCTTATTATATAGTGCTAATAAAACCTTTCCAGCCAAATCAGCATGCATTTAACTACTATGTGCCAGGTGCTGTGCTAAGCCCTGGGGATACAAAGAAAGTCCCTGCTTTTAATGAGCTCATAGTTAATGGAGGAGACTATATGTCACCAACTATGTACGAACAAGATATATACAGGATATATTGGAAATGATTAACAGAGATAAGACACTAAGATTAAGAAAGAATGGAAAAGACTTGTTGCAGGAGGTGGGACTTTAGCTGAGACTTTAAAGAAGTGAGGGATAGTGATAAGGAAGAACAGAGTCCAAGGCGTGAGGGGAAAGCCAAGTGAAAGTGTGTAGAGTTGGGAGATGGAGCATCTTATGGGGGAAGGGCAAGAAAGCCTGGGTCACCGGATCCCAGAGGAGGATGGGAGTAGTGTAAGAGGACTGGAAGAGTAGAAAGGGGCTAGATTCAGAAGGGTTTTCAAAGCTCAACAGAGGATTTTATTTGATCCTGGGGGAATTAGGGAGCCATTGGAGTTTGTTGAATAAGGAGTAACATGGTCAGACCTGTTCTTTTAGACCTTTTTGACAGCATAGTAGAGGATGGACTGCAGTGGGGAGAGTTGAGTCAGGGAAGCCAGTCCAAAGGTTATTGCAGTAAACCAGGTGTGAAGTGATAAGGACTTCATAAGAATGGAGGCGTTGTCAGAGGAGAGACGCAAGCATGTGTGAGAGATGTTCCAAAGGTAAACCTGACAGGATTTGGCAACAGACTAGATATGAAGGTGAAGAGAGCGAGAAGTCAAGGAGTTCACCTGGATTGCAGTCCTCGTAACTGGGAGGATGGTGGTATCTTGAAATGGTAGAAATTAAGAAGAGGGAGGAATTTGAGGGGATATCTACCAGGACATATAGTTTGAGACTTCCAATAGGCAGTTGGAGATAAGAGACTGCAAATCATGAGAAAAATTAAGGCTACAGAAATAAAGAATCATCTACATGGAGATAATAATTGAAACCATGGGAGCTGATAAAATCACAAAGTGAAATAATGCAGAGGTAAAAGAAAAGAGAGTCTAGGATAGAGACTTGGGGGATACCCACAGTTAATAAGTATGACCTTGGCAAAAGTCCAACAAAGGAAACTGAGAATGAGAGGTCAGACAGGTAAAGGGGAGAACCAGGAGAGAGCAGCGTCATGAAAACCTAGAGACTATCAAGGAGAAGAGAGGAATCAGTGGTGTCAAAGGCTTCAGAGAGATCAAGAAGGATGAACATTGAGAAAAGGCCATCAGGCTTGGCAATTAAGAGATCATTGATAACTGAAGAAAGTAGTTTCAGTTCACCTGACCTAGAAGACAACACTTGTAGCCCCTGAAATAACAAGCATTAACCCTAGTCAGTAAGAGTAAGCCAGGGCAGGGTTAATCTAGCATGGAATAAGGCTCAAAAAGAAAAGTTTATGAGTATGATAAAGAGAAAGAGATATATTAGAAAAAGGAGGGATAGTAAGAGAACACCTAGTTGTTCTCAATGAATTAAAGTAACTATGTCCAAACAAGCTAAATCCAAGAGTACTGAAAGAATGAAGGGATGTGATTACTGAGCCATTGTTGGTGGCCTTTGAAAAAGTGGGGATGATGGGAAAGGAGCCTCCTGACTGAAGATGGATAAAGGCCTCAGTTTAAAAAAATAGAGTAGAGCTGAGCTTAATTTTGGTTCCTGATGAAATTCTAAAACTTTTAACCAAAAGAATAGTTTGTGAGAATTTTTAAAATGGGAGTGCTAAGAATCAGGTTGGCCTCATAAATAATAGACCATATCAGACTGGATTACTAGACGTATTACTATAGTAGCATACCTGGATTTCAGCGAGGTATTTAAGGACTTAAACTCTCTTACGCTTTTCATCTGGGCAAGATGTAGATATGTGGGTGGGTGATAGTACAAGGTACATTTGGATTAGTTGAGTGAGTGGGCCCAAAGAATTATTGTTAAATGGATAGATATCCTGTTGAAGGAAGGGTTTTGATCTTCAATTGTTGTTCAGTTGTTTTTCAGTTGTATGTGACTCTTCGTATTTGGGGTGTTCTTGGGAAAAGTACTGGAGTGGTTTGCCATTTCCTTCTCCAGCTCATTTTACAGATGAGGAACTAATGCAAACAGAATTTAAGTGACTTGCCCAGGGCCACATAGTATTTATCTGAGGCCAGATTTGAACTCAGGAAGATGAGTCTTCCTGACTCTCAGCCTGGTCTTCTATTCTTTGCTTCACCTAGCTGCACCAGTCTTCAGTACTATTCAATATTTAGCAGTGACTTGGATGAAAGCATAAATGGCCTTCTTGTGACCCTCCTTAGTGGCTCAGATCTGGAGGAATAGTTAACATATGATAGTATCAGTACTCAAAAAGCTCTCAATAGGGTAATAGGCCAAATAGACTTTAATGCTTTAGTGAAGCCATAGTCTTATCAGTGTGGGGGTTTGCTCTAACCATGTAGATCAGAATCTAGCCATGCCTTAATCCTATGTGATTCCTTTCCTTCCTGTCCACATCTTTTCATAAATCCTATACAGAGTTTACCCAACATTCTAGGGGACTTCCTTCAAAATCCTAGGAGCACAATGGTCTTTCCATTTGTTATTCTTCACTATTGCTACACGACCAGCCTATCTCTTCTTTTAGTCCTATATACTCTTTTTTTAAACAATCACAAGTAATTTATTTTTGAGCATCAGTTAACATGAAATTATACAAATAAAATTTGTATAAACACAAATCCACATTTGTCATAACATAGATGGCAAAGGACAAAGCAAAAATAAGAAAAGTTCATTGGCCATTATATACAGTTGGACACAGTTGTGTCATGAACCCCAAAAATCTTTTAGAAAGTAGTCATCTCAGATCAATAGAAGACTACTCTCCATTCAGTGTTGTTATCCTGCAAGATAGGCTGCTGGAGCATCTGCGCCTGTTTTCTCCACATCCTCCTTTAATGTGGCTGGTAATTGTTTCCGTGATTACCACCCCTTCGGGAGATTTTGCCATTAATGCTTTGTTGACCTCAGCCACGACCCCTACTCTCACCTCAGCCATCGGTTGCAGTGCCCCTTCCGCCTCTCTGTTGCTGCCTGTATACTTCTTTGGACCATATATCCTTTTGATTTGATCTTTTATGCTACTTTTGGTGTACAGTTGTCTCTGTTGACACCTTTGAATGATGTATACAATTTTAGTTCATCAGAGACTTGGATATTCTAGGATTCACAGTCAAAGAAGAATATGGAAATTTAGAAAAATGGGCCTTTGTTGCAGGGAGAAACTTAAGGCCATTAAAAGTTCTGTTCAGCTTTTATTCCATTCATATCTGGGTCCAGTTCACCATACATCTGCAGTATGAACTGATAGACTTCATTCAGTTGTATGTCATAGTGTAGACAGGCACTGTGCTCTATGAGCAGAATTGCAGTAGCTCAAAAGAAATGTGAGATGCGCCAATTTACAAATGTCCTTATGGACTACTTGTGCCTGATCTGTTGTAGAGCCTTCCAAGCTTAGATTAGTCAAATCAGACACAATCAGACACACTGTACTTTGACTCCAATGTAGTGATGTCATTTTGCTCCTCTACAAGAACAGCCAACCAACCAACTATAATTTAGACAAATAGGCATTCCAGATAAGTTTTATTGATGCCCTTTTTTACATCACTATTACTTTCCAACAACCATTTTACCTGACAATAGAACATTCCCTTATAACAAATAAATGTGGTTAAGCAAAACAAATCAACCCAGGCATTTGTAAAAATGTATGCCTCATTTCTGAACCTCTCTGATGTGAGATGGGTTTCACCATCAGATCTCTGTTATTATTGGCCATTGAAGACAATAGGCAATCTTCTTGTGTGGCATTTTCCTATGTGAATAGGAAATAGGAATTTTCCTGTGTGGATGGTCAAGCCAAAATCTTTCTAATTATTATGAAAACATAGAAAGCTGTGCAATATTAAAAGGTTTGATAAAGTCAGCACAATGTTATTTGCATATAACAACATCTGGAGGATCTCTAGGATCTCAGAATATATTTTTTCCATTTGGGTTCTCTGTTTGACATCTTCTGTGACAGTGATAAACACCTCAAAATTTTTTCTGTTGTGTCTGTCAGGAATATTGTATGATTTTTTTCTTAAAACCTCATTTAAAAATTATTATTTTAAAAATTCTTTTCTTTTTAAATTTTGAGTTATAGAGTCTCTCTCTTTCTGTGACCCCTATCCCCAACCCCTACTGACCGAGAAGGTAAACGTTATCAATTATACATGTAAGTCATGCAAAACATGTTTCTTTGTTAGCCGTATCACAAAACAAAGCAAAAAAAATAAAGTGAGAAAATTATACTTCAGTTTGCACTCAGAGTTCATCAGTTCTCTCTCCATAGGTGAACAGCATTTTTTCATCATAAGTCCTTTGGAATTGTCTTGGATCATTGTATAGATCAAAGTAACCAATACTTTCACAGTTGATCATCATTACACCATTACTGTTACTGTGCACAGTGATCTCCTGATTCTTCTCACTTCACTTTGCATCAGTTTAGATAGGATTACATATTTTTTCTGAATATGAATAGTTTAGGGATTTTCTAGGTGTAGTTCTAAATTGTTTTCCAGGATGACCACCCCTCTCATTGTTTCTTACAGCACAGTAATACTTCATTGTAGTCATATACTACATTCTGTAACTGATGAGCATCCCCCCAATTTCCATTTCTTTGCCCCCCTACATAAAGTGCTGCTATAAATATTTTTGTATAAATGTAGATCCTTTTCCTTTGATCTCTTTGGGGTACAGATTTCCTGCAGGAGAGCAGAATTAGTAAACATATCCTTTACTGACTACAACAGAACGAGGTAATAGAATCAGTAAAGGGCAGTTGGAGAAAAGATTTGAACATAAATGCACACTTTGTTGATCATAAAATACAGTTGGTCAAAGAACAAATGATAGAATGTAATAATTTAATAATAATAACTTAATCAAAGAAGATGATAACAAAACAATCTAAAACTTGGGGTGTGCAGCCAAAGTAGTCTCTGTGCAGAATTGGGGTGTCTAAACACTCTGGTCAATAAAAGATCAAAAACACTTGGATCAATAAAAGAACAGATCAATGAATTGGCTACCTGTCTGAAAAGCTACAAAGAACCCCAGCCCTCATTGTTAAGCACAAGAATAGAAATCCTGAAAGTGAAAGAGAAAGATGAAAACAAAAAGGCAGCAAATCAATAAATACAATAAAGAGTTAGAATTAGCATGCACCAACTTCCCAGGAATTCGTGGTCAAGCAAAACAGATTCACACACTGAGCATTCTGGAAGACAGCCGTATCGTTACACACAGTCCATCACCTCTCTGCTAAGAGGTGGGGTGCATGCTTCATTATCACTCGTAATTAGTTGTTGCTCTCACTTCCATTATTATAGTTATCATATAAGTTGTTCTTTTGGTTTTACTTATCTCACTTTGCTTCAAATCATATTAGACCTCCCAGGTTTCTCTCCATCTCTCATTTCATAATTTATTATGGCACAATAACATCCCATTCTGTTCGTATGCCATAATCTGTTCAGCCATTTCCCCCAAGTTGATGGGTACCCACTTTGTTTCCAGTTCTTTGCTCCAGCTGAAAGTTGCTATAAATAGGTTTTTGTAGATAAAAGCCCTTTCCATTATCTACTTAGTAATGTCACTAGGTTAAAAGGTATGAATAGTTGAGCGATTTTCTAGGGGTAGTTTTAAATTACTTTCCAGAATGACCAATTCTTATATTCTTTAGGATTAAGTTATTTAGTTTCTAAGCTTGAAATATTTCTTCAGAAATATAATAAACTATAATTTTATTGTATTATATTTAGTGAAGAATGTTTACTATTTTCTGATTTTTCTACATTTGTTTATGAGGTTTTTTATTCCCTTACACATACTCAATTTTTGTAAATAATGTCACTCAAAGCTAAGAAATGTATAAGGTTCTTTCAGTGACCAGTCATTGATTGCCAGAGAACTAGTATGCCCAATCAGGCCTTTAACTTCTTTTTTCTTGTTTTTGTTGTTGTTGTTGTTGTTGTTAGCTTTCTCTTTTTTTGTTTTTTTTAGGGATATGTTGAAGCCACCATCTATTAGAGTTTTGCTCTCAATTTCTTCTTGTGACTTGATTCATTGGTTTTAAGCACTTAGATGCTCTGCTACTCATTGCTTACATATTAAATATAGGTATTATTTCATTATCTAAGGTGTCTTTAAGCACAATATACTTTCTCTGTTACCTCTTACAATCTTGTCTTTTTATTATTGTCTTCTCTGGGTTCGTTTGCCACTCCCCTGCTTTAAAAAAAAAAATCACTTGAGATATAATGCATTCTGTTCCATCTCCTTATTTTAATTTTGTAAATCTTTAGGTTTCAAATATTTTTGGTAAGCTTTGTAATGAAACCCAGATGCTGATCACTCATTCTTATCCCATCTTTATTTCTATATAATTGCCCCTTTATTGTTGGTCTTCCAGATTGCAAGCTTGTTTGTTTATCAGTATATACTTTCCAGATCTTACATTTCCTCTTAAATCCCACTTTCCTGAACCTTTCCTGAACCTGTTATCCTGTTGAGTTCAATGTATTTCTTATACCAAACTTTGCATGTGTATATACGTGTTTGTGTGTATGTGTACAACTCTCCTTTACCATATTCAGATAAGAATAAGGTTCATGAGACACCTATTTCTTTCACTCCTCTTCCTTGTTTGTATATGTTTCTGGCATATCCCAGTAATGCCTTCTTGATTTCTTCCCTAGTGTGTTTCTTTTTCCTTTCCTTTCCTTTCTTAAGACTGATAAAAACCATCTTCAGAGCTTTCATTCATTTTTTCTTTGTGCTCTCTGTGACCCTTGAAGACAGTGGGATTCTAAAGGAATTCTTGTTTTTTCTCCACTGATAGAATATAGATACTTCATCTTTGCTTATTTCCATCCTAATTGCTCAAATTTCTCTTGACTCCCATGTTTGCATTTCAGATTTCTGCTCAGCTTAAGTCTTTTCCTCAGGAAAGATTGAAAGTCCTTTAATCCATTAAAAGACCATTTTACCTCCCTGTAGGACTATACTCAGTTTTGTAAGATAAACTGTTCTTGGTTCTAAAGTTTTTTTCTTTACCTTTTGATATTGTAGTCCATTTTTTTCCTTATCAAATAATTGTAGTGTAGTCTTGTATGATCTTAGGAGCTTATGGTTCTTGGTACTGGAATTCTTTCTGTCTGTTTGGAGTGGGTTTTTTCTTTGACTTGGAAATTTGAGGCTTTGTCTAGGTCATTCTTCTGTGCTTTTAATTCACAGTTTCTTTCAGAAAATGAATGTTGGATTCTGTTTTCTTTTGCTTCCTGATTCTCATAGACATGTATATTTTTCTTTTATTCTTAAATTATGAGACTGAGATTTTTTGGTTTGGTTTTATTTTTCAAGGGGGTGAGAGTGAAATTTCTTAAATTATTTCTTTTCAACCTATTTATTTTCCATGTCAGTTGCTTTTGAGAGCAGATAACATACTTTCTCTAACTTTTCAGTCTTTTGACTTTGTTTAATATTTCTTATTGTTGCATGGAATCATTGGGTTCTGTTGCTCCATTTTATGTTTTGGACGTCCACTACTTGGAGAAGGTTGCCCTCCTCTCCCTTCTATTCTAATCAATTTATTCTTTCCTCAAGAACTTTCATTTTATATCTCTTTATATTTCTTCCAGATGCTTCTGTAGTTCTTGTGATTAAACCATTTTTTTTCCCCTTGTAGCTCTGTTTGTGCATGTTATGGAGTTACTCTCTTTTCTGGATTTATCTCATAGGTTTCTTTTAGCCCTTATTTATTCTTCAGGTTTCTTTTGTTTGCTCGTATCCTCGGGTTTACTTTCTAGATTGAGGCTTTGTTCTAGGACCAGGATCTATCCCCTCCTGTACTCTTGGAAGACATAGTCAGTATTATGTGGTGTTTTCCGCTCTTTAGTAGGCATGCCACTACATCTTGATGGGATGGCTGGGAATATTCACCACCCTGTGCTGCAGCCTCTGGCAGCCTTTTCTCCACATGACCCAATGTGGATGCTGGTCTCATCTTTGACTCTTATCTCCTCCTTGTTATAAATTTTCCAACCAGCAGTTGCAGTCATCCTCAGTTGCAGCCCTAAGAAACCATAACTGGGTTTTAGGAATTGTGCTTGTCTCAGGTCTTCTTGAGCTCCACCTAGTATCAGTTTAATGGGTGCTGCATTGGCTCCATCTCTTACAGTTGATCTTTGAGGGCCCCAAAGTGTATACATGTAGCCCTTTTTTCTTTGTGCAATGTCCGATAGAGGGTTGGCTCTGTTCCCCACTGAAGCTTTAAATAGGCTAGTAGATCAATTCAGCTGGCTTTAAGCTCTCTTTACAAGAGTTTACACCAGGTTCTTTCCCTTTGGTACATCTTTGCTCCAAGCACCTACAGGCTTCCAACCATCTTCATGTTAAGACTAGATAGAGGAGCTTACTGGTGTTTCTCTTTGGTCTTCTTGATCATTGTTCTATTTGATATCCTTTTAAATCTTCCATGTTTGTTGGGAAAGTTGGGCTCCTGTAAGATATTTTATGACAAAAAACCGCACAAAAAACAAACCCCTCTTTCTTACAAGTCTCAGATTGTTTACCTGAATTTTTATCATTTGGGCATAGGACAGAATTTTCTGTAGGTCTAATTTCATAAAAATGCATTCATTTTAATTTGACTAATTTATTTTAGTGTAATTAAATGCAATTAATTTAAGTCAGATTTCAATTTCAAATTCAATTCAGTTGACTTCAATTCAAATCAATTAAAATTTATTAATTAAATAGGGATCAGGCCAAAGTTTACCTTTATACTCCTACAGTTTGTCTTGTAACAAAAGGGCTTGCTAAGCAAAATAGTATTTAAGTTGGTATGTAGGGAAGAGTCTATCGGGGTGGGGAGCCTGCGGCCTTTGACAGAATCCAAACTTCACAGAAAAAATCCCCTTAATAAAAAGATTTGTTCTGTAAAACTTGCCTGAGGTCCTGAGAAGTACTAAGTTCTCTGCTTTTAGGGTTTCCAAAGAGTTTTATAGGGACTGCCTTAGTTGATCTTCATAAAAGCCTTACATGATAGGTAGTGCAAACATCATTATCCCTTAGAAAACTGAGCCTAAGATAGATTAAGTCAGAGATGTCAGGGGCAAGTAGACTGTACAACTCTGGAGTTAGATAAAAGTCTAGTTAGGAAATATCTGACAAAATAAAATATAATACAACACTGATAATGTTAATTTGTTGTTTTCTGAGTCAATATGCTGCCCACAGGAATCCATTTCTATTTGAGTTTGATACAGCTGACTTCAATAAACTTGCCTGTGATCATATGGTAGAGTAAGTTGGCAAAACTAGCCCTGGAGCCTTGTGACCCCAAAGCTCTTAAAATGTAGCCCCCCATCTTGGCTTATGTATAAGTACTAAAAGGGAGTAGTCTCTTTAAAAATATTCTAAATTCAGAATTTTTACTTATCAGGTTTTTTCCCAACTACTCTAATGTAGTTCACTTCTCAAGAGTTTAAGGATTAATTTTTTATTCATTCTTTTATTACACAGAGTGTGAGTAGACATAGGGGGGGAACATTATTTTCCTATCTAAAGACATTTTAGATTATATTGTATTCCTAGGTTGCAGTGAGAAAAAGTCTATGTTAAATTCATATTTTGTTAATATTATTTTGTGATCATTTTTATATGTGGCCATTTCTGTAATTTATTTCCCCCCACATATTAAATTGAATCTAGGCTTTCTATCCAAAAACTGAGCTGTGCTAAATGTAGGTGTTCAGCATAGAAATTTGGATGTCATAATTATTTTAAAATACAATGTGACAATAAATTTTCTATCACAAAAATTATGGTCGTTGTAGTACACTACACTTGATTTTATTTAATATGTTTGGATGTTGCAGTTCAAAGATATATGGGGATGGGAATGCTGTTCCGAGGATTTTGAAGTTTCTCAAATCAATTGATCTCCAAGAACCACTACAAAAGAAGTTCTGCTTTCCCCCTGTAAAGGAGAACATCTCTAAAGACATTGATCATATTCTTGAAACCCAAAGTGCCTTGGCTGTTGATCTAGGTGGAACAAACCTTCGAGTTGCAATAGTCAGTATGAAGGTAATTTAATCTTAAAGTGCTCAGAATTAATTCTTCAGTTCTTTGGTGCATCTGCAGTTTCATCATTGTGGTACTCCATTAGAACAGATTGCAACCAATCTATGATTTCTTGACTTATGTGACTCTTGTCCATGTTCTTATTCATATTTGATTTTAAAATAGTAATTTTAGCAAACAACGGTAGAGTGTTAAGGTTGAAAATTATATCCTTTGTACCTTTTACCAATATTTAATGTTTCACAGACCTAAACAATTAGGGTATCCCAGTTGTTATTAACACATAAGTTAAATTACCAAATTTAGGAAAATGAGTGAGAACAGACGTTCAACCTTCACTTGGCTTACAGAGGGTAGAAGGATTTTTTAGAGGCAGTTTGGCATAGCGTACATAGAGTCAGCCTCAAAGCCACAAAAACCTGGATTCCAATCCTACCTGTGACATATGCTGTTCATCTAAAGCTGTCCAGTACTACCAGATACAGAGAAGGGGCCGATTTCTGCACTGGTAGGCGTGGTTCCTCACCCAGGAATTCTTTAAGCTCATTATGTTATCTAAATAAAGGTGAATATCACATGAGTTTCAAGTTAATTTATAATACGCTAATAGACAAGTATAAAGCAGAAATCTTTAACACCAGTTTAAGAATGTTAATAAGAATTAACATGCAGATATTAATAAGAGTTAATTAATAAGAATTATTAATAAGTATAGTCATTAAAATAATAATGACAAAATCTGAAATTGCTTTTTCTATTATTAACTTGATACTAAATGGATTGCTTTCTTCCTCTCAGATCCAAATTACAGTTTTTGTAGATTGTAAGCACAAGAGTAGAAAGTTTAAGAATTATAGAATTGGAGAGAAATGACAGATGAATGAGTCACAAGTTCTACCACTTGGTAACAGCAGTGCCTGATGTCTGTTGCCCATACATACTGTCTTCATCCCAAACCTTTTTCCCGAGCCTCTGTACTTCTTAGCCCTCTTATTCTCTAGCTTGACTTAGAGGCAGTTTTCTAGTTTCATATCTAAAGTCAGTGATGATTAAGAAATATCTTTCACTTGCACTATGGTAACCTGTTGTCCTCTATTCTAATGATCTACTCTAATGTCTCATTATTATTTAGAGGCAAGCTGCCTTCTGAAAGGCTGTGTCAACAGAGTGCCAGTTCTCTTTGATTAAACTGAATTAGAATATTTTCCAAATACTTTCCTGATTATTGTATCGTATGTCTGCTTGCTGAGGGACAGCCTAAGCGTAGAGCTTCATCACCACAGTGTTGGTTGCTTAGGTAATATTTTTTTTCCTCAACAAAATGGCCCATGGAACGGATTAAAATATAAAACAGTTCTCAATTTCTCTTCCTTCTGCATTGTGAAGGGCAGGTGCTCATGAACAAAGAGTCATACCATTTTAAGATGATCTGTAACCATTAATTAAACTTGGTGTTTTAAATTATCATATTTGCCCAGTAACCAAGAAGTAGTTAGCTTATGTTCTGTTTGGCATTTTTCCTGTGAATGAAACCAAAAGATATCTAAGTGAAAGATATTGTGCATCTAAGTGAAAGAGTGGCTCACAGGTTCTCCTTAGGCAAATAAAAGAATTAGAAGAATTTATTTCATCCTTCACGTGAAGGAAAAGAGAATCATCATTTCATGAAAGTCAGAATCACAGAATTTCAGAGTTGGAAGAGACTTCAATAACCATTTAGTCCAATCTGTAGTTGGAAAGAGGATCCTTTCTACAATGTTCCTGATGTATAGGCCTTAAAGACCTCAGGTGAAGGGGGAACCCATGTTTGGTCATTTCACCTTGAAGTGTTCAAAAGCTAACAGACCACCATGAAGATAAAGCCTTGGTTAAAGAGGATGAAGAAGTAGAAAAATATATATGAATAACTTAAGATCTTGCAAACCAAGTCAACATTTATCTTTCTGTTTGTTGACTACAATGTCAAGGTAGTTATCAAGGTAAGTGACCAAAAATGATGTCTAAAATATCCAGGATCAAGAAACAAAAGAATCCAAAAGTTATGCACTGCCCAGAAACCTTGTGTCTCCTAATCAGGAAAACTTCAGAAAGTCAAGTGAGAAGGAAATGGATGTGACAAGCATGAGATAACATCACAAAACTAAATTTTACTGTTTATCACACAATTTAATGACTGGTTGCCTAGGTTGAAAGCTTTTCAGAATTAGTTGTCTTATATATAGTAAGATCTGGTTAGAACATTGATCAAAATCAATACCAAATTAGAAGAAATTATAAAAATGGGAAGACACTACCCAATTTTGAGACCTCCAACCTGACCTTTTCAAACAGGTTTTGTTTAAAAAACAAACAAACTCTGGAAAAACAAGAAGGGGACAAAAATAAAAGCTGACTTGTATCACCATTTCTTGATAATAGTGAAATGCAAAACAGTTACCACAATGGAGACAAAAAGAGCATAAACATATTTTCATAAAGCAAACATTTGCTGTCCTTGCCAAAGTGAAGGGCAGTACTGACTTAGAGTACAAATTCATTTGCAGTATATTAGAGAGGAGGAATATGGAAAATTGAAAGTACTACTGTCTCACAAAACAGTGTAAGGTGATTAAGAGGAAATATGCCTGCAGAGAGTTTAGAATGAGAAACATCTGGGCAAGATCATCCTGAGAGTACTTGTTAGAAGAATCTGGAAAGATAAGTCGATGTTACATGGAACAGATCCACCAGTCCTTCTATAACAGAATAAACAGTGCCCGCATATTGTAAGCATTCAATAAATGCTTTTGTCCTTCTTTCCCTCCTGTGGTCATCTGTACTCATTGGTAACCATAATGCATTTGACCTTCAGTGCTCGGTGTCATAAAGGGACAATGGTACTTTAAAAAAAGGAAGTTAGGAAGGATTACTGGACCTGACCATATACTCAGAGAACAAATCTATGCTAGAAGTAATAAAATTGAAAGGCTCTCAGCTTTGGATTCTAGAGATACCTTAAACGATGACAAGTTTCCAAAGGAATGGAAAAGATCACAGAACGTATTGTTAGACAAAACAGATAACTGAGAAGATAACAAAAATTTCCCCACATCTCTAAATGGACTATACATGCATCAAGGATGCAGTCGAGAGTCTACTGGATTAGAAAACAGGGGACCTGGATTCACATCCCAGCTCTGACATTTAATACCTGTGGTACTTTGGGCAAATCACTTAACTTCTTCAAGATTCTGTTTTTTCATATGTAAAATGAGTAGATTTGGAATTGGATGATTACTAGGGTCCCTTTCATCTGTACATCTATGAACCTTAATGGAAATATGAAAAGAGAACAATCAGGCTTTCACAGGACATTGTTGTATACTTTGTCTTCATTGTGAAACAAATGTGTGTCTGTTGTTTGGTGATAAAAAAAAAAGTTGGACTGACACATTCCCCATCAAATCTTTGGAGATACTGAAGATGATTTGGAAACCCAATCTGAGGACTCATAGTGCTATGACTATAGTTGGCAAACTGGAGGCTCTGCAAGTCAGTGTGGGCAACTACACCAGGGATCAGACCCTAACACTGTGTATGTCAAGGGTACCTGCCAAAATGATGGGAGAGAAGGGGCACAAAGAGGTATTGGTGTCTACCGGAGACCAGCCCATGGTTTAAACGTAAGTACTACACATTCTGGATGACAAAGAACATCATTAGAAGCAGCTACCAAAGCTATTGAGAAAGCAAAGGCCCAAAATATTGAGAAACTCATTGCGTACACAGATAACCAACTTGTCACCAAAGGGATGAATGAATGGATTAACAAAGAGAAAGAAAATGGCTGGAAAACAAGTCAAAATAAGGATGTTGTCCACAAAGACCAATTCATTAAGCTGGGTAATACAACTTGGGACGTGGTATTGAATGGAAGTTGTTTCTGCTCATTTAAAAGCTGAAGGCATTGCTGAAGCAAAAAGATTAGCCAGAGAAGTAACCAGAAAGAAGTGAGAAGATTCAATCAGTACTTGCAGATATTGAATTTAGTTTAAAGTTTAAATAATTTTCTCTTTACCTTTTTCCCCCTTAGAGCTGTATTCCATGGCTGTCTTTGGCCATTTTCTTCGTATGCTTTCTCAGTTTTTCCATGTGCTATTTTAAATTTCTTTTTAAAATAATACAAACAAGAAAGAAATGTATACTATCGACAACTGTAGAAATTGTTCACATATAATACTAGGAGAAAGGCAGATGGCCTCATCTTGGCCAGGTACAACTGAATTCCGACTTGCTCACCTCTTGCCCCAGATCACCTGGAATCAATCCAGACAGCTTGACTGCTCACATGACTTGGGTTAATGGAGGTCTCAACTTTTCCTTCAAGAAAAAAGGGCTGCTAAATAAACTTTGCCATCAGCCCTGATGCTACTTTTTAAGGACTTCCTGGCCTCACCACTAGCCTTACTTGTATGTCCCACTGTCATCCTAGTTACCGACAATCTGAAGATGCCTGACTGGGCCATGCAGTTTGCCCCTCTGAAGCATTCTTATGACTTTTAGGACTTTTAAGTCTTTTCCTTTGCTCAGCATCCAAACTCTCTAATATGTTGTCTTCTCCCAGGTACGAACTTGACCATGGACCAGTTATCCCCAGTGCTGAGCATGGCACTCGGCACTTAGTAGGAATAGTTCAAAAATGCTTTTTCACTAATTCATAATGTCTGGTTTATGGATGCCTTGACCCTTCCCATAAGTATCATCTTTATGAAACGAACACTTTTTTTCCAGTTAAGAGAAATCTTAAGGATCTGGCAAAGTTAGAAAAAAATAAGCAACAAGGAAGGACTCTGGGAAGAAAACCAAAATGGGTGTTCAGTGAGAGTCTGAGTAATAATGAGGTTGAATGTTTCACATTTAAAATTTGTTCTTCCTTTTATGGCAAAATGTGCTTTACTTTTCCCATTCTGTGTATTAGTTGCTCTTACAAGTTTGTAGAAATTTCTTATAGGTTCTGGATGTAAAGGCAAATAATTAAATTGTTACTGTTTAAAAAAACCCCAAAACAATTGGACTCACTTAAGGCACTTAACCTGCTCCAAACATCCTTTCAGTGCTTACTGTACATCACACTACGATCTAGTTCACTAGCTTTTCTGCTATTCCTCTTGCATAACAGTTCATCCTTCCGCTCCATGCCTTTGCACAGCCTGTCCTTCCATGTCTGTAATGTACTTCCTCCTCACCTTTGCCCCTTAGCTTCCTTCAAACCTTAGCTTTAGGCTCCATTCTAATGTATGAAGCTTTTCCCAATCCCTCCAGATTCTGGTGCCTCTCCCTCAAATTACCTTGCATTTATCTTGTATATACATATATATGTATTGTTTCCCAACAGAATGTAAACCGCTTCAGGGAAGGTACCGGTTAACTTTTATCTTCGTATCCCCATTGCCCTGCATAGTCCCTAGCATATACTGTAGGTCCTTAATAAATGCTTATTTATTGACTCAGAGCAAAATACAGCCTTAAAAATCTTCCTTTTAAAAAAGATGCTTTCTCATTCTGCCCAAGTCCTGAAAGAGAGTTGATGAATTCAGGGTACAGAATGAGACCTATAATTTTTGGACATGGCCAATGTTGGGTATTTCTTTTACTTGACCATGCATATTTGACAAAGATTTTGTTTTTGTTTTTTACTTTTATTTTTCACTGGTGTGAGTGTGTGGATTAAATAGGAAGGAAAGAAAATTTATTTTTGTTCATTAAAAAATTAGATTTAAGAAACTAAAAACAACTTCTTTATATAAGAAATTGTGACAGATAGAACCCTAGAAACAATTTTTACTTGTTGACTTGGTGAAGACATAAAACAAAGAGATGTGTATATTCATTAAAAGTATTCACCACCGTCATGGAGGATGCCCTGCACAAAGTCCAAGTAGAAGAAGAATTCTGTATTGCAGGGGGAGATTTGAAAGATGCTTATATTTGTACATGGTATCAAGTCCCCAGACATTACAGGAACACTTTCTTAGTGGGAATGCCTCCATGGGCATTCAAAAAAGACTGGTTTTTGGAAAAACACAAGGTATGAAGGCCATGATGTAGAGCTGAATGCACATCTGACTGAAGTATTGATTGAATCAATATAGATATGTACAGTAGAAAGAAAACAACACGTGGCACTTCCATCTCCCACGAGGGAACCCCTCCTTTAACATCGCCTTCCATTAGCGTGAGCTCATTGAGAGCGAGGCCCTTTCCCCAATTCTGTCTGTGCCCTGATTGCTTGGCACATGGTAAGTGCTTAATAAATGCTTTTCCATTCCATTACCCCTCAAGACAGTGAGTAGGGACTCAAACTGAATAGAAGAGATCAGACTGGATCGCACTGGGAAGTTTGACAGCCATCTCTATGCCCACTGCGGCCACCAGCCGCCTTTAAAAAACAGACGCATTCTCCCAGTGATGGTATATAGCTAAGAACTATGAAAGACCAAAGTCTCAGAGGAGCTGAAATTTGGTAGTCTGTGTTCCTCATCCATGCATTCCATGCCTCCCCTCCTTGCCTCTGTCCTGCAGTCCCTGGGATGCATTGCCTCCTCACCTCAAGTTCTGGGCTTGCAAGCTCCCTTTAAGGCTCAGCTCAGGTACACCTTCCTGCATACACAGCCTTTCCACATCTCTCTAGTTGTAAGTGCTCTTTCCTTCCCCAAGAAATTACTTGGTAAAAATGTTGTGTTTACTTCTCTTTGTGCATGTTGTTTAAGGGAATGGCAGCTCCTGTAGAGATGGCATTTTTGTCTCTGAATCCCAACTGCCAAGCATAGTGCCTGGCCCATTGGCACTTAGTAAATGCTGACCAAGTTGAATAAGCAGGTTACAGTATAATCACAATGGTTATTTTGCACATGAGAAGTGACTTAAGGAGACTGACCTTTATCTAATGAGATTATGGGATAACTGTGCATAGCAGTGGTAGGCAAAAATTTTAAAAAACAAAAAGGAGGGCCTCCAACATGGGTGAATCCTCTATGGAAAGTTTATAGAAGTACATGTATAAGAATCCCACAGCATGAGCAGGCCTGGATAGGTTGTAGTCTGTATTGTTGAAGGGAATCACCACATCAACAAGAGCACATCATTTGAAGGAAGCGTTTGCAGCGTCAGTAGGTCATCTAGGTGGAAATGTCCCGTACGTAATTGGAAGTAAGGGTCTAGAACTCACAAGACAGATTAGGGACTTGGGATCAGAATGGGTCAGAATGGCAGCTGAAGCCACAAGAGTGAATTGCCGAGGTCACGAATACAGAGGGAGAATAGGCAAAGGCCATAGACAAGGCCTTGAGAAGGCTTACCTCAAGATGAAGAACGAACAAAGGAGAAAGAGAAGAAGCAGTTAGACATAGCTGGCAAACCCCAGTAGGGCCGTGTTTCTGTGCAACAAATAGAAGAAAGAGAATTCAGGAGCGAGTAGCCTGCAGTCTCACAAGCTGCAGGGTAGTCAAAGAGGATGAGGACTGGATAAAATCAACTGGACTTGGTGGCCTGTCATTTAGATGAACAAAGAGGAAGGGGGCATCTGGTTGGCTTGCTTCAAATTATGCAAACTTCTGAATAAACTAATGTGACTTCTTTTAGCTGGGCTCACGATTTCATAGTGCCATTTACTGTAGAGCTGTCCTCAGTGTATGCCTTGCTACATCTTTGGATTATCCTTCTGAGTTGGTAGTCATTTTTCATCCTTGGTATTTAATGATTTTAATGTTCCTTTTCTTATCGGGCTTGTTCCCCCTTTTAGGGTGAAGTTGTTAAGAAGTACACTCAGTCCAATCCTAAAACCTATGAAGAAAGGATTAAGTTAATTCTACAGATGTGTGTGGAGGCTGCAGCAGAAGCTGTAAAATTAAATTGCAGAATTCTGGGAGTGGGTGAGTTTTGTATATATTTTTAATTTGAAATACCTTGATACCAGTGCAGAGTAAGTTTATTAGATTGTAAGATATGCTTTGTCCTCATGTGTATTTTTCAATTAATCAGAAATATTAAATGACAATTGTCTCATAATGGGAATAAGCATTTTTTTAGTCCCTACTATGTTCCAGCATAGTATAGCACCACTGTGCTAAGCACTTTTACAAAAATTATCTTGCTTGAGTCTCACAACAAGCCTGTGAGGTGTTATTCTTATCCCTATTTTACAAATGAAGAAACTGAGGCAAACAGAAGTTAAGTGACTTGCCCAGATTCACATTGTTAGTAAGCATCTGAGGCCAGGTTTGAAATCAAGTCTTCCTGACTCCAGGCCTAGCGCTCTGTCTACTCTCCTAGGAGCTGCCTCCGCCTTTCTAACAGGATAGGAAGCAGAAATTCAGAGAAGGAGCAGTTTAGTGTAGTCAGAGGTGCCCTTGAAGGATAAGAATAAGCAGAGAAGAGCAAAGGAGGGCATTTCAGGTTGGAGATTGAGGAAATGAATATGGTGTCCACAGAAGACCGAAAAAGGACTGACCTTGCTGACGTGAAGGATGTTAACCTTTTATACTGTCTGTGAACAGGCAGATTGTTTAAGGACTTACATAAAGGAGGGGGTTGGCTTGTGCAAGTCCTTAAAAAAATATTTGACTCTAGTTTCCCTAGTTCTTTAAATGATCCAGTCTTGCATTTAAAAGACGTAAATCCTCATTTATTACAAAGTCTTTTCCCAGAATTAAGTAATACACGAAAGAATGATAGCTCACATTTATGTAATCTTTTATAGTTAACAGGGTGCTTTCTTCACATTAATCCTGTGAGACAGGCCAGCTCTGTTATTATGCCCATTTTGTAGATGACAGAACTGAGGTTATGTGATTTGTCAACAGTTACATGGCTAATAAATGTGAAAACTGAGGTTCAAACCTAGGAGTTCTGATTCAAAGTCCCTTATTCTTTCTGTTACGTTAAGAGACACCATTAGCCAATACTGCTGAAGATCATATTGTGATAATAAAAAATAAAAATCTATTGAATATCAGTTTGTGCTATATGGTCAGATATACATACTCCTTGTTCTCAAAGGGTTCATAGTGGTCAGCGCCTTTTAACTAAATAGCAGATCGCTGATTTTAGTTTCTTGTAAAGGTTCCTTTAAACTAGGTCAGTGTCACTTTGTCAGCAGGATTGTAGAAGTTTTTTCATTTTTAATCTTTTAAAAACATTTGGGAAGTGGGACCATGGTAGGGAGAGTATGGTACAGAAATGTTCAGTTTTGGCATCGTTGTTTAAGAATATAGATACTGTAAAAAGTAATGTCCCAAACTATGAGAAATGGTGAAGTAGTTACACACCTGGAGATGAGCTGTGCACCCTCCCCAGCAAAAAGTAGAGATGAGTCTAAGTGGAAAAAGGAGAAGTAAAAAAAAAAAAGAAAGAAAAAAACCTTAAAAAAAAAACCTTACAAACAGGACCAGCAACTGCTATTCTACCACCAGTGTCACTTAAGCCATCTAATATCTGCTTCTGATATATACACTGATCCATGCTCAACATGAACTTGGGTGAAAAAATTAGTAGAACTGAAGTAGCTGATGAGAGGTGCCTCCCTCCACTAATAAAACAGAAAAGGAAAAAACCCCATGTTTTTAGAAATATAAGCAGATGTCCATTATAAACAGTCACCTGAAAAAATGTTCAACCTCACTAATGGTCAGAAATGCTAATTAAAACAACTTTAACGTACTGATTTATACCTATGATACTGGCAGAAATAACAAAGTGATAAAACTCAATGTTGGTAAGATTGTGGAGAAATAAGGTACGCTCATACTTTGCTGGCAGAATTGTAAATTGAGAGAACCAGGAACCTTTTTGCATCCCCTCTTTTCCCCCACCCACCTGCGGCTTAACCCAGCCCAGGCCCTGTCAACTCGGGGCAGCTCAGTGGCAAAGCCCAGCAGATCCGGACCCAGCACCGCCCGGTGCATCCCCAGCCCAACCCAGCTTCGCCTCCTCTAGCCTAGCACCATGGCAGATGCTTTCATTGACAGCTGGAAGCTGGTTGACAGCAAGAACTTCAATGACTACAGATGTCCATTGGTGTTGGCTTTGCCACAAGGCAGATCAAGAACACCAAGATCTTCTTCAAGCTGGGAGTAGAGTTTGATGAGACACCAGCTGATGATGGGAAGGTCCAGTCTCTCGTCTCATTGGACAGAGGCAAACTTGTCCGTATCCAAAAGTGGGATGGGCAGGAGACCACACTCATTAGGGAGCTCGTTCTGACACTAACCTGTGGCCGCACAGTCTGCGTTAGGACCAACGAGAAGGAGGCAGCTTGATGCCAGACCACTGTTTGCTGCCACCTGCTACGCTGACAGCTGCCACTCACCTCCCCACCAGATGGCCTCATTTCTGCACCCCTACACCTCCCCACCCCAGTGTTTTGTATCAATTGACTCTGGTCAAGGAATCCTCCAGAAATGAAAACCATGGTGCTATCCTGGTCCCAGTTGAAGCCTATTCTTTTTTTTTTGAAACTGCCTCTGATGACTGGTCCTAACCCAACAAAACAGATCTGGTCAGTCCCTCCAAAAAAAAAAAAAAGAATTACAAATTGATTTAAACTTTTTGAAAGGCAATCTAGTAGTATTTATCAAAAGTCACAGTTGTGATCATACCATGTATTAGGATATACACTGAGTGTTAAAAAGACAAAGGATATCTGTTAACATATATGTGTGTATGTGTATATACATAGATAGGCATTGTATATAGTCAGCACTTCTTTTGCATTTGCAGAAAATTGTACGCAATAAATGCCCAGCAGTTCATGAATGACTAGCATTATGTTATATTAATTAATAGAGTGTAATAATGCTTACCAAATATAACTATATTTAATATAGTTATACATACTTAAAACTGCATTAGGACTTTTGTAAAAATAATATAAAAATTTGTATATGGATGCATATATATGTATGTGTTTGTGTATAGTATTTGAAACAAAGGAAGCAAAAGCGAAACATTTAAAAGTTACATGCTGCCAATGATACAAAAAGAAAAATATGTACATAGATGCAGAGAATCAGATGATTACAGAGGCGGTTATGGACTCTTAAAAGAATGAATTTGTGTATGCATCATTATGAATATCTAATTTGTTTTGTTGTATCAGTGCATAATTTTACTTGATTTCATTTTTTTTTTAATATATGATCCCATCCTCTTCAATTCACTCTGTGCACTGTCTCTATGTATGTGTGCGTGTGTGCATGTGTGTGTGTGTGTGTACTCCCACCCAGTGCCCAGATACTGAAATGTTTCAAGAGTTATAAATATTGTCTTTCCATGTAGGAATGTAAACAGTTCAACTTTAGTAAGTCCCTTATGATTTCTCTTTGCTGTTCACCTTTTCATGGTTCTCTTCATTCTTGTGTTTGAAAGTCAAATTTTCTTTCCAGCTCTGGTCTTTTCATCAGGAAAATTTGAAAGTCTTCTATTTCATTGAAAGACCATTTTTTCTCCTGAAGTATTATACTCAGTTTTGCTGGGTAGGTGATTCTTGGCTTCAGTCCTAGTTCCTTTGACTTCTGGAATATCCTATTCCATTCCCTTCTATCCCTCAATGTAGAGGGTGCCAGATCTTGTGCTATCCTGATTGTATTTCCACAATACTTGAATTGTTTCTTTCTAGCTGCTTGCAGTATTTTCTCTTTCACCTGGGAATTCTGGAATTTGGCCACAATGCTCCTAGGAGTTTCTCTTTTTGGATCTCTTTCGTGCAGTGTTCTGCGGATTCCTTGAATATTTATTTTGCCTCTGGTTCTAGAATCTCAGGGCAGTTTTCCTTGATAATTTCATGGAAGATGATGTCTAGGCTCTTCTTTTGATCATGGTTTTCAGGTAGTCCCAGAATTTTTACATTGTCTCTCCTGATTCTATTTTCCAGGTCAGTTGTTTTTCCAATAAGATATTTCACATTATCTTCCATTTTTCGAATCTGCGCGGTATGTTCTGAGATATCTGTCTTTCTCGAAAAGTCCTTAGCGTCCATCCGTACCATTCCAGTTTTGAAAGATCTGTTTTCTTCAGTGAGCTTTTGAATCTCCTTTTCCATTTGGTTAATTCTGCTTTTGAAAGCATTCTTCTTCTCATTGGCCCCTTGCACCTCCCTTGCCAGCTGAGTTAGGCTAGTTCTCAAGGTGCCAATTTCTTCAAGATTTTTTTGGTTCTCCTTTAGCAGGGAGCTGATCTGCTTTTCATGCTTCTCCCTCATCCCTCTCATTTCCCTTCCCAGTCTTTCCTCCACCTCTCTAACTTGATTTTCAAAATTCCTCTTGAGCTCTTCCATGGCCCGAGCCCATTGGGTGGGCTGGGACACAGAATCCTCGATTTCTGTGTCTTTGCCTGATGGCAAGCATTGTTCCTCCCCATCAGAAAGGAAGGGAGGAAGTGTCTTTTCACCAATAAAGTACCCTTCAATAGTTTTATTTCTTTTCCCTTTTCTTGGCATTTTCTCCAACCAGTGGCCTGACCTCTGAATGTTCTCCGCACACCCACCTCGCCTCCTGGTCCTCCCAGCCAGCGTTTGGGGACTGAGATTCAAATGCTGCTTCCCGCCTTAGGATTTTTGGCGGGGGCAGGGCTGCTATTCAGTGTGAGAATTAAGTTCAGGTGGTCAGGGGGAGGGCCACCTCTCAGGCACAGTTCCCTCTGGGGGTTTATGCACAGACCTTCCACAATGGATCCAGGCTTCTGCCCGTTTGGGGAGCCCCCGTCCGCAGCCGCCTCTCAGCCCCCACCTCCCGGGGGGGCCCGAGCCATGGGGGCACCCCACTCCCCTCTCAACCCGCCAAAGAGACTCTCTCACCCACCCCTGTCAGTCACCTGTTGGTGGGGGGGCCCGTGCTGCCGCTGAAGATCCCGCCTCCGGAGCCCTCTCAGATCTGTGTCTTTCGGAGCCGCCGCAGGTCAGGGCTGGGCTCCGCGTCTGCAGCGCGACGGACCTTTTGCGAGAGGTTTTCAGGTCCCTCTGTGGGTGGGGGGACCCGCGTGGCCGCTGGAGATCCCGTCCCCTTAGCCCTCTCGGATCTCCTCCCCTCAGTGTCGCGGCCGCGGCAGGGCCGCACTCCGCTCCCCATCCCGGCGCCCAGTCCGCGGCACGAAGGACCCCCCACGAGAGGTCCGCAGGTCTCTCCGGAGCAGAAATCTCCCTCGCTCCAATACTCCGTGGTCTCTGGGTGCAGAATTCGCCCTGGCTTAGTCCCCTCTAGCCGTTCTGTGGTTTGTGGGTTCGGAGCTATGTGTATGTGCGTCTTTCTACTTCGCCATCTTGGCTCCGCCCCCTCAGTGCATAATTTTAAAAATAATGCCAAATTACTTTCCAGTGTCTCCTATTTTGTACCAAAATAGCCTGCTTCCAATGTCTTAGTTTATTTTCTTCATAAAGAACACAACCTGTTTTTTGTTGTATTTTCAGAGAAATAGCTGTGGAAGGGAAAGCTCTGCCATTTGTACCTATTGTTAAATTACTTTGCTCTGTTCCACATGAAGGTGTTAGGATTCCCTCCCCAGTAGTATTACAGATGCTCCCTGGATTCCACATATCCTTTTTATGAACACGTCTCCTTAAAAATCATTGGCCTTCACCATGCCTAGAAATCAAATGAGATTTCTCCTCAGCTCAAATTCTATAAAATTCCAGGCAAGGAGATCTATTTTTTGAATTACTTCTTTCCCTTCATACAGCAGGGTGTGTGAGAGGAGAGGGAGAAATGAGAAAGAAAAGGGAGATTGTAGTTGGACCACTATTTTTCTTCTTGTCCAATATTAGGCACATGTGACTAAAAATGCTACACTGTGGAATGCATTTTTTCCCCATAAAAATAGATACAGGTTAAGTTTGCAGGCTTCCTCAGAAAAACCCATTCTAACCCCTATTGAATCTGAAACATTGAGAGGAAGACGAAGGGGCACATTTCACAGGACAATACCAGTACTAGTGAGTCAGTCATAGCGTCATAGATTTAAAAAGGACCTCAGAGGCTTTCTTGGCTGATCTCCTCGTTTTACAGATGAAGAATCTGAAACCCAGAAGGGCCATATAGATAGTGACTGGCGGGATTTAAACCTAGGTTGTCTGACTCCAAATCCAGTGTTCATTCTACTGTATTATGCACCTTGAAGGGAAATACAAATAATATTTTGAGTTAATTGGCTTTGCTGGCCAGTTGGGAACTGAATTATCTTTATGTTTCTTTAAAAAATACATTCCAAATTTCAAACTTGCAAACTATTTTTGGGAATAGTTTGTAGAAGTAGCGAACTGCCTATAACAGAAACTAGAATTGGTATGGTGGGTGAAAGACGGAAGTGTCTGAGGAAACAAAGATTCAAGTTTCTGAGCATATAAATTGATTAAGTAAAACATGCTTATTGCTCAACAAACTGGGAATGAACCTCCTCAAATTTGGCACTGGACCCCAAATATGGGGGAGTAGAAACAATCAAATAAGACTAATTTACTTAAAAGAAAAGAACCAGGATACATCAGGTAATCTGATTTCTAATTGGAGGAAAGATTAGGAACTTGTCAAGTTGAGAAGGGAAAAGGGAACAGATAAAATTCCTTGACCTCAGAAAAAGAGGTGTCCTTTTCCCCCAAGTGTCTGTATTCAGTCAAAAGAACATGGAAACAACAGCTGTATGTGGCCAGTTTTCAGATAAGACATATGGATTGCTTGAAATGTATAACTGTGAGAAAACTCCTTGCATCAGTCTTTTGGTCTGACTGGGTTTCTAGTTAGCTTAACCTAGTTAAGAGTCTCTAAGCAACAGGTAGACTTGGTTCAACTTCACAGCCACACTGGGATAGGTTCAAACAGCGCTGTAAGGTTTTCTTACAGTTCCCGCAATTGAATAAAGTTTCTCACAAGACAGAAATTGGACTAGACCCTTAACTGAATAGAAGGGGAACTGAGCTAGAACCAGAATTGAGTCACAAGATGCATTCAACGTGGTTCCCTAAGTTCTTGCTACCACTCACTGTTCTCATTCCCTCATTGGAAAACCAGATTGGTTCTCTAAATGATTCCCCAACAACATTATTTCTGTGTTTAACATCCATGAGTTCTATGCACTTCATATTTCATTGCCAGTCTTATGTGGCTACTAACCACACTGAAGCTTAAGTGAGTTACTTTCCCACTAAGAAAACAACATCCTTTCTTTTGTCTTAGAAGTATTATCTGATTTTTGTATATTTTGGTTGTGGTCAGGTATTTCCACAGGTGGACGTGTAAATCCTCGTGAAGGAATTGTACTACATTCTACCAAACTTATTCAAGAATGGAGCTCTGTGGATCTGAGGACCCCGATCTCTGACACCTTGCATCTACCTGTCTGGGTGGACAACGATGGCAATTGTGCTGCCTTGGCAGAGAGAAAATTTGGTCAAGGAAAAGGACTGGAAAACTTTGTGACGCTCATCACAGGCACAGGTGAGAGGGTGCAGCATTTTGTGCAGGAAGTCTGACACAGCTGCAGTGATTTGAGCAGCGTGACTCAGTGAGCACGGATTCTTTTCTGTGTGTCATCGTATGCCGATTCCCAAGCCTTCTGGATCTTGGTGCCTTCCCTCTGTCAGTTCTCTACAGTTTACTCCGTAAATAGCTTGTTGTATACAGTTGTCTGCAGGTTGCCTGCCCCTTAGACTACGAGGTCCATGAAAGAAGAGGCTGTTGTTTGCCTTTCTTTGTATCCCCACACTTAGGATGGGCCTGGCACCCAGAAGGGGCTCAGTAAACGCTAGTTGACTGACAGACCGATTCTGCTCTTCTGAGGTCCTCCTGTCCCTAACCAACACTAACATATTAAGTGCTTTTCACATCGTCATCCAACGTAATCCTGGCTAATCCTTGTAGAGCACTTTGTGGTGGCAAACTCCTTTCTGACTTCCTTTCCATTTCTACAATATGTTTTCTTAGTGATATGCTTTCTCTATTAAGTACATTCCAGAAAAATTGAGCATAAAATGAATTTGTACCCAATAGTATTTTCCCATGAATATTTTTCATTGAAAGAATAGAAAATTGCCACAGAAATGATTTTATTCTAAATGTAATAAAAATAACACTTAATTCTAACATTCATTTCAAGGATCAGTCTACTTTCATCAGTGGTCTTCTCATTTAACTCTCAAGCACAATCCCTACAACAAGTTAGATGGGTAATCAATCCAGATGATTTTTGCATGCCCGTTAAAACTATGCATATTAAAATGTCATGCAGTTAATTCTGTTTATGAGGATTCCCAGCTGATTTTGTCATAAACCCATTGTTACTAGGAAAAAAATACAAACTCCTTTGGCATTTAAAGTCTTTCACAACTGGATTCCAGATTGTCTTTCCCAGTGATTCTGCATGACTTCCTTTCCACCCCAACAAGCCTATACGCATTTCCCTTTACCAAACATTCTGTCTCCCTTCTATAGCGGTCTCGCTTGCTTGGTGTGCCCTTTTCTCTTCACTGTCTACACCCATCTTCAAGGCCCAGGTCACTTCCCTACAGAGAATTCTGTCTCTCTGTCACTGTGTATTTTATTATATTGTGTCTTACACAGTTATCCCTTTCACATCTTGGGGGTTGGGGACATGGCCACCCCCTTGATCTGGAAAATCTGCATAAAATGTTTTAGCCCTCCCTTTGTACCAGAGAAGAGGTCTGGATTACTATGGTATTAAAGATAAAATATGTTTTTATGTAATACTATGCATATGCTTTATGCATTTCTGAGTTTCTAAACTTTTTTTTCTGCTGGCCTTCACATAGCATCTGTGGCTTCTGTAAAACTCCCCCAAAATTTCCACTTACTTTCTTATGCCAACCCTTGATATATCGAAATCAAATGGGGAAAGTCACAATGTGGAAGACAGAACTGTATCCCATATTTACTTACCTGTGGACATGTTGGATTCCCCCAGTTGATAGAGAACGGTCTCGCTTTGGTATTTGTGTCTCTGGTGCCTGTCAGAGAGCAGGTACTTAATAAGTATTTGCTTATTGATTACCTGTAGTTCATCATCTATCTGGCCATTCAGTTCAATAGATGGAATAAAAGACATTGGACCCATCTAGGAATAACTAAGTATTAGTGAATTGGCACGCTGCCCAACAGAAGTCTGTTTTATAAGTAAATTGGCAACTTGTTCATTTTCAATGGGCATATGATATCTATACAGAAAATGAGAATGCTCATGTTTCCTCCAAAAGTACTTCTGATGTTAGTGGCTTGTAAGCAACTCTTACCACCATTAGCCAGTTTTACTCAATCTCTCGTGGTTCCCACAGACCTGAGGCTGCTCCACTTGCCCTGAAACAGTTTTCTGAGGTTCATATCCCCAGCACAACTTCTCATTTACCTCACTTTGCTTCATTTCAACAAACCTTTTGTTTTTCCTAGTTCCTTCACTTCCAGTGAAATAGATGCTCCTGCTCACTTCTTTTGCCTTTTCAGTGTTACTTGGTTTGTCTTCTTACATGTCTTTTCCCTGTGCAAAATGAAGGGTTTGAATTGGTTGTCTCCTGAGGTTCCTTCTGACTCTAGAGCTGGGATCCCATGATCCTGTGCCTATGTTTATTTCAATGACAGTTTGACCTTAGCCTGATTTACCTGTTTAGTAACAAAATTCCTAATATTTCCCCCAGAAGTTAATTATTCTTTTAGAACAGAGACTTATGCTCCAGTAACTCCTCATTCATCTAGCAATCTCACTATTTGGGGGCTTAGGCAAAAACTAGGAAGGCTTCTGAAAGTCATAGCAGATGTTACAAAAACTATGTAGTAAAGTTCACACACTTCAGTCATTGAAGGGAAGGTCAGCCTTTTCTTACAGCCTGTTTACTTTTACTTTAGACAAAATCCGAATAATTGTGGTGATTCAGCCTTTCTGCCCCATGGCAGAACAGAAACAGGAAATTATAGGGATGAGAAGGTAGCTGCCAGCCAATCTCCCTTAGCTGATGGCCTCCTGTGAGGAAGGACATAGAGATCCAGGGACTCAAGCAGCATCACCTCCAGAGTCCCCAACACACCCTAGGATCAGTGGCACTGAGGACAACACTGATGTCTGAATGCTTTTGTCTCCCTGTAGGAATCGGTGGCGGCATCATTCATCAGCACGAGCTGATCCATGGCAGCTCTTTTTGCGCTGCTGAGCTCGGACACCTTGTGGTGTCTTTGGATGGACCTGATTGTTCATGTGGGAACCATGGGTGCATTGAGGCCTATGCCTCTGGAATGGCCTTACAGAGAGAAGCTAAGAAACTGCATGACGGTATGGCTGCTTCTGCTGAATAGTAACATAAAGTTTTTGCATACAAAGATAAGTTGTTCAAATTATATAAATCAAATAGGAAGATATAGCATTGTTATTTTCTTTTTTTCAGCATTAACTTATACGTAAGATCTAACACATTGGTCCAAATACAGCCCACCTCTCAATACAGACCTTACCCTAAAGTTATGTTCTCTCCAGGAAAAAAATAGGTATACAATGAAAACCATTGAACACATCAAAGCACCAGCCAACTTGGGAGAAATCTTATTTTTTCTGAAAGTAAATGTTTCACATTTATGGAGTAGGATCTTAGCACGTCATGTTTCTGGCCACATCTGCCACAATCCCTAAACTCCTGGCGTTTTGGCGCCCCAGAATAACAAAAACAGTAACGATGTCTAGCATGTATGTGGTGCCTGCTGTGTGCCAGGCCCTGTGCTAAGTACTTACAAATAGAATCTCATTCGATCCTCTCGGCAATCCTGGGAGGTAGGTACTGTTACTATCCTTATTTTATAGTTGAGGAAACTAGGTAAACAGACATTAAGTGACATGCCCAGAGTCACACAGCTAGGAAGTGTCTGAGGCCACATTTGAACGTTTGAGTCTTCCTGATTCCAGGCCCGCACTCTATCCACTGCACCATCTGGTTGTGGGCCAATACAGATGGGTCACTCTCGTTTGGTGCCTCTTCCCATCTCCTCTCTCACTCTACTACAGGATCATCAATGTAAAAAGTTGCATTTTTTCAAGAGCCCTGAGATGCCAAGGACTTGGACTTTGTGAGAGAAATGTTTTGACTTCCCTCCAATAGCCTTCACATGTGGCAGAGGCAAAATAAATAATATTCATATGCCATCCTCTTCTCTTCCATCTTTTCTATGAGTCCAAAGCATTTTGTCACCCTGGTTTGCAACTCTTGCCATGTAATTTCTGCCACACTTGGCAAAATATTTTAATAGTGGAAATTTGTAGAAACTTCTTTCTCCCCCTGCACTGCCTCTGTCTCACCCTGCCCCAGTCTTAGACTCTTTGGGGTTTAGGGCAACTTTCCCCCACGCTAGGACTGATGAAAAGCTTCCCTAATACTACCCAGTTTGAGAGCAAGTACGTGCTCTCCAGAATTTCTCCCCGCCTCCCTGGACTTTGGCAGCCAGCTCACACAGGTCATTTCACTTGTCCTTGCCTCGCTCCACTCTGAGAGCAACTCACTTTGTTGTCATGTTTGAAGATGCCTCTGCTTTGTAATTTATTACTTCAGCCTGTCTACTTGACTTCTCTTTTAAAATGTTTCATTAAGACATCAGCTGTGGACGTCAGCATAACCAGCTGAGCTTACCTAACCACTCCTTGACATCATTTCAGTAAATTAGATCTAATGATTTCCATACACCTCCCCTGAATCCTCATCTGCACTGTCCATGCATGCTCCTTCACCTTTCCTCTCCTAAGGCCACATTCTTCTTCTACCTCCTTTTCTGCTCTTTGACATCAGACTTCATAGTTGCCTATGGAACCTGAAGCCCCAGGATCATCTTTGTACTAATGTGAACTGGAGTATCAGCCCAGGATCAGCTGCTATGGATCTCTTCCTGCTACTCACCCTAAATGGCCATCCAGAGCCCCTGGGTTGTTGCAGGGAAAGTTGACAGCTTAGGGCAGAGATGTAGGATGACAGACTTCTCTGAGGATGAATACAGGATGATAGAGATGATACTAGAGATGCCAGTGATGCCTAATCTGTGTCCTAGACTGTGTCAGGTTTTATACAAGTACAATCTATATTTGTACCACTATGGTATTTATAATCAATCCCAAAGCTCTACTTAAAAGGGGAGTACGTGATGGCTGGTTATCTGGGCAGCCCTTGACTTTCATCACATTGTCTTCTCAGGAATCTTGCTTTATTGCTGCCTTTTATTTTTCTGTCATCTTCATTCTTTAATATTTGCCTTCTGCCTCCCCCATCCAACAAGTCGTCCCTTGTAACAAATATTAGAAGAGAAAGAAAAAAAGGCAGTTCAACAAAACCAGTCAACAAACAGATCAGTTGTGTCTTACTGTATATGTACCACAGCACCACACCTTTTCAAAGAGAGGAGTTGTATTTGTTCCACTTCTCTGAGGTCTAGCTTAAGTCATTCTAATTATAGAATGTTTGTTTTTTTGTTTCATTTACAGCATTATAATTGTGGTATATATTACTTTCCTGGCACTGCCAGCTTTATTCTTCATCAGTTCATTCAATTCTTCCCCTGCTCGATTCCATATTTTTAAATAGATCTTCATATCTATTTAAGGATGCATTGTCCCTGTGGTAACAGAAGGCCCACAAGATTCGAGTTCAGGTTAGGCTTCTGCCTCATACATATTGCTTCTATAACTCTGGGCAAGTCATTTAGCCAACATCTCAGCGCCCTGTAGCCAGTCTCTAAAATTATAAGTTGTAAAGTAGGTGATGATCTGCATTAGTAGAAGGAATTTGTTTACCAGGAATTCCCTATGCCGCTGAAATCACAGGTCTGTACCAGTTTGATAGAGACATAGAGAAGCCAGGCAGTACGCTGGGAGAAATTTGAGAGAGAAGAGGCAGGAGGATCAGTTAGGAGGGTATTGTAGTAGATGAGGCAAGAGCTCAGGGCCTAAACTAATCAACAAATTGGCGTAATTGAACAAGCATTTATTGAGTATTTGCTAAGTGCCAGACACCAGGCTTAAAAATCGGTAGCCTCTGTGCTTAAGGAACTTATATTCTACTAAGCTGAGGGCAGGAGAGAGTTTTACCAGGATTGTGGTAGCTGCAGTAGGAGGAGAGAATGGGTCAAATGCAAAAGATGTTGTGGAGGTAGAAATGACAGGATTTTTCCACTTATTGGGAAAAGTGAAAGATGAATGTTAAGGTTATAAGCTAAATATCTCCCTGAGGAGGAGGTCAAAAACGGAAAGTTTCCATATGCAATAAAACGTTCACAGCAGCATTTTTTGTGTGTGGTAGCAAAGAATTGGAAACAAAGTAGGTGTCCATCATTTGGACGACAGCTAAACAAACTGAGGTATGTGAAATGTCTAATTCTGTGACGTAAATGATGAGTATAAAAAATTCAGAAAAGCACAGGAAGATTTCTCTGAATTGATGCCAGGTACAGTAGGCAGATCCAGCATCACAATACACATATACACAATATGATGGAGTGCTATTAACCTGTAAGGGATGATGAAAATTTAGGAGGGCGCATGTGAGCTGGTACAAAGTGAAGTAAGGAGAACCAGGAGGACGTCGTACACGGTAGCAGTGATACTGTAAGGGCGATCAGCTCTGAGAGACTTAGCTCCTCTGATCAAGACAGCTCCCAGGGACCCCCAGTGAAAAATGCTGTTCACCACCGAGAGAACTGGGGAGGATGCATCTAGAAACAAACGTGATAAAACCACAAACGGCATCAATAAAAGTGCAATTTTAAAAGAGGTGACGAACTGGATACTTGGGAGGAGGTGGTGCCATTAATAGAGGGGAATCAAAAAGGAGAGACAAGTTTAAGTGGGAAAAGGACAAGCTCAGTCTTCGGTTTTATTAATGCTGTATATGCTTAATCTCTTCCCCCACCTCCATCCTTCCCTCCCTCTTGTTTTTGTCTCTCACAAAACAGAAGACCTTCTCTTAGTGGAAGGAATGTCAATGAAAAAAGAAGAAACTGTGGGTGCTCTTCATCTCATTCAGGCAGCTAAGCTTGGCAATGCAAAAGCTGCTAGTATTCTCAGAACGGGTAAGAGGCTACCCATCTTACTGGGACAGATTACAAAATAATGCTTCATAAATGAATACTTTTGGAAAGCAATACATGGTTTTGAAATTCAAGTATTGTCTTTAAGAGATAGCTAATGTTGGTTCTGTGACCAGCTTAGTTGGATTTCCCATGTATTTTGTTTTTTATATTTCTTGACTATGACTTATTTGTGTTTCTCAAATTAACTTGTGATTTTGCCTTTGCACGGCTCTTAGTTCTGCTGTTTTCGCTTTCTTATAGCAGGGACAGCTCTGGGCCTTGGTGTGGTGAATATCCTTCACACAATGAATCCTTCACTTGTGATCCTCTCTGGAGTCCTAGCAAGTCATTACATTAACATTGTTAAAGACGTGATCCGACAGCAAGCCTTGTTCTCAGTTCAAACCGTAGATGTTGTCGTTTCAGACTTGGTGGATCCTGCCTTGCTCGGTGCAGCAAGTCTGGTGTTAGATTACACTACACGCCGAGTACAGTGATGGACGTAGAGATATGTAACTGAAGAAGATTCTAAAAAGTACTAGTCTATTGTTTGTCTTTTTAAAGTGAAATTTTAAATGCATCATTTTAGTTATATGTAGTTTTGACATACAAATGTGCACTTTTGTTTCTTTGTTTACTTCTGTTTCATGTCTACCTTTACTGTCCATTTATTTATAGAGTTGGATTTCAGAATATTTAGAAACCAGTCACCTCTCTCTGTGCCAAAGAAAACAGAATAATCGATTTGGACTTATTTTTACATCGTAGTCCATAATACGTCTTTTTTCTAAGAAGTTGCATATCTTGATATTGTAGCATAGATGTAGATAATCCACTACTTTTCAGACTTGCTATCCTCATATACTTTAGCAGAATACAATCTTGCTTAAGTCTTAAGCAATTCTGAATCAACAAATCTTTTCTTTAAGATCTACATCATCTGCCCTGTAATATTTTTCCATTTTGTTTTTCAGTTACATGCATTTATTTTCCTTTGCCCTCACATAAAAGGAAGAAACAAAACCCTTGTAAGAAATATGCATAGTCAAGCAAAACACATTCATTTTGAATAACTTTTTTCCTTTTGCTAATTTTTAAAATCATCAGTTTTTAATGGTTTATTTTTGTTACATTTTTTAAATGAAACAAAGTTGTAAGAAACATGGCAAATGTCAATTTGTGTGATTGTGAGTGTTAATTGTATATGGTCTTAGAACATCACTTAAATAAGGTCTGAAGGGAAAACAGCCTTGGCCTTTCTAGCTCACAGTGGGCACAGCCAAGAGGTGCTTCATAGAGAGCCTGAGGAGTCAGTCCTGATTTGCCCCATTTTGAACTTCCTTATATCTGTCAGGGTGGGGTCATGTCAAGTACATGGAAATGCAGCCAGCAGATTATATAACTTGGTGAAATCATGACCCTCAGTGGCTCATTTAAGCCACAACTTTAGTAGCTGAAACTTGAAGTCTAACAAAGCAACAAATCACATCTAAATCCATCCATTTCCACAGCACTTTGAAACCAGATTCAAATATGAGTAGGAATTAGTGTTATCCCGTGGCTTTCGATCTGTGCATTGAAATGGATTGAAATGGATAGATATCAACGAAAAATTTTGCTAAACAAACTTCCCTTGTATAACATCCTTCACACACTAGACTGCTGATGATGTTCATCAATTTGGGGGCTCCTTACTTTTGTAGCACTTGAAATATGACTGTATCTTTACTTGGATGAACAGTTATCTCACATTAACGTAAGAGATATAGCTATACAAGAGACAAATAACTTAGTTAACTAGAAAATCCCCAAGTCAATGGCAAGGTTTTAAATGCATTGAGATTGTCATATGATAGACTTACCCTCCTAATCATGTTTTATTAGATCAACATTCCCTGCGTATACACTGACTGGGCAATAAGGAGACATGGCCCACAAGCATTCTGAGTGTCAAGTCAAAGTACTGTGACCACAGATAATTGAAAATTAACTCTCTCTGTTAGCTGTGTGTCTAAGAAACCATTTTGCTTTCTTAGCCCTATATATACACTTACATATACAGAGAGTTTTTGAGAAACTTCAGTCAGGGATTTTAGATGACTGTGTTAAAGAGCTGTTAGCAGCCATGTCTTCATTTCTTTATGAGTAGCCAAAAATAATCATAATAAAAGCCACTGGGACCCAGAGCTTGAGGATTCCTACTTACCAGGGGCCAGGACGGTACAGAGGGAGTTGTTTGCAACTTGGCTTGAAATGGCTTTTCATCCTCCCTTTTCCAAAGCCTATAGAAAAAAGTATATACTGTCATATAAAAAAAGGGTAATATTCCAGTATTGTCTGTCTTTTGAGGTATAATGACTAAGAGCATTTTCTTTAAAAAAAAATTAACTTAGGTCAACGTGTATATGTTACAACTAAATTTAATGAGCAGGTTCATGAATCAGTTTGGATTGGTTCAGTCCCTAAATTCCCTTGATAAGAGTAATCAGTCAATAGACTTTTATTACTAACTGCCCATTTATTACAATTGCCCATGCGCAGAGAGCCTGGTGCCATGCACCAGGAAGACAGAAAGTTCAGGGCAGACACAATGCTGTCTCATCGGGGAATGGGACAAACACATTCATATGTGTTAGAGAATTACAAAACAAAGTATCATGGGAATTTGGGTTGATGAATTCAACAGGTGAAATTGAGGCATTTGACTTGAGATTATTGATGGTTTTTCTACAAAACAGAACATGTGCATTGCAATAAATGATTGATTTGAAGGGTAGAAACCTATCATGAACCCAGTCACATTTCCCTCTTGTGGAAGTCAACCGTTTTTAAGTATAACATGTACATAAAAACAGGTATTTGCATTTTATCACTTCTCTTACTTTTTTGTAAGTACAAACTTTTGTCAAATTATGTTTATTTCAAGTTTAGGAAAACCTTAGTTTGTCTAAACCTATCAATTTTATGTTTTCGTACTAAATGAAGAGAATCTCTCACCTTTAAACTTGTTGCTTTTTTATATTTAAAATAATATATATTTAGGTGATCTTATCAAAATGGTACCTTGAGAAATCATTAGGTCTTATTTTTATGACATTCCGTGGTGACTGTCCTGGGAATGGAGACATAGCGGTGAAACCGCCTGTGCAAAATATGAGCAATCTATCACCTGCTGCACACACCAAATGATTAGGTCTTAATGTAGTCAATCAAGCATTTATTAAGTGCTTATTATGTGCCAAATATAATTGACAGATAAGAAACACTGAATTCAAAAGTGATTCTGAGTAGTGCTCATATGCATATATGTATGTTCATTCTGATCATTTTAATTTATTCTTAAATCTCATTATTTAAAAATATCTGTACAATGCATTTAATTTATTTTAATATGACCAGTTTTGTTTTAATGGGCTGACCTAAATTCTAAATAAATGACATTTCTTTATGTATTGTGCCTGCCTCATTCCTGTTTCCTTGTTCATTTTTTCCCCTCAAGCAAAAAAGTCTTTCAACCCAGTGTAATAGTGTTTCAGATTTTACATTTGTCATATAGGACTCTTCTGAAGGTTATTTCTCTAAAGCTAATTATTTCTTGAAGTATTTCTTGGTGTATTGTTTTTTTAAAAGGTATCAAAGAGAAGGTATCATTTTTGGTCTGATAGTTTGTCTAATAGCAGTTTTAAAAACCCTAACATCATAAAGTAGGCCAGAAACATTTTGAAATAACATGATTTTATTATTCGATATTGTTGAATTATTATTTAATACTATTATAATAATATTATCCAGTACTACGAAATTGAAGGGGCTCATGTATTTACTTTTGTCCATGTACTTGTCTTTGCTGTTTATTTTGATTATTCAGCATACCTCCCCACTCATTTAATTAATCCAGCACCTGTTACTGTGTAGAGCACTTTGCTTAGTCCCAGGAAAGAGACCAAGTATAGATAATAAAGTCTCGATGTCATGGCCTTGATCATCTAGGAGGGACCAAAACAACACAGTTACAGCGGTCTCCCTCTGTAGTGGGAAGGCTGTTTCAGAAAATAGTAGGTTTTCTCCCTCATGGTAGGTCTCAGAGGAGCAAAGAAAGGGATTAAGCACTTATAAAATACTGCCATGTTAATGTAACGTCAGGCACTGTGCTGAGGCTTCTGCAGATGTTATCTCATTTGATCCTCACGACAACCCTGTGAGGTAGGTGCTATTATTACCCCTATTTTATCGAGGCAAATAGAGGTTAAGTGACTTGCCCAGAGTCACACAAGTAGCAAACACCTGAGGCCTCTCTTGATCCACTGTGCCATCAGACGCAGAGGCTGGATCGTTGCTGATTCATTTCAAGTATGGGTTGGACCAAATGGCCAATGAACTCAAAACTTTTCAACTCTGAAAATAACTTGGGCAGCTGTGGGGAGAAATTAGAGGCAGGGAGGCCAATTAGAAAGGCACTGCAGTGATCTAGGGAAGCAGTATGACTAGGTAGCTAAGCGATGCAGTGTATAGAGCAGAGCCAAGATCTGGGTTCAGATCTGGCCTTAGACCCTTACCCGTGTGGCCCTGGGCAAGTCACTTAACCCTAATACCACTCCTGCATCTTTGCAAAGAAAACCCCCCAAAAAAGGTCACAGAGAAAAGTGACTGAAAAAAACCAATCAAGAGCCTGATTAGAATGTGAGGAGGCCAACAGGGCAAACCCTCAACAAGTACATGTCAGTACTCACAGAAAAGAAGGGCTTGGCCACAAGGACTTAAGGGTAGCTAGAAGCCATAAAGCAAAAGATTTTCTAAAATAAAACTAAAATTAAAAGAAGAGCTCTGGAGAAAAAAAAATGTTGAGAGAAAAAGAGCTTAATTTGAGGGAAGTTGGGTGGTGCTGTGCCCAGAGTCAGGAAGACTTGAGTTCACATCCAGCCTCAGACACGCTAACGGTGTGACCCTGGCCAAGTCACTTAACTGCTCTCAGTCTGTTTCCTCAACGGGAGAATGGTGATGATAGTCCTACCTTGCAGAGTTGTTGTGAGGACCAAATAAGGTGATTTTTGTAGCATGGTGCCTGGGACATGGTAGACACCGTCTAAATGCTAATACCATAGTAATAATAATTGCTATTATTACTATCACCGTTTACAACAGTAGGTGGTAAGGCTTCCCTGAGTAGTGGACTCCCTAAGAACAGAAAGGAAAAAACAGGATTCACTGATTCCACAGCTAACAAGAAATATAACAACGTCAAAGGACAGAAAAATTAGGAGACCATGGAAGGTATCAGTATCAAAAACATGGAAAATCTGGAAAACAGATTAAGGAGACAATATTTTAAGAAGAAAATCAAGACCGAACAAAAATCTTATATACCGCATTTTAAGAATTCCTAAAAGCAAACTGTCCGTGTAGAAAGGAATCCACAATCCATCTTTTGAAACCCCAAAGTGAAAACATTCAGGAATGACAGAGCCCAAATCTGAAACTTCTTAGTTAAAAAACAAACACAAATGAAAAAAAAACAACAAACCTTCAGGATTCCAGAAAGCAAGAGTCCAAGTACCAAGGAACCAGAGTTAGGATCACATAAAAGCTACCCTAATAAAAGAGAGAAAATCTTAGAATACAAAATTCCAAAATCTAAAAGATAAAGGCTTACAAACTAAAGAACTTTCTCTGAAAAAGTGAAAAAATAATTCTAGAGTGGAAAAATGAACCTGTAACAGAAGACAGGAATTTCAAGCATTCCTGACTGAGAAGACCAGCTCTGGGTAAAATCTATGATCAACAAACACAAGAGGACCTATAAAGGTAAATATATTTGAGCAACTGGAATAAATGAATACAAAATGTTTACCTTAAGGGGGAAGAAAGAGGCAAGGTTTTCAAGACCCAAAATAGTTAAGACAAACAGGTTTGCGTGTAGTTTAACACATGTGAGAAGGGTATGCAACCTAGAGGAAGTAGTGGGGCAGTGGATATCTTAAGATTACTCTTACTTGAACAAGAAAAAGGAAGGTTGGGTCAATGCTCCTTCCCCCAACACATGGGGTATAGACAAAATTAAACTCAACAAGGAAATAAGCAGGGACAGGGAAGAGGGAGAGGTGATTACAAGCAGGAGGAATAATCAAAGTAAAACATTTCACCCTTGGAGCGTAAATTAGAAAAGAGAGGATTAATAGGAGGAGAAAGAAAAAGTAACAAGCAGTGACCAGTCACTAGGCTAAGTGAGGAGAAAGGAGAGACAGGAGTAGAAGCAGATTCATGATTGATTGGTACTGCTGATCACATTCCTTTTCTTTCCACTCCTTTGTAAAGATGGAGGTATGAAGTAAAAAAAAAAAATATGAGAATGGGATGGAAGGAAATGATAATTTAAAACTGCAGTAAAGCAGCAGGATATAAGACAAAAGCATTAACCCTTCTCTACATATTCTTAATAAAACCCAACAGGAAAAGACAGAAAAAGAAATTTCGTTCAAAATATTTATTCTTGTTCAGCTGTTTCAGCTGTGTCCGACTCTGTGACCTCATCTGGGGTTTTCTTGGCAAAGTGCTGGAGTGGATTGCCATTTCCTTCTCTAGATCATTTTACAGATGAGGAAACTGAGGCCAACAGGGTTATGTGACTTGCTTAGGGTCACACAGCTGGCATTTGAGCTCAGGAAGACTCTTCGGACTCCAGGCCTGGTGCTTTACCTACTGTGCCATCTAGCTCAAAATAGCTATAAAATGTATAAACTACTAAGACCCACAAGAAGTATGTGAACACAACCACAAAACACTCTTTACAAAAACGGATTTAATTAATAGGAGAGACATTGGTTTGTCATGGTTTGGTCATACTAATGTAAATTTGGTGCCACTCCTATCAAACAAAAGGGCACTTGATTTGCAAAGTGTTGGCACAATGCTTGGCACACAGTAAGCACTTAATAAGTGCTTGTTCTCTTGCTCTCCCTTAGATTTTTGGACAGTGTATAAAGTGCTAAAACTGGAATCAGAAGATCTGAATTTAAATTCAGCTTCATACACTCCCTCGTTGTGTGACCTTGGACAACTCACTTCATGGTCTGCCTGTTGCCTCAACTATAAAATGGTGATAACAGCACCTAACTCGTAGGCTGGCTGTGAGGATCAAATGAGCTATTATAAAATGCTTAGCACAAGGCCTTGCATGTGTTGCCCTTACTCCCTTTCTTTCCCACTAGACAAAATAATCATCTGAAGGGGAAAAATGTCAGGAAATAATGAAAAGATGGCAAAAGAATGACCCTAACAGTACCAGATCTTACATCACACCACAAAGCGGTAATCATTCAAAGTATTTGCTAGAAAAGGTGCTCAGCAGGAGCACCTCAGGTAGGCACATAGGGTCCACAAGCACTTGAACAGTACCGTATTGTTTAATGGACTCCAATTATTGGGATAAAGATTCAACAAAAACTGCTAGGGAAACTGAGACAGTCTAGCGGAATTAAGAGTTAGGCTAACATCTTATAACCACAGACCACAATAAGCTCCAAATGGATTCGGCAGGTTCATGCGTCCCCCGCCCCCCCCACATATAATTTTTAAAAATTAGAAGGGAAAGGATGGAAATACTTTTCAAAGCCATGGAGAGGAAAAGATTACTGACCAAACAAGGTACGGAAGGAATCACAGGAGATAAAATGATCCAACTTTGATTACACAAGTTTGAGGGGTTTTTTTTTGTACAACGTTTTAATAGAATTTAGAATATTAGAATAAGGGAACCATGTTTCCCCTCACAAATTTCTGTGATGAAGAGTTGATATCCAAGGAATATAGGGAATCGTTATTAAGAGCCATTTCCCAATAGATAAGTGATCAAAGCATGTGACAAGGAGTTCTGAAAAGGAAACAAAAAAAGCAAGCTGACAACAACTATGTGTAAAAATGCTCCAAATCATTAATAGTACCGCAAATCAAAAGAACACTGAGGTTCTACATCTACAAAACTGGCATAGAAACATATTAATCTCAACAAAAAAACAAGCAGGGATGAGGAAAGCAGAGAGGGAAATTGAAGTAGAACAGTTGAGTTGTGGAAGGAATATCAGTTTTGTAAGATGGTTAAAACAGGTACCAACATTTGAAAGAGCAGCTGTGGCAAACAGCCTAGGTATGGCACCAATAGTACTACTGGTGGACTTGTGACATGATCCAACCATTTTGGAAACCAATTTGGAGTCATACCCCAAAGTCATTAAACCATAAATTCCCTTTCACCCACTGAAATCACTTCCAGACACACAACCCAAAGAAACCAAAGGCAGAGGGAGAATATGCACATGCACAAATACATACAGTAGCATTTTTAGCAACGAACTGGAAACAAAACGGGTGTTCAATTAGTGAACAGCTTAGCAAATTGTGGCATATTAATGTATTATATCAGGCCTAAAATGACTAAAGGGACACGTACTCAAAGAAACCAATGAGGATTTGCGAAATGATATGGAGCAAAGCGAGCAGAGCCGACTGTAACCAGAGAAGAGACATTGGGAAACCTGAGGCCCCAAATGGAAAACCTCTCTCTTGCCTCCTCTACAAGCTTGTTTTGTTTGTGCTCTGTAACTATGACTGGGGTTCAAATAGTGCAGTTTTAAAATGTAGTATGTCCTGTACAGCTTTGATTAATGCATTTCATTTTCTAATTCTCAGATTCAGGAGGATTCTAATTATTTCACATCTCATTCTGGGGGTGCCACAGGGATATTTTAGTCCAGTGTCATCTCCTCACCAAGTTGGGCTCTTTTCTTCTGGCTTTCCTGTTTCCTGCACAGTCTTCTGATCCCTCCTCTCTTGCAACGTAGAAGCACAAGGAATGTGCTAGAAGCCTCCTTGGGAATCAAGACCAGAGGGAGGGAAGTACCAACAGCAGGGGTCCCACCAGCTCAAAGGAAGATCTGACTGGACCAAAACAGCTGCTTTCTACTGGGATCATTCACCCTGACTCCAATAAAATACAAGGTCCTTTGTGGTAGGAATTATTTTAACTTTGTGTTTGGTTTCTATTTCCAATGTCTAGGACAGCAGTGGGCATACTATAGTAGGGCACTTCATAGATGCTGCTTGAATTGTTGGATTTCTGAATGCTTCGGATCACTTTGAGGACACCAAATATTCTCTCTTTTCTTCCTGTGGAAGAGACTCTACACTGTGGAAGTGAAAAGGGGAATGTTGCAGTCACCGCAAAATGTTCCTGCATCTTGTTAACACTGAATAGATAGATATCCTGCTCCCAAATTTTAAAAGTCCTGGAGAAATGACCAAGCAAAAAAACATTCCTAACATAGTGAAGAAATACTACAGGGAAAGAGAATTGTCAGTGGTGCTGTAGATAGAATGCTTGGACCAGAGTCAGGAAGATTCATCTTCCTGAGTTCAAATCCAGCCTCAGTAAATCAGCGTCTGCTCTTGCTGCCCATAAATGCAACAGCCAAGTTTCTTTCTGGAAAATATTTAGTCCCAAAAGGGCTTATTTTCTTCCCTGAATACACCTTAATCTCTTACCCTCCAGATTTTAATCTTTGGGAAAGCCTGAGGCTAGGACCAAGATGAACTGGAGGCCTAGCACAGATGGGATCTTCCTCACTCCAGTGCGCAGACTTCAGAATTATGCTAGAGCAAACAGGTTCCAGTCAAGATGAACGCAAAGCCTAGGACACAGAAGGAATAATGATGACTTCACACTTACATAGGGCCTACTATGTGCTAGGTATGTGAAGTACTCAACAAGTATTATGTCATTTGATAAACCCCTCCCAACTTTAATTTGACCAGGACAAAGTGTCCTCTGTCTTCTGTGCATATCCAATCAGCTGAGTCTCATTTAATTTCACTTTTATTAATTCAAGGTTGAGTTTTCTATTAACAATGAACAAATCATTTCCATCCAGCTGACCAACCCTTCTGCAGAGGTTAAGGGCCCCAAACTTATCCCATTGATGAGATCCATTCAGGGCCCATTAACTCCCAGGCCATCAAATAAAAAGGGACCAATCTCAGTGTGTTCCACAATTAACCCACCTTTCCTTTGCTTCCTCCTTGCAAGCTGGGAGCCTGTGTCAAGGCAATTTTGTTTTTTTAAAAACTGCTCATACAGAAACGCTGAGGTGTTTTGGTGAACTAAAGCTATACATGCTGCCCTAGGAACACAGAGGAAGAACACTAGACTTGAGATAGACACTTGGCCTTGAATCCCAGCTACATTACAGGAACCTGGGCAAGGCAGTTTTCTCTAAGTCTCGGCTTTCTGGGCTGTAAAGCGAGAAGAGAACTTGGACTATTTGCTGAATGGGTGGTTTTGAAGGTGCTATCTGATCCAATCCTACTTTTGTACACCCACATTTATAATATCAGCCTATCTCAGAACAGTAAGATAGGAGTATGGAGTGGGTGGGAGGGCAAAGAGATTTCTCTGAGGTCTTTCAACCCAACTTCTACTCAAACCCCGCCCCAACATACCCACAATGACCATGGAGTCCCAAAGAAAAAGGAAACAGTACCATGTACTATTTGAAAGAGAATTTTATTATCAGTACAGTTGAAAATGACAATGCACAAAAGCACAAGAGGCGACTGCCCTGGAGGGTCCCACTTCCCTCCCACTCAGAATGCCAGGGAGAAAACAGTTGAAGAAAACATGCAATCACAAACAATGATCAACTCTAAAGACAAGAGGTCTGGTCCAAAAGAACCCAACATAATTAATCCAATGACTGTGAACAGCTTCGCTGAGTAAGATGAAGATATTGCCTTCGTAGTGTTTTCATAGGGCTTCCCTTCAGTGAACCAGGGGGGCCTGCTTGAGGGAGATGAGGACTGAGCGCATGCGGGACACATCTTTGGCCTGCTTGCTAGACTTGGGGTTAAAGTCACACAGTCGAGCCACACGTTCCCACTCGGTGCCAGGAGAAGTCTCTTCAACATCGTTTACAAAAGCTTCTTCAGCTGCCCTGTAAACAAACAGACAAGCGTTATCTCACTGTAAGACATCAGACCAGCGAGCCAGCTCATCGCCTTACCACAAAAGCACCTCATCTGCCAGGCCTGTCAAACGGCATTCTGCTATTCCCCCCAAGAGTAAAAAGTACTTTTCTATGGCAGAAGACAGATGTGCCACATCACACCAACCCCCTGTGCACACGGAGTGCCAAGAACTGCTGTGTAAAATGTTGGAATACAGGTGTTTGGTTTAGGATTGCTCTCTTTCAATCTTGACCTGTCCTACACTGTAACAGCTCTGGATTGATTTTGTTACTGAGAGTCAAAGACTGGTACTTGTGTATTCAAGCAGGTATTTAGTGTATTTGGTTATGCTGACCTGCACTGAATTCAAGGAAATTTAGAAATGTCTGCAGACTTGATAGGCCGTCATAAAAATAATGAGCTAAATCCTAAGACTGTAGAGAACAAGGCCAGTCTGAATGGAACTTAAGTCAGAGCCTCCATGCCTGGATAAGCTGTAAACTTAAGCCATCCTCCTGTTGATACCAGGCGGTTTTAAGACAAGCAAAAGAGATAACACTGGCTCTTCTCTAAAGGTCTTTGCTTCACAAGGCAAACCAACCTAGAAGGGAAAATGTTATCTTTTTGCAGGATGCTGCCTGAAGCTTTCTTTCAAATTAGGCAAATGTCCTGTTACTTCAATCAAAAATTGATTGGGGGGGGGGGGGGGGCGTACTCATTCCAGCCCAGGAAGCAGTGGTGGGGAAAGAGACAGGACACAATCTAGAAGGGGAAACCAAATTCATCTACTCCAACAAGCAGTAAAGGAAAAGCCAAAGCAATGGAGATGGAAATTCCATGGAAATGTTTTGCACTATTCACAGGAATGGCTATGTGAGACACCACTGCAGACCAAGCTCACTACAACACTGCTACTTCATGGGACAGACACTGAGGGGCAGTGAGAAAATTTTACTTAACTGTTCTAGGCTGTAGCAAGGATGATTTATGTTTGTGCTTAAAGGTGAAGAGAAGAAAAGAAACAAGGAGAGAAAGTTTAAGTCAGATATAGGAAATGAAAATGAGCTTAATGCAGATGACAAGTAAGCTAGACATGCCCGCACCACTCAGGCTACATTCAGGAAACATGCTGCTGATTTCACTGTGCAGCTTCAGGGCAGTTGTTCTGGATTATCTATATAATGAACACAGTAAACCAAAACCCATCCTTGCCATTCTTTTTTTCTCAGTGTCAGAAATATTTTCAAAGGCAAATCAAACACCACCTGTAAATCCAGCATTTCACAAGTCTTGTTTCAAATCCACTAGGAAGTTCATTACACAGAAAATTACCATTCTTTAAAGTTCCAAAAAAAAGGGGGGGAATTCAATTATTGTGTTTCTACTGCTGTCCTAAGATAACCAAAGGGGGATTTATAGCCTTAAAACACAAAGAAAAAGTCCAACAATTAAAGCCAAACAAATTGAAAGACTCAATTGTCTTGCGTAAAAAAAAATACCTAACGTTAGCCTGCTGCTTATAGCTGTGCCCATTTCATCCTTTGAGTTGGGCAAGGATAGGGACAAGAGAATGGAGATCATCTAGGGGAGAAAGGAAGCTCAGCGACAATCAAGTGTAAGCACATTCATTCATGTAAGATCATAGAAAGCAATCACACATTTATGTGAGAAACTTCTCTGATTAAATTATCTTCTTCCTTGAGGAAGAGACAGAAGCAACATTAACAACAGCTCACATCCTAAGGTGCTGTAGTCCTCTACAAACAGTACCCAAGCTGATCCCTGGGAAGCGAGCAGTGTAAGAACCACTGCTGTTCTATACATGAAGAAGCTTCTTCAGTGACTTGTCCCAAGTCAGAGATGGCAGAAGTGAAAAGCCATCTTTAGGCTGGCTGCAAATTCAGGGCTCTTTTCCCTCCCAGGAAATGACCATGTCTCCTTCCTTTCCTTTATTCTCAATTTCATTCCACTCCTGAGCTGAAATACCTTTCTCCCTCCCCAAGGGTGAGGGATCAATGGGGAAAGAAAGCAGAATATCCCAGGTGCTCACACCCTCCACTCCCACCCCCAAAGAACCTTTGAAAGGAAAAACATTTTCCTTCAATACCTTGTCTTGTAGCTCAAAAAATACAGTAATTAGAGAACAGTTTGTAGATTAAATCCAAGTTATGCAAAATATCCATAATTTATATTGCCTTTTAACAAAACCGCTAAAAGGCAACTGACAGGACCAATCGGAAATAGCTTAAAAGCAAGATAACTATTTTTACACAAAAGAAATACCATCAAAAGAATGAGTTTTGCAACATACACATAACCAATCACGTCAGCGAAGGGTTGTTTGTAGAAAGCTTCATCTGCCACCCTAGACAGCAAGAAGTCCAAAGGCAGGCAAGCAGGCAGGAAAAAAGAGAGAACATTGAAAAGCAGAAAAGTCTAGTTATCAGCATCAGCCTAGTGACAATGGAAATAAGACCTCACACAAACTGCTGAGCTTGCCGTTCTGTTCTAACCCGACTTAGATTTCGCTAGAGTAGCTCCCCAAATTTTGATCAAATTTTCCAGATGGAGTTAGGAAATGGTGAATTATGTTAATCAACTACATTATTCTCTCTGGTTAGTCACTAAAAATGACTAAGGGCGTCAAACTTTTTGCAACTGAAGTAAACATTAAAAGCTAAATTTATAGTGCCTTACGCATTAATTAACAGCTTTACAATTTACAAAGTACTTCACAACAACCCTGTGAAGCAGAGTAACTATCATTCTTGTTTTACAAATGGGTTAACCGAGGCTTGGAGGTTAAGACTTGTCCAAGGGCACAGAAACTATACTGCTTTCTGATTCCCAATGCAGGTATCTTTTGATAACACATTACAAAATAGCTCTCTACCTTTGTCCCTTTTAAAACTACCCATATTATCATTCCTTCCCAAATACTCTAGTTGATTGTATCATGCCTCAATATACTAGTCCACTCAAGTAATCAGCTTAAGGATCTATATATGCTATATAAAGAAAAATATATGCACTAAACTAATTGACTCGGTTGTAAAAGAGCCAATGGATACTCAAACTTAACTGTCACATGGTTACGATAAAGAAAAAGGAGAGTCTTGAAAAGGAGTGGGATGAGGGGGAAAAGACGCTCACATTCTAATGAATCCCTTATTTCATGGATAACAGATTAGAATTATACTACTGCTAACTAATCTATCACTCTCTACACCAAAAAAGTTTGCCAGCCATTGAGTTTTGAGCTTCCTTATGCCTTTTAACTTACGATATTAAAATATCTAGGTCTAGTCAATATAATATATTCAGTGGTCTCCTTCCTACTCTTTTTTTTTTTAATGCTTACCACCCAAGCATCTTAACAAGGCTTATATATCATTACCCAGCTAAAATGAAGAATAACTCTTAAAGGACAGTAATAATTGGATTTGTTTCCTTAAATTCTATCATTTCTATAATCCACAGAGATGATTTCATTTTCTTAAAAAGTCAATGAAGCAATAAAATAATCCTTTCCTCTTAACTTGCCTTAAAAAAGGGCAATTTTTATCAGGATTTAAACAGACACACAAGTAAGAAATAAAATGTAATTTGGTGAAAGAAGCAGCTTGGTAATAAAATACATGATGAATTTTTCTGGAAGGAGTTTTCAAGTGGAGAGCAAAACCATTATATAAACTCATCACTCTTTAACTTTAGACAAAAGAACATCAGTGGGCCCATTTCAACTAAAATTCCTTATTTCTAATCAAAGGTAACGAAACAGGTAAATTCCTGTTCTCTAATCTCACAGACTCAATTCAGTGTTAAGAGATTTAGCCACCCACCTTCTACAAACAAGTAAAGGAGACAAAGATACATAGATATTTCAAGAGAGACCTGGAATTGAAACTGAATTCTGGCTCTCCCGTTTCCCAGGCCGATGTCCTTTCCACAAATAAAGAGAAATGATTTATCAAAATTGGAGAAGTTTTTACTCTTTTCAGAACCTTATTATGAATAAATTCAATCATCTTCCTAGGGAGTTTAGTTATGGATCAGTCACCAAACATTCATTAAGCTCTTCCTATTCTAACACGCAATAGAGACAGTAAAACAAGATGGAAACAGCCCCTGTACTCAAAGGATTTACAATATAAAAAACTTTTTGAACACTACTTCCCCTCTTCACTCCCAAGAGTTTCCGTGGAGAAGCAATGTTCTTCAAGACACTCAGCTCAGTTCTCTTCAACTCAAAGTCAGGGCCCAGAGGGCTTTGAGAAGTAACAACGAGGAATGACTGTAGAAGAGGAATACTGAAAAAGTACGACACTAAATAAAGAGTCGGACTTGGGGCAGAGCCAATTAAACTACTGGTTTAGTTCAGTGCTACATGGAACCCTTGGAGGAAGGGTGAAGAGAAAATATTTGGTGTTAACAAATTATAACAAGGCAGTTGGCTCCCTCAGTGTTTCAAGGAAATGTGATTTCATTCATTATCCCTTCTCCACCAACAAATATCACAATCCCACTAGAACTTAGTGGATGGTCCTCAAAAAGTTGTGTTGGAAAAATTCATCACTCTGTAGCCAACTTGGTGACATGTGATTACAGAGGATGAGGTAGTTTTTATTCAGAACAAGAAACTTACAGGCATAATTTCAAACCTTGTCAATAACAATGTCTATGAGGTATTCATATTTTTTTTTAGCAAAGAAGAGTTTCAGTGTAAAACAGAACAAAAGTTTGTGCTGTAATGAAATACTCTTTGATAGATTTGAACCTGCTTTTAATATCCCTTTTCCGCTGCCTGCAAGAAAAAAATGAATGGCCCTGGTAGATGATGGGCAAGACTTAGGCGTAGGTTCATATGAAAGTTTAGTTCAAATAAGCTAAGTCGCTATTGCTATCAAAACCTTCCAATCAAGAAATGCATAATAGAGTGTCTATGTGGACTAACTGGTGCAAGTATGTTTGATTCTAGGAAGTATACTTCAAAGGGTCAGAGATGCCAAAGATATGGTGAAGTGCCTAGGAGCCATGTCATATGAAGGACAGTTCAAAGACCTACGGTTCTTTTGTCTGGAGAAGACTGGGTGTGGAGAGAAGAAAAAAGAGGGAAAAGAGAAATTTTTTAAGGGTTGTATGGAAGAGGCAAAAGATGGGTGGTGTCAAACTCCAATAGAAACAAATACCTGAAGGGAGCACACTGACTTAGAAAACCAGAAATTAATATTATCTATTATTACATTGTATTTTTAAAATTAGTTTTGTTAGCAATTTCCCAATTCCATTTTAATCTGGTTAGGCTCCCTCATCTAGAGTTTGACACCTCTGTTCTAGCTCACAGAAATAGAACCAATGGACAGTAGTTGTAAGGAAGCTGATAACTAAAGATACCCAATAATGAAACTTTTGAGTAAGTAATGGGCTCCCTCTTTCATTAGAAATCTTTCAGTAGAAGCTGGAAAACCATTTAACAAACAGATTATAAAAGAAATTACTGCATTAAGCAAATTTGACTCAATGAGCAGGGGTCCTAAAATTTTGTGAATAATTATCATAAATTTCCAGCCTCAATTTCCAATAAAGCCACCCAAGAGGAGGAAGTGAACTAGCCAATGAATGTTTTAGAAGAGAAGGGAGAAAAGTTATTTTCATGAAAGTGACAGAACACTTCCTCTTCTTCCTCTCCTTTTAATTTCATAAATCTTACTGTTTAAGCAGTTTGAGAATTTATTTTCTGGTGAAGACTAGATTAACTGAGGTAGAAAGAGAAGAGAGAATTAAAGAGAACTACTGCATTTTTATAGTCAAAGAACAAAAATGCCAAGAGTTTCCATGTTTTCTTCCTTTTAAGGAATTAAACAAAGAAGATGCCATAAACTACGTCACCAAAATTTCTCATAACAGATGAATGGGATCCAGACGAGGACTAGAGGAAAATTTACACAGATGTATTGTAGTGAATGCCATGGTAACCAAATAAAAACACAATTCTATAGCACTCAACTCCTTAAGACCAGTGCTAGGAAACAGAACTAACGCTCAAATTATAGTTTACTTCCAAGTCTTTCTATGTGTACTTGTCATAGGATCACAGATAGTATAATACCCTCTTATAGGTGGGAAATTGTGGTCCAACAAGGTTAAATCTTGCTCAAGTGACATAGGAATAAGTAGCACAGCCAGGACTCAAACTAAGGCTCTGACTCTAAATACCCTAACAAAGCTCTATGTGTTTAATGGTGAAATGAATACATGCAAGTCTGAGCTCTCACACACTTTCTGTGAGCATTTCAATAATCTTATGTACAAGTTAAGCTGGAGGCAAGAAAGAACATCAAAATCTAACTAGCAGGAGGACGAGGCTCCAGAGAAATCTGCACGTGACGCTTCCGTTACTTCGTGTTGGCAGTTTAGTTGTTTTCTCCCCTTTGAACTTACCTGTTATTTACTTTTGTTTTTTGTAGCTGTTCATCTTGTCTTGCATACCATTCTTCCAACTCTTTTATTGCTTTTTCTTTCCATTCTGCTTCCTGCTTCTGAGAATTCGCATCTTTGGAGAAGGAAAACAGTAGACACTTTATACATTAGTTTATTTACAATTTTATTCAAAACTAACAGGCACCAAGGCTTTTTAGTCATCAGCTGAGAATCATCTCTATTATTATCTACTCTAAAAATCACTGTGCTTCACACCATCTATTTTTCCTATGACTATAGCCTACTGTTAGGGAGGGATGAGAACGGAAAGAAGCTTATAGTTTCTCCAGGTTTGGGGACCAAGAAGAAAGCTTCGACCACAACAAGCACAACCCGATTTGACAACCCCCAGCACAATCAGGAAGAACATGGGTGAATCTGCTGTCTCGATCTTACAGCACTGAGTCCGTGTTATAGTTTAAACATAAGCATTCACTGTATGTACAGCATGGGGAACAGGAGGCTGGACTGGGAGGGGAGAACAGCTGTCCAAGTCAAATTTTCATAGTTGTAATATATTCTAAATCAGTGGAGAAATAAATCCCAAAGATAAACAGAATTTCTGGATTATAGGGGCCACAGATTCCTTGCATTTCCCAGAGGCAACGTAGTGTGCTGAGGAGTACTGCGCTGGAAATCAGAAGACCTGGATTTTAATTCTGGTTCTGCCACTTACAAGCCATGTGATTTTGGGTAAAATCACAACTCCTTCAAGCCTCCATTTCCTCATATTAAACAAAAAGGGGAGGGGAGGAATGGGGGTGCACATGCACACAAGCTTTCCTAGCTTACTTCTTTTTTTGTTAATTTTTTTGAATAGCAATATACTGTAGTAGAAAGAATAGCTGACTAGGAGACCTGGATTCCAGGTCCAGCTACGTTAACAACTGAACAAGTCTCCATATCTTTGAACAACTATTTCTTAATCCTTAAAAGGGGTGGGGGGTCAAGTAAATGATTTAAGTTCTAATAACCCTTTATTAGTTTTACTAATCTATAAACATGTGAAAATACCACAATAATACAAAAAATAACAAGTGACAATGACTGAACATACGTCATAAATAAAAATGACCACAAAATTACTGGAAATGCCTTAACTTCAAAGCGAAATCTAAACGACAACTTCCAGGAAAACCAAGGAAGAGCCGGGGCAAGGGCAGACGCCAGGAAAGCTCACAGCAGTGTGACAACGACCGAGCTGGCATAGCTACTCATACTTTCCATGAGAGGTAACATTAAGTAACCTTCCCCTCCCTATGTGACACAATATGTCATTTGGGGGCAGAGGAAGAGCCCCAAAGGAGAACAGAGAAGCTGAGTGCCCAACTTATCAAAGAAGTCACTTGGGAAGTGGCTATCCTGAGAAAATTAATCCTTCTGGAAAAAAGGAATTTGAGGTGAGGGAAGGACTTAGAGGTTTTCCCCTGGGAAGACTGAAATAATCACATAATTTTATTTTTTGGAGTTGTGTCTACATAAATGTTTCTGTATCACTGTTCTCTCTGCTTGAAGTGGATGAGTTTCATTGGAGAAAAACAGAAAACTAATCATTAGATTTTAGAGATGACCACAACTGATCATTTGGGAAACAAAAACAAAAGGTTCAATTACAGGTAAGACGGAAGCCAGAATATCTAGCTTTTTAAGAGATGGAATCTGATTATCACATAAGCACACATACTCTCCTAGGGGTGGAAGAAAGAAGCACAGAAGCAGCCATGAAATACAGGCGCCCTGTAGGAGGCTGTTAGCCAACCCTTTTCAGGGGGTCAGAGGGAAGGTGGGTAACGTGAAGTTTCACCATGTAAAGGAGTGAAAATAAACAGCATCACTGAATACACCTTGCGCTCCCCTTGCATAAACTAATAAAACACAGCGACCATTTTATTTTCTTTTGAGATCTGGACTCCAAATTGTGAACACTGCATTTGACTTACACAGGGTACAGAACCAGAAAAGTTTTAGTAAAATGGATCATTCAGGTAAGGGATGACTCTAATGATTGTGGAATAGAACAAATATACCAGAAACTTCTAGTAGAAAAAGGTTTTATTTCTTACTTCAAGAAGTGGTACTGCTCAAATTATATCCAAGATTTGAACAATTAACTAAAACTTTTAAATTCAGCTTTGAATGTGTATTTTAAAATGTCATTTAAGGGATTACTGGTAACTTTGGGTTCCTTCCACCTCCTTTCCATTTTACACGACTTTTTCAAACAAGTATTAATGCCATAATACTACTTTGAAAATTGTCCAGCTTGACTGTGCTTTCTTCTGTGAATTTTAAAAAACGTTCTGATGGTCTCCCATTTTGGCATCACTGTGCTACCCCCTGTGCCCCAATTAAAAACATACAGCTTCTTTGATATAAAAAGCTCTAGATTTTGGTTTTCATTCCTGGAGTTTTCCCTTTGGAAGGTAATTTCAGAAGATGATCAGTAAAAACTCTTTTCACCTGTTAACAAATCTTAGCAGTTTTCATCTATTTTTTGAACTAGCACCCAGGCTGTTTTTTTTTTTTTTAATCAAAGTTTTCAGAGAGTTCAATGATTCTTAAATTGTCTCTCCTGACTAGTTTTCTAGGTCAACTGTTTTTGGCATCAGATCTTATATTTTCTTCTACTTTTTCCAATCGTTTGATTTTGTTTTAATATTTTTTGCTGTCCATGAAGTCTGATTTCCATTTGATTTACTCTAATTTTCAAGGAGTCTATTATTTGGATAAGGTTTACCACTTTCCATTCTCCTTTCAAATCTTTCTTCCCAAAATTTTAATTTCATTTTTCTCTCTTGCTTCATTTCTTCTATTACCTTCAAGTCAGTCTCAATTCCGAAACTAAAGGTTTCTCCTGGGGTCAGGTGAGGTGGCCAGTCCTACTTGGACTGACCCCGTGCTGCTGTGCTGACCCCCTGGAATTTAAGGTCCAGAGTGCTAGATCTTCAAGGTCATGACACCTCAGAACCAAACACTAGAGAACTCAGATCTCTGGCTCATCCTGCAATGACAGTTGTCATGACCACACTGGTCACTGCCACCACAGAGATAGGGACTTCCACTGTTCCCTCTATGTGGGTTCCTAACCACCCTGGGATTTTCTCACCAGAGCTCCCTGTTCTTGGTGCCTCCTGGATAAAGTCCTGCATGCCACATGTGTGCTTGGCCCATCACTATGTGAGGCTGCTGGCTTGTGTCTATACCAAAGTTTCTTTCCTATTGCCTATGGGCTTCTGGCTAACTTTCTGAGCATTTCTGGGGTGAAAGAATCTCTTACTGTGTAATTTCTCCTTGGCTATCCTGATTGATCTTTGGCCTGTCCCAATTTTTTGCTGGACTAGGTGTGGAGGATCTGATCAATCTGCCTCTACTCAGGCAGCCTCCTTAGCCAGAAGTCCTCTTTCTCACTGGTGACTTTGAAGAGAGCAGTTTCAAGTGACTGAAGAGTTTCTAAGCTAGACTGCAAAGGGTTGAAGTGAAAAGAGAGGAACTGTGGGCAATGAGAGTTTTGATGAGAGAGGGAAGACAATACAGGATGATAGGTTATGGGGGGCAGTAGAGTTTAATGGAAAGATTTTTCTTTTCCAAAATGGGGGTAAACTAGGAATATTTAAAGGCTTTTGAGAAGGAATTCTCTCTCTCTCTCTCACACACCCAAACTTGTGCACATGGGATGAAGGCAGAAGTTAAGAAGGAATAACTGAGAGGGCAATCTGTTGAAGAAAAGGGGGCAGGAGATTAAAGGGTTGTGGAAGGGCTGCTCTTGCCAAGAAGGACTACGTCACTATCAGAGACTAGGGAAAAAGAGGAGAAAGTGAAAAATGTCAAGGAAAAATAAACAGAAGAGGGAACTAACGGTGAATAGGCACAATTTTCCCACTAATGTAAGTGATGACCTCCTTTTTGAGAAGAGGCTTGTATACCAAAGACCCAGTTGAAGTTAAGTAACAAATTTACTGCACATCCAATAACACAGCTTTATGACCTTCTCCAGCTTCTAATAGCATAAAAAAATGAAGTAGGGAGAGTATAGGAGCAATTCAGAGCTGGGATTTCTCAAAGAATGAATGGTAACAGGCTAAGGGGAAAAGGAGTGTGACAGTTTATGAAAGTCAGGTATTCATTTGACTGACTGTAGGAATGAGCCTGGGAAGGTAAATCAAGTCAGAGAAGTAGGTTAAGGTCTGTGAAAGTCCTGAGGGCTGGAGGAGTGTTAAGGCAGAGGGAGATGGAATGATACATTATGGTTAGACACAAGGTGGAGTAAAGGAGTACATCAAGGGACTGAAGGAGATTAAGGAATCATGACATTAAGGAGTTTGTGAGATCAGCAAAGAATTTTAAAGTCCCTCAACAAATGAGAGGATCTGGAAGAAGAGAAGGACGGTGAGTCAGGTGCTAAACTCTTTGAGAAGTAGAAAGAATGATCTGGTTGGCAGACAACTGTCACTATCTGAACAGAGAGGAAAGTTCTGATCCTTTTTTTTTTAAAGGAAGAGGGTTTGTTCAAGTGATAGTGGCAAAAGAAAAGTCTGGAAGTGGCAGATGAAAGCAAGGTATCTCAACCTATCTTTTACGACCTGTGAGTATGTATGAGAGACAGGATGGAAGAGAAATAAGGGAAGGGGGGAGGGAGGGAGAGAGAGGAAAAGAGGGAAGGAGGGAGGAAGGGGAGTGGGAGGTGGAGAGGACCAAAGGGGTTGGGAATGAAGGCGTAACTAGATGTAGTTATCTTCTGAGGCATGGCAGGTCTCAGTGAAGACAGAGAGATAGAAGAAGTATGAGAGAAAAAGGTGCAGGACAGAGAGTCTGTTCACCATGGAAAGGAAAGTCTAGTAAGCACACTGCAGAGGGTAAGAAGAGTTGGAGTAGGATGCTGAGGAGGTAGGCTTGGGGAGAGGCTGTTCCTAGATGGCTGATGATTGAGTAATAAGGGATACAAAGAGAAACAGATGGTAGGAGTTTATTAGCCACAGGAATAGTAGTGGGTGGCAGATGAATACTTTAAAGCTTCAAGTATCATACATTTTTATATCAACAACAGACTGGGTGACTAGATAATAACTAGAATACTATGCTCTCAGATATAGACGAATGGATGGTACATTTATATATCTGTTACAAAATTATAATTTTGTTATCAAATGGAAGCAAAGATAGATAAAAGAAATTAAAATTTCCTGTGAAATTCAAGATTATGCAATCTATTTCATTTTTTGTTTTGTCTTTCAGCCAGCTCTGAACATTAACATGGGCAGTAATGAGATGGAAGAATTTTCAAATATAGGGCTAGGTCTTTTGGCAAGAATGCAGTGTCAACTGCTAGTTAGGTCAGCAGTAGTAATACTCAGATACTTAGAGGGATGAGAATGGAAATGGGACAAGGGAGGAAACAAAATATGCATCACAGTAATTAAACATTTATAATGGAGTGAAGAGTTCAATGCAAAAATGACCTGAAACAATACTTTCCCTCCTGATCTCAAGTCCTGATTTTATCACAAGAGCAATAATTTGAAAAAATTCCCCTTCTTTTATCTTCCTATTAATTTTTAGGAGACTGAAAATAATCAAAGGGAAGTTCTCTTCAAATATAAATCAAACATAACCACCTCAAATATAAAAGAACAGGCAGAATGAGACTAATCTACTCAGAACTAGAACCTCTGTGGAATCTTTGTGTTTCTGATTTGGCCCTTACAACAGATATGTATGTAAACGTGCATAAAGTTTTAGAGCAAATTTTATACTTTGAAACACTTTTCCTCATGTGCCCCTTCTTTCCTACATCTCACTGTCTTCAATACATATGAAACCAAGATATCAGTTATATACAATTAAACACTGCCCCTCCAGTGAGAGAAAGTATCAAGTCAAAGCCAAGAGTCAAACAAGATTCTAAATGCTCCAAATATGTGAACAAACTGGCACTAGAAACTATTACTTAAGGCTAAGTATAAGTATTATATAAATTTGAGCTAAATAAAGGAAAAATTATGTTAATTTTGCTAATATAAACTTGGAAAAGAATTGCAAAAGGATTACCAAGGACTTCCAGACGTTTCATTTGTTCTTCTCTCCATTTACGGATACTCTCTGGCTCTGACTGTAATCTGTCCACTTGGGAGATAGCTGCATAACTATCGGTTGGACCATTACTCTCCTTTACAAAAAAATAAAACAGAGTGTGAGATGATTATAAAGTATGTCAATGCATCAGTTCACATTTAAATTGCCTTGTCCTGCATGGTTTAGTGCTGACACTTAAGAATAATAACAAAGCACATGCAATAATACTCAGGGTGGATGATTGATAGAAGCAGGCAATGGCGATTATTTTAGTATAAGCCATATTAAGGAAAAGAAATCTGAACAAAGTGATTAATTTCAGAATAAAGCAGTTTAAGGCATTGCTGAGAAACAGGAACTAAAAGGAACTTCCTTTTAGTGACCCAAATTTGTTCAAGGTATTAATAACCAATTAGACAAAAATATTTGAATAGCCAGAAAACCTTTAAAATGATTGCTCACTGTTGAGAAAAACTGAACAGGTACATCTGAATTAAATGTAAGCAACCAGATAATGGGTAAATATAATTAGAAAGGCAAATTATGAATTACAAGTACCACATTAAAGAATAATCAGGTACTGGCCAAGAACACTGGAAAACAGCGAAACTGTTCAATAAGCACCACCTAATTCAGTTGACTTTAGAACATTTCAAACTTAATTGTGTCATATATATAACCTGCCTTCTAAATAAAGCAAATAAATGTATCACAAGGTGATAGATCTTCGAGTGGGAAGTCGAGAAGTCACAGAACAGTTGGCAGGACCTTGGCAGTCATCTAGCCCAGTCCAGCACAAAATGTAACACTACCAGCAAGTGGTCATCCATCCTCAAAGGCTACAGCACCTGCTACTCTTGATGAAGCCCACTTCACTTCTGGACGGCTCTAATTATCAGGAAGTTTTTCCTAATATCTAGCTTAAATTTGCCTTTCTTCATCTTTAATTCAGATTCCTGTGGTTCTGCTTCTGGAGTCAAAGAAAATTTAACTAATCCCTCTTCCACATGAGAGCCCCTCAAATAGCTGAAAACAGCTCTCATTTCCCTGAGTATTCTCTTCTCCTAGATAAACATGCTAGTTTCCTTCGATCAATCACAATAGGTCAGCCTAGTCCAAGCCCCTCATTCTGCAGGTTCTGAGGGGTTGCGACTTGCCCAAGGTCACATGGACAGTTAAGAGCAGAGCTGAGATCCAAATCCAGGTCCTCTGACTCCAAGGCAAGGACTCTTTCTACTGAACCACACTGTCTGTCACAGAGAAAAATACCTATCAATATATACATACTTATTCCAAAGGAACAAGTATACCAGAAGTCAAACTAGAACATGACACAAGAAAATGGCCCCAGTAATGGTTTCTATTCTTTTACAGAATTATGAGATAGTGGAAGCTCAGTTAATTAGCAGTATATTTAAATAATCTAATCTAATCTAATATATAATAATATGAAAATTATTATAAATAATAAATTTAATTATATAATAATATAATATATAAAAATAATTTAAATAAGGTTACTGCTCCAGAGATTACAAATAGGCTCTTCCAGGTGTTATAGTGGATCTCAGAGGAGCTCAAGTCCTCAAGTCCCTCATGACATTAACAGGTAGAAAGGCTGACAAGGATCATGAATGTTACCAGAAAAATATAACCCAGACCCTTAAGACCTGAGACTTCCAATTCAACATCTCAGGACTGAGGTGGTCAGTCTCACTTCCACGCACACACAGCTGTTTTCAGTATGACTGGCTTTTAAGAAGTCATGTTTCCATGGATAGGGCAAAAGCCTCATGAATGTAATAAAGAAATTTATTCTAATATAAGCAGTGTACAGCTTTTAAAATAGGTTCATAGAACTCTTAAGAAAGAAGATAACAGAGAACCAATGTAAATTAAAGAACAACCATAATGCTAAGAGCTGACAATATTTATGGAAGAGATTCAAATGTAACAATTATTTTTCTAATGGGGGTGGAAGGGGAGAAAAGGAGAATTTATTTCAGAACATTGTATTCTCTAGTTAAATAAAAACATATACTTTTACCATTTGCATCCCAAACTAATTCTTTTGCTACTTTTCATTTGAATGTTTGTTATTTCCAATTCAGTTTTTAAAACCATCTGATGTTTTATGGTGATAGCTTCATCTGGGTATACTTAAAATGCTCAACCTTCATTAGAAAAGGAAGAGACTCAACACCACTTCCAAAATGTACACTTTCACTGCCCTTTTTATTTGTGAGAAGTGCAACAGGTTCTGTTTGAGTTCTTTTGGTTGTTTCAATTCATTGTTTTTAAAAGGAGAATTCTGCTCCTAACAACAGGAGAGCACTCTGAAATGAAGGGACTAGTAATACCCATTACATTCTGAATGTTCCTGGACAGTCTCAGTTGTATGTAACTAATGAATCTTAAATTATTGTCTTGTGCAAAACTACATATTACCCCTACTTACTGAAAATGGGCAACCAAACAGAGGGTAGAAAATATGATACACTTATTTAAGATAATGTGATAAAGGTAAAAAGATGGGGGAGAAGTAAATAGAATTTCTTCCCTTTGGTTACTGAGATGACAAGTAAGGCAAAGGAAAAAAATGAGTTAAGCCAGTACATGTATCTCCTGCAAAAATACTGGGTACTTAATCGTCTCAACCGAAAAAAAATGTTCATTCTGCTGTCTATTCTCCCCCAAAATTTCTAAGTAGAAAGGAAACTGCAGATCTAGCACCAGCCCTCTCATTCTACAGACAAAATAATTAAAGCCTGATAGAAATCATGACTTATCTAAAACCAACAAGATTAATTAGTGGCAGATCCAGGACCAGAACCCTAAGTCTCAGTCCCACCTTAAAGTGCTGTTATGTGTAACCTATCATTACCACAACTTGCTCTCAAAGTATTTCCACTGTTAATGTGCTAAGCAAATCAAAAAAGCCAAGTTAACAGAAGGAATACAGCACTCTAAGCTTCTAATGAAATATATTGGAGGGCATTTTAACTTTGTTACCTGGTAGTATTCTCCATTCATCACTCCATCAATGGCATCTGTAAGACAGAGGATTACAGTCAATATTGGCTGATCACATATGAAGCCAAGGAATACATTCGTTCGGTTTGTAACCAAACATGAGATAGTACAGTAAGAGGCTCATGGAATCATCAACTGTTGTGAGAGGGGAAATGCATAATATGAAACAACATACACATAACATGGGTGTTTTTGTTAATCTTAGAAATACAGAAGCACTTTCATAAGAAATGCTCCACTGACAACTTCCAACTCAATAACACATTGCTTCTACACAGCCATGGAATTTAACTGAGTATTCAGGAAGTGGGGAGAGGGAAAGAAAACAGAAGATACTGGCCCTGTCGCTCCATCAAGTTCAATAGTAAAACTAGTCTCTAAACCTACCGTCTCTTTCCCTTCAATTCATCTTTCGTGCCACATTAGGAGGTACATGTACAAATGTGATCATGCCCCTCTCCCGTAGGATCCCTCAGGTCTAAATGTGCCAGACGCTCTTCACCATCTTCATCTCTTCCACCTTACTGCTTCTTAGGGACTTCACTGTTCAAAATGGACTCACCACACCTCTCCTACCTACAGAGCACGTTTGTTCCTTTGTTCTAGGCTTAGAATATATACACCAATTCCATCTGCCCCATTTGCATCCTTTCTGCACCTTCGAAAATCCAACTCATTCTCTGAGCTCCAATGCTGCTATCTCCACAAAGCCTTCTGTGATGTTCTCTTAGCCTAGGAAAAAGCAATCTTTTCTGCCTCTGACTTCAATAATCCTTTGTAACTTTAATGTTCTTATTCTGTTTTGCAGAATATAGTAATTTACTCTAGTTACTATATTTTCCACTTTAAAATTAACTACAGGCCTTCCAGTTAGGATGATACCATGGAGGGTCACAGAAGATCTTAATTCTCTCCTATACCACCACAGCAAATATCTAAAAAGGGTACCAGACAGAGCAATCAAGAAAACCAAAGAGAAACAAAAGCAAGCATCATTCCAAAAATGTATGAAACAAAGTCTGTAGAAGTGAGGAAAGGGTTGATAATAAAGAGAGCAAAAGGCCTGTCCTTTTGCCTGGAGATGTTCATGCTACAAGGGGGCTGGAAACCAATAAAGAGCTCTGGTAACTGGGGTTGAAACCCTGATGTCTTTGAACAGAACTGGGAAACAGAACAAATCCTGTTAGGGTCACTGTGTGGGGAAGGAGACAAAAGCATCAATGGAAGTCTTCTCTGAGCACAAGGGTGTCCCCCCAATCTACAACATCTAACTAGGGGCTGCCAGGACCACAGCAGAGATGGAACCAACTAGTGATTGTACAAGGACAAAAATACAAGTATGGAACAAGGTCAGCAAGCAAATTAGATCTCCAGGAGAACTGAGACAGAAATAAAGGACTGGGATGCAGGTTAGGGCTTACCAGCTACTCTATTCAGGTCAAGAACTACATCAAGTGTACAGAGGAAAAAGAACCAAATAAGATCTACCCAAATCAACCAAAAATGCCAGACAGAATGAAAGTCTCAAATCAGGTAGTGAGGCTTGAAATATAAGTTCATGAAGAGAATACTTTCACAACAACTATGGAGAAAGCTCAGAGAAAATAAGTGGCTTGACCATAAGGACTCTAAAAATATGCAGAAGTTCTGAAGAGATTAAAGAGAAAGTAGAAAATGTAAACTCTTTATTAAACCTAAGAATACCAGGCCTCTGTGAAAGCCATGATTAAAACACAAACAAAAACACTCCCTGGATACTATATTTCCAGAACTCATACAACAAAACTTCAACGATCTGTTCAATCCAGAGGGCAATGTGAAAAGATAATCCTTTTCTCTTTCCAAAGTGGTAAGACTTACTATATTTTAAGAAAATCACTTTGGCAGAGAGAGAATGAATCGCAGAGGTGTCTCTGAGAGACTGGAAGTGATGGCACCAGAAAGAAATCCCAAACTGTAAACGCCCTTCTAAATCAAGGACACTCAGGTAAAAGATTAATAAATAAGCTACTGTGAGAACCAGAAAGAGCTGACGTTCCAAGCAACCAAAATCATGCACCACACAGAGATAAACAGACTCATCTGCTCGAAGGTATTTATTTACAGCAGCAGTTTTTATTACACCAAAGAACTGGAAACACAGTGAATTTCCATCAAGTAGAGAATGGCTGAACAAACTGTGTTGTAATGTAACGGAGCACTACCATGCTACAAAAAGAGTGAGAAGGACAGACCAGAAAAAGCTCAATGGATTCACACAAATGTACGCAGAGAAAGGAGAATAAAGACAATTTCATCATCCAGTCAAGTAACAGGCATTTACCACGATGTGCCAAAAGCTGCAGGTGAGAACAAAGGCAAACCATAGCCCCCGACTTCAAGGTCACAACTGCAAATAACTAGACACACCAGAGACACAGAAGGAAACTGAGGGTGGGGTGGGACACTAATGCAGAGGGGGAGGCCTCTGGTCGTAAGCAGTTTAAGTTAGCCTCAAGAAGCCAGGGAAGCCAGGAGGCGTGGGTGAGATGGCGACAGCCGGGTGATGGAGGGTCACATGCAAAGGACAGCAAGTAGCACAACATACCCAGATCAGAATATGTAAAGGGGAGTAAGGTACATGAAGACTGGCAAGGTGGAAAGAGGCTAGACTGTAAAGCACTTTAAATGGAACTTCGAAGTAACAGGGAACAACCACATTTATTAAACTGGAGAAGGTGAGGGGGGTGAATTGGGAGGAGAGGTCAGACCTGTACTTTAAGAAAATCACTTTGGCAGGTAAACAGAGGATGGAGTGGAGGGATGACAAAACTTGAGACAGGGAAACCAATCGGAAGACCACTGGAATATAGCCTTGTACCAGGGTAATGGCTGTCTAAGTGAAAAGGAGATGTAAATGAAAAATATACTAAAAGTAGAAACAACTTTAACTGGACAACACTAGGTATGTGCGGTGAGTATGAATAAGGAGTTGAGGATGACACTGATGTTAGCCTGGGTGACTGGGAGAAGGCTGGTGCACTCTGCAGGGATCAGGCAATTAAAAGATCATTGATCATTTTGGAGAGAGCATTTTTGTTTGAATGAAGTTAGATAGCAGAAGGTTTAGAAACTTGTGGAAATAGTAAAAGATGGTTTACAGATGACTTTCTCAAAAAGGTTAGCTAAAATATGGAAATGTTTGGCATGACCTCATGTATAATCAAAATACAAAGGTTTGCTTCTCAAGGAAGGGGGGAGGGGTGGCAGGAAGAGAATTTGGAACTCAAAATTTTAAAAAATGATTCTTAAAATTATTTTACATGTAATTGGGAAATATTTAACAAAATAAATAAAAATAATTTTTTAAAAGTATAGCCAAGAAGGGATGGGAACAGAAGGCTTAAGCATGTTTATTTATAGCAGCAGGAAGAAGAGCCAGGAGATAGGAAGACTAAAGTTTAGAGAAACAGTAGGGATGCTAGAGAGAACAATCTACTAGAGGAAAAAGAGGAGAAATGATCAAAGGTGCAAGTAGTACTTCCTGTATCTGCTAAGTGCTTTACAATTATTATTTCATCTGATCCTCTAAACCAGGGCTTTTTAAACTTTTTCCACTCACACTCCCTCCAGCACTTCTTAAACTGTGGGCCACAACCCCAACAGAGTCCAACCAACCCTGGAGGCAGGTGCTATTATTATCACCCTCATTTTACAGATAAGGAAACTGAAGCAACAAGAGGTTAAGTGACTTCACCAGGATCACACAGCTAACTAGTGTTGAGGACTGGATTTGAACTCAGGTTGCCCTGAACACAGGCCCAGAACTCTGTCCACTGTGCCACTTAGTTGAGATGAAGAAGAAAGCAAAAGTACTGGGTGAATGCTCTCAATTTTTTTTAGTGAAGAATGGAGAGGTACAATTTCTATGATGACTAATACAACTAAAATAGTAAGAAATGTGAAAGACTTGAAAACTATTATTAACTCAATGACCAGTCAGGACTCCAGAAGAGTAATGATAATCATGAATTCTCCCATCTATCAGCCTATCAGCCCCTTCCAATAATGGAATAAGTGAAGATAAGAACAATTTTATTATCCATTTAGTTCATAAGCATTTTTATAAAGCCATTTACTGTGTGCCAGGCAACCAAAAGGGGGAAATAAAAAAAAAGGCAAAAACGCAGTCCTTGCCTTCTGGAAGATTACATTCTAGAACGGGACACAGTAACTATGTACACACAAAATGAATGCAAGGTGATGGGAGGGGGAAGGCTGAAGGAGGGACTTATTTCACTCAGATCAGACATCTGTGTCCTTCACTCTTGTCTCCTAGGAGGGGGCCCTTCTCCCTGCCAAGGCCAACCTGACACTTGTACCCTTGATCATTTCCCCTCTTCTTCGTCCAGCAGACTGTCTGATCTTTCATCTCCCTCTCTGTTGGCCAACAAACCCGTCCATATCTTCTCTTCCTAATAATAATGGGAGAGGGGCAACAGACAAGAGATGCAGAATGAGACAGATATTTTCAAACAAGGACAATGTGTAGATTTATTTTGCTCGAATACACATACATACGTGTGTATATGTATGTATCACTTTTAAAGGAGAGCCTCTCTTCTTTATTTTTTCCAGTGAAGAGTTACAGGAGGCCAGTAATAGTGCCAGGAAAAATTCCCAAAAGAAAGTAGAAGTTCAGAAGGAGACATAAACAATCTAACAGTGTTAGAGCTATCATCTTACATTTAATATATACTCAAAAAAAAATTCCAAGCTGTAGGTAATATTTATCATGGCAAAGAAATGTTCATGTTTGTAAATTTAATAACAAAATTTTAAAAATAAAGATTAAGTACAAAGGACACAAATTACATATTTCCATTTGTATTATATGCATTCACAGTGTTTATTTCACTCTTATTTCAAAGACAGAAGCTTAGAATCAGGGAACCAGTCAGCACGGGGGGAAAAAAAGAGGGAGAGATATTGCTAAATGTTTTAAAAACGATATGTTGGCTTTGTCAGACCCTCAAGTAGAAACGCTGCTGTCACTGAATTTTGTCTCCTTATCCTCCACTAGATGACCAGGATGTACAGACCCCCAAGCTCTCTAAGAGTAATGAAACTACACACTTATCTAGTTCTCTCCACTTTTAACTCTTTTTACTTGCTTCCCATGGAAAACTTACGTAAACAACTTTAAGACACATACTCAGACGAACAATAAAAGCTAGTTCCAATAATTTACAAGGGAAGATAAATGTGTCAGGTTCCTTCAAATATTTTTTTTGCAGTTCTAACTACAATATACAAAACAAATGAAGGTGGACAAATAGAGCAATATCTGTCACTAAATCTGGGAGCTTTCCTTAAGGAACACTGATCGAACATTTAAGTCACCATTGAAAAGCTTGGAAAAACTTTGCCAAATGATGTCGTCAGCAAGGGGGTGAGAGGTGTGGCAGGTCAATAAAATTATTCCCAACACTATGAGGTAGGATACTATGTTGTCTCCACTTTACAGAAGGGGGAAACACTCAGAGACGTGAGATGACCTGTTGTTCATGATCACACAGGTTTGCCTTTAAAGATGAAGACACTTGGTTTCCTTTAAAAAGGTACTCCACATCTCCACCCATGAATCTATCAGATCTTATCTAGTCCTATCATGATGCAATATTGTGGCAGGAGGCAAATCTAAGGCTAGGTTAGTCATGCTCAAATTCTGAGACAGCCTCTACCAAGCAGGGAAGGCTTGGAGTTCTCTGACAGCGAGTAAGCTGGGGCATGTGCTAGCCTACTGCTACTGAAAGCCTCATCCCCAGCAGGGTGGCCAGTAGGTCATTAATTCTTTACTCTAGGTGACTCATAAGACAGAAATACAAAATGGTCATCGTACACTACGTAACCTCCACAGTTACAGGTTGAATTAAGAGAAAAACAGGCAGAATCAGTGAAGATTCACACAATTCTGAGATGTTACACAAACACTAATTTTGCTGTTGAGTTAAATACAAAGTCTTTCAAATGACTAACAAACCAATAAACCCTTATTAAGCCCCTACCATGTCTAAGATATGTGCACTATGGAGACGAACAAAAACTTAATAATTCCTGTCTCTTAGGAAGCTGCAATCTATGGAGAAGAGATACCACATGAGAAAAAAAATAGGTATAAACCAAAGACATACAAGGTTTTGGTGAGATAAAGCCCTAGCAGCTGGAGGGGGAGGGCAATTAGGATGAAGAAAGCGATGAGCTGGGAGCACATTCCAGGCATGGGGTACAGTACGAAAGAGAGGAGACTGACTAAACGCCAAGTATGAGAAACAGTAAGAAGGCAAGCGTGAAAGAGGAGTCACATATAGTAAGTCTTGAGAGGGAGGCTGGGGTGAAGCTGTGAAGGATTTTAAACGTCAAGCAGAGAGGATGACATTTAATCCTACATGTAACAGGGAGCCAATGGAGTTTAGTTAATAGAAAAATCCAGTCAGATCTGACTTCAAGAAAATCACTGGCAGCTATGTGGAAGAAGGTGAGAGATCTGAAGCAGGGAAGCTGCTGGAGTAACGTAGGCTGACTACTAGAGAGGCGATAGGGCCTGAAATACAGGATGGCTGTGGGAGTAAAAGAACAGGACACGGATGAGATAGTGCAGTACTTAAAGGACACAACCTGGCAAAAGATTGGCTACATGGAGTAAATAGTGAAGTCTGAAGATGATTACTGAGTTGTTCTACAAATTAACCAAGACCATACTGACAGTCCCCTGATACCTGAGGGGCTCTTCACTTGGAGCCCATGAACTTGTTGTTTTCTTTTTAATTTTTTTTCAGTTCTGAATTCCCTCTTGCCCCTCCCCCAACCACTGAGAAGGCAAAACATAAGATACCCATTATATAAATATGAAGTCATGGAAAACTTATTTCCACATAAGCCATGTTGTGAAAGAAAAAAAGCAAGAAAAATAGGGAAAGTGAAAGAACTTGTGATTCAGTCTGCACTCAGAGTTCCTCAGCTCTCTCTCTGGAATTGGACAGCATTTTCCATCATAAGTCCTTTGAAATGGACATGGACCACTGTATTGATCAGAGTAGCCAAGGCTTTCACAGTTATTTTTACAATACTGCTATTACTGTGTATAATAACTTACTAGTGCTGCTCACTTCCCTTTGCATCAACTCAGAGAAATCTCCCCAGGTTTCTCTGAAACCATCCATTTCATCATTTCTTCTAGTATAACAGAATTCCATCACAATTTAACACTATAACTTACTCTCTAATTGATAGGCCCTTAGTTTTCAATTCTTTGTCACCACAAAAAGGGCTACTATAAATGTTTTATAAATGAGTCCTTTTTCTTTGATATCTTTGGGATACAGAATCTACTAGTAATATTTTTGGGTCAAATACTATAAGCAATCTTAGAGCCTTCTGGCCATAGTTCTAAATTGTTCTTCAAAATGGCTGGACAAGTTCACAGCTCCATCAACAAATTTCTTTCTTTACTTTGATATTTCAACAGAATTGGTTTAATTTGTAATTGTGTATTTTTATGTATTTAAAAAGGGTTCCATAGGCTTTATCGGTTGTCAGAGGGATCCACAACACACACACAAATTTAAAACACCTGCTATAAATGAATTTGGAAGACAAAAGTGGTAGACAAATGGAAGGACAGCTCAAAGGTTTTTGGAGAGGCAACTATCACTAATGGATTGTAAGTGTGCTCAAAAGGGTAAAAAGAAACCCTGTGGCTTAAAAAGGTCTCCCACTGCATCTAGGGCCACTGTCAGTCATCCTAACCTGTCTTGCCAATGGACTCTGAATGACTGGAGAAGCAAGGGAGGCTAATGACTTTGGACAACTTTGCTTCAATTAAATCCAATTCACTTGTAAGTCATCATCCTTCTGATGTAACTGATCCTCTTCAAGAATAAAAGTGATAAAGCTTTTATATTTAAAAAAAATATTCCTCTAGTTCTAGTCTTCTTATGTTATCCACATTCTTTAAAATGATATAGATTAGATCTTCACTTGACTTTCATCTTTCTAAACTGATCAGTTCTCTATTTGAAAGCATGAAAATTATTACTAGAAAGAAGTTAGATGATTTTGGGGGGGAAGAGGTGAAGAAAGGGCAACTTTATCACAAATCTTCAGCTCAAGAAAATAGCTTTTCATTTAAAAACTCAAGGTCAAAAGTATTATCCCTGATTCTTAGCAACTATTCAGAATTAAACTGGCTGATTTTACCACCTCCTACAGGAAAGAAACAACAGCAAACTAGAGCAATTCTAAAAGGAACTGGGTCTATTTTGCTTATTAAGTATTCTAGGAAAGACTTTTGAGAATAGAGATTATAACAGATGTTCAGGAAAGGAAAAAAAAATTCAGTTTTGTGATGCAGATTTATGTTTATTACCAAAAGCAAATTCACATTCTTAACTTACTGAAGCGTAACTTTTTTAGGATCATGAACACACCACTGAGAATATCAGAGCAAAGACTGAAACAGTGCTAACAGTGCTAAGGCTTCAAAGGAATATGAACTGACAGTTACTCCCGCGCCGTTCAGCTTTCCCACTTGAAATAATTCAGATCAATTTCCTCCAGGCAGCTTTTTTGAAAAGGTAGCCATCCTCCAAATACTAACTAAAAATCATTCTTCTACTTCTCTGTTCTTGACTAAATATTAACCCAAAGTTTCCATTTCTCAAACCATAATTAACTGGAAACTGGTTTTGTTGAACCTTCTAATTCTGCCTTATGCATTCTTAAAAAAAAAATTCAAACTGATATTGGTTCAGCACTTACGTTACATTCTAGTTAACATATGCGCATAGTTAACACTTACTAGTCTAACACCTCCATAACTTTTCACACAACTCCAAACCATGCTGAACCATCCAGAAAATGAAAAATGTGCTATATCCCACATACACAAAGGCCTAAAATCATACTTTGAGCTGTTTACTAAGTAGTGAGGATGAGCACATGTAGTATTGATCATACTCTTACTTAGACTCTCTTATAACTAGAAAAGAATACATTTGTCAAGGTGGAGATGCTATGGCTATGGAATAGAGCATCCGGACCTCACAGAAACAGTCTGGAACCCTGGCCTTAAAAACACTGTGTTTTAACAACATAGCACCTATCACCAGACCCCATAATATGCAATTCTTCACAGATGAGCTCTGAAACTCAACACACATGGCAATCAATAGACAGAGTTAAAGTTCTATGTGAGACAGACGTCCTCTCCCTTTTTTACAACTACCTAGCCTTCACAATCCTCCACTTGGGGTAGCCCAAAGAGCTGGATCAGGAGTTACAGTTTGAATCTGAGTTCTACTCCTTAAGGCTTCAGTCTCCTGCAGTGGAATGGATGACTTCTAAGGTCCCTTCCAGCACAATAATCCTTGGTGTCCTCTATACTGAAAGGAGGCCTTCCTTCAAATCAAAGGCTTATAGCACCTTCTCTCAAAGGAGAAATTTCTCAATTCGGTAATCTCTATTTCCTGAGGAAATACTCTTGGCACTTTCTCTGCCAGTATAGTCTCCCTATGGAGGATGAGAGGTAGTGGAGGGGTGCTGTGGAAGTTAAAGGTCAGTGAGTATCAGTTAGTAGGTATTCTTTTTGTTTTTCTACTATTTTTGGTTCCTGGATGTTCTAGATCAAGGAGACAGTGGAAGTTACTTTATTTTTAGGACACAATTTCTGTTTTGGGGAGGTTTAGTTCTTCATCATGTTGCTCATGTGCTCCTAAAGTAAAGTCCCTTCTCTTCAACCACCGGCAATCTCACTCTATCTTCTATCACTCAACTCTACCTGCTGCTAACTTAAAAATTTTTATCAACCACCTTTAATTCTGTTTACAATCCACTTTCTGAAACTAACTTCTTCTTATAACATACCTTCCCGGTCATGTCCTGCCTTTCTCCTTTTGGGAAAAGGAATAATCCTTATCTTACCTAGTTCTTCTGTTGTTCAGTCGTTTTTCAGTTGCATGTAACTTCATAACCCCATTTGGGGTTTCCTTGGCAAAGATCCTAAAGGGATTTGCCATTTCCTTCTCTAGCTCATTTGACAGATGAGGAAACTGAGGCAAAGTGTTAAGTGACTTGCCCAGGAGTCACATAGTTAAGTGGCCCAATCTGAATTCTGGAAGATGAGTTTTTTTGACTCCAGACTCAGCACTCCACCTGCTCTGACACCTAGCTACCCAGCTAATTCTTTAATGAAGACCAATTATGAATAGTAACCAAGTTTCAGCACAGAACTCTTTGCTTCTCAAAAAGCTTTTTCTTCAAAATCTGTTCAAGCAACACTTTCAAACTAACCTGGGGTGTGTTAACTTGTTTTTTAAAATAGTGATAACTGTATTTCAACTTTATTGTTTTCCTTTGCATTCCTCTGCATTTTATGCTCTTAAAAACATTACTGAGCAGAGGCCCACAAATTTCACCAAAAAGCTTAAGAATCCCTATTCCAATGAATCCTCTGAGTTCCCCCAGTCACCCCCCTAAAATTCACTGCATATTTATTCTGTATATATTTATGTATGTCTTCCCTGATATAACTTAAGCTTCTCAAGAGCAAGGATTGTTTCATTTTTGTCATTGAATCCCCAGCACCCTAACCTGATAACACAGGTAGTCCTTAATAAATATTTTGCAGAGAAGTCAGGTCATCCGTTAACTTTTCAACCCATTGTAATATGGCTTCCAACCTCACCACTAATCTACTGTCCAAAAGCTAACTCTGCAACTACACTCCAAAAGTTAAGGACCCTCATTTGGCCACGAAATCTGATAGCCTCTTCTCAGTCCTCCTCCTTGCCCTGACTGCAGATTGAAAAAGTCAGCCCCCCTCCTCCTCTTTCAGCTTCCACTGCCCTCTCCTGGTTCTCTGCCTACTTACCTAACTAATCCTTGATATCCTTTGCTGAGTCATCATCTATATCCAGTCTTCTCAGCATGAATGCTCCCCAGGGCTTTGTCATGGACCCTATTCTGTCTCTATATTCTGTCCCCTGAAAGTGTCATCAGCTTCTAGGTATTCAAACAATTTCCGGGCATGTGACTCCCAAATCTATATATCTATCCTTGATATCCTGAATGCCAATCACATATGTTAATAATTTATTTCTTTTGAAGGTAGCACAGTTCTCCCACTAGACCAAGACTGAAAACTCCATCTTACCCTCAAGTCCTAGGGCTCCTTAATCCCATTCAGTCAGTTATCCATCCCTTCTGACACTGAGACCCTCACTTTTTGCACTGGAGGAAATGGGAGGAAGGGGGTGAATGGAACTATGATGTCACTGGTATTGAGAGGTAAAGAAACTTCCTTGAAGAGATGGCTGTCCTGCTCTCGGGGTCTGGGCTCTCCAATTAATCCTCCAGATAACTTTTCCAAAGAAACAGATCTTTGATCACCTTAACCCCCTGCTCAAAATCATTTGGTTGTTCCTTGCATCTAAGATAAAACACAAGCCCTCATTTTTATACTTAAGGCCCTATACAATCTTACTCTAACCTACTTTTCCAGTCTTGTTTCATACTTTCCTACTTAATGTACTCTATATTCCAAACTTACCGCCTAGCTGTTTCCTGAATTCGACACTATCTCTGGCCTCCAAGCATTTTCACAGTCCCATGTATGAGATGTATTATGTGGAGGCTACTATTCCTTCAAGGTTCAGCAGAGGTGGATTTCATTCCAATTACAGTACTTTCTGTTTATTTATCTTCTGGTAATTTTCAAGCCCCAGTGGGATGCAAGCTTCTCCAAAGCCAGCGTCTACTTTGGCCCCAGCACCGTTATCCTAGGGCATCACTGCTTCCCCAGCCCCTTCTCCCATGTGTGAGTTCTTCCTGGGACTCCCACTTGGGGAATGGACCCAGCCATACTTCATCTCACTCCTGGATTTGCCTCTGACTCTGAGGTCTTTGGTATTATACCCAAACGCCGCTATTGTTTCTACACTCTCCTCCTCCTTTTTGGGTTGTCTCTTCCCATGAGGATGTAAGATCTTTAAGAACATCACCTGCGTGTTTGCTTACATCTGCTCCTATCTGTACCCCCCCGTGCTTTAGCAGAGCGCTTGGCACACAGCAAATGCTGGAGAAGATGTTGGCTGCCCTGCCCTATGCCAGAAGCTCTGTGGAGAATCCAGAGACTGGACACAGAGAGTCCCAGTACATGGGATGGGGGATCAGTGAGTGAGAAGAGAATGAAGAAGACGTGTTGAGGTAGAACAGACAGGATTTGGTAGTTGGGTGAGAGTGAGGGCAAGCAAAAACAAAATCAAAAATTACTCCCAGGGTGTGAGGAAGCCCCAGTCCCCAAAGCACTTGTAGGCTCCTCTAGAATTCCCCTACTGTATTTGTCTGAGTGTAAGAGCCATGGAGGTAAAGACCTCCACTCCCCTGGATTTACCACCACCATTGCAGTGCTTTTCACAGGGCAGGCACTGGTGTTTATGGGACTGAACTGGGCTCTCTGGAAACCTGCATCCTGCAGAAAGCGGGTTGAAACTCTTCTCCACAACCGTCCACACCACCTGCTGGGAGACCCACCAAAGGCCGGAGGCCTCTCGGCTGCCCTCGGAAGGCTCTGCCCGTGCTCTGCCCCGAGGGAAGACGCGAGGCCGTCCCTTCGATCGTTCAAAGGGCTGACACAGGCTCCCCCAGGGGCCGGCCGGACACCCGAGCTTCTCCGCCGTCCACTCCCTCGCGATCCCCACGGTCCTCCCAGCTCAAAGGCGCCCCGCGGCCACTGAACGCCCCTCCGACCCTTCATAGCCAGCCTCAGCTCAGCCTGTTCTTGTCACTTCCTGCTTAAGAACAGAAATCGCCCCCTTCCTAAAAGTGACCCTTGATGGGCGGCCGGCAGGGACCTCCTCCCCAGGGGGGCTCCGCCAGGCCAGCAGGGCTCTGCCTCCCTTTCCTCCTCCGTCCCCGGCCCGGCCCGGGCCCGCCCTCCCCTCCCCCGCCCGCCGGCCCCACGGCAGCACGCAGAGGCGGAAGGGCAGGAAAGCCCCGGCCCCCTCCCGAGCCGGGCTGGCCGCCGGGCCCGCCACCGGGCCCCCCGGGCGGGCGCGGCTCTTACCCGGGCCTCCGGGGGGCTCCCCTTGCAGCGAGGCCGGCACGCTGCCGCTGTCGAGGATGCTGAAGCCCTCGTCGTTCTCGATGCCCGCGATCTCGCTCTCCTGCTGGGCCAGGAAGGCCGCGGCCGGGTCTTCTTCGCTGCTGCCGCCGCTCGCCACGCCGTTACCCACCGCGGGGCCCCCCGGGGCAGGGGCCGGAGCGGCGGCCGCACCGAACGGGTCTACCTCAGCCATGGCGCACAGGGCCGGAGCGGGCGGGCAGGGAGCAGGTCCGGGGGAGGGCAGGCAGCCAGGGACGGAGGTCAGCGGCCACTGTGGCGGTGGTGATCGTGGGGGGCGAGGGGCGGAAGCGGAAACCCCGCCCCCAAGAGGTGAAGGCAGCAGAGGGGAGAAGTAGGGTCTGCCAATCGGCAGCCTCGTAGCTCAGAGCCGAGGCCCAATCGGCAGGGACGCGGGGGCGGGCCCTGGGAAAACTCGTGACTCCAGGAGCCGAGGGTGGGGCCAGGAACGCGGCCAATCAAAATAGCGAACCGCCAGTCGGGGAAGTCTCCGAAGGAGTTGCAAAGGCTCGGCACGTGATTGTGAATTTCCCGGGAAGAGCTGGCGAGTTAATTACATGCGTCAGTTTCGGACACTGCTAGTATGTTTCCAGAGGCTCCGCGTGTCACTTTACATTCCTCGTTTCTATAGGATTTCTCGGGGAGCCTCAGACGAGCCAGTTTTCCCTGCATCTGTAACCTCGCACTGTTCCTCTTCCTTCCCCACACCTTCCCAAAACAAAAACAACCCAGCCCTACGATACACCGCACTACAAATGGCAGCCATAGCCCACTGGCTCTTGTTAACAGAATGTCCCAGGACTGGAAACAGGGCGCTGGATTTGAATCCAGTGACCATATGTTCATCAGGATTACTGGAGATGAGTGTCAAGTGTCTGGGGCTACATTTGAACTCAGATCTCCCCTCAAAGCACAATTCCTAATCACTCACCAGTTTTAGTCTGCTCTGGTGGATGGAAAGTTCTTTGTCTTCTTTGAGACTGTAGGATGTAAGATTTTTGACACTTTTCTTTGATGGTATTTTAACAAAACAGATATGTAGGTATGTTCAACTAATTTTGTCAAAAATTTGGAGTGTGTCTTTGTGTTTTAAACAGGGGTGGAGGGGAGGAGGCAACAAATGATAGACTCAGTACCTGACTCCAAATTCGCCTCTGTGTCTCCTAGGGTTGTGAACCTGGATCAAGTACTTAACATCCCTAAACCTCAGTTCCCTTACCTGTAAAATAAGGAAAGTGGAAAAGAAATTATCTAAGATCTCTAACCATTCTACAACCTGCTTCCTACTGGGTAACATGAGAAATTTAAAATGTTAGCTTATGCAACTAAAACATTAGGTTATAGAGCTAATTCAGCCTCTTTGTCTCTTCCTGTTTACTTACAGATTCACAGAAAATGATAAGGTTTCCTGATTTCTCAGTTCTCATTTTTCTAACTTAGAAAAAATTAGTTCAGAGGAAGAGAACATTGGTTTCTACAACTGCAGAAGAAGCTACTGTGGCTAAAGGCTAGATTATTGTTGATACTTTATCTTTTTCTGTACCTCTCCCCTCCCCCATCCTTGCCCAGCACAGTGGACATAGTTGCTTTAAAAATGTGTATTGAATGATTTAATGATAACAGTCACTTTTAGTATCCTTATTTTGTTCAAAAATTGTTTCAGTCATAGAATGTGTTAGCAAGGCATAGGGGATGGAAGACCATCCTGGGAGTCAGTAAGACTTATTTTTTGGTTTGGGTTGGGTTTTTTCTGGTGGGGGAGACAATGGGGGCTAAATGACTTGCCCAGGGTCCCGTACCTAGTAAGTGTCTGAAGTCACATTTGAACTCAGGTCCTCCTGACTCCAGGCCCCATGCTGTATCCACAGCAAGGCCTAGCAACCCAACACTTGATTTTAAGTCCTGTTGATTACACATATTAACCTATGTGACCCTGGGCAACTCAAGCCTCTCAGTTCCCTAGGCCATCCTTTAAAACTATAATTTGCAGAAGAGTTGCTATCTGTATGTGGTAGAAAAAGTTTCTACACTGAGTATTTGTTGTCCTAATGATACCACAAGTCCCCAAGAGACTGCTAGAAGTAGAAGGGTCCTTAGTGATCACCTAGTCCAGTGGTTCTCACACTTTTCAGTGATGAGGATGCTTTTAACTTAAAAAAAAATATTCTAGGGACCAAATTAAGTCTGCTTACAGCAGCTGAAAACTTTAGTGTGAGTGCTTAGATTTGTCAGCAAAGGTCTCTCCAATCCAGTAATTACTTGGTAATTCACTGTCTGCAATTAAAAGAGGGGAAAGGACAAAGCTCAAATATGACATATGTCTAAAAAAGATTTATTGAAGGATATTCTTTGCAGATGACTGGAGTCCAGACTGGTATACTATGGCCCTGAAAATATGCTTCCTAACTTTCCTTTTTCCATATAAGAAAAGTCTGTCAAGTGGGGAGGTACGTACCTGTAATCCCACTCCCAGAGAAGGTAAGGCTTGTATAAGCGTGAGGCTGGTGGATCACTTGAACACAGGAGTTCTGAACTGCAATGAGCTGCAGTGGATCAGGTATCCACACTAAATCTGGCATCAGTATGCTAGCCCCACCCTCACCCCCCCAGGAGCAGATTACCTAACTAGGGGGCCCTACCCAGATCAGAAATGGAAAAAATCATCAGTGGGATCAGACTATGAGGTCACTGTACTTCCTGCTTGGACAAGTCTCAAAAAAAAAAAAGTTCCCTCTCTGACATGTGTTGCAGTTGTTCCTCTTTTCTATTTTTTTTTTTTGAGGGGGTAAGGGGGAGTGTGTGGTGTTCCAGGATGACTGATGAGGGTCAAGATATTTTGTTAAATCCTACTCCTACATCTATGTTTTGGGTTCCTTGAGCACAGTAATTGGTTGAGAGGAATGATCAATCAATTGATATTTAGAATATAGGATTAGAATGTCTCCCAATTTTATTCAAAATTCAGCTAACCAGGGAAGATGTGGAACATCTCATCTATGATCCGAGTTGCTTTGAGGCTATTTGGGAAGGTGGACATTTATTTATGAAGTATATAATAGGAGGTGATAGGGAGGGAGACTGCAACTGGTTTTAGGATGAAGGCAAAGGAAAGTGAGAAGCAAGTAAAAGTGCATGGGCTTGGGGACAGTAGCCTGTTAATTATATGGACCTGAGTCTTCTCCCACTGAGTTACCTCTAAATCACATGGTAAATTCCAGGAGAATGGACTTGGGTTGTTTCCAGCAAGGATCAAAGACCTCTGGTGGAGGTGTTTATAACCTTTTTCCTTTGTGATTCTACATATGAATACTGACTCAGATTTAAGAGAATAAACTTACCAAACACAGGAATCCTAACAGGGTAAAAGGTATCAATTAAGAATATAAATGTGGATATGGATGTATGTTCTGCAGCAAACCATACAGGTTCATGTTTACATTCTGCAAAGGCTAGACACTTATAATTACAAAATTCTAAAAAGTAAACATGTCCTTACATAAAATGAGAAGAAAGGTTATGGAAACCACAAAGCAGACATTATGAAATATACTATGGCATTCAGTTTAACAGTCCCTATAGTCCTTCATCTTTCCTAGTGTATTTTCATTTCATGTGGTGGGCTTAGTGTTTGTTGCTAGATTTAAAGTGGGTGCTATGGAAAAGGAGGAGAATCAATACAGGCCTTTTAGGATCCTCTGAATCAGTTTGCAGACTAAAGCTCTTCACTGTTTTCTTTACAAACCCTCCCCTCTCCTTTCTCTACAACGCACTTGTTTGTTGTTCGGTCGTGTCTGACTCTTTGTGAACCCATTTGGGGTTTTCTTGGCAAAGACCCTGGAATGGCTTGATATTTTCTTCTCCAGTTCATTTTACAGATGAGGAAACTAAGAGAGAATTAAGTGATTTTCTCAGGGTCCATGGCTGGTAAGTGTCTGAGGCTGGATTTGAACTTAGGAAGATGAGTCTTCCTGACCGCAGGCTTGGTACCCTATCTCCTTGCCATCTAGCTGTCAGCCATGCAGAGGTACCAGGTATTACCTAAGCATTGGGAAATAGCTGATTCTTATGGGGCTTTTTTCACCTCTCTAGGTCCATCACTGTGCAGTGAAGGAGGGATGGAGAATGATAATGATGCTAAAATTTATCCCAAAGTGTTTGGGTTTTTATGGGTAGGAGATGCATCCTTGACCAGACAAGGGATAGGAATAATTACAAAAAAGGCAAGAAGTATGCTGAAGGCAACATAATCTCCAGTACAGAGGGCCTGAAGACAGTGAGATCTCAGCCCTGAACTACTGGAATCCCAACAGAGAATAAAGCTAGCTCCCAAGAAGGGTGGAATGTCTCTTAGTGAGGTGAAGGGACCGAGGAGCCTGATGGTGCTGGGACAGAGCAAGGGCCTTCCATAAGGACTGACACTACCCTGATAGCCAGTAGCCTGCTGGAGCTGGAGTAGGAGATAAAGGCTTCTTGGGAGATTGATGGAGAAGATGGAAACCAGTCCAAGGCTCCTGGGAACCCCCCAGGGGAAGATAAAATTATAATCCCCAATATATAGTGGAGGCTCATCAAGATTGCAACAGGGAACGAAACTAGCATCTACCTGGTGATTCCAGAAAGAGGAAATAATGATAGGGCCAAAGCTAGGATCAGTGTTGGGGCCAGCAGGAATTGGAAGCAGAAACCAGAGGCTAAACAGAGGGTGGTGTTGTTTGTCTTAGCTCGGAGCCCAGCTTCCTGATCCCTTGCTAAAGCTGTGGAGGAGAGCAGGGAAGGGGACCAGGAACCAGCTTACCCCATCAAGAACTGGGGCAGAGCAGTGGTAACAGCGTCCAGACTGCAGAGACAATGAATCTGACTGACCTAGGTACAAAGTCACAGTCAGGGGCTGAAACTGGAGGCATGAGCAAACAGAAACCCACCTGCACACCCCCAAAAAGGAAAAAAAAAACTTCACATTGATGAAATACTGTGGCTTAAGAGAAGCCCAAAAAGTAAAATAGAATTCCACAAACTCAGAAAAAAAGAATGACTTGGTTACAAAGCCTCCAGGAATAGATAGTAGAAATGAGTCAGGAAGATCTGCATTCAAATCCTATCTCAGATGCTTGTGTGGTTTCCCTTCCTTCTGGAAGAGGACCATCACATCAGGGAGATGATGACATGATTTGGGAGGGCTGTGCAAGGTCACCAGCCTCACTTTCTCCTCCAGAGCCATCTGAGTCCAGTGGCCAGATGGGCCATAAAGCAGGACAACTGGAGATGACCCAGGATGCAATGGGAGACATTGGTCTTTTTAAGCAAAATGTCTTCTCAAAATCTCACTTAGAGTGAATAGGCCTCTTTACATTCCAGTGTAGGCCATGCCAGCACAGACAGGACCTGAGCAGGTCTTGGGGAGACTGAATCTCTCACCTGTGGCAGTTTCCAGACTTCCGGACCTCAAAACGCTGATGACTAATTGGAAGGTCAGTGGAAAAAGACTGGGACCAGAGTGCAGTGGTCCAGCCCCAGGGTGGTGGAGGGGAAAGGGGGCAGAGACAACAACTGTTTCTGGAGCTCGAGGCCCCTAGATTGATTTTGGGCCCCACCTTCTTTTTCCCCTTCTGACAAGAATCAGAGTCTTTCTTAGAAGTGGGGGGGGAGGGAAGAGATGCAAGAGATATCCGTTCTTGCCCTCCTGAGAGCCATTCTAGACAGACCCAAGGACACATAACCTACATAAGCAAAACACACAGCTCACCCACACCTCCTACACTAGAAAGGTAAATATATTTAAGCAATTAGAAGGGACTAAATGATGATCAAATACTTATATTCTAGTAAGTGGAAAGGTCAGCTGGGTGGCACAGTAGATAGAGTGCCAGGCCTGAAGTCAGGAGGACTCATCTTCCTGAGTTCAAAGCTAGCCCGTGTGACTCTAGGCAAGTCACTCAACCCAGTCACCTCATCTGCAAAATGAACTGGAGAAGGAAATGGCAAACTACTCTAGTATCTTTGCCAAGAAGACCTCCAATGGCGTCAAGAAGAGGTAGACACTACAGAAAAACCACTGAACATCATGAACGATGGGTGAAAAGAGACAAATGCCCTTTCAGAATCTTATTGTTTTCAAGAATCACGGAGGGAATAAAGTAAAAGACAAACGTCAACAGAGAATGGTTTTATTTTGTTTCATTGGTTTTAAGACAGAAAGAAAAGGGAGGGGGAAAGAATTATAGTAGGGAAGAAACAAAGAAGAAAAAGATGCTTACTTTTTCAGTATACCAGAAGAAGAATGTATTAACATTGTGTGGGATGGCTCAGGTCCCTACATAAATCAATTACTCAGAAGCCTCTCAAAGTGATGACAGAAAAGTGATTTATTCGATTCTCGAGAAGCGGGGCTCACCTGTAGGAGTAGGAAAGCCGAAGACAAAGAACAGGACAGTGATTTATATAGACCCTAATGCAAGTCCCTCCTCCCCACACTGACCATTATCCTCATTAGCTGAGAATATGGTCTTACATTCTAGACACGAAATCTAACCAATCCCTTTTGAAATGAAGACATCGAGGAATTATGTAAGTTTTGTCCAATCATTGAGACCCTAATACACAACACAGTCTTATATCCTTATATGGAACTATTCTATTCTAAAAATATTGTAACCTTGAGCCTTTAGGCCTTACCTCACCCCTGGGAGAAAAATTACAATCTGAGGAGTCTTCACTAAGTCTATCCCACTCAACATGAAGGAAGGGATGGGGTGGGGGGAATATTATATTTCATCAACTTCGTCTTCATCTGAAGCAGAGAAAGGAAGGTTGAACATACAAAGAATTCTGTAAAAATACCTTACATTCAACAGGGAAATAAGAGGTACAGGGAGAGTGGGGCTTAAGAGCAAGGGTGCTGTTGGGCAGGGAATAGTCACAAGTTGAACAAATTTTAACTTTGAAGGTGGATTGTAAAGGCAGAATTAAGAGGAGACAAAAAAAATTAAAAGTGCCAATGATTTGAGTCTGGGCTGGGTGAAGAAAGTAAGGTCAGAGGAGTAGGAATTTCTTGACCACTTCAATGATTACTAGTATTGATCAGATTCCTTCTCTTCCTCCTTTACAAAGAAGGGGAGAGAAGAGAGGGAAAATAAATAATAAGGGTATGAAGGAGGGGGAAACGATCAATGGGTATCATTAAAAAAGAGTTCAATGATCTGTTTGTTATTTACAAGAAACATGTTTGAAATAAAAAGTCACACAGAGTTAAAATGAGGGGCTAGAGCAGAATTTATTGTACCTTAGCTAAACTGATGGCAATCATGATTTCAGATAAGGCAACAGTAAATACAGATGTGTTTAAATGGTATAAGCAAGGAAAGTATATTATGTTTAAAGGCACTATAGCTAATGAAAAAATAATACAAATATATGCACTGAATGGCTAACTATTTAAAAGAAAAGCTAATCAAACCGCAGAGAGAAATAGACTGCAAAACTGTAATTGTTAGAATCTTAGTTTGCTCTTTTCATACCAACACAAAACTAACAAAAAGATAGAAAAGAAAAGAAATTAAGGACCTGAATAGAATTTTCGAAAATTAAATTTAATATATCTGGCAATTATTAAATCAGAATTGAAAGGAATATACATATTTCTTACCTTGGTATGGAATTCATAATAGCCCAGTCCTAGACCAGACCAAGCTTAGACCTAGACCAGACCTAGATCAAGCTAGTAGCTTGATAAGAGATTGGAGCTAAATGAAACATTGGTTAACAAAAGCAGGCTTCCTTAGCCAGAGCATGGAAGGGATGTAATCTTGCTTTGGCTGAGCACAGCTTCCCTGCTTAAGTGTTACCCAAGATGAGCCTGAAGTCAGAAGTCTAAGGAATAGTGGCAGCTCTTTGTACTAAGGTCCTCTTTGTAGACAGACCATCAGGAAGTAACATGGAGAAATATGACACACATCCTCTTCTGGCCATAATGCAATAGAAATGATCGGTAAAGGGCCCTTTAAGAAAAAAGGATTCACATTTAAATGGAGACAAAATCATTTAATCTGAAAGGGTGTATGGGTTTTTTAAAAAAAGGTCATGGAAATGACATAATTTAATTAAAGAAAATGGTAAGAATGAGACAACATACCAAAACTTTTGCTGCCTCTCATGCCTGAAATTCTCTCCCTTCTCACCCCACCTGCTCACTTCCTCCAAGTTTCAGCTAAAGTCCCACCTTCTGCAAGAACCCTTTCCCAACCCTCCTTACTGCCTTCCCTCTGAAATTATCTCTACTTTATCCGGTTTATAGACTGTTGTTTGAATGTTGTCTTCCTCGTTAGGCTATGAACTCCTTCAGAACAGGGACTGTGCTTTGCCTTTTTATGTTTCTTCAGCGTTTAGCACAGTACCTGGTACACAGAAAGTACTTAATCAGTTGCTTGTTGATTGACTAAATGGGATGCAGTCAAAACAGCCCAGAGGGAAGAATTTGTAACAATAAACACTCATCAACAAAAGAGAAAAAGAACATTTTGGAGGATATGCATGCAACTAAAAAAAAAAAAAAGATTAGAGAAACATCAAATCAAAAAATTCCAAATAACAGGAATGGGAATAATGGGGAACATAGGAGTGGGAAATACCACCACTTCCTTTACAGGGATGACACCTCAACTTTCCCATTAATTTTACAACCACTTGAAACTTATTTAATATTTGGATCCCTAAGCAGTGCTCCTTGTAGGTGGCTATTGGTATTTTCCTCTTGCATGATGGGGATGCAAACCTTTTAGCATAAACATTCAGGATCGAAGTAATATTATAGGTAATAGATAAGCAATATTTAGAGGTCCAAGAGATTCCACCCAATATAACAGGGTCCACTGTTTTAAAGCAGAGTACAGTCACTTTCACTTTTCATTAATACTGACTAATATTAGGACTGATTTTCAGATATATGGCAGTCATTTAGAATATTCATTTTTTTATATCAATTAAACTCATACAAGGTCTTTCCAAAATCCTCTAGCTCTTCTCTTCTCAGTCTAACACATTCTGAAGGATTTATTTTATGTTCTGACATTTTATTGAAGTTAATCATTTCTTCAATTAATTTTAGTTGACACATTTAAGGTTCTTTACAACCTGACATCATGTCATCTACAAAGAGAGATAATTTTATTCCCTCAATTTCTTTACTTTTACTATAGGTCATTCTATGACCTATAGATAGTATTTCTAGAACTTGATAAAATAATAGTGTTGACTTCAGACATCCTTGCTTATACCCCCTGTTAATGGAAAGGTGTCTAGTGTTTCTTCATTAGGGATAATGCTAGTGCTTGATTTTAAATAAATACTATTTTCCACATTCAGGAACAATGCATTTATTCCTATGCTTTTTAATGTTTTTGACATAAAGGGTTATAAATTTTTTAATTTCATTGATATGGTTGTGTGATTGTTTTTGATATTAATATGGTTTAATACAATGGTCTAATATTAAACCAACTTTAGATTCCTGATATGAATCCAACTTGCTCCTAGTGTTTGAACTTTTTAAAATGTTGTATAGCCTTGTTGCTAATATTTTATTTAATATTTTTGAATCAGTAAAATTGACACGTTTTTCTTTCTGTTTTGTTTCTGCCTGTGGAATAGGTACTGAGGTAATATTTTTTCTCAGAGAACTTCTTATTTTCTCAAACAACTGGTATAATATTGAAATTATTTTTCAATGCTTGATAGAATTTATTTGTAAATTAATCTGATCCTTTGGTTTCTTTGGGAGTTCCTTTATGGCTTATATAACTTGTTTTTCTGAATCTGCGTTATTTAAATTACTTTTTAAATTCTATTTTATTGGCTTTTTTTTAACAACCAGCATTTAGTTTTACTTATCAGTTCAATGTTTTTTAATTTTACTCTTTTGAATAAATTCTGCTCTAGCTCATCATTTTAACTGCCTGTGAATCTTTAAAGTATATGTCATGTAAAGAATATGTTAGATTCTTCCTCCTAAGCCATTCTGCAACCTTTCATTTTTTATGGCTTCATCTCTTTCACTTCATGTCTGTGATTTTTGTAGTTTCCTCCATTGTATTCACTTGCAGTTTTTCCTCTCTTCTGTTATCTCCCTCTTTGTAAAGCATAAGGAGATAAAGAATCTGATCATCACTTGTAATCTATAATTTGATTTATTTATTCCTACTCTACTCCTGCCCCTCCTTTCTTAACTAGCTCATACGCCAATCTCTGGTTCTTTCTTTTTCTTTCTCACTTTTTAACCTTTCTTTTTAATGATCCTCCCTTCGAAGTTAGTTTTTTTGTGACTTTCTTCTTTATTGCCTCCCTTAAACTCCTGTCTCCCTTCTCCCTGTCTCTGCCCTTTTCCTTGTTGAATTTAATGTATTTTTAAAAGAAGTTTAATAGTACTTTACTTTCCCCCAGTTACATGTCAAGAAAATTTTTAGCATTCATTTTTACAAGATTTTGAGTTCCAAATTTTTCTCCCTCTCTCACCTCCCCTCTTCTGAAAACGGTAGGCAGTTTGATATAGTTTATACTTGTGCTATCATATAAAAAAATTTCCATATCAGTCACAGTTTTGAAAGAAGAAACAGATCAAAAGAAAAAAATATGAAACAATAAAGTGAAAAAATATTCTTCAATCTGCATTCAGAGTCCATCTGTACTCCATCTGTATGTGGATAGCATTATCTTTCATGAGTCCTTTGTACTTATCTTGGATCACTGTGTTGGCTGAGAAGAGTTGAGTCACTCATAGCTGATCATCACACAACATTGCTAATACTGTGTACGATGTTTTCCTGGTTCTCCTCATTCACTTTTCCTCATTTTGTACAAGTCTTTCCAGGATTTTCTGAAATCTGCCTGTTCATCATTTCTTATTGCACAATACCATTCCATTCCATTCGTATACCAGAATTTAATGTATTTCTGCATCAAACTCTGTGTGTGGCATGTGTGTTTAGCTTTCCTTTGTCTTTTTCAGATAAAAGTGAGGTTCCTGCAGTGCTTGATCACCACATCTCTTTCTTGCATACTCTATCTTCAATAGTAATGTAAAGGTAGGGTTGATTGAGTTAAAAATTAAGTCATGCAATCCCCCTTAAAGCAAGTAAGAAGATACTCATGCATAAAGTGAGAATAAGTCTTAATCAGTCATTCTTAATAATGGGATATAATTTTAGTCAATCTATCAAAAGCTTTACACTAAGTGCAAAAAAAAAATGGATGGGACAGCCATTGCTGGTGGCTATGTCTGCTCTGGGAGCAAGGACAAGCTAGATGCACATTCACAACACTGCAAAATGTCAATCAGAAAAGGTATCCCATATTTAAGAACTTCTTGTTTCCTCCATAAACAGGAGAAAAGGACTTCCAACAGTCAAGAACAAGAGTTACCCCTTTGCCATGTGTGCTCTTTCCCTTGGGACTGGGACTAGGGAATTTGTGACCTCAAAAGGCCACATGTGGCCTTCTAGGGCCTTGGGTGTGGCTTTTTGACTGAGTTCAAGTTTTACAGAGCAAATCTTTTTATTAGGGAGATTTATTCTGTGAAGTTTCAAAGGACTGCACTTGAGGACCTAGAGGTCCACATGTGGCCTTGAGGCTGCAGGTTCCCCACCCCTGCCTTGGACTCTGTAGTGTCACATACAGTGGGTCATTCTTTGAACTCTTGTGTTGATTTTTGTACTAATTATGCTATCATAGTAAATATCCCTTTCTAAAAGCTGATTAATTCTTGCCCAATAATTCTTATTAATTGATAATCATGGTAGGAAGTACACTGGTGGGGGCTTATAAGTTAAATAACCTTAGAAAGACAAGAGTCATGAAGTCCCTAGAACCATGAAGGGGTGTTCTAGTTGCCCTCTGGTCACCAACCTGAAAGAGCAAGTAGAAGTTGGATCAAAGTCCAGAGTTTACATGGGCCGTATGTTAAAGGTCTATTTTTTCCCCACTCAGTTTTAAGGGGTAAGTTATTTTTAACTGTAAACCTTTTTCTTTTGCTTTTTTGTACTTTTATTTCAAGATTTCCTTTCCTTTAGTGGCAGCCGAATCATGTATGATCTTAACTTGGTATTTTAACTCTTGCTTTGTGGCTGCCAGAAGTACTTTCTTCTTTGACCTGAAAACTCTTTGTTTTGACTAAGATATTTTTGGGAATTTTCAGTTTGGGCTCTTTAATATGAGGTAATGTGAATTCTTTCTAGTTTCACTTGGCTCTCGGACATTAATAGACTTTTTAGATTTTTTTTAAATACCATGACCAGTTTTTAAAATTTTGTCTGAAGACTCTTCAATTCTCTCTCTTCAAGATGTTTTCAAAGTGAATTGTTTTTCGTAGTACATATTTTACACTTTGCTATATGTCTCTTTTTAATCTTTGCATTTTGCTCTGATATGAGTTATGAGTTCTAATTGCTTCATTCTGCTATTTAGGGAATCTGTTACTTAGTTAAGGTTTTCTACTTTTTGTTCTAGCTATTTATCCTCCTTCCAGTTTTTTTTCTCCAGGATTATTTCAATTCTAATTTTATTTTTTTCTCTCCCTTCATTTCTTCCAGCCATTTTTATAGTTCTTGGGACCAAGCAACTTTTTCTTTCCCTCTGAGGCTCTGCTTACAGTTATGATGGAATTACTTTCTTCTTCTGGGTTTATCTCTTGGGCTTCTCTTAATCCATACTATTTCTTTATCATTTTTACTATTTTCTTGTTTACATATATTTCCAGCCTCAGATGCAATAGGCCCTCTCTGTAATTTGCATACTACTGCTGCCTTTCTGGATTCATCCGTTAGTGCTTGGACCCAGTCTCACTTCTATTTCAGTATCCTGCTAGTTCACATTAGGTCTTGGCCTTGGACATCTTCCTCCTTTCCCTCACACTATGCCTAACTAGGAGCTGGTTCTCTCCCCATGGTGGCCTTGAGAGATTCCCTTCAGATATTGGAGATCTCACTGGCCTCGGACCTACTGCAAAGCCCCACCCCCACAACATGTGCCAAATGCTGAATCAGCCCTATCTCCTTCTGTGGCTCCCAGCCCTCTGAGAAGTGTCTAGCTAGGCCTTGTCAACTTGGGGTGACCTTGGGGTCTTGCTTCTGTTATAAAAGGTCAGAGCCAAGATTCTCAGCATTAGACCCTAATTACCAGGGCTCCCCCGATATTCTCCTGGAGTGACCTATTCACAGTTCCCTCTAGCTTCAGGCCCACTTACCAGAGAAGAGCTGTTTTTTTGTGTGTATCCCCCATCCCAGCTTCTGTCCATCTTTTTGTGCTGAACGAGATGAAGGAATTTGCTTCAGTTTCTCTTTGATTTTCTTTATTATCATTCTGTCTGAAACCCTTTTCATATAAGGTGCTGAGGTATATTTGAGAGAGCTAGGCTCTTCTGTGGTCTTATGGATTGTCTAGTTCTGGGAAGTATCCCGGCTTGGTTCCACAGTCCTTCCTTCTCTCTTTCATCTTCACTTCTGAAACCTTCTCCTCCTCCTCACTGTTAAAATATGAGTTTTCCTAAAAATTCTGTCCTTGGTCCTCTTCCCTCTGGACAGTCTCTCCCTTTATAATTTCATCCATTTCTGTAACTTCATTTACTACAATTGGCTGACAAATATTTATTTGTCTCCCAGTGTCTACAGAGTCCCAGGCCTATTTCTCCATGTACCTACTGGCTAGCTGCACCTGGATATCCTACAATAGCCTTTAGAATACATATGCAAACTATATACCATATATGTGTATGTGTATTTTAAATACATATAATGTGTATTTATATACATATATACACAAATATGTGGATATACACTACTATACTATATATACTATATTATATATAGTAGGATATATATACATGCTTATATGTGTCTATATATATATAAAAGAGAGAGAAGGATTTATAGTAGGAGTTATATATGTGTATATATATATATGTATAGTAGATTTATATATACATATGTATGTGTGTTATTTGTACCTGTAAATTCATGTGTGTGTGTGTGAGAGAGAGAGAGAGTGAGAGAGAGAGAGAAAGAGAGCTCCGACTATAGAATGTCACTGCTCCTTGAGGGCAGTGACATATACACAGAGAGAGGACCTGAATTTGAATCCTGACCTTGGGCAAGTCACCTAACTTCTCTAGCCTCAGTTTCCTCAGCTCCAAAGTGAGGGTATTGGACTAGGTGATTTCCAAAGTCCATTCCAGTTCAAGATCCATGGTCCTATATTCCAAATTGAATTCTTATCACCTACCAAAGAAAACTTGTTCTCTTTCACTTTATGGCACCTCCATCCTTTCACTTCTCCAGACTTACAGCCTTATAGTTATTATCACAACTGAGGAGGCAAGGCAGCTGAGCTGTGGAGAAGGCACCAATGGCTGTCAATCAGTCATCAAACTCTTAACAACCACCTACAATGTGCCAGGCATTTTGCTGTGCCCTGAGGATACAAAGACAAAAATGAAACAGTCTTGGCCTCCAAGGAGCTGTCATTCTATAGGAGGATATGACATATACCCACATGAGCATACAAAATAAATGTGAGGTTGATTGGGGAGGGGGGGACATTAACACCCTGGGGGAATCTGATGGTGCCAGAGTCGCTATTTGAATTTAACAAGCAATTGTAAGAGTTAGAGACAAGGTGGAAATGAAGTCAGGGTGTGGGGGACAGCTGGTCAAGGGCAACAAGGTGATGGATTTGGCTGAAAAACAGAGGGAGGAAAGAGTGATATATGATAATGTTGTGAAGGACTTTAAAGCTGAAGAGAGAAACTTCTATCCTGGAAGTCATTGAAGTTTACTGAGGATAGGAGTGACCTGGTCAGACCTGCCCATAGGAGAATCACTTTGGCTTTGCTGGTTTGGAGAGGGAAGAGTCTTACCATCCATCATGGACCAATTAGGAAGCTATTGGAACAATCCAGATAGGGAGCAATGGCACCTGGCCTAGGGTGGTGGCTGCGTAAGTGGAGGGATATTCTGGAAGAAGAAACACTAGGATGTGACAGCTGATTACATAGGTTCCTTTCTGTTTAATCAATCCTGTTCAAGGCCCTCCTGCTTATGTGTCATCTGATCATTCCTCCGCCTCTTATTTCTCATGGAATTTTGCTTAAACCCATTATTCTTGTCTCACCCTCCTCTCATAGATTGTGATTTAATGAGAGCAGGGCAGTGTGGTGCAGTAGAACAAGCGCCGGACTAGGGAACAAGGAATCTGAGTTTGAATTCCAGCTTTACTGCCAATTGGCTCTTTGATTTGAGTGAGTGATCAGCCCTAGGGGTCTGAGTTTCCTTATCCATAAAATGGGGGGGCCAGGGAGGGATGGAAAGTTGACCTGATAATCTCTAAAATCGCTTCCAGCTCTTAGAGGTTATGAAATTAATCTATATCTATTAGTATTCCCAGTGCATTGCACATAGTAGGCTTTTAACAAATATTTGCTAAATTTGACTCTCCAGGACTTTCCTCTGTATTTTATTTAGAATGAGTTATACTTTGTGTGGCTTTTTGTATGTAGAGCCCTCTCTGGGAGAACCACCCATCACTCTCACTCGCAGGTTAGGTTCCCCAGATGGTGACTATCTTGTGTTCCAGGATGCTTTTTCCTGAAACGTCACCAGTTCTCACTTTTAATATTCAGCCATTAGGTACAATTTTCTTAAAGTCAATGCATTTGCTGAGATGGGATATTAGGAAAGATAGTAACAAAGCATTTCCCCCAGTATGCCTGGGGGACATTTTCCCACGATTTCACAGAGTGAGCACACACTTCACAATACACTAGTGGAGGGGCATCAGTTTAGGGAACACACAGTTATCACACCTTGAGCACTGAAAGACCCCATGCCCTTTCCCTTTCTTTGGAGCCCTCCTGCTGCTCCTCCTTGGTTCAGCATCTCTGCAGAACAGTTGTTCACTGGGGCTCTCTGGGCTTATGCCTATCAGCCTTTCAACTCCTAACAATTGGGATTGTCTCTTCTTGATTCATAAAGCTTGTGTCCTCGTAGCTGCTTCCTGCCTCAACTCCCAGCGCCCACTCCCTCCTGGGAGCAGAATCTTCTACTGTAATAATATAGCAGCTCCACTCTAAGATGTTTTAGCAATGGAGGAAAGAGAAATATTCCCCCCCACACACCCCTTCCTTAGGTGAAGGAGGATGATTTCCTATTTAGGGCGCAGTTTTTCTTCCATAACTAAGTCTCTTCTCTGTTGCCAGCCCTCAGTCATCAGCTAATTAGATTACTACTTTGGAAATATCTTTTTAAAGTACTACCAAGGTCTTGGCCAATCCTTGTCTAGTCAATGCATAGAACTGTTCTCTAATTCTGTCAGTTTTGATCAGAATACTCTTTATACTTTGTTTAAGACCGTAAAATTTTGTTTTCTCTGTTACCTGCCCTCTTCTGTGCTTTCATCACTTAGGCTGGAGGGAGATCAGATGACTAGGATCATCTTTTCTTACTCCATTTCATTTATGTCAAAGAAATCTAGTTTTATTTGCAGAATCTCTTAGCAATTTCTCCTTTTCCATTCTAGTGGTGCTAGGATTCCATTCAAAGCACTGCCCTGCTCTAGGCCTTCGCCAGAAGGATTAGAAGGTTTGGAAGATGTAAAGGGTTTCGTGCTCCACAAATCTAGGACCTTTTTGCCCTAAGGATGCTCTGTCTCAGTCCAGAAGACACACTGAGCTGGAAACTAAAGAAGTTATTCTGGTCAAATATGTGGATTTGCTTTGTTTGATTCTGCTTACTGGTTACAAAGAAGGTTTTTGTTTGGTTGGGTTTTTTGGCTGGTTTTTTTTGGTGGGGAAAATGGGGAAGAAGGAGTGAGTAATGATAGTGATGCAAAAAAAAATTATGAGTATCAAATGAAATTTCTAAAAAGTGCATAAAACAGGACAAAAGGAAATTTAGAGGAAAATAGGCAAGTGAGACATTTTCGAACCTGACATGCCACAAGCTGTATGTAAGGTTATTGGAGGTAAATATGAAATCCTTCATAAGATATCTTTATTTCTAGCATTTGCCAAATTAAAAAAAAAAGCATTTTTGAAAAATGAAGTTGCATTGACATTGTCATTGATTCTTCAGGAATGAGGTCTCCTTCAAGCTTTGATGCATCTTTCATGCTAGTCCAGCGTACTAGTTAAATAAACATATCTTTTGGAGAAATATTTGTAATGGCTAATACCCAACAATCTATATGTACCCTGCCCTTTCTTTGGGGACTTCTTAGTTGAACTGTAATCTGTAGCAACTATGGGTCTCTTTTATTTGATCTAACTTTAAATTTATACCAGGAAAACATGTCTAGGGGAAACCTTCAATTCCTAACAGAGTGGAATGTGCATGTTAAATAGGACTCAGAAAAATAGAATCTCAGATGTGGTGGGAATCTCAGAACTTACTTAGTCCCACCCACATAGCAAACCAGCGATCGGTCATGTCCAGACTTCTAATAAGGGAGAAACTACCACCTCATTAAGCAGACCATTCTGCCTCTGGAGAGGTTCCCTTTGGAGAAGTGTTCCCTTGGATTGCCACATTTATTCATTTTTTCTAGTTCAGCCTCTGAAGACCAAACAGAAAGTCTAAACTCTATTCCACATTACAGTCATTCATTTAGTCAACAAATATTTACTATGGGCTTACTATATGCCAGGCAGTGTGCCAAGTACTAGGGATTTAAAGAAAGACCAAAACAGCCCCTGCCCTCAAGGACCTCACCTTTTAAAGGGGGTGACAACAAACTACATACAAAACATACAAGGATGAATTGGAGGTAATCTCAGAGTGAAGGCATTATCATCTAGGGGCACAGGGAAAGACCTTACAGACAGCCCTTGGAAACAGCGAAGGTATTCTGTCTTTCCAGTTTATCTCTACTCCAAGCTAATTATGCCCAGTTCTTTTAACTAATTCTCATAGGGCACAGTCTTGAGACTCTTTACCATCTTGAGGGCCTCCATCTGTATATTTTAGAGCTTAAAAAGTCAGTCAGTCATCATGTGGCACTAATATTGACTATAATGAGATTTCAACAAGGGAGAGTACTACAGCAGGACTGTCATCTCCCTAATCCTGGAAACCCTGCCTCTCCTATTGCTGACAATGATCATATTCATTTTCTCTGGCTGCTGTGTTGATTTATTATTCATATTAAACCTGCAATTCACTAACATCCTAAGATATTTTTCATATAAATTGTTTAGCCATGTTTTCCCTCTCTTTTATTTGCAGTACTGAATTTTTTTTAAGCTCAATTTTAAGATTACATTTTCCCCAATTAAATGTCATTTTATTAGATTTGGCCGAGGGTATAGAAATCTTCTTTGGAATCCTGATTCTTTCATCCAACATGTTAGCTATAATTCCTAGCTTTATATCATCTGAAAATATGATAACATGTCATCTGTACCTTTATCCAAGTCATTCATAAAAATATTGATCAGTACATGGCAAGTACAAATCCTGAAGGCACTCCAAAAGAGAACTAGTTAGTTAGCATCAAACTGTGAATGACTGCTCTTTGAATTCAGTCAGTTCCGAATTCACCTAATTATACTGTACTTTAGCGTTCATCTTCACATCTAGTCCAAGTGAACAGCATGAGTTTTTCTGAAGCGCTTTGCGAAAATCTAAGTTATGTCTAGTAAGTCTCAAATGCAAAAAAAGGAAATGAGGTTAGTCTAGCGTGACCTATTTTTGATGAAGCCATGCTGTTTCTTTGTGATCACCACTTCCTTTTTCTAAGTTTTCACTAAAAATCACTTTAATAATACATTCTAACATTTTGCTAGTGGAATGCTCACTGACCAGTAGTTTGAGGACTTATCTTTTTCTTTTCTTTTCTTTCTTTTTTAAAGGATGTGGTCCTTTTGTAAAAAATCAGAACATTTGCCTTTCTCTGGTATTCTAGAGTCTCTCCTGTTCTTCAAGATTTTCCTTTATTTTCTCTTTCTTTTTTTCTTTCTTTCTTTCTTTCTTTCTTTCTTTCTTTCTTTCTTTCTTTCTTTCTTTCTTTCTTTCTTTCTTTCTAGTATAATAAAGCCATAAAAATGTCATACAGGCATGAACCCCAAGGTCTGACTAGGGTACAAACATTATTAACACAGCATTTGCTCATTAAGGGAGGAGAGAGAGAAACCGCAACCCTTATCCAGAAAAAAAGCTTCTGTTCTGAGGAAAGAATAATCAGGTTCAGGTCCACGGATGAAAGAACAGCCACATCACAATGTCTTAGCTCAGGCTGCTAAGGTCTTGGAGTTTAAAGCATCATGAAGGCATCAAACATTAATTGTTCTTTACATGAAGATGACAAGCAAGGCCTGCATACATGGGGTGTCTGACAGAAAACAGCTCACTTCTACTTAGAGAAATATTCCTAAAATCGAATCTCTAGTTGGCAGGCTGTATCGTGTAGCTCCCAGTTTCCCAGCCAGCTGGGCATATTTCACTATACTCATCTATGGACTGTAATGTTTGATCTAGTCACAGTGTCTCATCCACAGAGTAGTCAACAGGAAAGGCATTGATAGTGATCTGGCAAAAGATCCCCTCTGATGAGGAAACCCTAGAATGAGATTTTCTTATCTGCCTATAAGACCAGAGCCTTAAGCAATAGGGTATATGGGGTCAGACACCATTGGGATATTCGTGGTTCCCATTCTACCATGCTTGAATGTGTTGATTCATGCAAGGTAACAGAAGTAGGAGCACACTAAAGCACCAAATGCATATCGATTGAGTTTCTTAGACTCTTCTGCATGATCGTTGAATGTTATGGTTTTTGTGAGACACACCACACCAGGGAGTGAAAGAAGAACATAGTGTAGTTCCTTCTGTAATCAGAAAGGCTGATGTCTTTGAACTGTCCATCTGGCATAACAGTTACAGTCTTGAATTAGGAGCTATGTGCCCAATCCTAGCATTTCCTGCCAATATGCTGATATAACTGCTCTCACATGTCACTTTGGGAACACCAGAAAAGATAAACAAGAGGCAGAAGTCTTCAAGATATTTCAAAGATTCATTTCACCAATTGTAAATGCCACTAGTCATAGTTATTTAGTTCCAATGATGTGTCATGTAGAAGAGGGCAAGGACTTATGTCTTACCTCAGAAGAAAGAACCAAGAAAAATGGGTGAGTGTTATAAAGAGGGAAATTTAGACTTGATAACAAAAGAAAAGATAACAAAAACAATTAGAGCTGTCTTGAGAGGTGATGGGTTCTTTCTCCTTGGACGTGTACCAGTTTCAGCTTGATCACCACTTTTTGGGTGTGTTTCAGTGTTGATTCCATGGGTTGGGCAAGATGACTGATAAGGTCTCTTCTGGTGCCAATGAGATACCCACAGCAGCCACCATGGATATGCAGGCATATTTTCAGGGTAAATTCACAAAATATAAACTCTCTTTCTCAAAGACAAAACCAAAATATTTATTCAGATACCAGAAAGCCAATTCCCCCGTGGTAACCAGGAAGTTTGTACACATTACCAGTAGAGGGAATAGCACAATGCTCAAGCCTTCCTTCCATCAGGCATCTCCACAAACAAGCTCCCTTAGGTAAAATGCCCCTCTCTCACCCTGGCTAGCTACTCTGCTCTGCTCAGCCTGCTGCTTCTCTCTCAGCTCCACCTCACCCTCTCTTCCTACTGCACCCTTCCTACTCCATCTGTTAGGCAAGCTCCTCCCAACTTGGGCTTCATGTGACTCAGGTTGTGGGCTGGGCCAAAGCTCAAAGCAGGTTACATGGGACTATTAAGGGGCAGGGAAGATCTTCAAATATCCTTAACTTTATACCTTCCCCCTCTCAGATGTATTGAGTCTATAACTTGAACTCTTTAGGTATAGCCAGATGCTTGTTTACTGTCTCCATATTTATCTTGGGCAGAAACTTCCAATTATCCACTTAGATCAATAATGATAACACATATTATCATTTACAGCTTTGGAAAGCATTATATATGTATGATCTCACTTGAATCTTATTCAGTGCGGTAAAAACAAGGTTCACTACCCGCATTTTATAGTCAAGCACTTTTCCACCCTCAGAAATATATGTCTGCGGGTGAATGTGTTGTACCTTCCTTTCTTCAGATTACCTTAAGAAATTTTAATTTGAAATTTTCATGGTTACATATGTTCACAAACTTCTGTCTTCCCAAAATCATAAAATTTGATTTTAAGGGATAGGAAGAAAATAAGTTATCCAGAGTTTATATTTATTTAGGGCTTTCAGATAGACAAAGCACTTTTCTCACAACCAAGTAGGCAGCACACAGGTAGCTAGCATCTCTTCTCTTTTTTTTGTCCTTGTAAATAGTTTCTGTAACATTGGAGTTAATTATTTTTGGAATTTTAGATTGAAGCTACATAAATCCATCTGGTTTTGTTTTTTTCCTTCTTCTTTAGGAACTCATTTATCGTTTGCTTAATTTCTTTTCCTGAGACATGGTTATTCAAATTCTGTTTCTGGGTATTTTATATTTTTGTTAATATTCATTTCAGTTCAGTCATGAATTTTGTTCACATGCAGTTGGACAAAAGAATTTTAATAATTCCCTTTATTTCCTGTTTATCTGTTGTGAATTCTTTTTCATTTTTGTTATTAGCAATTTAGTTTTCCTCTTTTTAAAAAATCTGATAAGATGTTTATATTATTAGCTTTTTTAAGTTCATAGTTTTATTTGTCAATTCCATTGGGGATTTTTGATTTTCAGTTTTATTCATTTCTTCTTTGATTTTTCAGAATTTCTATCCTTGTGTCAAGTTGGGGTTTGTTGCTTTTCTGCTTTTTTAGTTGATGTTTCATTAAGTAACTGGTCTGTTCCCTTAATCCTTTGTTGATATGTATGCTGTTGTTTAGTTATTCAGCTTTTCAGTCCTGTCTAACTCTTCGTGACTTCATTTGGGTTTTTCATGGCAAAGATGCTGGAGTAGTTTGCCATTTCCTTCTCCAGCTCATTTTAGAGATGAAGAAACTGAGGCAAACAAGGTTAAGTGACCTGCCTAGGATTACACAGCTAGTAAAAATTTGAGTGCAGTTTTGAACTCAGGAAGATGAGCCTTGCTGACTCCAGCCTGCCCCTCTATCCACTGGGTCACCTAGCTGCCTCGATGTAAATGTAGAGAGACGTCAATTTCCCCCTGAGGAATGCTTTGGCTGAGTCCCAACATTTGTGGTATGGTCTCTCGTTTTGTTCTTTTGTTAATGAAATTATTCATTATTTCTATGATTTGTTCTTTGATTCATATATTATTTAGCAACAAATTATTAAATAAATAAATAATCGAATAAATAAATAAAATATCTCTGTTTCAGGTTGAATCCTTTCTTCAGAAGTCTTTATTAATTATGATTTTATAGTGTTGTGCTCAGTAAAGGATTCATTTAATATGTCTTTTTTTAGAATACAAAATTTTTATGCATTTTTTGACGATTTACAATTACCCTAGAATAAACCCATACTATTTTTGTGAAAAAATCTTGAGCCAAGATTATTCCTTTAGAACTTCTTTTCAATTTCTTGATTCCTGAATCCCACCTATTACTGCCATTAACTGAACTGTCCTGAGTTTGCATTAAGGGGATCCTCACTCCCCAAACAAGCCACATTCAAGGTTTTTAAGGTAAACAGGTATGCTTTTTTCTATTAGTCTGCAAAGATGACAAATTTTGCTCAACCTTGGGGCAATTTTGGCTTGTTCAACTAGTCTTCCCTCAATTTGCAGTCTCACTGTTAAGATGTTCAACAAATTCTCTGCTCTTTTAACACTACCCTCCCTCCTTCAAATCAGCTGCAAAGTAGCTGAAAAGTTATTGTAGAGAAAGAGGGCTAAAGAAATTAAGTTAACAGTTATTTCCCAGAATTAGTGGTGCTTCTGACACAAAAATTTTCCGGACCAAAAAACGAAGAGCCTCTGTTGTTGTCAAATGTTAAATTTATTGCAGTATTTTCCTCTATGACTTTTAACTTGCTGGGCATTCAACAGCACCACTCTTGATGTCATCAATTACCTCATGAGGATGTCTGCCATTAACATTATAGCCCACACACTGGGCTGTTCCAAGTATCTCTTTAATGGTTGCAGAGAGATATCTTGCCAAGGATCGGTGCCTTATCTGTCAAGCAATGTTGACAGTCTTATCGAGACTGATGTTTCCATTGTGTTTAATATTTTTCTGCTTCTTTCTGTCCAGAAGAGGCTCCTTTAGGGCGTTGATGATCAAGGCTGAGGCACAAGGTACAACCTCAATCTGAGTCTTTCTGTTATGAATGGTAAGTTTCTCTGTGATCCTTAACCCTTTCCAGTCACCAGTTGTCTTGGCAATGTCATCACCAACCTTTTGGTAAGACAAATCCAAGGGACCAATATTGGGAGCCAGAGCTGATGTGGCACCAACTTCACCAGTGCCCCTTAAAAACATGACTTTAATTTCCTTAGAGTCAAACTTGGGTGGCATGGCAGTGACAAAGGTGGAGATTTGGCATAGATGCTGCGGGATGGTGGCTGGTGTTGGATGAATCTGAATTCAGGATGACCAAAAGAAATTGCACTTTCACCATCACAAGTTAGAGGTCAAAAGCTAATAAATCTGTTTTTTTTTTTGTATCTATTAAGTTTTTGTGAACTATCTCATGGTGAATTTTTGCAAAGTTGCCATGTACAGCTAAAAATTTTATACTCCTTTAGATTCCTACTCAGTAATCATCAGAGAGAGATGTAACTTTTCTAAATTTCTACTCAGGTTCCTAACTTTTTCTTGGTTTTTCTTTTTTTTTCTTTTTTCTTGATTATATTTTTTTTTTATTTAACTTTTAACATTCATTTTCACAAAATTTTGGGTTCCAAATTTTCTCCCTTTTTATCCCCTCCCCCCACCCCAAAACACCGAGCATTCTAATTGCCCCTATCACCAATCTGCTGTCTCTTCTATCATCCCTCTCTGCCCTTGTCTCCATCTTCTCTTTTGACCTGTAGGGCCAGATAACTTTCTATACCCCTTTACCTGTGTTTCTTATCTCCTAGTGGCAAAAACAGTACTCGACAGTTGTTCCTAAAATTTTGAGTTCCAACTTCTTTACCTCCCTCCCTCCCCACCCCTTCCTTTTGGAAGGCAGGCAATTCAATATAAGCCAAATCTGTGTAGTTTTGCAAATGACTCCCATAATAGTCGTGTTGTATTAGACTAACTATATTTCCCTCCATCCTATCCTGTCCCCCATTACTTCTGTTCTCTCTTTTGATCCTGTCCTTCCCCATGAGTATCAACCTCAAATTGCTCCATCCTCCCCATGCCCTCCCTTCCATCATCCCCCCCACCCTGCTTATCCCCTTATCCCCCAGTTACCTGTATTGTAAGATAGGTTTTCATACCAAAATGAATGTGCAATTTATTACTTCCTTTAGTGGAATGTGATGAGAGTAAACTTCATGTTTTCTCTCACCTCCCCTCTTTATCCCTCCACTAATAAGTCTTTTGCTTGCCTCTTTTATGAGAGATAATTTGCCCCATTCCATTTCTCCCTTTCTCCTCCCAATATATTTCTCTCTCACTGCTTGATTTCATTTTTTTAAGATATGATCCCATCCTCTTCAATTCACTCTGTGCACTCTGTCTCTATGTGTGTGTGCATGTGCATGTGTGTGTGTGTAATCCCACCCAGTACCCAGATACTGAAATGTTTCAAGAGTTACAAATATTGTCTTTCCATGTAGGAATGTAAACAGTTCAACTTTAGTAAGTCCCTTATGACTTCTCTTTGCTGTTCACCTTTTCATGCTTCTCTTCATTCTTGTGTTTGAAAGTCAAATTTTCCTTTCAGCTCTGGTCTTTTCATCAAGAATGCTTGAAAGTCCTCTATTTCATTGAAAGACCAATTTTCCCCCTGAAGTATTATACTCAGTTTTGCTGGGTAGGTGATTCTTGGTTTTAGTCCTAGTTCCTTTGACTTCTGGAATATCCTATTCGACGCCCTTCGATCCTTAATGTAGAAGCTGCTAGATCTTGTGTTATCCTGATTGTATTTCCACAATACTTGAATTGTTTCTTTCTAGCTGCTTGCAATATTTTCTCCTTGACCTGGGAACTCTGGAATTTGGCCACAATGTTCCTAGGAGTTTCTCTTTTTGGATTTCTTTCAGGAGGTGTTCTGTGGATTCCTTGAAGACTTATTTTGCCCTCTGGTTCTAGAATCTCAGGGCAGTTTTCCTCGATAATTTCATGAAAGATGATATCTAGGCTCTTTTTTTGATCATGGCTTTCAGGTAGGCCCATAATTTTTAAATTGTCTCCCCTGGATCTATTCTCCAGGTCAGTGGTTTTTCCAATGAGATATTTCACATTATCTTCCATGTTTTCATTCTTTTGGTTTTGTTTTGTGATTTCTTGGTTTCTCATAAAGTCATTAGCCTCCATCTGTTCCATTCTAATTTTGAAAGAACTATTTTCTTCAGTGAGCTTTTGAACCTCCTTTTCCATTTGGCTAATTCTGCTTTTGAAAGCATTCTTCTCCTCATTGGCTTTTTGAACCTCTTTTGCCAATTGAGTTAGCCTATTTTTCAAGGTGTTATTTTCTTCAGCATTTTTTTGGGTCTCCTTTAGCAGGGTGCTGACCTGCTGTTCATGCTTTGACTGCATGTCTCTCATTTCTCTTCCCAGCTTTTCCTCCACCTCTCTAACTTGATTTTCAAAATTCTTTTTGAGCTCTTCCATGGCCTGAGCCCATTGAGTGGGCTGGGATACAGAAGCCTTGACTTCTGTGTCTTTCCCTGATGGTAAGCATTGTTTTTCATCAGAAAGGAAGGGAGGAAATGCCTGTTCACCAAGAAAATAACCTTCTATAGTCTTATTTCTTTTCCCTTTTCTGGGCATTTTCCCAGCCAGTGACTTGACTTCTGAATATTCTCTTCACACCCACTTGCCTCCAGATCCTCCCAGCCAGCACTTGGGGTCTGAGATTCAAATGCTGCTTCCCAACCTCAGGGCTTTGGGCGGGGACAGGGCTGCTATTCAGTGTGAGATTAAGTTCAGCTGCTCAGGTGGGGGCAGGGCCTCCTCTCGGGCTCAGTTCCCTCAGGAGGTTTATGCAGAGACCTTCAACAATGGATCGGGGCTCCTGCCTGCTTGGGGAGTCCCGGTCTGCTCCCACCTCTGCTGTTGCCTCCCGAGGGGGCCTGAGTTATGGGGGCACCTCACTCCCCTCTCAACCTGCCAAAGAGACCCTCTCACCGACCCCCGTCACCTGTGGGTGGAGGGACCCCCGCAGCCGCTGGAGATTCCATCCCTGAAACCTGCTCGGATCTGCTCCTCTCGGTGCCGCAGCCATGGCAGGGCTGGGCTGGACTCCATGTCCGCAGCCCAATGGACCTTTTGCAAGAGGTTTTCAGGCTTTCTGGAACAGAAATCTCCTCTGCTCCACCATTCTGTGGCCTCTGCTGCTCCAGAATTCGCTGGGAGTTCTTTTTTACAGATGTTCTGTGGGCTGTAGGTTCAGAGCTATGTGTATGTGCATCTTTCTACTCCGCCATCTTGGCTCCGCCCCCTTGGTTTTTCTTTTTGCAACGTAACAAGGACTGGTACATGTTTAGAGTCCTTTGTACTGATACGGGATCTCTTTGGAGAATCTGAGGAGCCTGCTTCTTAGAGTCACAAAGACATGCAATGAAAGTGTCTTGGAGCATGTGTAGACATTCTATAATCAGCCCAGCATTTGTGTCCTAAACAAGGAATGACCTTCTGGAATGAACCTCAGGACCCTACCTAGTAGTATCTGAGTTTAGGACTAATATGAAAATCATGCTGCATCCAGATATGAACTTGGTGACACTAAGGCTATGTATGCATTGAACTAAATTTGAGCCCACTCTCCCCCCAAACTAAGGCAGAATAGAGAAGAGTATATACGCAAGGGGAAAATGTTTGTGCTTTTGTTTTCACTGCAGTTTTAGAGCATTTTACAAAAGCAAATTTATGTTAATTGGTTAAATGAAACTGGGGTGCTACTCACTGACACTCAGCAGTGGGGGGAAGAGATGCCCCAAACCCATCATGGTACTCTTGGAACTCTGGGGGAGAAATATAGTAGGCAAGGTTCTGGTAGACACATTCTCAGTATTTAAAGTTATCTAGGTCTGAAGGTAATACACTGAGGCTCCCTGTGAAAACACTCTTAGTTTTTCCTGTATTTAGATGTTATGTCATATGTTAAGTATTGATAACAATTTATTGTATATGGTACCTTTTATCATAAAGTAGTCTACCTATTTATCTCTTTTAATTAAGCCTATTTTTTTGTTGTTCCCTTTTCTGAGATAATGACTATGACTCCTGCTTTTGTGAGTTCAGTCTCTGCTTATTTGAATTCACCTGAAGCATGATAAATTTTATTCTAGTCATTCATTCTACTTATGTATAAATCTTTGTGTTTCAAATGTTTTTTAAATTTATTTTTAGTTTTCAACATTCATTTCCACAAAATTTTGAGTTCCAAATTTTCTCCCCATCTGTCCCCTCCCCCTACCACACAACACCTTGCGTTCTGATTATGCCTTCCCTCAATCTGCCCTCCTTTCTATCACAACCCTCTCTTCCCTTATCCCCATCTTCTCTCTTTTCTTGTAGGGCAAGGTAGATTTCTATACCCCATTACCTGTATTTCTTATTTCCTAGTTGTATGCAAAAACAATTCTCAACATTCATTTCTAAAACTTTAAGTTCCAACTTCTCTCCCTCCTTCCCTCCCCACCGGTCCCCACTGAGAAGTCAAGCAATTCAATATAGGCTATATACTTGTAGTATTGCAAAACACTTTCATAATAGTCATGTTGTGAAAGACTGACTATTTCCCCCCCATCCTATCCTGCCCCCTTTTTATTCTATTCTCTCTTTTGACCTTGTCCCTCCCCTAAAGTGTTTACTTCTAATTGCTCCCTCCTCCCATTTGCCCTCCCTTCCATCATCCCCCCCACCCCACTTATCCCCTTTCCCCCTTTTTTTAAAATGAATAACATATGGTTGGGTTCTACTTTCTAATCCATTATACTATCGTTCTGTCAAGGGAAGAAGGAAGTTTAAGAGTAAGGATACAATTGGGAGAAGGGGAAAATCAAAAGAGACTTCAACTTCAGAGAGTACATCATAAAATGGGAATTCATCATGTAATAGCTCTTTTGGCACAAATGGACTAACTGCTGCCAAGTATAAGTTGGTAAAGACCCCAGGGAGCTGTTATTTCTTCCAAGTCAAGAAGAGAGGATTAGGGCTAGAGATTGGAGCTTCTGGTAAGAGAGCTTAAGAGTTCTCTGAAGAGAGTTGGAGAGAGACTTCATCAGCAGAGTGGTGGTGGTAGACTATTCTTTCTTCTTTTCGTTGGAAGCCTTTCACGTGTTCACAGATTGGAAGCTCAGTTTATGAAGAGGATTCAGCACAGTGTGACTGAATTCTGGCTTCTTGGTTGGAACAATGGTGAATCTACTCTGTTTCTCCACTTCACTGTTACTGCCCAAAACAATGGGTACAAAGTTAATTACTTTAGGTTGTTTAGTTCTGCTCTTGTTTTAGAGTGCAGCTAGGTGGTGCAGTGGATAGAGCACCAGTGCAGGAGTCAGGAGGACCTGAGTTCAAAATCTCACCTCAGGCACTTGACACTCACTAGCTGTGTGACCTTGGGCAAGTCACTTAACCCCAGTTGCCTCACCCTGGGTCATCTCCAGTCATCCTGATGAATATCTCGTCACTGGATTCAGATGTCTCTGGAGGAGAAGTGAGGCTGGTGACTTGCACAGACCTCCCTTGCTCAAAAACAAAGTCAAGTGCAAGTCATGTCATTACTTCTTTGATGGCATGGTCTTCTTCAGCAAATGAAGGACGAACACATGCACAGCTCTACAGTAAGTATCCCTTTGTCAAAGTAAATTTACATTCAGTTTTACAGTGTTAAAGGGTTGCTTTGAAATTAGGCTTTTTGCCCACTAGTTATTTACTTTTTCCTAAAAATGATTCAAAAGCTATAATTGTAGTGGCACCCTAATTTTGCATTTTTGCTACAGAAACTGTGAGAGACGGAAGGAAAGCCAGGGGATATTTGATTGTATTATGTTCAATTCGTTGGGAAGTCACCATTGGTGAGAATGAATAAGTTGCCTATGAGATGAAAGCATTTTAAGAATGCTTAATATAATGTTCATTTTAAAACCTTTCAGCTTTGCAAAGAAAGGAAGCCGTAAACTTGAGCGAATTTCATTACCTCTAAGTCAAATAGGTGCTTTGTGCCAGAGGTCTTTGTGGTCTTCTATTTCTCTGTTGACTAAGTGGAGAGGGGAGCCAGTAGAGCAACATTCCCTGAGCCCTAAGCCAGCCACAGTGCCCTCTGCTGGAAATTAGAGGGAAAGAAAGAATGAAAGGATAAGAGCTAGTTATTGGGATCAGAGTGATGGGAAAAGACCATCAGCAATAATGTACAAATAGAATGCTTTAATTACATTTAATCATATTCCTTCTCTTTTATCACCTTTTTTGTAAAGAGGGGAATAGGGGAGAAGAATGAAAAAAGTACAGTGTAAGAGACTATGATTAGCAATTATACCTGAGAACATCACTGTGGCATTCATCAAAGGATGTCCATTATTATCATGATTATTTGGTATAATTTTAGAAATGCTTGCTTTAGCAATAAGAAAAATAAACTGAAGGAGTAAGTAAAGGCAGAGAAGAAATGAAAGTATCTCTATTTTAGAGATGATATGATGGTTTACTTAAAGAACCCTGAAGACTGTTAAAATTAATTGAAGCAATAGTTTCATCAAAGTAGCAGGATATAAAATAAGTTTAGAGAAATAATCTTTCTTCATATTACCAACAAAGTCAGCAGTAAGAGACAGAAAAAGAAATACATACAAAATAAAATATTTAAGAGCCCACACACAGGAACTGTAAAAATGAAATCATAATAAAACTAGATATAGATAACTATTAAATGCTCATATTTGGATCATGCCAACATGATAAAGATGAAAATGATGCCTAAATTCAGAAGACTTAAGAATTATGATCAATATGACAACCAAACACAACTTCAAAGAACGGATGATGATGCAGGCACACCTCTTGATATAGAGTAGATGAACCAGAGGTATGTAATGAGATATATATTTTCAAATGTGGATATTGTATGGATTTGTTTTGGTTGACTCTGCATATTTGTTATCAGAGAAGTTTACAAAAATTTTGGGGGAAGGCATTGGAAGGAGATGAAAGCAAGTGATACTTAATTTCCTGAAAATGAAACAAGTGAAAAAAAGTATTATTGAAGAATCTTTAAATGCACAAAAGAGAACGGAAGGAAGGAAGTTCAGAGGGAGATACAGATAAAGAGGAAAGCTTTGAAACTGTGTGGTTGAGTTTGTTAGGTACTTTTAAAAAATACAACTTACTTATAAGAAAAAGATTATTTTGCTCTTGACTTTATTGACCTATTATTTAGTGTTATAGTGTGTATCTTTCAACAACAACAAAAAATTTCAAAGGACAAGAAATATTAATTTCTGTAACTTGTTCAACCACTCCCAATTAATGGATACTCACTTTATTTCCAATACTTTGCTACAGCAAAAAGTTCTGCTATAAATTTTATATATACATTTTATTTTGTACAAATGAAGCAAATGTAACCAAGACCAGAAGGAAAGCAGAAAACTGGAAAAAAAATTTATAGTCAGTTTATCAGATAAAAGTCTCATATCTAAAATATATATAAAGAACACTGTCAAATCTACAAGAATACAAGTCATTCCCCAATTGATAAATGATCAAAGGATATGAACAGGCGATTTTCTAATGAAGAAATTGAAACAATTTATAGTCATATGAAATGCTCTAAATCATTATTGATTAGAGAAATGCAGATTAAAATAACCTTGTGATATAATTTTACACCTATCAGATTGTCTAAAATGATAAAAGAGGAAAGTGACAAATGTTGGAAGGGATGTGGAAAAATTGGGACACTAATTCATTGTGGGCTAAATTGTGTAGTAAGCCAATCGTTTCAGAGAACAATCTGGAATTATACTCAAAGAGTTATGAAACTACCTATACCCTTTGACCCTGCAATACCAAAACTTGGTCTATTTCTGAAGATAATTAGCGAAAAAGGAAAAGAACCTATATGTTTCAAAATATACATAGCAGCTCTCTGTGTGGTATCAAACAACTGGAAATGGCAGGGCTGCCCATCAGTTGGGGAATGGCTTAACAAGCTGTGGTACATTATTGTGATAGAATGCTACTGTGCTATAAGAAGTGACGATATTTAAATCAATGATTTTAGAAAAAACATGGGAAACCTTGCATGAAATAATGAAGAGTGAAATGAGCAGAGCCAAGAGAACATTGTATACAGTAACAGCAACATTGTTTCAAGAATGCCTTTGTACAAATAAGTTATTTTGATTATTACAAATACCCAAATTAACTGTAAAGGATTTATGAAGAAAGATGCTATGTGCAAACAGAGAAAGAACTGATAAATAGAAGTATGTATAAAAGAATTTTACATATATATATATACATATATATATATATACCTATTTGTATCTAATGGTAGCCAGTTATAGGGTGGAGGGAGGAGAGGGAAGAAAAAAAGAAATGTACATGATAATTTTGTTGTATATTTGAAAGGAAGAGCAAGTTGTGGCGTGGTACTTGTGCTGTTTCCTACACAATCATTTTTTTATTGCACTATTATAGAAATGCTTGCTTTGTTCCATAAATTTAAAAGAAAATTTAATGAATAAAAAAAGACAAGGGAAAACTATTTCATTGCAGTTTGATGTCTAATTAATAAGGACCCTGAATTCTGAGTAGGCAACCCATCCTAAAGAAATAAACAGAAGCTGAGTAGAATGTCTTCTCATGGCTTTTCTACAATTTCCTAGCACCATAGAACCTTAGAACTGGAAAGGATATTAAAGATTATCTAGTCCAGTTCTCTCATTTTGCAGACAGGAAAGTCTCTCCCCACCACCTCTTGCCCAAGACCACACAGTTAATGGCAGAGCTAGTGCCAGAAGCCAGGTTTCCTAACTTTCAGGCCAATAATCTTTCTACTGCATCCCATTACCTTCTCTTTTTCTACCGATCTTCTATCCCTTATTTCTTTCCAACTTCATAGTTTTTCTCTTAAAGTCCATGTTTCTGATTTGAAGACTATACTTTCCTGGGGGTTAGGAGCCTTAGTTGTTTCTAAAGCAATGACAAGTTTTTCCTTATGAATTACAAATAAAAGTTTATTAAAAATCTATTCTATTTTTCTTTATTCTAGGCAGCATTATCCAACTCAGTACTCTTCCTCCTTACATATGAAGTCATAAGATAATGCTCTTGCAACTCAAGCTCCTCTTCCCTGGCTCAGGTCTCTGAGAAGGTACTTTGCCAGTTTAACTCTGCTGCACCCTTCTGAGTTTTTCTTTCTATTACTGAAGGTCATAGGCCTTTTAAAATACTTTTTTAAAATGTTGAAAATTATTTTAACACGTAATTGGGGGGGTTTTATATATATGTATGTGTGTGTGTGTGTGTGTGTGTGTGTGTGCATATAAAATTTTTTTTAAGTTTTGAGTTCCAAATTTTATCCCTCCCTTCCCTCCTCCCTCCTTGAGATATAGGTTATACACGTGCATTATGTAAAACATCATATTGGAAATTTTATGCAAGAGGACTTGAATAAAAGAAAAAGAATGAAAGAAAATGAAAAATGCTTCAGCCTGTATTCAAACAATATCAGTTCTTTCTCTGGAGGTGAATAGTGTGCTGCTTCATTATTAATACTTTGGGATTTTCTTGGATCATTGTATTGCTAAGAATCATTAGCAGTTCTTTATGAAACAATACTGCTGTTGCTACGTATAACGTTCTTATCATTCTTGTTCATTTCACTTTACATCAGTTCATGTGAGTCTTTTCATGTTTTTTTAAAATCATCTATAGGCCTTTCTAAGGTGCAGAATGTGAGGGAGCTCATTCTGTGCTCCCAAGGACTTTCACTTCTGTCCTGCATGATCCTCTTGCCTCACTAGAAGGCCTAGAATGGGAGACTAAGGAGTTTGGACCTTATCCTATGGTTTCCCAGACTAATTTGGTCATAGAACACCTTGGAGCTCAGAATGGATTAATGGAATCCACAAATATTACTGCAGAGGGATGTTGGTAATATTGAATTTCCCTGGGGATAAGAAAGTCATGGAAATTTTGGAGCAAAATTGAGAAAATCAAACATTTTCATACCCCCAAAATTGCTTCATGTAAAAGCTATAATCTGTGAAATCCTATTCAATGCCTCACTGTGACTTGGAGGCGACCTTGGTTTTTAGATGGCTGCGCCTTCGGAGTGTAATCTCTGGTAGGTTCTATCATGCCACTAAGGCTTAATGGTATGGGCTCAGCAGTAAACTATGTCTACGTTCTAAGGACCAGCATAGCTAAGTGTGGAGAGACATATGGAGAGGCACCTATTGATAGCAGCTCTTTTCATAGTGACAGAGAACTGGGAACTATCTGTCACTTTGGGAATGGCTTGACAAGTCATAGTATTGAATATTATTATTCCAATGTTATGGAATACTCTTATGCCAGGCCTGCACAAACTACAGGCCATGGGCTGTGGGCTGCTTGTAGAATGCCAAAGGATTTTGAGTGGCCTATGAGAACTATAGAGGAAAACATCCCCTACATTTTTGCAGGCTGTCCAGAATCCTTTGGCAGGTCATAGGTTGTGTGGGTCTGTATTATACCATAACAATTGATGAATGGGATGGTTTTGGAGAAACCTAAGAAGACTTGCATGAATTGATGCAGAGAGAAGTGACCAGAACCAGAAGAATAATTGATACAATAACAACATTATAAAGGCCAGAAACTTTGAAAGGTATAAGTACTCTGTACAGTGATGAACCACAATTTCAGAGTCTTTATGATGAAACATCATCTCCTGAGAGAAAGGAATGATGGACTTAAGATGGAGAATGAGACATACATTTTTGGACATAGATAATGATAAACAAAAAGGAAAATATACATCTGAAAAAGATTTTCTGAAAAATTAGATTTGAAACACCTTTGGTAATTTCTGAACAGAAATGTTAAAAGGATTTACATGTTTCACAACAACGTATGATTCCTTTACAAAAATTGATGGATAATGTGGTAGGAACATAAAAATCATAAATAAATGTAAAAAAGGCAGAAATGCTAAATATGTCCTTTACAGAACAGAACTCAATAAAAAGAATCAATCAATAGAGAAGCTATGAACAACGGATACAGAATGCCCTAAATAACGATTGTGTCAAAGAACAAATCATAAAAAAAAAATTGTTTTAAATAAAATATAATTAAATGATATTCCAAAATTTGTAAGATGCATTTCCTCTGAGCCGATCAAAATTGGTATTTCTGAAAAAAATATTTAAAAAGTAGAAAAAATGACATTAAATGAGTTGAGCAGACTGTTTAAAAACCAGGCAACTAGAAAAATCACCGTATTAGCAACACCAAAACAAAAGAAAATTTGAGAGAGATAAAATTTTAAATAAAAAGATTATTTATCAGATGAAATAAATAGTTTTTTAAAAAAATTAACCAGATTGATAAACCATTAAAAAGAGAAAAATCAAATGACTAAGATTAAAAAATGAACATGGCAAGCACATAATGTACAGAGAGGAAATAAAAGATATTTATCAGAAACTACATAATTATATACCATTAAAACTTAGAATTTCAGGGAAATGGGTGACTAGTTTAAAATATATATAAAACATCCAAATGAACAAAATTAGAAAGAGCAATTTTAAGCAGTGCAGTAACAGAAAGAGAAATCTAACAAGCCATAAATGAGCTACCAAAGAAAAACCATCAATGCAGATAGATTGCCAAGTGAATTCTAGCACACTTTTAAAAAGCTGCAAAAATTGTCCTTAAAAATAAATAAATAAATAAGGCACTCTACTAAATTTCTTTTATGAGATAACTATGATCCTGAGTCTCAAACCAAAAAGGTGCCAAAGAAATGGAGTAATGGACCAAGAACTAATGCACATTGATTGATGCAAAGATGTTAAGTAAAATTTTTAGCAAAGATACTTCAGCAATGCATTAAAACAGCATTATGACTTTGTTGGATGGAATGATCATTCAACATTATGAAAACAATTAGTAGAATGAATGCTATAAACAAAAAAAATCTCACAATATTGTATCTCAATAGATGCAGAAAAACTTTGCCAAAACATAGCATTGATTTAACCCTAAAAATACAAAAGCATAGGTACGAAGCACTCTTCTTTTGTATGCTGCAAAGTACAGATTTAAAACCAAGAGTTATCTTTGTAATGGATCTTTCCTACACATTTGGGGTTAAAGCAAGACAGTTCTCCCCTTGACAACTTTATCTGATATAGCCGTAACAGTTAGACAAGAGAAAGACCTCAAGAATTAGATTAAATTAATTAAGATGACATTAAACATTGGAAAATGGGAGACAAAATGATCCCATTTGCAAAAGATATATTGGCATATTTATAAAACCTAAAAGAATCAGCAAAAGAAACAAATTTCAATGACTACTGGCTTCAGAAAAGTAGAAAAATACATTAAAATGTACATAAAATGTTTGTATAGTACTAATAAAAATCAGAATGAAATAGGAGAATTTAAAATAACTACAAAAAAAAATATCTGGCAGAGCCAAGATGGTGGACTGGAAAGACACACTTATGCAGGGTCTCTCTCCACAGCCCATAAAATACCTATAGAGAGGGACTCTCAACAAATTTTGGAGCAGCAGAAGTGGAGAACAACAGAGTGGAGGAGATTTCCAGGCCAGGGTGACCTGAAAGGCCCACGGGAAACATCAGTTGTGCCAGACATAGAGCCATGCGCAGAGCCCAGCCCAGCCTTGGCCGAGTGGGGCGGAGCGACAAGACTCTGGGAGGAGGTCACCTCAGGGGCAGAATCTCCAGTCCCAGCAGCAGGTCCTCAGATCCCTCAACCCAAAGCGCCAAAGGACAGTGATGGGGTTTTATCAGCTGGCCAGGAAGGGAGAAGGGCCTTCCCATAGCTCCAGCAGCAGGCAGCAGCCACAGAGGCTGCACAGCAGCCCATATGGACCATTCCATTGTTGGAGCATAAAAACCCCTGGGGGCACTGAAGATCTGAGTCTTACCTCAGCCCTTTATAGAGGCCCTGAGGCACTGGTCTTTGTCTCACACTGAATGGCAGCCCTGCCCCCACAGCCTGACTGAATCCCAGCTCCCCAGTGCTGGCTTGGAGGAACTGGAGGGCAGGTGCCTATGGAAAGGAAACTGCTAAGATTCTGGGCACAAAAATCTCTTTCTGCTTCCAGATTAGTGTACACACTTGATTGATTGTGCCACCTTGGAGGAACTGATATCTTACAGGTCCCCAGAGTATACCCTACTCTTGACAAAGGACCCATAAGCCAAGTAACTGGTTGGGAAAATGCCCAAAAAAGGGAAAAGAAAAAACAAGACCATAGAAGGTTACTTTCTTGGTGAACAGATATCTCCTCCCATCCTTTCTGATGAGGAAGAACAATGCTTACCATCAGGGAAAGATGTAGAAATCAAGGCTTCTGTATCCCAAACATCCAAAATAAATATTCAGTGGGCTCAGGCCATGGAAGAGCTCAAAAAGGATTTTGAAAATCAAATTAGAGAGGTGGAGGAAAAACTGGGAAGAGAAATGAGAGAGATGCAAGAAAAGCCTAAAAAGCGGGTCAACACCTTGCTAAAGGACACTCAAAAAAATGCTGAAGAAAATAACACCTTGAAAAATAGGCTAACTCAACTGGCAAAAGAGGTTCAAAAAGCCAATGAGGAGAAGAATGCTTTAAAAAGCAGAATTAGCCAAATGGAAAAGGAGGTCCAAAAGCTCACTGAAGAAAATAGTTCTTTAAAAATTAGCATGGAACAGATGGAGGCTAATGACTTTATGAGAAACCAAGAAATCATAAAACAAAACCAAAAGAATGAAAAAATGGAAGATAATGTGAAATATCTCACTGGAAAAACAACTGACCTGGAAAATAGATCCAGGAGAGACAATTTAAAAATTATGGGCCTACCTGAAAGCCTTGACCAAAAAAGAGCCTAGACATCATCTTTCATGAAATTATCAAGGAAAACTGCCCTGAGAGTCTAGAATCAGAGGGCAAAATAAATATTGAAAGAATCCACTGATCACCTCCTGAAAGAGATCCAAAAAGGAAAACTCCTAGGAACATTGTGGCCAAATTCCAGAGTTCCCAGGTCAAGGAGAAAATATTGCAAGCAGCTAGAAAGAAACAATTCAAGTATTGTGGAAATACAATCAGGATAACACAAGATCTAGCAGCTTCTACGTTAAGGGATCAAAGGGCGTGGAATAGGATATTCCAGAAGTCAAAGGAACTAGGACTAAAACCAAGAATCACCTACCCAGCAAAACTGAGTATAATACGTCAGGGCAAAAAATGGTCTTTCAATGAAATAGAGGACTTTCAAGCATTCTTGATGAAAAGACCAGAGCTGAAAAGAAAATTTGACCTTCAAACACAAGAATGAAGAGAAGCATGAAAAGGTAAACAGCAAAGAGAAGTCACAAGGGACTTACTAAAGTTGAACTGTTTACATTCCTACATGGAAAGACAATGTTTGTAACTCATGAAACTTTTCAGTTTCTGGGTAGTTGGTGGGATTACACACACACACACACACACACATACACACACAAACACACAAAGAGACAGAGAGCACAGAGTGAATTGAATAGGATGTGATCATATCTTAAAAAAATGAAATTAAGGGGTGAGAGAAATATATTGGGAGGAGAGAGGGAGAAATAGAATGGGTCAAATTATCTCTCATAAAAGAGGCAAGCAAAAGACTTTTCAGTGGAGGGCAAAAGAGGGGAGGTGAGAGAAAAACATGAAGCTTACTCTCCTCACATTCCACTAAAGGAAGGAATAAAATGCACATTCATTTTGGTATGAAAACCTATCTTACAATTCAGGAAAGTGGGGGAGAAGGGGATAAGCAGGGTGGGGGGGATGATGGAAGGGAGGGCAATGGGAGGAGGGAGCAATTTGAAGTCAACACTCTTGGGGAGGGACAGGATCAAAAGAGAGAATAGAAGCAATGGGGGGCAGGATAGGATGGAGGGAAATATAGTTAGTCATACACAACACGAGTATTATGGAAGTCATTTGCAAAACTACACAGATTTGGCCTATATTGAATTGCTTGCCTTCCAAAGGGAAGGGGTGGAGAGGGAGGGAGGTAAAGAAGTTGGAACTCAAAATTTTAGGAACAACTGTCGAGTACTGTTCTTGCCACTAGGAGATAAGAAATACAGGTAATGGGATATAGAAAGTTATCTAGCCCTACACGACAAAAGAGAAGATGGGGACAAGGGAAGGGAGGGATGATAGAAGAGAGAACAGATTGGTGATAGGGGCAATTAGAATGCTTGGTGTTTTGGGGCGGGAGGGGAGAAATGGGGAGAAAATTTGGAACCCAAAGTGTTGTGAAAATGAATGTTAAAAGTTAAATAAATAAAATTTAAAAAATAAAATAAAATAAAAAAAAATCTGGAAATGAGCCCACTGAAACACTTAGAAAATATGTAAATATAAACACAAAATATTCTTTAGAGAAATAAAAGAAAAATAATGGTGGAGAGATTTTATTAAAGTTTATGGCTGGAGCCATATATTAAAAATGATGACACTGCCTAAATTCAATAGCACTATTTCAAATAAACAAACAAGAAGTTACTCTACAGAACTAGACAAAATAATAGTGAAAGTTATTTGGAAGAATAAAAGATCAAACATTTCTAGGGAAATGATGAAAAAAGAAAGGAATGCAGGAATCTAATTGTTTATCAGTCAATAAGCATTTATTAAGTGCCAAATATATGCCAGGCATTGTGCTAAGCACTAAGGATACAAAGGGGCAAAGGACATTACCATATCTCAAATTATATTATAGAACAGTAATCATCAAAATCATTTGGTACAAGTTAAAAATAGAAAAGTAGATTAGCAAAACAGACTAGAAAAATAAGACCTGGGAGGGGGGAAATGCAGTAACTCATGTTTTTGTAAACTCAAGAGCATAAGTGACTGGGAAAATTAAATTTATTTGATAAAAACTGCTGAGAAAATTAGAAAGCTGTTTGCTTAAAAAAAAAAAAAAAAAGGTTTAGATACCGCCATATACCAGAGCTAAAGTTTTTTTTTTTCTGACATAAGGAGGGGCATTGTATATGTTTTCATGATATAGAGATTATTGGAAACTGATTGAATTGTAAAAACAAAAATGATTAATTTTTTTTTTAAAGAGAGATGGAAAATAACTTTACCAAGCTCATCCTCAACACACCCTTCACACTTTCAAACTTAAGGGAAATTATACAGAAAGCAGACAGAGTGGGTGGATTTACCCAGAGTTGACAGTTGGAACCTTAAGGTTGTGAGGTCAGCTAGGCATGTTTAGCTGATGGCCTAGCTGAATGGGAAGGGACCAATTCCATTGAGGAAAGAAAATCAGTTCCATGTATTGGAAAAGTAAAGAAATGCAGAGTAAGAAATTTGTGGTCATGGAAGAAGCCTGGAGACAATTCTTTGCCTTTCTTCTCTCAGAAACCACCATCATGAGAAAACTTGACCTTTCTATCTCTAGGGTTCAAGAGTAAAAGAAGGTAACACAAGGACAGTTAGATACTGAGGGTGTCTTTAGCCAGGAGTTCAATTTCCTAATATTTCATCCATCTCTGGGTTGCTGAGCGGACTTCATGTGCCTTAGGCCAAGACACTACTCTAGCCCCTTCTCTTCTCCTTTTCTACTCTAAATACTGCAGAGTGCCAGTATCATGAAATTCTGTTCTTTCTATCTTCCTCTGATTATCTTCTGAGCAGTTAGGGGGTGACTTTTTCTTCTTCCTCACCTTTAATGTTGGGCATCAGAACAGAAGTTCTCTCCCCTTCCCTCATCTGCCCAGCCCCCCAATTCCCAATCTTTTGTAAGTCTTAAATGAACCCTTCCTTTCACATCTATAAGTAGCTCCAAAAATATATTTCATAAACTAATTGTGAAACATATGTTGTTGATTCAAAGTTAAATGTACCAGCTGGTTATTTCTCTTTCGTTACCCATGAATCTTTTTGTCTTCCCCTCCTGCTCAATCCATTCCCTTACCCCTCCTATACCACCATCCCCACCCCCTTCCCCCAAATCCAGTATACCCAACTCTCTGTGGATCTTTTTCCTTTCCCAAGAAATGAATTCTTGCTCCATTTTTTTTTTTTTTTGCATCTCTCAGGTTGGAAAGAGGATGGTGATGGAGGTGCCTAGGGCCTTACCATGTCTAGTGAATCTCTTTCTATGTAACTACATTTGGCATTTGCATGTGCACACTCCAAGAGCAGCCATGAATGATTACATTATTTCAGGTAGCTTTTTTAGTTGATTCTTTAGAATTAGACTCTCAAATAGTTTATATTGTCTACAGTTACTTTAAATGGAGCCATGAATGATTATATCTGATGCCCTCATGTCAAAGCCTAGGGGTGTCCCCTAAAGCATAGGGTATGGGGCAATAGCTTCCCATTTGCCATCCTCTAGGGTTGGCCCTGCCTAAGGATCTTAAACATGTCCCAAAGGTCAAAAGCAGATGACAGAAGCCTTGAGATGGAACCAACAGGATGCGTGCATGCACTCTCTCTCTTTTTTAAAACTGTGAATAATAATGGATTTACTTATTTTCTCACTTAAATATTGTCAACCCTTCGAAGAATCTTGCAAGGTAGTTTGACCATACAACATGCTGGACAGTCCAGGGCTTCTGGTGGTGGAGTGATGGTCTTCCATTCCCCTGCCTTCTGGTCTAACAGGTAGGCATTTTTATTGATAGTGTAATCTTTATTATGTGTGTCATTCACAGAAATGACACCTCCACATACAAACACCTTGTTGTCACCAATCGGACACACTGCGTGTGAAACGTCCAAGGCACAGTTGTTGGGCAGCAAGGGCACACAGTTGGCAGTCTTATTGGCTTTAATCTTCTGCAAGTTAATTTCTACACTCTGCCTGTGGCTGTGCACCTTCAGGATGTTATCCTGCTGGAAAGACAGGAGAGGCCTGTGGTTGAACTCAATTGGGAAGGTGATACATTGCACTACTTCCCCAGTGATGGTGTCAAAGCAATCTACCACCCCTACTCGCGAAATGAATCCCTTCACCAGACACCTCCCTGTCACTATGTACATGTTCCTGTTTCCCTTGGTGATCACTGCTGTTCCATCCATTGGGATGCTCATCTTCCCCACCAGACTCCAGATTTCCTTCCTTTCATCGTACCTGTAGATGTTGGAAACGTATCTCCTTGGAGCAACGCTCCCTCCCACAGAGTACACAACTCCCCCGCAGGTCACCATGGTGTGAAAGACTAACCCCATAGGTAGATCAGGCAGTTTGGTCCAGGAGTTCTCATCCATGTCATACCTCCAGGCAGTTTTCAGGCCTGAAATCTGCTCCGTGGTTCCACCAGAAATGTAAATGTACTTACCCACAGAAGTTGCACTGAGAGCAGCTGCTTTGTATGGCATCTCAGTGAGTTTCAGCCAAATACCCTCCTCGATAATATAGGCAAACACTGCATCATTGAACTTTCCCTGGGCTTTCTGACCACCTAGAATCACTACAGCATCCAACAAGGCTCCTTTCCTTTGGAAATTCAACAACCGGCAAGGTTTCTCCTGCTTTCGGTCCAACAAGATGTTCTCTATCAGGGCCAATGGGGTACTGCTGTTCTCCATCGCTCCCAGTTTGTGGCTGACAAATATGAGTGTTTTGTTGGAGACTCCGTTTAGGTTGATGTAGGAGAAGAACTTCTTGAAATATTTCTCCCTCTCTTGCTTTTTGAAATGTACCCAATGCAGGAGCGAACAAAGGGCCTGGTCTTCATTCTGCACGTGCAAGTTTTCATCCCGAAGCAGCCTGCCAAAGATCACAGGGGGGCATTGCATGAAGTGGGTTGACCCTTCATGGCTGGCCCAGTAGTGAAAGTCATCCCGAATAGCTGCATAGGCACAGTCAGAAACCTCTTTCAACTCAAAGAGCTCAGCCAAGAATAGGTAGCGAAGGGAATTGCCTCTTTTGATGGATTTTAGCAGGAAGTCAGTACAGTGAACCCTTAGTCGGGGTGTGTTGAAGTACTGGGCTCCCCTCAGCAGCTCTTCCACATTCTGTTCAGAGATCACCACCTTCCCACTGTAGAAATAGTCCAGGAGTTGTTCCACAGAAGTAGGGCTCAGATAGTTCGAGTCGATGGTGATAAAGAGCTCGTCTGTGGTCTTCATGTCATTGCTGGAGATGAGGCTTTTCACCAGGGGGGACACTGCAGCAAGCACGTTGCGATGGGCAAAGAAGACATGATCATCCACATTCAGGGCCATGTCCCAGTACTCTTTCCTCTTCCTCTGCTTGTTGAGGTTCTGAAGGACAAAGTTGTTATAGTTTTTTTCTGTGAATTCCAGTCTCATGTCTCTTGTTTTTTCGATGAAATAGAAGGCACAAGGGCAGGTACTGAAAACATAGAATTTCTCTTGTGCTTGTTGGTCTGGTTAACTCCTGTTAAGCAGGGGTTACAGGGAGAGTGATGTAACAGAGCAGAGTGACCGCATCATAATGCAACATCCAAGACAGGAATTCCTCACATCATTACCTCATTCTTACTTGATGGTGTTTATGCAAAGGCAGTGTAGACAAACAGAGTGGATAAGGGCATTGGACTAGGAGTCCTGGGGGTCCCATTGCTGACTCTCCCACTTCCTTGCTACATGACCTCAGGTGGGTCACAACCTCTCTCATTTGTGAAATGGTGGTGATAACACTTGCCCTGTTCCTATTTTTTGACCATTTATTAGGAAATATGCCATGCTTGCTCTTAGGTATTTGTACCCACTCTCTCTGTATCTTGGAGAATTTCCTGCAAAGATTTTCCCCAGTTAATTGTTTCCCTTTTGATTTTAGCTGCTTTGATTTTGCATGTGTAAAGCCTTTTAAATTTAATGTCATTGCATTGCCATTTTTGTCTTTTATAATTATCTCTGTGTATTTTCTCTTTTATGATTATCTCCAGACCTTGCTTGGAGTAGCTAGATGGTGCAATGGATAGAGCGCCACGCCTGAAGTCAAGAAAACTCACCTATGGGTTCAAATCTGGCCTTGCACATTTACTAACTATGCAACCCTAAGCAAGTCACCCTACCCCTGTTTGCCTCAGTTTCCTCATCTGTAAAATGAACTGGAGAAGGAAATGACAAAACCACTCTACTTTCTTTACCAAGAAAACCCCAAATGGGATCACAAAGATTTGGACATAACTAAAGCCAACTGAACAATAACTATCCCTTGCTTAGTCAAGAATTCTCTACCTGTCTAGAATTGTGAAAGATATTGCCTTCTGTTCTTTAATTTGTTTGTATCACCTTTTATATTTAGATTGATTATGACATATGGTATATAGCATATGATGTGGCATCTAATTTCTAACAGATGACTTTCTAGTTTTCCTAGCAGTTTTTGTTAAATATAGAGTCTGTTGTAGGTCAAGCCTACAGTTTGATTCAGTCTGATGATTCATATTCATAATGGAAATGAAATAAGACCTGGGAAAAAAAATTTACAGCAAGTGTCTCTGATAAAGGCCCCATTTCTCAAATATATAGGAAACTGAGGCAAATTTATAAAAATAAGAACAATTCCCCAATTAATAAATGGTCAAAGAATATGAGCAAGCAGTTTTCAGAAGAAGAAATCAAAGCTATCCATAGTCATATGAAAAAAATACTCTGAAAATAACTATGAATTAGAGAAATGTAAATTAAACCAAGTCTGAGGTGCTACCTCACACCTGTCAGATAGGCTAGCATGATGGAAGAGGAAAATGACAAATGTTAAAGAGAACGTGGAAGGATAGGGACAAACAATACATTAGTTGGTGGAATTGTGAACTGGCTCAACCATGGTGGAGAACAATTTGGAATATGCCCAAATAACTATAAAGCTGTGCGTATTCTTTGATCTAGCAATGTCACTACTAGGTCTGTTTACCAAAGGTATCCAAGAAAAAGGGCCTGTATCTGCAAAAATATTCATAGCAATTCTTATTGTGGAACTGGAAATTGATGGGATAATCATCATCAGCTGGTGAATGGCTGAACGATTATATTACTGTGCCATAAGAAATGACGAGAGGGATGGTTTCAGAAAAACCTGGGAAGATTTCTATGAACTGATGCAAAGTGAAGTGCACAGAACCAGGAGAACATTGTACACAGTAACAGCAACATTTTAAGGATGATCAACTGTGAAAGACTTAGCAACTCTGATCAATACAGTGATCCATGACAATTCCAAAAGACTCATTATGAAAAATATTATTCACTTCCAAAGAGAGAACTGATGAACCCTTAATGCAGATTGAAGCATTTTTTCCATTTTATTTTTCTTGTTTTTTTTCAATATGGATAAAATGGAACATATTTTGCATGACTTCACATGTATAATGAGCATCATATTGCTTGACTTTTCAATAGATTGGAGAGGTACTGGAGGGAGAGAAAGAATTTGGAACTTAGTATTTAAAAGTGAATGCTGACATTTTTAAAATAATTTTTAAAAATGAAATAATGTTTATTGAATATCTTATATTTAACAAAAAGAGGCAGGCTTAGCTTGGAAAGGACACTCAACAAGATGATGACAGTATTTAACTAATTGTAACTTGCCTGGACCATGCTGGCAAGCTGGACAATCCTGAGGGAGAGAAATCCCTGCCTTTCTCATGTGCTCACTTTTGTATTTGGGCCACCAGAAAGGTATGTCAATGGCCCAACCCTTAGTCCTTTGAGCCAATTAACTCTTATGGACAATTTTAATACTTTTGGAGAAAAACTAGCCTAACCTACTGAGCAGCTATTGCTCCTACCACATTCTATTCTGTAGTGGCAAAATCCTACAGTAGAGCTTTCAAACTTCTTATTCCAAAACTCCTGAATGTAGCCCAAACCAGATTTCATGTAATTGGGAAATGTTTAACAAAAATTAAAATGCATTGCAATATGGATAATGTTAATTTGTGGTTTTCAGAGTCAATATATGGCCTACAGGCATTCATTTCTATTTAACACCGTTGTTTTAGAGGACTTTCCACTCCTTTGTGGGCCATTGCTGGACAGACCTAATCTCAGGATTCCTTGAAGGAGTGACAGCACGTTGAGGAAAAGGAAGACCAGAAATCCCAGGCTTCACTTCTCCTCTTCAGGAGGACCAAGTCCCAGAACTTAACTCTCTGGGCTAGGGGTGGGGAACTTTTGGCCTTGAGGCCACAGGTGGCCTTCTAGGTCCTTGGGTCCAAGTTTTACAGAACAAATCTTTTTATTAAGGGAATTGGTTTTGTGAACTTTGGGTTCAGTCAAAGGGCTGCACTTGAGGACTTAGAGGACCACATGTGGCCTCGAGGACACAGGTTCCTCACTCCTGTATCTGGACCAAGTGGTAAGTAATGCCCAGTCTTCACAGTTCACAGTAGCTGAATTAGCATTAGAAGTGTGAGTGTGACAGTACCAATGACATTTCTAACACAATCATCTTCATCATGAATCAGGGTTATTTATAGTAAGGTAGACAAGAGATTATTACTCTGTTATAAGCAGCACATTTAGGTTCCAGTTTGAAAACCAAAACTCACTGTACCATCCTCACTCAGTCCCTGGGAGCCTCATATGTGTGAGGAAGGAGGAAGGACTCTATCTTTACCCCTTTAGAAACATCTGCTTTCCCCAATTGATAAATGGTCAAAGGATATGAACAGGCAGTTTTCAGAGGAAGAAATTAAAGATATCTATAGTCATATAAAAAAAGCTCTAAGTCACTTTTGATTAGAGAAATGCAGATCAAAACAACTCTGAGATATCACATCACACCTATTAGATTGGCTAACATGACAGAACAGGAAGATAATAAATGCTGGAGAAGATGTGGGAGAGCTGGAACACTAATTCATTGTTGGTGGAGTTGTGAGCTGATCCAACCATTCTGGAGAACAATTTGGAACTATGCCCAAAGGGTTACAAAACTGTACATACCCTTTGACTCAGCAATACTGCTTCTAGGACTGTATCCCCAAGAGATCATAAAAATGGAAAAGGGTCCCACATGTACAAAAATATTTATAGCTGATTCTTTGTGGTGGCCAAGACCTGGAAATCAAGGGGCTACCCATCAATTGGGGAATGGCTGAATAAATTATGGTATATGAATGTAATGGAGTACTATTGTGCTATAAGAAATGATGAACAGGAAGACTTCAGAGAGGCCTGGAAAGACTTGTATGAACTGATGTTGAGTGAAAGGAGCAGAACCAGGAGAACTTTGTGCATAGCAACAACCACAGTGTGAGAGGATTTTTTTCTGGTAGACTTAGAACTTCATTGTAATGCAAGGACTTAAAAAATTCCCAATGGTCTTTTAAGGCAAAATACCTTCCACATCCAGAGAAAGAACTATGGAATTGGATCGCAGAATGTAGCAGATCATTTTTTTTTTTGTATTACGTTTTGGTTTGTTATATGATTTCTCCCATTCATTTTAATTCTATACAATATAACTATGGTGAAAATATATTTAATAGGAATGTATGTATAGAACCTATATAAAATAGTATACTGTCTTGCGAAGGAGGGAAGAGGTCGGGGGAAGGGAAGGGGAGGGAAGGGAAGGAAAGAAAAAATCTAGGTTGTATGGTAGTGATTGTGGAACACTGAAAATAAATAAATTTTAAAAAAAGAAACATCTGCTGAGGGATTGGCCCCTCCCCCCCTTCTAGTCATTGGAAAGCAAAGGACTTCTCCAGGACTCTACTTCTTAATCCACCAGGCAACCTGTGTCCCCAAAGCCACATGTGGTCCTCTAGGTCCTTAAGTGTGGACCTTTGACTCAGTCCAAACTGTGTGGCTGCAGGTTCCCCACCCCGGGACTAAGACTTTTCTGGGGAGTTGGCCATTGATCGTTGGTTACTGGCTGCTCTTTAGAGGAATCTTATCAGTTCAAAATTACAGTAAGCACAGTGCTACAGTGGGCCTGCCTGGGATGTTGTTCATGCTGGTGTCCACTCCTCGGTAGCCTGTGTGATTTCCCACTCCGCTTCCCAGGGGCTCACACTGCTGTCCACTCCTACTGCTCTCTCCCTCCCCACACCACTTCTCCTGAGACCTGTTCTGCTGCTTGCTTTGCTGCTGGGCTCTCCTCTGCCTCCTGCTGCCCCTAAAGCTTAGAAAGTTTGGAATCAGCCTCCTGGGGGGAGTCTTCTGTCTGTTGCTGCTACTGCCTATGTTCTCTTTCTAATTTTTGTGCTCAATCTTTTATTTTAAATTTCCATGGCAATGGAAAACTACTCTCCAGTCCTAGTCCCATGATAGAGTCCTCTCCTCCTAAGCCGAGTCTTTAGTCCCTGAGGCACCATCATCAGGCATTGGGTCTAAGTCTGGCCCAGAAGGCTGTTAAAACAGGAATTTGGAAGAGCCCCACACTCAGAGCACTTTGTAGCTCTTATATGAATTAAATATATGCTGTTTTGTGTTACCATTATATGTCTGTGTCTTCTCTCTGACTAGACTAGAAAATTCCTTGAGCTCAAGGGTCATACCTTATTTTGATTTCCCACAAGCTTTTGCCAAAAATAGGTGTTTCAATTTTTTGAATGAATGATTAGGTGAATGGTGTCCTTGGTATATTCATGAACTCACCTTCATTCCTCTCATGCCCCTAGCTACTTGAGCTGTAGGGTAGAAGGCATCATGTAGAAGGCAGTGGGAGTGGGCAGTTTTCCCAGGTATCCCAGATTCCTTTGTGCTACAGTGACTGACTGTAATGAGATTCCTCTCCACCTGTCAACATATTGCTGAAAGCGGGGGGGAATTAAGCAGTGCTGCTTTCCTCCTTCCCTCTAAGCTGCCCATTCCTGACCTCTCAGGGAAAGCTTTGGAAAGAAGAGTTGAAAATTTTGTCTTTTGTGCAGACATTTCCCCCTCCCCTGTAAACTTTCTTCTTTTGGGCGTTTTTTGGTCCCTTTCTAAGCCCTCCCTGCACCTAACCTCCGGGCACAAAAAGATTTTAAAGGACACTGACAATGAGGTTTTTCAAATTAGACCTGTGTGATTGGCATTTGAAAAAAGGAATGTTTCCTATAATGTAGAGCTGGAAGGAGGCCTTGAAAGTCCTCTAATCCCTTTATTAATGAGGAATTTTAAAAAACATTATTTTATTTGTTTTCAGTGTTCTACGATCACTTCCATATATGTTAGATTTTTTCCCCTCCCTTCCCCCCTTTCCCTACCCTTCCCCGCCCCCCGCTCTCTCCCCAAGACGGCATGCAATCTTATATAGGTTCTACACATACCTTCCTGTTAAATACATTTTCACCTCAGTCATGATGCATAGAAGAATTAAAGTGAATAGGAGAAATCATAAAGCAAAACAAAAAAACAAAACAAAACATCATACAGGAGAAAATGGGTCTGCTACATTCTGCGATCCAGTTCCAGAGTTCTTTCTCTGGATGTGGAAGGCATTTTGCCTCAAGAGTTCCCTGGGAATTTTTTAGGTCCTTGCATTGCTATGAAGGACTAAGTCTACCAGAAAAAGTCTTCACACACTGTGGTTGTTGCTTGTACAAAGTTTTCCTGTTCTGCTCCTTTCACTCAGCATCAGTTCATACAAGTCTTTCCAGGCTTCTCTGAAGTCCTCCTGTTCATCATTTCTTACAGTCCAATAGTATTTCATTACATTCATATCCCACAACTTGTTCAGCCATTCCCCAATTGATGGGCATCCCCTTGATTTGCAGGTCTTGGCCACCACAAAGAGAGCTGCAATAAATATTTTTGTACATGTGGGACCCTTTCCCATTTTTATGATCTGTTGGGGATACAATCCTAGAAGCGATATTGCTGGGTCCAAGGGTACGCACATTTTTGTAGCCCTTTGGACATGGTTCCAAATTGTTCTCTAGAATGATTGGGTCAGCTCACACCTCCAACTAAGAATGAATTAATGTTCCAACTCTCCCATATCTTCTCCAACATTTATCATCTTCCTGTTTTGTCATGTTAGCCCGTCTAATAGATGTGATGTGGTACCAATGAGTAACTTTTTAAAATGAGGTTTCAAGAGTGGTTTGCAAAGCCACACTTGCAGAACTGGAATGTGAACTCAGATCCTTTCTAGCCATTATACAATGTTACCTCTCACGTGTTTCAGGGATTTTTGTCTTTTTAAAGAGGACTGCAGGCTTAGGCACCCAAAACAATCTATCCTTTCTTAATCTACTGGTTATATTTCAGAGGACATGACACCAGGGTGGGGCATTTTTGAACAGGGAGTCTTTCCTAGCATTCCTCAAATCCCTAGAGGTCTGTCATACAGGATTGTGAGCAAACTGACTTAGTAAAATTCCAAATGAATGTAGTCATAAAAATAATGAGATGGGATATTTTTTTTTGTCTTAAAGATTTGTTTTACTAAATCCTCAGAATTTCATTGTGGTACATGTCAAAATTCATTGCCATTCTTATCCTAGTCTATGAAAAGATGCCAACGATTCTTGGTGTGATATGTGGAGCAGTGATGAGAGCGCTAGACTGGTTACTTAGTTACTAGTTACTCCTAATAAGGTTACTAGACACGGGTTCGAGTTTCAGATTGACAGACTGACTTTGCTTTCTTAAGCCACTAGGTGGGGCTAATTGATTATTTCCTAGAGTTTAGGTCTCCGGAAAAAAAAAAAGTTGATTCTCTTTTGCTAGGGAGCAAACTATCAAATTTGTTCATATTTTACATACTTTCTCACACACACCCCCCTTTTTTATTGTATCCTGACCCATTCTGAGAATTTGAGAGTAAAGACATGTTTTCCCCAGGAGACTGCTCTGTTGCAAGTTTTCTTTGGACTTTGTCACAGTTCACGGATGCGGGGGAAGCCTTTCTAAAACCAGCTGCCGTGGGTACAATTGACAAATGGTCCTAGATTCATGTACCGGGCTGTGGCCTCCAGTATTTGTGTCTTTAGTTATGGAGGTTGTCCATGGCAACAGTGGCTCGGGGGGTTTTCAGGGTTGTTTCCTTCTTAGTGGTTCTGGGGTTGTTATGGTCAGCAGCCCTGACAACCAGATGCTTAAAAATAACTCTCACTTCTTCTAATTTCAAAATGAAAATGCCAATGGGAAGCAGGCACAAATCAAATATGGTCAATGAGACTGGAGGAACATACGTTGGAGATACTGAAAGGGGATTCCCATGAAGGTCCAAGTTGGACCAGAATCTAGTCACTAGATGATTTCTAGTCCTGTCTGGTTCTGAGATAGATTTAGAAATATACTCTGATGTTCATTATGGGGAGGAGTAAGACTGATCTTTGGCTGCCATAACCAGAAAAGGTGGAGGCCTAAGGGTGTGACTTTTTTTCAGAGAAGTCCTAGAAAAAAAAAGATGCCCCCCTGAGATTCCCTCCTAGATATACATCTATGATTCTAAGTTAGGGACAGTATCAATGGTAAACAAAAGGAGTCTGTGATTCCCCACCCAAAGATAGTTACTAACTGATGGTTAGAATTTCTTTAGGAGATAGATTTTCATTCTATTCATAGAGAAAAGGCTTGAACTGCTAAATACCCTGAGAAAGACTGAGAGATCGACTTAAATTCATACTAAGGTGTCACTGATAGCAGATCCTTTCTTTAAAAAAAAAATTATTTTCTTTTACATTATCTGTATTTCCTATCATAAAAAGCTGAGTGCCACAAAACTGACACTTTTGAATTTTGGTGCTGGAGAAGACTTTTGAGAGTCCTTTGGACAGCAAGGAGATCAAATCAGTCAGTACTTGAAGAAATAAATTGGAGGCTATTCACTCTAAAGTTAAACAGTGAAGCTGAAGTTTAAATATTTTAGCCACATAATGAGAAGATGGGACTCATTGGAAAAGACCCTGATACTGGGAAAGATTTGAAGGTAAAAGGGAAAGAGGATGGCAGAGGATGGGATGGATTGAAAGTACAATGAAAACAATGAACATGAACTTGGACAGACTTTGAGAGATAATGGAGAATAGATAGTGCTATGGTCCATGGGCTCACGAAGAGTCGGACATGACTGAGCAACCACAAATCACAAGTTAACTTGAACCTGAGCATATCCTCTAGATGAACAATATTTAAGAGAGCATATGTGTGTGTGTACACATATATACATATATGTATATATATGTAATCCTAACCTATACCCCTCTTTCTGAGGATAGCAGAACAACCTTTGGTCTCCACCTCCTCTTCCTCCTCCTGGTAAGAATGAAAGCTTCCCTTGGAGAAGGTTGGGGGAGAGGAGGCTAGAGATACCTGTTCTGCTTCCCTTTGAGGCATACAATGATTCCCCTTAGCCCCCCTCTCCATGTCACAGGTGAGGGGGATGAGCCCCAGAAGATGCAGGTTTCTTTATAGATACATTCTATCAGACTTTCACTTTATGGTGATGTAGCATATAGAATCTCAGAGTTGGAAAGGACCCCAGAGACCATCTAGTCCTGCAGCTAAAGAAGAATCCCTTTTCCAACCTATTTAACCAGTGGTCATCCAGCTCCATCGAGCTATTTCCTAAGGGAGTCTGCTCCTGTTTGAGAGACTTTGAATTATTATGAACATGGGTTGTCTGCAATTTCTAACTTTTGCTCCATTCAAGAACAGTGCAGTTCAAGAAATATTTATTAAAGGGAAGGAGAGCGCAAGCAGTTATTAAGTGCCTCCGCGCTGCCAATTACTGGGCTAAACAATTTACAAATATTTTCTCGTTCGATCCTTACAAGCAATCTTATTGTTGTTTCCCATCTACAACTGAGGAAATTAAGGCAGACAGAGGATAGGTGCTTAATGACCCAGCTCGGGTACGGTCAGAATTAGGGGATGTAATAAGGATGAGGGGTCAATAAAAGAGACAGATAGAACAAACATGAGAGAGTAGATTACCATTAAAACCCAGAGAGGCGAGAGTATCTAAAAGGAAGAGGTAGTTAGAGTGACAAATGAATGAGGACTGAGAAAAGACTATTGGGTTTAGCAGTTAAGAAATCTTTGGCAACTTTGAAGAGAGCAGTTTCTGTTGAGTGATGAGATTAGGGGATGGAATGTAGAGGACTGAGATATGGATGAGAAGACCAAGTGGAAGCCATGAATATAGACAGCTTTTTCTAGGAGTTCGGCTAAAAAAGGGAGATGAGGGCAAATAGAAGGAAACTGTCAAACGTTATGTTGAATAGCATATCTTGATTTATCAATCTAAAGACCTTGTCAAAAAAGGAAATAGGTTGAAATTTCTGTTGAAGCCATACAGTTTCTTTGTGAGCACTGCTTCCCTTTCTAGGTATTTACTACTCATCCCTTAAATAATATATTTTAGATTTTCCCTAGGAATTAAAATCAAACTCATTGACCTATAGTTTATAGACTGTACTCTCCTACTTTTTTGAAAACCATAACTTTACTTTCTTCTTATCCTGTGGCACTTCTTCTGTTCCCCATGATTTTAAAAGACCATTGATAGTGGTTTAACAAACATCTGCTTCCAACTGTAATCCAGTTTGTCCGAACTCAAGGACTTGAATTCATCAGTAGTAGCTGGAAGCTTTTTTTTTTTTTTTAAATTTCCTTACCTCTTTTGGGTTTCAACTCATTATTAGTTACTTTTTGCTCCTTCCTTTTCTAAGGTTAATATAAGGGTAATGATGGATGGGGGGGAAGAGTTAAAGATCTTCCCTGACCATTAATAGGCCTCAGACATCTTTTGTGAATATAGTGAGGCACAGGGTCAAGAGGATTTTGCCCTCCAGCCCTGCAAAGAGTATTTATACTCTGAGCTGAGGTTTTGCTTTGGGATTTATTTTTTTGGAAGAAGGTTCTTGTACCCGATGAGACTCTGGGCAGTCAATTTTGAAAACTCAGATGCTGGTGCTTTTTTCTCTGGTAATGATATATGTATTCTCTAAGGTTAGACAGTTGTAAGCCCTATCTGTTGGTCTTTATTTCTGTTTGTATTTTCTCTGAAGTCCAGGGTGCTGACTTTTCCCCTGAACTAAGTGAATGATACATGTGCGTGATTAAAATAGATTGCTGACCCCTCAAAAGTTGCTTTCCTTTTAGAAATGAAGATCTAAGGACATGTGATAGCAGGACCTGCTGTGTATGCTGGGGTTCTTGCTGTTACACCTTTCCAATTCAAAGATCATTTTCCTTGGAAGAGAAAACACAAGCAAATTTAGAATTGAATATTTCTACCTTTTCTTTGTCATATGTTATTATCCCATCCACAGACAAATTTGATTTGATCCATGTTATGTGCAAGTTATTTAATAAGAGTTGTCAAAAAGTAGAATAATGATGAATTCTCTATCACTGGAGGTATTTGAAGAGAGGCAGAAATAATAGGGATGTGGACAAGGCATTGCTTGTTCAGGAAGGGGTGGTACTAGATAACTTCTCAAGTTTCTTCCAGCTCCAAGATTCTTCATATTCTATATTAGAAAGCTACACCTAACCCTCCTATATCATATGGATGTTATATCATATGAATGTTTTTATGAAGTTTTTTTTAATTTTGAAAGAAGTACAGTTCCAGGTATGGTTACATACTTTAGATAATGGCACATAAGTCAACCTTTTAAGTGAAAAAACAAAACAAATCAAAAAACCAAAAACAATCTTCCTAAGATGAATAAAAAGGTTGAGAGACTGAATTCTGGGTAGTTGAGAATCAATTTATTTTTTTATTTTTTAAAATTTATTTATTTAAGTTTTCAACATTCATTTCCACACAATTTTGGGTTCCAAATTTTCTCCCCATTTGTCCCCTCCCCCCACCCCCAAAATGCCAAGCATTATAATTACCCTTATCACCAATCTGCCCTCCCTTCTAACATCCCTCCCTTTCCTTATCCTCATCTTCTCTTTTGTCCTGTAGGGCAAGATAACTTTCTATACCCCATTACCTGTATTTCTTATTTCCTAGTTGCAAGAACAATACTCAACAGTTGTTCCTAAAACTTTGAGTTTCACCTTCTCTTCCTCCCTCCCTCCCTACCCATTCCCTTTGGGAAGGCAAGCAATTCAATATAGGCCATATCTGTGTAGTTTTGCAAATGACTTCCATAATACTCGTGTTGTGTAAGACTAACTATATTTCCCTCCATCCTATCCTGCCCCCCCATTTATTCTATTCTCTCTTTTGATCCTGTCCCTCCCCAAGAGTGTTGACTTCTAATTGCTCCCTCCTCCCATTGCCCTTCTTTCCATCATCCCCCCCTACCCTGCTTATCTGCTTCTCCCCCACTCTCCTGTATTGTAAGATAGGTTTTCATACCAAAATGAGTGTGCATTTTATTCCTTCTTTTGGTCAAATGTGATGAGAGTAAGCTTCATGTTTTTCTCTCACCTCCCCACTTTTTCCTCCACTGAAAAGTCATTTACTTGTCTCTTTTATGAGAGATAATTTGCCCCATTCCATTTCTCCCTTTCTCCTCCCAATATATTTCTCTCTCACCCCTTAATTTCATTTTTTTAAAGATATGATCCCATCCTATTCAATTCACCCCTGTGCTCTCTGTCTCTCTCTCTCTCTATGTGTGTGTGTGTGTGTGTGTGTGTGTATGTATGTATGTATGTGTGTAATCCCACCAACTACCCAGATACTGAAAAAAGTTTTCAAGAGTTACAAATATTGTCTTTCCATGTAGGAACGTAAACAGTTCAACTTTAGTAAGTCCCCTATGATTTCTCTTTTCTGTTTACCTTTTCATATTTCTCTTGATTCTTGTGTTTGAAAGTCATATTTTCTTTTCAGTTCTGGTCTTTTCATCAAGAATGCTTGAAAGTCCTCTATTTCATTAAAAGACCATTTTTTTCCCCTGAAGTATTATACTCAGTTTTGCTGGGTAGGTGATTCTTGGTTTTAGTCCTAGTTCCTTTGACTTCTGGAATATCCTATTCCACGCCCTTCGATCCCTTAAAGTAGAGGGTGCTAGATCTTGTGTTATCCTGATTGTATTTCCACAATACTTGAATTGTTTCTTTCTAGCTGCTTGCAATACTTTCTCCTTGACCAGGGGACTCTGGAATTTGGCCACAATATTCCTAGGAGTTTCTCTTTTTGGATCTCTTTCAGGAGGCGATCTGTGGATTCCTTGAATACTTATTTTGCCCTCTGGTTCTAGAATCTCAGGGCAGTTTTCCTTGATAATTTCATGAAAGATGGTGTCTAGGCTCTTTTTTTGATCATGGCTTTCAGGTAGTCCCATAATTTTTAAATTGTCTCCCCTGGACCTATTTTCCAGGTCAGTGGTTTTTCCAATGAGATATTTCACATTATCTTCCATTTTTTCATTCTTTTGGTTTTGTTTTGTGATTTCTTGGTTTCTCATAAAGTCATCAGCCCCCATCTGTTCCATTCTAATTTTTAAAGAACTATTTTCTTCAGTGAGCTTTTGAAGCTCCTTTTCCATTTGGCTAATTCTGCTTTTGAAAGCATTCTTCTCCTCATTGGCTTTTTGAACCTCTTTTGCAAATTGAGTTAGCCTATTTTTAAAGGTGTTATTTCCTTCAGCATTTTTTGGGTGTCCTTTAGTAAGGCGTTGACCTGCTTTTCTTGCATCTCTCTCATTTCTCTTCCCAGTTTTTCCTCCATCTCTCTTACTTGATTTTCACAATCCTTTTTGAGCTCTTCCATGGCCTGAGCCCAATGAATATTTATTTTGGTTGTTTGGGATACAGAAGCCTTGACTTTTATGTCTTTCCCTGATGGTAAGCATTGTTCTTCCTCATCCAAAAGGAAGGGAGGAGATATCTGTTCACCAAGAAAGTAATCTTCTAAAGTCTTATTTTTTTTCCCCCTTTTTTGGGCATTTTCCCAACGAGTTACTTGACTTTTGAGTCCTTTGTCAGGAGTAGGGTATACTCTGGGAATCTGTAAGATCTCAGTTCCTCCAAGGTGGCACAATCAAGTGTGTACACTAATCTGGAAGCAGAAAGAGATTTTTGTGCTCAGAATCTTAGCAGTTTCCTTTCCATAGGCACCTGCCCTCCAGTTCCTCCAAGCCAGCACTGGGGAGCTGGGATTCAGTCAGGCTGTGGGGGCAGGGCTGCCATTCAGTGTGAGACAAAGATCAGTGCCTCAGGGCCTCTACAAAGGGCTGAGGTAAGACTGAGCTCTTCAGTGCCCCCAGGGGTTTTTACGCTCCAACAATGGAATGGTCCATATGGGCTGCTGTGCAGCCTCTGTGGCTGCTGCCTGCTGCTGGAGCTATGGGAAGGCCCTTCTCCCTTCCTGGCCAGCTAAAAAAAACCCCTTCACTGACCTTTGGCGCCTGTGGGTTGAGGGATGTACAGACCTGCTTCTGTGAGTAGAGATTCTGCCCCCAAGGTGTCCTCCTCCCAGAGCTGTAACGCGCCTCTCTGCCAAGGCTGGGCTGGGCTCCATGTTGCACTCTGCATCCAGTGCAAATAACATTTCCCATGGGCCTTTCAGGTCACCCTGGGCTGGAAATCTTCTCCACTCTGTTGTTCTCCATTTCTGCTGCTCCAAAATTTGTTGAGAGTTCCTCTCTACAGGTATTTTATGGGCTGTGTGGGGGCAGCCTCCATATGTGTGTCTTTCTACTCCGTCATCTTGGCTCCACCCCCTGAGAATCAATTTATTAACTAGGCTAGCAAATAATAAATTGATGGTCAGTAGTCTTGATGAGGGTCAGGAAAGATACAGGAACCACTAGAGATCCCCAGCAACCTAGTCTGGAAAGCATTCACTGGACTCAAGCAATCTTAAGTCAAGTAGGCAAAAAAGTTTATTATTACATCTTTCAGCAGGCAAGAGTTCTTAAAAGAGTTATAGATAAAGTTTATATAGATTATTCTGTGGTAAGATGTGTGCCAAGTTTGCTAACTAGGTGCTTTCGGGTGGGTTAAGGTGGTTATGTGGTTAAGGAGTGATCAGTTCTTAAGGGAACATACACTTTTGGTATCTACTGCACAGGTATTTTACCCAAAATTCATCTGGAAATAGCCCAAGGTGGGGCTACATGGAGGTGTGGTTTTAGTCCTGAAACATCACTATATCAACCAATAGTCAGGGCTGACCAGGAAAAATCAGGCTTCTCTCATCAATGCCTTGTTAGACTTAAGATTAATGGAAAGGGAGTACATATATATCTAAGTACAAGATACATATGATTGGTCAATGAGTAATAAATGTCGTTATGACCCAGTGCACAGCCAGTTCAGTCAGTATGCAGCTGTCTCTAAGTGACAAATTCTATAGATGCAACTGTGTACTGTGGCAGGAAGGGAGGTAACAGTTCCTGCTGGGGCAGGGTGTCCTTGAGCTGGAGGGAGACTGCCTGAGATAGTGTTTTGAGATTAGAGAGAAATGTGATTTTTTTTTCTCAAGGTTATCTCTTATTTGGCAGAAACAACATGTACATCATGAGGAAATAAAAAATAACAAAAAGTAAATATAAATTAATTTTGGATGAAGAACACTAGCAATTGTCAAGATCAGGTAAAGCCTCATGTGTAAGGTGGCACCCCCAAAATATATTATTTTTTAAATTTATTTTCAATGTTCCACAATCACTGCCATAAAATCCAGATTTTTTCTTTCCCTCTCTCTCCTCGACCTCTCCCCTCCCTTCTTGAGATGGCATACAATTTTATATAGGTTCTACACATACATTCCAATTAAATACATTTTCCCCATAGTCATGTTGTATAGAAGAATTAAAATGAATGGGAGAAATCATATAACAAACCAAAACGTAATACAAAAGAAAATGATCTGCTACAATCTGCAATTGAATTCCATAGTTCTTTATCTGGATGTGGAAGACATTTTGCCTTAAAAGATCACTGGGAATTTTTTAAGTCCTTGCATTACAATGAAGTTCTAAATCTACCAGAAAAAATCCTCTCACGCTGTGGTTGTTGCTCTGTACAAAGTTCTCCTGGTTCTGCTCCCTTCACTCAGCATCAGATCATATAAGTCTTTCCAGGCCTTTCTGAAGCCTTCTTGTTCATCATTTCTTAGAGCACAATAGTATTCCATTACATTCATATACCATAATTTATTCAGCCATTCCCCAATTGATGGGCATCCATCCCCTTGATTTCCAGTTTTTGGCCACCATAAAGAGTACTGCTATACATATTTTTGTACATGTGGGACCCTTTCCCATTTTATGATCTCTTTATGATCTAGAAGTGGTATGAGAAATACGATTTTTAAAGAGAAAATGTGATTTTAGAATTAAGGTTCAAGCACATACTCTCAAGCACCCTATAAGTCTTTTTTGGTAACTAAAGGTAAAACCATGGAGATCCCTGAATGCTTACATACCTCTGGAAAAGGAGGTAACCCTGATAGGTGAAAAATCAGCCCTGCTTGGTGAACACTTAAGGAAGGGGTGGATATTTTGATGATGAGGTGGGCTAAAAGTCTTCAGTTCCTCCTGCTAAGAAAGTGACTAGATCTTGAGATTCAGCTGCCTTCAGCTGCCTAATCTGGGCAAAAGAATACATCTTCACCCAGCTGGTCTTGTAAACAATGGGTTGTGGTGGTGGTGGTAGTGGTTTCAAGGGTGTGAACCCTGACGACGTTAGGGCTGGAATTTACCTACCTTAGAATCTATTTACACTTTAGAAGTAAGCTGTCCTAGTTGGGTGAGGTCCCACCCCAAACTGAGGAGAATGCTCTGAGGGATTGGGGTAATGTCATCATCAGTTCTGTTATTCAGAGACCCTCAAGGATTGGTTCCTATAAGAGGAAATAAGAAGGAAAAAAACCTCAATCCGAATTTCCTTATTAATATAATAGAAAAATAGTCACCTCTCTCACTTCCCCTAAACTGGGGTTGACTTATAAAAAGTACAAAAAAGCCCCTGATCTAGTACCTGCCAGCCAAAGGCAGTAAAACACCACTCTGTTGGCTCTGGTCTCAGGCTGCTTTCTTCCACATTCTGCATCAGGGATCCAGGGGACAGAATGCTGAGTAACAGCTGTGTCAGCAACCCACTTGGGTCAGTGGGAATGACCATAAAGATATTTGGGGCTGGGTGGAGGAACAATTTGCAATGTGAACTTAGGTCCTGTTCTGGTTCAGCATTTCTTTAGATAGTCAAAGGAATCAAAGTTTGCAAAAGATAAGATCTTCTCTTAGTGGACACATAAGGAATTGAAGAAAGGATTTTGTTATATCCCTCATTAGAAACATTGATATTCATTTGAATCAGAATTTATTTTTCCAAATTTATGAATAGATCCCTCTTAATAGTTGGAAATACTCTCTCAGCTATTTTATGTAATCTTTTATAAGCTTAGTAGCATTTTTTTTCCTCTTTTCTTTCTCTTTTTAAGCTCATCAGGTTAGATTTTTTTCACTTAAGGCTTTCTGGCTTCTTCAGCAACAGGTTTGAGTAACATGCCAAAGATTCCAAAAGACTATAATCAAATTTTCACAAGCAGCATCCTACAAATCAGTAACACAACACAAGGTTCTATAAAGCTTTAATTTATTCCCCTCTCAGGTATCCAAAATATAGACCTTCTTCATTGTGAGAAATGTGACAATGAAATTACAACAGAACTGTTCCTTTGGAAAAAGGGAGAAAAGAGAGTACATACTACCAGGCTACACAGAAAGCATCCTAGTTCTTATTTAATGGAGCAGCACAAGTTTACAACATGTTATCTCTGGAAATATTACCTGTTGGATTTATGAAGGTTTTGGAGGTCAGGGTTAGAGCTTCTGGTGCGTTTCTTTTTAATCTTTCTTTGGGGGCTTACTGAATACTTTTATTCTGCACATAGAAGCCACTAAGGATTTGGCCTGTGGACTCATCAGGGCTGCATCACAAGTATATGGCTCCACACATCAACACCAGGTTTGGGGGTGAGAACAGGTCAATCTATCCTAGTCACAAGATGATAAAGGGTCTTATGACAGAGAGCCAGATGATCAGGTAGCCTCTGGTATAAGACAGTTCTAATGAAGCAGTGAGGACATCACAGAAAGGTTGAAGGGAGAGAGAAGCTAAGCAGCAGAGGCCCCTGCCCCTAAAACAACACTGGTCTAGTACTTGGTGCTGCCCATACTTAGGACAGGAGCAGACTTCTATAGAGGTGACTGGTGCCTGCGAGCTCCTAGGCCTCCTAGCCACAGAGTTTACTTGGTCCGAGGGTTTCTGAAGTTCCTTACAGCAAATTTAGCCTTGTCGTCCAGCTCTTCCTCAGTTCTGAGAAGCTGGTTATACTTGACCAGACACTTAGACTGGCAGGGGGCACCAGTCTTGATCTGCCCCGTACAGAGACCCACCACCAGGTCTGCAATAAAGATATCTTCAGTCTCTCCAGAACAATGGGAAACCATTACTCCCTACCCATTGGATTGGGCCAGCTTGCATGCCTCGAGAGATTCAGTCACAGAGCCAATCTGGTTCACTTTGAGTAGGAGGCAATTGCAGGCCTTTTCGTTCACAGCCTTTTCAATTAGCTTGGGATTGGTCACTGTGAGATCATCTCTTATCACCTGAATGATGGCAGTAGCAGTGTAGTTTTTGCAAGCTTCCCAATCATCCTGGTCAAAGGGATCTTCAATAGACACCACTGGATAATCCTTGATGAAGCTCTTGTAGAGGTCCCCAAGCTCAGAAGGGGAGATGTATTTGCTAGCATCATCAGGAAACTTGAAGTCCAAGTCATATTTTCCAGATCAGAAGAATTCAGAGGCAGCAACATCCATGTCAATTACAACCTTATTGGTGTAGCCAGCCTTACCAATAGCATTCTTTAGCAAGTCCAGAGCTTCTTTATTCTCCAGGATGTTAGGAGCAAAGCCACCCTCATCTCTTACGTTGGTGGCGTCCTGTCCATATTTCTGCTTAATCACACTCTTCAGGTTGTGGTAGACCTCAGCTCCAATGCACATGGCCTTCTTAAAGTTTGCTGCTCCAACAGGGAGCATCACGAACTCTTGCATGGCCAACTTGTTAACCAACATGGAGGTCACCATTGATCACATTGAAGGCTGGAACTGGCAGGATGACTTCATTGTTGCCTGCAAGGTCAGCAAAATGATGGTACAAGGAGACACCTTTCTCTGCAGCTGCGCCCTTACAAATGACCAGAGACACTCCCAAAATGGCATTTGCATCAAATTTAGATTTATTCTCAGTGCCATCCATCTCTATCATCAATTTGTTGATTTCCTGCTCCACAACATTCAATTTCTTGCTAATCAGGGTCGGGGCAATAGTTTTATTGATATGCTCAACTGCTTTTGAGACACTTTCCCATGTAGCAGGTCTTATCATTGTCTCAGAGATCCAGGGCCTCATGGATACCAGTAGAAGCACCATTGGGCATAGCAGCTCAGAAATGATCTTTTTCAGCGTAGAGATCAACTTCAACAGTAGGGTTTCCACAAGAGTCAAAGATCTCTCTTGCCTGGATCTTGTAAATAGACATGTTGAGTTTCTGGATAAGGCTTCCTCCACTGGGCTCAGAGAACAGAGGCTGAGGGGCTCTTTTTAATCTTAATAGATCTTTGACCCAGCAATAGCACTGTAAGGTCTGTAATCCCAAAGAGATCAAAGAAAAAAGGAAATGACCTATTTGTCCAAAAATATTTATAGCAATTCTTTTTGTGGTGGCAAAGAATTGAAAATTGTGAAGATGCCCATCAACTAGGGAATGGCTGAATGAGTTGTGGTATTTGATTATGATGGAATACTTTTGTGCTTATTAACAGGATTTTACTGAGCCAGTCTCTAACTTGAGAATGATGAAACAGCAGACCAGAGGCAAAGTATCAGCAATCAGGTAGTGGTTTATGAGGAAAAGATTTGCAAACTGGGAATTCTCCTGATCAGAATTCCACCTTGCTGAAGTGAAGATAGAGAGTATATACATAAATCACAAGTGGGAAGGGAAAACAGAAAGGGAATTACAAACAATTGTTCCCAGGTCCAGACTGGTTTCCCACAAAAAAACCCCCAAGTAGAAGACAATACAGCAGTTCTGGAGTCCCATGGGAGCAGTATTGCTTGGGTTAGGGGTCATTACTTGGTGGGTCACAGGACCAGAACTCTGTGATGGTAACAGGTTCTGCAGTCTTTGATTCGCTTCACTTCAGGTACGCAGGCAGAAGGATGCCAATGATTGTGAACCTTGTCAAAGTTTGATTGATCAGTTCAGTCTGCATTGTGAGTCTGACTCACAAACTGGAAAAGGAAATTCTGAAGAATCTAATCTTTTAGGATATTATTACACGTATCATATTATTATGAAAATTATAATTCCTCCACATACTGTAAGAATTGATGAGCAGGATGGTTTCAGAAAAACTTGGGAAAACTTCTATGAACTGATCCAAAGTGAAGTGAGCAGAACTAGAACACTGTACACAGTAACAGCAACATTGTAACAGATTTAGCTACTCTGCTCAAGACAATGATTTGAGACAATTCCAAAGGACCCATGATGAAAAATGCTATCCAGCTCCAGAGAGAGAACTGATGAACTCTGAGTGCAGACTGAAACACTTTTCTTTCTTTATTTTTCTTGTTTTTGTGTGTATGTGTTTTCTTTTGCAACATGACTAGTATGGAAATAGGAGTGTAGGGTGTGTTCAGGGAGGACCAGTACTTTTGGTGTGATGGCTGTCAAGCCCTTTTCGGGAGCTCTTTCCACTTCTGATGTCCACCCAACTCTCACCTGTGGCTCCAAGAAGCTGCATCATGCACTGTGGTCACACCCTGGTAAACTGTTTTGGCAGATGGGCCAAACCAGGTTGAGAGTAACCAAGGGGTCTCAAACCCACTGGTGAGTTATGGGGGGTTCCCCTGGTGGAATGGGCGGATGAGAACAATTTGTTCCAATGGCCATGAAGGCAAACGAAGCAGGGGATGTGGAGTGCTTAGAGCTTTGGTTAGACACTGAAAACACCAAGGTCATACACTGCATCCTGAGCCATCGCCATTCTTGACTCTGTCCTGCCACTGGACTATGATGACTCTGGAGGAGACAGTGAGGCTGACGACTTTGTGCAACTCTGCCTCCCTTTCATCCAATTTACACACCAATCAAAAAACATCATCCATACCCTTTCCATGATGATGTCATTTTAGTCCTCTTCGAGAACAAAGAACAACCAACATGGAAATAAATTTTGCATGACTTCACATGCCATATTACTTGCCTTCTCAAAGTTTGGGGAAAGGCTGGAGAGAGAAAGAATTTTGAACTCAAAATTTTAAGATATTAATGTTATATTTTTTACATGTAATTGGGAAATATTTAATAAAATAAATAGTATATTTTAAAGATCTTAATAGGACTTTTAAAAAAAGGTTGTATTGGATGATCCACCAAATTTGAATCAGGCAAATTCAAAAATCCAAACTTTTCTACTAGTATATTCAAAATAAAAATACACACAGGACTACACAAATATAAGTTTACTATTTCTACCACGTAAGCTAATGCACTTTGATCCACACAGACTTATCACAATTCTCATTCTGTTGAAGTTGATAACACCATCATCGGTCCAAAAATAGAACCTAGATCTCCAGATTTATGGCTTTCATTTTCCCTTTCTAGCCCACAAGATGCTAACTAAGAATTCCTGGGAACAGAGAGAAGAACCTCCTTGTGTTTATCTTCCACTGGGCTCCTCCCATAGCACATATGAAGGTTGTGGGGGAGATATGGTGGTGGAGGTTATGAGACCATAGATAATGATAAGGACCCTTCAGCTCACAAGAGAGAAATATTCTTTCTCTAGACCTTTCTTTTTGCCTCATTCATGCCTAATAGGCTCCCCTCCCCCTTTGCTCCCAAAGCTAAGGTCATTGGAGTGGAAAAGGGCATAGAGAAATGAGAAGACTGGACTTTCAAGGGGGCTGTGCATTTGCCAACTGCCATCTCTCTCTCTCCTTTTCTTCTGAGATGCCAGTGTTTCCTCCTGTAAAAATGCATTATATTCATTTTGTCCATAGCACATATTTTGCGTTTCTATGAAGATGTGACACTTATAAAGATGCTCTCCCAGAGTTCACCAAAAGTTCAACAAAAAAGTTCAACAAAATTGTATCTTTGAACTTAGCTTTCTTGGACTCTTGTGAAGGCTTCTGGGAGAGAGAAGCTGGAAAAAATGAGTTTTCCATCTTGAGAGCCACAAAGAAATGTGGGGCTGATTTGAGGTATTAAAGGTGTAACCTGAAGTGGTGTACCTTTTCGTGTGCCCTGTACTCTTGAGGTCTATTGTATCAGGATGGAGCTATCAGACTTGTAGGGTGCCTGAGATCGCTGAGAGCAACAGCTGGTAAAACAATTCCTATATACCGACCCTAGACACCTCCCTTTCCTTATCTCCATTCCTAATGAGTGAGCAGACCCACAATCCTCCATTAATTCCCCAATTTACCTGAGTTCTATTTCTCCTTCCCTCCATCAAGGAGAAGGTATTAAAGCAAGAGCTTAATTTTGCCTCTTCAGCCAGCAACAAAAGCACCCAGCTTAAAGAAGCTATTCAAATGAACTGTCTCTTTCCCCAAGGTCTCCCTCCCTCCCATTCCCTACCCCTTCATTGCTCACGATACAGGCAACTCTATAATGACTTATTTATTACCCAAAAAGCACTGAGCTATTTTGTGCAATAAAACCCACAGAGCTTATGGGAGAAATGGGTAATTGAGAACACAATGCTCAAATGGAGAATGGAAATTGGAGGCAAAATGCTCAAAAATTTCGTCAGTGAAACAAAAAGATAGGAACCTAATAAAAATGATAGAATGGTTTTATCCATGTTAAATAGTTAGGGAACACATAACGACTACAATAAATAGTGGTGAGTCTTCTGCCTTGGGCTGCAAGTTTGGGCAGGACTCAACTCTGAGCCTGGTGGAAGGGGGTCCAGGCTGGGGATCTAGACCAGCCCTTCTCCACTAACAGGTTCTACTCCAACAGAAGATATATAAATATGGCACTTTCTCTGACCATGACTTCAAGTTTGCTTGTGGAACTGAAGGTGAGAAGGGTTGCCGCTTGTGTGTTATTTTCTGCATTCTTGAGAGGCCAACTCGAAATTCAAGTTATGTTCAATATTCCCTAGTATATTAATTGTATTGGAACAAATGTTTTTTGAAAAAAGACTTTATAGCAGAACTGACTGTACTTTAGTTGCTATCTCTTTATTTCCCTGGTTAAATATGAAAGTTTTTCAGTTACCAATCCTTGTTTATGTGATTAATGATGGTCTGAGTTGGGTTTCAGAAAGAGAATTTGCTTCCTGAAGAGACACAGGAGACAACTTCCTACTCGTGGTTAAGAAGTAAAGTGAAAAGAAACAGATGTTGATCACACACGGAAGTCCCACAAGTAAGGGAGGCATCCTGATATCATGCCCCTAGGCAAGTGCAAGCTTCCATAATCAAGACAGCCAATAAGTTGAGAATAATACTGATATAGTCCGTTGATAAAAATTATATAATATACACATATTTCCTAGGTGTATTTGTATATACGTTTATGCATGCACATAGATAGATGGAGAGAGTATCTAGGTGATACAGTGGAGAGAATGCTAGGCCTGGAGTCAGGAAGACTTGTCTTTATAAATTAAAATCTGGCCTCTGACATTTACCAGCTGTGTGACCATGGGAAGTCACTTAGCCCTGTTTGCTTCAGTCTCTTCATCTGTAAAATGAGCTGGAGAAGGAAATGGCAAACCACTCTAGTATCTCTGCCAAGAAAACCCCAAATAGGGTCACAGAGAGTCAGACATGACAAAAAATGATTAAACAGCAACATAGATAGATGGGTAGATATCTCCTGAGGCTTAACTGAGATAAGCTCTTGAGATAAGAATGAGTCAAGAACAGGCAAAGCCAGCCCCACAAAGGGGAATTTATGTTACACATGGGGCATCCATCTCTTCAATCTGCTATAAGGAACACCAAATCTTTTCCTTCCTTACATGGTGGTAAGAAGGAAAAATCTTTTACATTTGTGGATTTAACCTGTTGCATGTACATATTTTGTGTGCACTTATTGTATGTACTGGGGAAACTAGGTGGTACAGAGGCTAAAGCATCAGTCCCAGAGTCAGGAAGGCCAGAATTCAAATCTGGCCTCAAACATGTATTAGCTGTGTGACCATGGGAAAATCATTTAACCTTTGTTTGTCTCAACTTCCTCATCTGTAAAACAGGGGTAGTAAGAACACCTATCTCCTAGGGTTGTTGTCAGGATCAAATGAGATAATAGTTTTAAAATGCTTCACACAGTTTCTGGTACACAGTAGGTACTATATAAATGTTAGCCATTACTATATGCATACATGCTGTGTCCCTTGACAGAAAGTAAGCTTGTAAGTGACAAAGTTGGTTTCATTTTTGTCTTTGAATGAAGCGTATGCTAGATAATGAGCCTGTGGCTTGCACCTGACCACACCATGTGTGCTTGAGGTGCCTTCTATATGTATATGAGCAACTTCATCAGTGTCCTGGTCAGGTGTTGCCAGGTCAGAGGAAGGGCCAGTTCCCTTAGCACTTATTACCAACTCAAACAGGGACTCACTTCTGCTGGGATTCTATTTATGTTTCCAGGACCCTGGAATTCTGCCTGGTTTGATTTGTGGATTGTATCCAGCTGTCTTATAACCACGTTCCTCTTCCTCTTCCTATGCTTGACCTGTGAAAGTAGAAGCAGTGACATGTACAGGCCAGATGTCATGATGGTAGGAGATGAGAGTTCAAGATCCTTGAGGACAGGGGCAACTCTTTTGCCTTTCTTTGTAACCTCAGTACTTGGCATGGTGCCTCACATATAGTAAACCCTTAAGTACTTATTGACTAAGATAACCCCCCCCTCCCAAGTGGCTGCTTCACAGCTCTCATAACTAACCATAGAGGAGACCCAGAATTGTTGACTCTACAATGTATATAATGTGAAGTCATGAGGTGTGTACACAGAGACTTTAGCTGCACCTTCTGGTGGTGTGTTCTCAGATCAGTTTCTTTTATTTGCTCAACATCTACTTTGTTAAATGGCGCAGCAAGTACTGACCTGTGTAGGATCTATGAGAGTCAATTTGATTAATTCCTCCCACCCCCAATCTCCTTGAGGAAATTACAAGGAATGGAGTTTTGTCAAAAAGCAGAGGAGTCTCCTATGGAGTTGGACATGGGTCCTGGCCTCTTGCTGAGGAGAATGTACCTTGTTGGAAGGGAACAGTGAATTCCTGGCTGATCCTCAGTGACTATAGATATGTAGAAGATGAATATTTGAGAGAAATGTCCCCCCACTGTAAGACTGAGACTCTGTTCTCTTTTGTACCTTCTGCCTTAGGTTTCTTTTCCAGATCTTTCTTCCCCTACAAACAGGAGGATGTTAAAATCTTCCCAAAGTGGCAATAGAGGCTTACCAAAGAAAAACATGGCGGCAAGAGATGTGCTTAATTAGGTACGCTTGAGATTGGAGCTCAAGTCTTTGGCTGCGTTCTTCTGACTTTTTAATTTCCTTTTCTGAGCGGAGGTCAATGACCAACAAACCTGAGAAATGGACATTTGCAGAATTGGCAATTACTTCATAGGTCAAAAGTTCCTGAATGTTCCAGCATTGACTGACCAAAGGGAGGATATTTTTCCGGTAGCATATTTCTTGGAACAGATCACTACCAGGATCACCCTGCTGCTGGAGAAGTAAAAAAAGGGATTCCTTGGGCTGGCCAGGAGATCTGGACCTTGCCAACTCACCATAATAAATCACTCAAACACTGCAACCCATCCAAGATGGCCGTGAAATATCTGTTTAGAAGTCCCATAAAGGATGATTACCTTCTGGGGGAGTATAAAAATGTAATGGGCTACTTGGTTGCTTTACAATTCTTGTATTTATTCAGGGTACCTTTTTGTCCTTTGCATCTTAGGCATTTTCTTCCATGGAAAAAATCAGCCTTATGCCTGATACCTATAGCATTCACTGAGTACCTTTTTCACAGAGGACCCTGTTCCTTGTCTTTTGAAGTAACCCTAGATTTGAGCCATGACCAAGCTTTGTTTAAAAGTTTTCCTTGTAGTTTGACTTCAGAACGGGGGCAGAACTTGAGAAAGAAATCTCATCTGATTGGAGTTAGGCTCCCCAGGATAGAATTTGGGTTCACACGAGCCCAGTTTTCCTATAGAGCCACTTCCCTGGATACAAGAGAAACCTCTCTATATGAGAAATAATTTAGAATGTGGATTCGCTTAGCCTTTGTTAGTTGACTTTGTGCCTCCTGACTCAGTCTGTTCTTTGGAATGTCCTAATCCCCTCAGTTTAGTTGTTGGGTGTGGGGATTTTTCAGCCTTAGCCAGAACTGTGACTCATATCAGTCGTTTCTCCATTTCCTGGATGCTATATAAAACATCTGTGTATGTTAGTGTATTTTCTGCAAATGAAAACCATAGTGACGCTAACCACACACAAAGAGGTTTTCCCTGGATGACTTGGGCTCCCCAAGATGAGGAGAGAGACAGATGGGATTCCAGAAACTCCAATAGTATGCTTAGGCTTGGGAGAAAGCGTAGGAGGAGGTGAGAATGGAGACTGAAGAGGGTATGCTCTGAGAGTAGGAGATAAGCCTGCAAAAGTGCAAAGAAAAGTCTCAGTGTTCTCAGGAGATTAGGGGACTGGGAACCTTGATAAAAATTGTTCACTCTTAAGGAACATTTTAAGATGCCTAAGCACCTTCCTCATCAGACTCAAAAAGGGATCCCTGCCTCACAATGACTTAGAAAAACACAACATTATCTAGTTGCAGTGGATTTTTATTTATTTTCCTAAACATTCCCCAATTACAGTTCAATATGGTTCTGGTGGGAGTTTGAGGGTCTTGAGTTTGATACCTTTGGAGGAGAGGAGTTTTGTGCATTTTCGATGAAAAGACCAGAGGTGACTAGGAGCTCTGAAATACAAACACAGGAGTTAGGAGAAAACTAGAAAGGTAACTTTATTTGAGCAACTGAAAAGCTGTATAATGAGATAACGTCAACATTCCACTAAACAGAGAAGAAACAAATGCCCTTTCATCTTTAAAGAGTGATAAGGGAATTAAATAAGAAAAGCAGAGGTCCTCAGAGGAGAATGAAGATTTCTGTTCTGAAGATTTTAAGAGGAGAAAGAGAGGGAAAGGCAAGAGGAAAACATCAAAGGAGGAAGAAGGGGGTAGAGCTTGATATTTCTCATAATTGAGGTAGATGAGAATAATATAAATATAGAGGAAGCTTGAATGCACATAGACCCATACAAACATTTTGGGGTAGAATATATCAAATTCAACAGGGAAACAAGCAGGAATGTGATTGGGACAAGATAAAAGGAAGGATAATACTGGGGGGAAATGTCCTTAGAGAAAAGAAGTAGAATAACGCCTTAGATTGCTTCTTAGACAATCAAGGAATGACTGAGCAAAATATGGCATATGAATGCAATGCATTATTATACTTTAGAAAATCACAAAAGAGATTTTACAGAAACCTGGGTAGTATGAACTGGTGCAGTTTATATTGAAAGACCTAAGAGTTATCAAAGGAATGACCAACTATATTTCTAGAGGAACCATGATGAAGCATGTTTCCAATTTCCTGAGAGAGAGGTGATGGAAATGTAAGTAAAGAGGTATATATTTTTTTCATGGCCACTTTGTGGATGAAGGAATTGAGGGGATTAGGACAGCAAGTGGTTAATTGTGGGAAGTGATTGACCTACACTGACTCCATCTTGTGACTCAAAATTCTTTGAAAGTAGCTCAATATCCTTTCCATTCAATTATGGGTCTGGTCCAACTTCTGTCTTGTGAGAAAACTTTATTCATTTGTGGGAATTGGGAGAAAACCTTGTTGCGTTGTTTGAACCTAGTCCTGTGTGGCTAAGAAGTTGGACCACTTTTATCTATTTAGAGACCCTTAACTGAGGACCTAGGTTATGTTGACCAGAAACCCAGTTAGATCCAAAGATTGATGCAAGAAGTTTTTTGATAACTATATCTCAAGAAACCCACAGGTCTTATCTGAAAACTAGTTCCATACTATCATTTGGTTATTGTTACCATGATGTTTTGATTGAATACAGCCACTTGGTGGGTGGGTGGGGTGGGGTACCTCTTTTTCTGATTTCGGGGAGTTGTACTTGTTTACTTTCTCCCTTTCAGCTTTCCACCAATTAGAAATCAGATTACCTAATATTGTATCCTGGTTAATTCTTTCCCTTTAATTAATTTCCTTAACTGTTTTTAATGTAAAAAAAATATCCATCTTCCACTGTATTCGGGGTCCAGCCCTAAACTGAGAAAGGTCCTGATTAGGCAATGGGCATGTACTGCTTAATAAATCAATGAAAGCTCAAATCTGTTTCCTTAGTTATTTCATCTTTCACCTACCACAAGGACTTGTTTCACTTAACTAAGCTTATTTATTACAAGGTTTTTTCCTCCCTCCTCAGTTAATTTGGCTAACTTCCCTGGTGGTGGTAGCAGGGAGGAAGATGAGTTAGTAATAGGGATGCTCCCCCCAAATGTCCCTATTGTAGCATTTTAAATAATATACAAAAGAGAATAGGAGTTCATAAAGAAAATACGTAAAATTTATTATATGCTTTTAAAAAAGCAAGCAGTATGAAATGGAGATCTGATTTTATATAGAATCTTCTTTGTGTTCTGATCTGTGTATGGAAGTGCTTTTTTTAATGTTCAAAATAAAAATTTAAATAAGAAGTCACTTTCTAGGACTCAAAGTTATAGACAGATTGACACGGCACCAGTGGAGATAGTTTCTACGTTGGAAGGTCCCTAGACACTGTGAAGTCATAGGTCCCAACCACAAAAAATACTTGCATGTACCTCACAGGACTGAGAAAGAGCCCTTTGCAAGACTTAAAGTGCAATATGATTGTGAGTTCACTGGATTGTAGATTTAGATATGAAAGGGTCCTTATGGGTTATCTATTTCAACTCTCTTCTCAGAGGAGGAAACTGAGGCCAAGAGAAGCAAAACATGGTATGTGACAGAGTCTAGTGGTTTTACTTGCCCTTGGAAAACAGAATGCATATATACTTGACCCGATACAGCTGTTTTCCTATCTATGTTCTCTTTAATAAACGCTTGTTGATTAACAGTGATACTTCTACCTCCTTTATAAGCATATCTAGGACAGTGGTCTTAGGGCCCAAACTGCCTTTGATAAAGAAAAGTTTGCTGTAACGACTTTGAAAATCTCTTCCATTTTCTTCAGTTTATAATGTTTCTTCCATTTTTATTCTTGAATGCTCCCTGGGTGATTTCAGTTGTGTACCTTGCCAATATTTCTTTAAAATAGCTTTGTTCTTTACTGCTTCCTAATTTAGGAGACGATATTGTCCATATCATCTATCATCCCTCTTCCTAAGATTTTACAACCTGTAAAATTGTTTTGGGGGGGAGGGGTGGGTGAAATTTAAAATGTTTCTATTATCATGGTGCTATAAATATGAGGAGTGTCTAGTTGTGGGGAAGGGATAAGTTCAAGAAGGATGGAAGACTAATAACCAGGGGGGCACAAGCAGTAGAAATAGGAGAACCTTAAAGTCCTAGATAAATGTCAGCCATTATTAATAATTAGGAAAATATAGTGTCAAAGAATAAAACATTTCCATTCTGTTTTAGAATGGGTCCAACTAATGCTGCACAGATAATCTAGACCAGGGATGGGGAATGTGCAGCTTCAAGGGCACACATGGCCTTCGAGGTCTTCAAGTGCAGTCTTCTTGATGAATCCAATTGTTTTGTGAAGTTTGGATTCAGTCAAAAGGCTGCACTTGAGGACCTTGAAGGCTACATGTGGCCTTGAGGCTGCACGTTCCCCTTCCCTGGTCTAGACACTGGACAACTTATCCTTATTTAAAGAGGTGCTAGGTAAGTATTGGTCATCCCTTGGTTTTCAACAAACTATCATGACAAGAAACTACCAAAGGTCAACATTTCCCTTTCTCTGTCTAAAACAGAATTTTACGTTGATTCAGAATTTTGCAGTGAACCATTCTCCTGAACATGATTTCTCATCACACAGTACTGTAAATGGAGCACTTAACTAAGCCTGGGGCACATTTGATAATTTTTAAAAAATGTCTTTAATAAAATTCTCTTGAATTCTTTTTTGTCTTTGCTTCTTCCTTCTAAACATGGTGTATACAAGTGATTGGTTGAGGCTTCTGGCCTGTCGAGATTTTACTATATATATTACAAAACCTGTTTCCTGGCTATAGAGTCCTTATTTGAAGGTGGGTTTTAGTCACTGCATATTTCCCTCATGATAATTCACCAAGTTTTTGTAGAACAAGTGTTCAAATTTCAGCTTTGAGAATGGAGTATATGTGTAAATACTAGCTTTGTATATATGAATTCTTTATCAATCTGACTGTAGGATTGAGGATTCTTCCCCCTGTTGATAGTTCATTGAAAATTTTCAGAAACCATCTGATTTGCATTCAGTAAAAATTAAGTACCAGAACCCATGTTGGTTGGTTAGTACTGCAGCAGTCCCTTTACGTATCACTAAACATCTCTGATACACAGATTTGGTAGGGAATTGTCAGTTAGTAGAAACCACGTAAGAGGCTTGAATTAAATAGCACTCAATAAAGAAACTGGTACAAATTGCTTCAGAATAATGTATTATATGAAAAACATGGTTTATTTTCTAATGTTCTCCATAACATTAAATCCCTGGATTATATTAGGAATAAAACATTAGTGTTAAAAAAACCAATTTTGACAACGTAAGACACTGGAACACTGTAAATAGAATTGATTTCTACTCAAACTTACTCTGAATTGGAACTTGTAGAACACCAATCTCAAATTCTACAGCTGATATTTCCAAGGTGAGATGACTGAAATAGTAGACACCATCAGTTTCTAGAATATAAACTCTGGGGAATGCTCTTTTTAATTAATTAGCTACAATGTTTGAACTATACGTGATGCTCCATAAATGCACATATATTTTATCCTTAAGGCAAATACTTCACAAGTATAAATACTGAACCAGACTAAAGAACACAGGATTGTTTATGCTAAAATCTTTCAAGGACACATGGCTTTTATTATGACCTTTAGGTGGTGTGCATTTGGCATAATTCTGGGAGGCAATATTAGCACATCTGTAATACTACAGAGCTGCCAGAAGTACTGCTTTTGCTCATTTTCTGCTTTGAGATAGCTTACTTCAGGAGCCATTTCAAGGAAATGGTTTATAATCCTTCAAATCCCACTGAACTCATCTAAGTCTGTCCTAAGGAGGCTTATCTGAGGTCACAGTCAAGTTCAAGGAAGCATGAGCTTGAGGACAGGCTTCTTTTACCATGTTTAAAGTTTTATGCTACATGGCTGCATATAAATTCACATGGATTTGTATACGTTAGTCATTCTCTAAAGTTTTACTCTACTACATGGCACTTAGGTGACTTTGGGTTCCTGAAGACAAGGTTGCCCAAACTAGAAAAGCCTGGAGGAAAGAAGATGTAGCTGGCAGCATTCCTGCTCTCCAAGCTCAGCCTAGCTAGATGTGAAGTGGCTTATAAGGAAAAGTTTAGTCATCAAGTATAAACTCTGAAGGCAGAGAAATTCATGGAAACTGTCCACTATGTCACAGATGGATTGTAATCTGTGTCAAAGAAGGAGGTGTGCAGCCTGGAAATATTGAAGCCAATATATAGGCTATCTGATATGATAGTTTTAGCCATGAACAAAGGAATCACCCAAATCCAGTGCCTGTACTGTGCTGGGACCAACTTGATGGTGTTCTGAAATACAAAAAATTTTTCTTTTTAAAAAATTAGGAGGTGTATGAGGAAGTGAAGGTTGCTATAGATTTTATATCTTTAAAGTCACACTGGAATGTCATTAGCTTATAGATCATATCAACTTTTACAAAGATGATAAATTCATGTTGGAATGTTTTTAAAATTTTAAAACCAAAACTTATTTCAGTTAAAATGAATAAATCATAATGTATTTTTAATCATTTTAAGTATTCCTAATAATACCAAATGATAATGCATAATAAAGATGAATGTAACACTTCAGTTGTTTTCAAAATAATGGAAACTTAGAAAACAGAGTTCCGGACGTGGCACAGGAGGAAAATACACAATCAGTTTGCTTTTTAAAAAAAGTTACAAGACATGATTACTTCCTTTTTTTTATGCAAAGTTCACATAATAAGATAGTCCAAGTAGCTCTACCAGATCACTAAATGCTTATTTTAAGCTTTCTTAAGTCACTTCACACTCATAACGTGTATCAGAGTGTGTGCTGTCAAAGCGACAGGTAAACATGGGCATCAAGCTTCAGATTTCATGGGCATTTTACTGTTACACTCTGCAGTCCACAATTAATGTTTGCACTTTCAAAATCACTTCTTCTCAGGACGAGGGATGTTTTCTTCAAAGAAACCGGGATTGACAATATTTCCAGCTGGAAAGTATCTGGCAACCACATAGGAAGAACCATCATTTGCAGAGGCCTTTCCAACTCCCATTTTCTTTGTGTTCTTCCATATCATTGCTGTAAAATGTCCTGGATGGGGAAGAAAAGGATTAGGCAAAAGATCAATTCCTGTCATCTCTAAAAGGATTTCACAAACTTATACTTTCTGGATTTGTACTACTCTTAATAACCCCAGGCATCGAACCCACTTTTATAAAAGCCATCTTGTTCTGGTGATGCTAAGTGACTGAATCATGGGATCTACAACCTCTGAAAATAAAAGTGGAAAGTGGCCCAAAGGACAATAGAGACCTAGGGAGAGTGTTCACAGACTACAGTATATTACCCAAGAAGGGATGTACATCAAACAGTATAAAAGGAACTCCAAGGCCCATAACTAGAAGAAATACATATAGAAAGGCTATGATAACAAACGAAAGTCTGCATCCTATGACAGTCCCTATCTAATGTGGAGATGCTGGGAAGGTCCCCAGCACGTTGGCTGGACCCTGGTGGAATATTTATAGAAAGATGTATTTGAGAATATTTCTGACAGGATGACAAATCTAGGGCTTACTGTGTGTGTCAGGCAGGCACAGTGTAGGGCACTGGAAATCCAAAAAAGGGCCCAAAGCCATTCTTGACCTGAAGGAGTTTATACTCTAATGGGAGGGAGGTAGAAGGCTGATGTGAAAAGGTAAGAAATGAGCTGGTGGAGGTGGGGCAGAAAAGGCCTACTGCAGAAGGCAGACTTTGAGCTGGTTTGGGGTGTAATGTCTAAGAAAGCCTATGCGACATCTCAGTCTGCACTCAAGGAGAAGTATTCATACTGCTGAGATAACAATCCATTAGAATATCCTAGTATTGCATTCTCAAACAAAAAACAAAATAAAACAACCAAACCATTGGGTGCAAGCCTATTTGTTTCATATGTGTGCATAGTAAATCTATTTACATTATGCAAATTCAACTTTACATAAAGAATTCTGAAAGAAATCCACATTCCAAAAAAACCTCAACTATACTACTTTAAGTACTGTGCAGTACTGTGCTCACCCATGCTCCCTCTCACAACTCTTGCCCTCAGACTGAGCACTCTCTCTCTCTCTCTTTTCTCTCTTTCTCTCTCCACTCCTGCCCCTTGGCTTGGTGTTCTCTGGTTCTCTGGTTATGTAAAGTGAGAACTGTCTGTACATATAGAGATAAACACACATATACTTACGCACACATATCTATCATGTATGTATCAAGTTAAATGGACAAAGAAGTAGAAATACTGAGAACACGAATCATTTTTAATGTAATTCAAAATTCTCCTCTACTGCTTCATTGTGGTGTGTTGACAAGTGTGGGTTCTTGGATGTGCTGGTAGCAGGTCTTACATTAAGCCATAAAGACTTCAAGTACTAGCTTGGAAATGTGTAGATAACTATGTCAAAAGAGAAGTCCATAAAGCAATGATTTTTTTGACCACAGCAGCTCAGGAAACCATCTATTATATTAAAATCTATCTATCCATCTATGTATCTTCTATCTCTTCTATTTTTTTTCCTGAATACAGTTGAATGTGTAGCAAGCCTGAGGTGGGCATTTCTAGTCCTGGAGACAGACTTGTTAGCTTGACAGGGTCAGGAGATGCTGGGTCCTCAGGCACTTTGGAAGGAGTCCTGACAAATACTGCAGGACTTCTTGGACAAGATGCTCACTGGCAACAGAATGAACCCAAGCAATGGATAGGAGGAAACTGTTTGGACAACGCAGAACCAAGGTGAAATGCTGATTGAACAGTCCAACAAAATGCTTTATGTGTTAATATTTTAAGTATTAAGTTCCCAACAGAAGGTAATTTAGTTCTAAGTTGTTACTACTGCTGCTTATGTAAGTCTTTTGTCAATGAGCACTTGCGAATCTCCTGTGTTAAGCACTTTTGTGTGCAGAAGAAATACAGAGCTGTCAAAAATCTGATTTACATTGTGCACTAAACACCTTTTTACTCCTGCTTCTGGAGAGATCCTGGATATAAGCCAAACATAAAACTTCAAGTAATATAGGATAGTCTTTTACCTGCCACTGTAGAGGTATAAAGAACCAAAGAAAAGGAGAAAAAAGGAGTCTGACCATTCTCTTTGGACTCAGCAGTAGTCACTGCTGTTCTATACAAAGTAGCTTTGAGAGGGAGAGTGAAAACTGCTTGGGGAATCAGCAAAGGTTTTATGCAGATAAGTGTGTTTGAGTTGCGTCTTGAAGGGAATCAGGGATTCAAAAAGGGAGAGACGAAGAGAAAGAGCATTCTGAAAATGAGGAACAACCAATGCAAAGGTGTGGACATGGGAGATGACCATGATGGATGCTGAACAGCAAGTATAAGCCAGTATAGTTAGAGCACAGAGTGAGTGGAGGTGAGTAATGTGGAGGAAAACTAGCAAGGTAGGAAAAGCCAGTTTTATATTTTCTCCAGAGACTTGAGATTTAATTCAATAAGTATTAAGCACTTATTACATACATGTAAACTGTTCTAGATATTGAGAATACAAAGAAAAAATCAAAAGTCTCTGTCAAGGTCCTTATTGTTTTATTGAGGTATATACCACTAAAACAAATAAGGAAATACAAAATAATTTGAGGAAGTTAAAAACCCTAACGAAGGACCAACACAACCTGTGAGTAACAGCTCTTCTCCTCTTCCCTCCATAACTTTGAGTAGATTTCAAAAGAAAAAAGGTTACTGAATGAAGGAGGTAAAGAGAAAATAGGATTTGGGGCAGGAAAAGGTCTCTTGTAGAAGGTAGAAACTTAGAAGGTTGTAGAAGGTTGTGTTTTAAAGGAAGCTAGTCAAGAGGGACAGATGAAGGAGAATGACTCAGCCCTGATAGACTGGCCAGGAAGAAGGCAGAGATAGGAGATGGAGTATTGTGGGTGAGAAACAGTAAGAAGGCTAGAGGGGAGTAAAATGGGGGGAGATCTGCAAAGGTAGGAAGGAACCAGACTATGAAAAGCTTTAAATACCAAATAGGATTTTGGCAGCTGAGAGGAGGAAGAATTGGAGCAGAGAAAGACAAAGTAGGGAGACCAACCAGAAGGCTACTCTGATATCCAAGAAGAATTATTCAGTTGAACAAGATCTTAGAGAACATTTCATTTTAAAAGTGAGAATATTGAGACTGGCAGCATATAATTTGCTTGTTCAAGATCACAGAGTTAATTGGCTGTAGGGCCAGGACTAGAACCCAGGTCTTGATTCCCAATTCAGGTGCTTTTGCACACTGCCTCTTGCACAGTTGACCTGGTAGTATCTGGTGACAAAGGTTAATGGATAGGGCAAGTGGGCATCTGGGCACACAAATGCCATTTGTCTGAGGTGCCAATGTCTCTCTAATTCTTTAGGGACATAATAGAGTACGGACTTGACGTCCATAACTGGAATTCTGAAGATGTGGAAATCCTAAATGTTATGATAGTACTTTTCTTTGCAAATAATTTCCCTCTTCCTGAACATTTCCTAACTCTAGCTTTCTCATAAAGAAACTACTCTACATGTATAAAATTTGGCAACCCCCTCTGCTGATGATTTCAATGCTTAGGTAGTCATGGAGTCAGGTTTGGTGGGGAAAGGAAAGTTGTTTTGTTTTTTTTAACATAGCTCTAGTAGAATTAGATGCAATATTCAGCCCCCTGCTACTTAGCATGAAGAATCTTAGGTTGGTCAGGGCAGCAGAGGCAGGTAGTGTTTAACTCCAAAGCCTCAGAAACACTGAGATTAGTTTCAGTAACCCCTCAGTTTGAAATCCTTAATTCTAGATTATTGTGAAAATATTCTTCAGATTCATCAGAAAGTGGAATGGTCCTGGAAAAAGTTTTTCTGGAGGTGGAGCCAAGATGGTGGAAAGAAGCCAGGAAGTTGCTCAATCTTTCCCCAGTTTCCCTCGGAAACATTAAATCAAGCCTCTAAATGGATTCTTCTGGAGTGAAAGAATCCACAAAAAGAGTGAAACAATTTTCCGGTTTAAAATAACTTAGAAGGACTTCAGGAAAGATCTGTCTCACCTGAGTAAAAGGAGAGCACAGCCCAGTACAGACAGTATTATGGCAAGTCAGTGGGAGGCCTTTAACCACTGCATAGATCAACAACTGGGACCCCTTAGTCCTGGTTCTGCAAGCCAGTTGTGAGGCTGTCAGCCCCACTGCAGAAAACAAACTGTGAAATTCAGAACTCCAGCACATCAGGCTTGATTAGGCATGGCCACTCCAGTGCAGTGGGCAAGCTGTAGGCCACTGAGGCCCCAGCATACAAAGCCCTTGGCCTCCAGCACAAGAAGTTTGAAATAGTGCTCCCTGGGCCCCATGAGCAGAGGCTCAACTTTAAAAGTCACAAAACAGGTTGAAAGAGGAGTAAGAAAGAGAAGAGAATCCTAATCATAGAAAGCTACTATGGTGACAGGGAAGATCAAAATACAAAATCAGAAGACAGCAACCAAGTCAAAATGCCCACATCTAAAACCTCAAAAGGGAATATGAATTGGTCTCATGACTGAAAAGTCCCCTTGAAAGATCTCAAAAAGGATTTTAAAAATCAAGTAAGAATAGAAAAAAAATTGGGAAAAGAAATGAGTTATGCAAGAGAATTATGAAAAAAGAATCTATAGTTTGGAAAGGGAAGAACAAAAATTGACTGAAGAAAACAATTTAAAAAAATAGATTTAGCCAAACAGAAAAAAATGATTGAAAAAAACTCCTCTAAAAGTAGAATTGGTCAAATGGAAAAGGAGGTACAAAAATTAACTTAAGAAAATAATTCCTTAAAAATCAGAATTGGGCATGTGCAAGCTAATGACTCTGAGACATCAAGAATCAGTCAAATATAATCAAAAGAATGAAAAAAATAAAAGAAAATGTAACATACCTCACTGGAAAAACAAGTGACTTGGAAAATAGATCCAGGAGAGATACTTTAAGAATTACAGGACTACCTATCATAAAAAGATCCTGGGCAGGATCTTTCAAGAAACTATCAAGGAAAACTGCCCTGAAAGAACCAGAAATTATCAAGGAAAACTGCCCTGACAGAGCCAGAATAATTATTGAAAGAACCCACTGATCACCTCCTAAAAGAGATTCCAAAATTAAACTTCAAGGAATACTGTAAACAAATTCCAGAATTGTCAGGTCAAGGAGAAAATACTGTAAGTAGCCAGAAAGAAACAATTCAAATATCAAGGAGTCCTAAGTCAGGATTACACAGGACTAGCAGCTTCTATATTAAGGGATTGGAAGACTTGGAATATGATATTCCAGAAGGCAAAGGAGCTTGGATCTAAGCTCCTCTAAACTAAGAATCAATTACCCAGCAAAACTCAGCATAATCTTTCAGGGGAAAAGATGGAAATTTAATGAAATAGTGAACTTTCACACATTCCTGATTTGATCTTCAAATATAAAACTCAAGGGAAGCATAAAAAGTGAAACAAGAAAATAAAACAAAACATGTTATTCAATAAGATTAAACTATTTATATCCTTACATGGGAAGATGATACTTGTAATTCTTGAGAACTCTATTTCTACTGGGGCAGTTAGAAAGAATATTCATAGACACAGGTTATGAGTATAAGTTGACTTTGATGTAATGACATAAAAAAATGAAAAAAAAGGATTGTATTGGGAGAAGAGGAAAGGGGGAGACAGAACAGGGTAAGTTACATCACATTACAGCACTTAGGTGCAAAAGTAGAGGGAAAGAAGGGAGGGAGTAAACATCAGTTGAAAATGTTTTTCGAATTATGATTGCCAAAAAACTTACTAGGGAAAAAAAATCTCAAATTTCTTTTTCCGGAACAGATGTAAAATTGGATGCAAAACTTTTTTAAGGGAAAAAAGATCTTTAGATAAGACAAAGTAACAGAGAACACAAAAACATTCTTAGAGAATAAACACATACAGATAACTCAAAGTAATATGGTGTAATATATTATTACAGGGATGGTTTGTAAGCATTTATAAAGGGGAAACACTACACCAGCATGGCTTTACAGAAAACTGGTCATTCTAGTCTAACTTTCTTTTTTGAAAGGATTACTAGATCAGGGATCTATTCAGGGATCAGGCATACTATATAAATAGTATATTGACATTTCCACAAAGCATCTAAGTCTACCAGGTACTCCCTGGTTTCTTCCCTTTTCTGTGCAGTCTTCCACCATTAGATTAAGCTCCTTCAGGGCAGGGACTGTCTCTTTTTCTTATCTGTATTTCCAGTGCTCAGCACAATGCCTGGCGTATGTTGTGACTGTTCAGGCGTATGGACTTTATGAACCTATGGCCCACAGCATGCCAGGCTCCTCTACCCTTATCTCCCCAAGTCTGTCCAAGGTCATATTCATTGCTTCTACAGTAGCATCTATCCATCTCATCCTGTGCCACCCCCTTCTCCTTTTGCCTTCAATCTTTTCCAATATCAGGGTCTTTTCCAATGAATCCTGTCTTCTCATCCTGTGGCCAAATGATTTAAACTTCGGCTTCAATATTTGTCCTTCCAATGAACAGCCTAAATAAATTTCTTTTAAGTATGACTGATTTGGTCTCTTTCCTGTCCAAGGGACTCTCAAAAATCTTCTCCAGCACCAGAATTAAAAAGTGTTGATTCTGCAGCACTCAGTTTTCCTTACAGTCCAACTCTCACAGTCATATATTACTAATCGAAAAACTATAGCTTTGTTTATAGGAACCTTTGTTGACAAAAGTGATGATGTCTCTGCTTTTTAGCCTGCTGTCCAGATTTGTCATAGCTTTGCTTCCAAGGAGCAAATGTCTTTTAATTTCATGGCTGCAGTAGCCACCCTGCAGTGATTTTTGAGCCTAAGAATATACTCTGACAGTTTCCCTTTCTTCTCCCTCTATTTTCCAGGGAGTGATGGGACCTGTTGCTAAGAGTTTAGGTTTTATTTAGGTGTTATTTCTAGAAGATGTTGTGCATCCTCACAGAACCGATCAACTCTGGCATCTTTGGCCTCAGTGACTGGAGCACAGATTATATTACTGGAAGGCTGAATAGTTTGTCTTGGATGTGAACAGACATCATTCTGTCATTTTTGAGCTTATACTCCAGAACTGCTTGTTCTCCCCCTGTGAGGACTATGAGGGCTACTTCATTTCTCCTAAGGGATTTTTGCTCATAGGAGTATATGTAATGATCACTTAAATTAAACTCATTCACTCCCATCCATTAAAGTTCAATGACACACAAGATGACCTGTCCATTTTGGGTAACCCTGAACAGTATAGTTCATAGTTTCATTAAGCTATGCAAGCTCCCTCCACCATGATGAGGCAGTGATCCAGAAGGGGGCCTGACAAATAGGAGGTATTTAATAAATGTTTATTTAATTAAATATTTAGGTGGAATAGGATGGCTATCTTCAAGTACATGAAAGACTGTCATGTAGAAGACTTGCTCTGCTTAGCCTCAAAAGAAAAAAAAATTAGAACAATAGGTGGAAGTTACAGAGAAATAGCTTAGGCTGGATATAAGGAAAAATTTCCCAAGTAGAGCTGTGTAGAGGAATGGACTACCTTTGGAGGTAATGGATTATCTATCAATGGAGTTCTTTAAACAGAGTTTGAATGGCTGATGGGCAGGGCTGCTGTAGAGAAGACTCTTGTGTATGTAACAGTTAGACTACATTCTTTTTTTTTTTCTGCTCACACTTCTAACATCTCATGCTTGAGTCTAACTTGTCTTTCTTTTCTTGGCCAAACCTTTCTAGTCCAACAAAAACTAGCATTTATGAACTCCCTTTATTAACATAAGGCGTAGAAAACAACAACTTTTATCTATAACTTTAATGTGTGTTTGTCCTTTGTTGCCGAAGAAGACCATGCCATCAGAAATAATGACATGACTTGCACATGACTTTGTTTTGAGTGAGGGAGGGCTGTGCAGGTCACCAGCCTCACTTCTCTTCCAGAGCCATCTGAATCCAATGACGAGATATTCATCAGGATGACTGGAGATGACCCAGGATGAGGCACTTGTGGTTAAGTGACTTGCCCAAGCTCACACAACTAGTGAGTGTCAAGTGTCTGAGGTGAGATTTGAACTCAGGTCCTCCTGACTCCTGCACTGGTGTTCTATCCACTGCCCCACCTAGCTGCCCCATCACCTCAACAGTGATCGATAGAAAAAAAATACATTAGTAATTGAGAAATGATCTATGCACTGGCTAATATAACTTCCTCTTGAATTCTCAAGTCTTATGATACTCAGGTACAGCATAAGATTTCATAAGATTTCTGTGTGTGAGAGATGGAGAGATCCCCCTTAAATTTTATGCATGTGTGTGTGTGCATACGTGTGTTAAAAAACCTCTACTATATATAAGATTCTCACAGACTGAAAACTTCCAGTTCTGTAATGAACCAGAATGTGTTAGGCAAAAACCCAAGTGAAAAAATGATGAACTGCCTTTTCTATCTTTTTTTCTGCTTTTCTGAAAGATAAAATGAAAGAAATGTTACAAATGTGACCTTGGAAATGTTCACTGATTGGGTTTCCTAGCTTGGTAATTAAAAGAAAATAGAACCAAAACCTTGTATTTTGGAGAATAAAATAATGGCAAGAAATACTCACCTGATTCTGGGGAGAATCCTGGACTCTTAAAGTCATAATTTTTCATTTCACTGTACCATCTGTCAGCTACATCTTGTCCTATAAGAAAAAACAAAAAGGTCATATCAAAATACAGTGGCGGTACAAAAGAAATTTCAAAACTAGAATAAAATAGTCATAAAATCTTGATCATTTGTAAAAAAACAATTTTAAGAAAGTTGGTGCAAGACAATCTCTCTCTAATTTCTTGTCCACATATGAAAACTTATGTATCACTCTGCATTTCAGTTCATCTCCTCCTTGCTAAGAAGGAGCATGATTTATTATCAGACTTCTAAAGTCATGATTAATCATCATACTGATTGTAGTTCTTTTATAGGTCTTTCAAAACTACTTTTCTTAAGTTTTTGCACAACCAAACCCAATGCAACCAAAATTTGGAGGGATGTAGTAAATTGGGAAAGAATTTCTATAGCTAATCTCGGGGATAAAGGCCTCATTTCTAGAATATATAGAAAACTGACTCAAATGTACAACTACGCAAGTCATTCCCCAATTGATAAATGGTCAAAGAATATGAACAGGCAATTTTCAGAGGAAGAAATTAAAGATATCTATAATCACATGAAAAAATGCTCTAAATCACTTTTGATTAGAGAGATGCAAATCAAAACAACTCTGAGGTACCACATCATACCTATAAGATTGGCAAACATGACAGAACAAGAAAATGATAAATGTTAGAGAGCATGTGGGAGAGTTGGAACACTAACTCATTCTTGGTGGAGCTGTGAGCTCATCTAACTATTTTGGAGAGTGGTTTGGAACTATGCCCAAAGGGTTACAAAAATGTGATACCCTTTGACCCAGCAATAGCGCTTCTAGGACTGTATCCCCAAGAGATCATAAAAATGGGAAAGGGTCCCACATGTACAAAAATATTTATGGCATCTCTCTTTGTAGTTGCCAAAAACTGGAAATCAAGGGGATGCCCATCAATTGGGGAATGGCTGAATAAATTATGGTATATGAATGTAATGGAATACTATTGTGCCATAAGACATGATGAACAAGAAGACTTCAGGGAGGCCTGGAAGGACTTATACAATCTGATGCTGAGTGAAAGGAGCAGAACCAGGAGAACTTTGTGCACAGCAACAACCACAGTGTGTAAGAGTTTTTTCTGGTAGACTTGGAACTTCGTAATAATGAAAGAACTTAAAAAAAAAAAATTCCCAATGGTTTTCTAAGGCAAAATGCCTCCCACACTCAGAGAAAGAACTATGGAATTCATTCGCAGAATGTAGAAGATCGTGTGCGTGTGTGTGTGTGTGTGTGTGTGTGTGTGTGTGTTATGCTTTGATTTGTTATATGATCTCTTCCATTTATTTTAGTTCATCTACACAGCATGACTACAGTGAAAATGTATTCAATAGGAAAGTATATGTAGATCCTGTATAGAATTGTATGCTATCTTGGGGAGGGAGGGGAGTAAGTGGGGGGGGATGTGTGTAAAAATCTAAGTTTTACGGTAGTGATTGTAGAACATTAAAAAAAATAAATAAAATAATAAAAAAATTTATATCACCTTCAAAAACTACTTTTCTTTACAATGAATAGACATTGTAGATTGCTTTCTACTGGTTCTGCTTTCTTCACTTGGCATAAGTTCATAGAAATCTCCCCAGATTCGTCTGAATTCATCCTTTTGTCATTTCTAATAGGGTAGCAATATTCCATTACACTCATGTGTGGTAACTTGTTCAGTTATTCCCCAGTTGATGGGCACCTGATTTGTTTATAGTTGTTTGTTACAGCAACAAAACAAGCTGCTATAAATTTTTTTTGTACAAATGGACCCTTTTCTGTCTTCCTTTGACTAATTTGATAGTATTGGTATGTCTGGACCAAATGGTAGGTCCAATTTAATGACTTTTAAAGTATAGCTCCAAATCGCTTTCCAGAATACTTGGACTACTTCATAGTTCCAGGAAATCAAGTGTGGTGTGTAAAAAGTGGAAGGGTAAATAATGTCCACTGAGGTGAAATGGACAGAGGTTAAGCTGTAAAGGGCTTTAAAAGCTAAACAGAAGAGTTTATATTTTATTCTAGAGAAATAGGGCACTATTGGAATTGACTGAGTAGAGGAGTCTGATGGTCAGAACAGGGTTAGGCATTGTAAAGTGGAAAGAAAGATGGACTAATAGGATCAAATGAAAGAATTTTTGAGTTAGTGAACAGAGAAGCAGAACACTTTTAAGTGATGGCAACATCAGGGTGAACCACATGTGTAGCTGAGGTAGAGTAGAGCTCAATCATGTTAAATGAGTGAAATCATCAATCAGGTAATGTATTAACATGAACGCTGAAGTCCCCTGATACAAGAGCAGGAGCTAATGGGGTTTTGGAAAGAATTTGAGTGAGGTACTGACATCAGTGAGGAAGGAGGCAGAGTGCCTTATATAACAGCACACAGCATTTTGATTTGGTGATATATTTGGACTGAATGAACTTCAAAGAAGAAACTGACTGAGCGATGACGACTGTGGGAGGGTCTGGAAGTAGCAATGGGGAAGCAAGGAGTCAGGATGCTAAGTGGGTCAAACCACTTATCAGAAGGAGATTATGGGCTTCCTTTGCTGGCACTGGCTGCAGACCTCTTTTGTATTGCTCATACATAGATTCAGGAACAGTCTTATGTCACAGTCCCGGGGCAAGGAGGCACATTAGCACACCAGAGCTAATGGAGAGCAGGGACCCTGCTCACAGTTTCAGAGTGTTTGTGTTCGCTCACAGACCAAAGCATAAATCAGGAGAATAATAAACATATCTTTCCTTAGATCATATCATCTTGGAAGAACTAAAAACTTACCAACACCCAGAACTAGTTCTCAAAACAGCTATACAAAAAGCCTGAGGCTTGGAACAGTGCCTCCTCCACCCCAGGAGCATAGCCAACTTAACAATAAAGTTAAAAATAAATAAATAGGCTAGAAAAATGAGTTACTGGGGTGACAGGGAAGATCAAAACATGAACTCAAAAGAAGACAACAAAGTCAAAATTGCTACATCCAAAGCTTCAAAGAAAAATGGGAATTAGTCTCAGGCTCAAAAAATAATTACTACAAGAGCTCAAAAAAGAATTGTAAAAAACAAGAAAGACAGAGGAAAAACTGGGAAAAGAAGTGAAAGTAATACAAGAAAATAATGAAAAAAGAGTCAACAGCTTGGTAAAGGGGGAACAAAAAAACTGAATAAAATAACACCTTAAAAAACATAATAGCTCCAATGATAAAAGAGGCACAAATTTTACTGAAGAGAACTTTTAAGAAGTTGGTGAAAGGAGAGTTGGTGAAATGGAAAAAGAGGTACAAAATCTCACTGAAGAAAGTAATTTCTTAAAAATTAGAATTGGACAAGTAGAAGTTAATGATTACAAGAGATATTAAAAAAATAAAGTCAAAAGAATGAAAAAATAGAAGTATGAAATATCTCATTGGAAAAACAATGACCTAGAAAACAGATCCAGGAGAGATAATTTAAAAATTACTGAACTACTTAAAAACCATGACCAAAGAACGAGTCATATTTCAAGAAATTTCCATGGAAAATTGCCCCCATACCTTAGATCCTGAGGGTAAAATACTCCTGAAAGAGATCTCTAAAACAAAAACTCACAGGAATATAATAACCAATTTCTAGAGCTCCCAAGTCAAAGGGAAAATACTTCAAACAGCCAAAAAGAAACAATTCAAATACTGTGTACTCACAGGATCACACAAGATTTAGCGGCTTGCATGTTAAAGGAGCAAAGGGCTTGGAATATAATATTCCAGAAAGCAAAGGGCTAAGATTATGGATAAAAATAACCTACCCAGAAAAAACCCTTCATGGGAAAAAGTGAATATTTAGTGGAATAAGATTTTCAAGCACTCCTAATGTAAAGACAAGAGCTTAAAGAGAAAATCTTTTGCAAATACAAGATACAAGAGAATCATAAAAAGATAAATATGAAAGAGAAATCATAGGGGGCGGAGCCAAGATGGCGGAGCAGAAAGACACACATATGCTAGCTCCGAACCCACAACCCACAGAATATCTGTAAAGAAGAACTCCCAACAAATTCTGGAGCAGCAGAAGCTACAGAACAACGGAGCAGACAAGATTTCTGTTCCAGACAGCCTGAAGACTGCTCGCAAAAGGTCCGTCGCGCTCCGGACCCGGAGTCCAGCCGGCTATGCCTTGGCCGCGGGGCACTGAGAGGAGTAGATCCGAGCAGGCTTCAGGGACAGAATCTCCAGCGGCCACGCGGGTCCCTCCACCCACAGGCCCCAAAGGTTGGTGAGAGGGTCTCTTGGGTTGGCCAACAGGGGAGTGTGGTGCCCCCATAACTCAGACCCCCTCAGGAGGCAGCAGCAGAGGCAGCAGCATACAGAGGGTCCCAAAGCAGGCAGGAGCTTGGATCCATTGTTGAAAGTCTCTGCATAACACCCCTCCCCGCCCCGCCCTCCCCCAAGCCCCGTGAGGCAGCCCTGCCCCCACCTGAGCACCTGAACTTGATCTCACACTGAATAGCAGCCCTGCCCCTGCCCAAAACCCTGAGGGTGGGAAGCAGCATTTGAATCTCAGACCCCAAGCGCTGGCTGGGTGGATCTGGAGGCGAAGTGGGTGTGAAGAGAATATTCAGAGGTCAAGTCGCTGGCTGGGAAAATGCCCAGAAAAGGGAAAAGAAATAAGACTACAAAAGGTTACTTTCTTGGTGAACAGGTATTTCCTCCCTTCCTTTCTGATGAGGAAGAACAATGCTTACCATCAGGGAAAGACACAGAAGTCAAGGCTTCTGTATCCCAGCCCACCCAATGGGCTCAGGCCATGGAAGAGTTCAAAAAGGATTTTGAAAATCAAGTTACAGAGGTGGAGGAAAAACTGGGAAGAGAAATGAGAGAGATGCAAGAAAAGCCTAAAAAGCGGGTCAACACCTTGCTAAAGGACACCCAAAAAAATGCTGAAGAAAATAACACCTTGAAAAATAGGATAACTCAATTGGCAAAGGAGGTTCAAAAAGCCAATGAGGAGAAGAATACTTTCAAAAGCAGAATTAGCCATATGGAATAGGAGATTCAAAAGCTCACTGAAGGAAATAGTTCTTTCAAAATTAGAATGGAACAGATGGAGGCTAATGACTTTATGAGAAACCAAGAAATCACAAAACAAAACCAAAAGAATGAAAAAATGGAAGATAATGTGAAATATCTCATTGGAAAAACAACTGACCTGGAAAATAGATCCAGGAGAGACAATTTAAAAATTATGGGACTACCTGAAAGCCATGATCAAAAGAAGAGCCTAGACATCATCTTTCATGAAATTATCAAGGAAAACTGCCCTGAGATTCTAGAACCAGAGGGGAAAATAAGTCTTCAAGGAATCCACAGAACACCACATGAAAGAGATCCAAAAAGAGAAACTTCTAGGAACATTGTGGCCAAATTCCAGAGTTCCCTGGTCAAGGAGAAAATATTGCAAGCAGCTAGAAAGAAACAATTCAAGTATTGTGGAAATACAATCAGCATAACACAAGATCTAGCAGCTTCTACTTTAAGGGATCGAAGGGCGTGGAATAGGATATTCCAGAAGTCAAAGGAACTAGGACTAAAACCAAGAATCACCTACCCAGCAAAACTGAGTATAATACTTCAGGGGAAAAATTGGTCTTTTAATGAAATAGAGGACTTTCAAGCATTCTTGATGAAAAGACCAGAGCTGAAAAGAAAATTTGACTTTCAAACACAAGAATGAAGAGAAGCATGAAAAGGTAAACAGCAAAGAGCAGTCATAAGGGACTTAAAAAAGTTGAACTGTTTACATTCCTACATGGAAAGACAATATTTGTAACTCTTGAAACTATTCAGTATCTGGATATTGGGTGGGATTACACACACACACATGCACACGCACACGCACATAGAGACAGAGTGCACAGAGTGAATTGAAGAGGATGGGATCATATCCTAAAAAAATGAAATCAAGCAGTGAGAGAGAAATATATTGGGAGGAGAAAGGAAGAAATGGAATGGGGCAAATTATCTCTCATAAAAGAGGCAAGCAAGGGACTTATTAGTGGAAGGATAAAGAGGGGAGATGAGAGAAGGATGTGAAGTTTACTCTCATCATATTCCACTAAAGGAAGGAATAAAATGCACACTTGTTTTGGTATGAAAACCTATCTTGCAATACAGGAAAGTGGGGGATAAGGGGATAAACAGGGTGGGGGGGAGGATGGAAGGGAGGGCATGGGGAGGAGGGAGCAATTTGAGGTCGACACTCATGAGGAGGGACAGGATCAAAGGAGAGAGTGGAGGTAATGGGGGGCAGGATAGGATGGAGGGAAATATGGTTAGTCTTATACAGCATGACTATTATGGAAGTCATTTGCAAAACTACACAGATTTGGCCTATATTGAATTGCTTGCCTTCCAAAGGGAAGGGGTGGGGAGGGAGGGAGGGAGGAAAAGAAGTTGGAACTCAAAGTTTTAGGAAAAACTGTTGAGTACTGTTCTTGCCACTAGGAAATAAGAAATACAGGTAAAGGGGTACAGAAAGTTATTTGGCCCTACAGGACAAAAGAGAAGATGGAGACAAGGGCAGAGAGAGATGACAGAAGAGAGAGCAGATTGGTGACAGGGGCAATTAGAATGCTCGGTGTTTTGAGGTGGGGGAGGGGACAAAAGGGGAGAAAATTTGGAACCCAAAATTTTGTGAAAATGAATGTTAAAAGTTAAATTAATTAATTAATTAATTTAAAAAAAAAAAAAGAGAAATCATAAAGGATTAAATAAGGTTAAACTGCATTCCTATGTGGGAAGATGATACATGTAACTCCTTAGAACTTTATTATTATTAAGGCAGTTAAAAGGAGTTTACATATAGACAGAGGGCATGAATGTGGATCAATTATATTGAAATAATCTCAAAAAAAATGTAGAGGTGAGAAAGAGAGATGCCCTGGGAGAACGGGGAATAGAGAGTTAGAATGGGGAAAAATTTCTCACATAGAAGAGGAACACAGAAGAGCTCTAAGAGTGGAGGTGACATGGGGGTGGCATGGGGAGGCAGGCAATGCTTGAATCTCACTCTCATCAGAATTGGATCAAAGAGAGAAGAATATTTATACACATTCAGTTAGGAAGAGAAATGTAACTTACCCAAGAGGGAAATAGGAGACAAAGGGGATAAGAAAAAGAGGGAGGGGATATTAAAAGGGAGGACAAATTAAAGGAGGCAGTGGTTAGAAGCAAAACAGACTTTTGAGGAGGGCAGGATAAAAAGAATGAGGAAAAAAAGCAAAAGAAAATGGGATAAAGGGAAATACAGTGATCATAACTGTGAATGCAAATGGGTAGAGCTAACCTATAAAACAGAAGTTGAGAGGAGAATGGCTTAGAAATGGATTAGAAACCAGAATCCAATAATATGTTGTTACCAGAGATGTACTTGAAACAAAAAGATCCACAGAGAGTTAAAGTGAAGGGCTGGAGGAGAGTCCAATATGCTTCAGCTGATCTAAGCAAAGTCAGGGGAAGTAATCATGATTTCAGACTCCAAGTCCTGGACTCTATCCAGTATATTGCACTCAGTACATAGAGAAAACAGTGGTTGGACCCAGATAATACAAATTAGGACCATAAAAGGCCCCAGCATTCTCTACAGAAGTAAAGACAGCCTGGATCTAACATGAAGTACCAATTCAGGAAGTAAGGCTAGAAGAATAAGTAAGGGAGAAAAGACACTAAAAACCATAAAGAGATATTATGGAAAGAGGGACTTCTATGACACAAACCCTCCAAAAGACATCGACAAGCAAAGCTTCTAATAAAACACAAAGGTCAACTAGGATTTCTGGAAGCAATGAAGCAGGAGATATAAAAAAAGAATTGAAAAATTATATGATAAATGAGATGAAGAGCTCTGAAGGAAAAAAACTAGAGAAGAAGTAAGAGTTCTGGAGGAAAAGACTTGGAAGGAAAACGATCAGGTCAGGTACAGATCTTTACGCAAGTAATAAACCCCCTGAAAATTATAACAGATCAAAAAGACATTAAGGACTCCATGAGGCACAAGAAATATTAAAACAAAATCAAAAGACTGCTAAAAACAGAACAAAATGTAAGGTGGTTCTACTTTAAAAAAATAAATGGTCTGAAAAACAATTTCTGAAGCTTTAATTTAAATAATGCTTGAACTCTTTCTTCCTGCCTCTTTTAAGCTGAATCTCCCAGGATTCCTGTTATGAGCACTATGGATTATCTATACTATGAATATTTTATCTTCAGTTTTTTACAATTTTTATTTCTAGTCCTCTTTATGTTATTTTATTTTTTCCTTTTAAGCTCTAAGTTTTCAGTTACATTGAACTCACTGTCTTTGCTGTTATTAGGAAAATTACGTATTATAGTACAAACAATATTCTAATTTTTCTCCCCAGGCAAGTAAGACTACATTTTTGCTAAAAGATAACTGAGATTTTCCATAAGACTTGGCTGATTCAATTGAACAAAGGCTGTCATTTCCTCCTTCTTGGAGTACAAGGCAGCCTCAAGAAGCCCCAAGCATTCATTTGCCCGGCTGATAGAGCACAATGGGTGCAAGGAAGCTTTGCTCATCTGCATTAATTCCAAGTACCTTTCTATCTATCTGTGCTGAATATCTTTCTCTTCCTTTGGCTGAACAAATTTCTTTTTTGCTAATTGCTGAATAACCCCTGAGTGTTGCATATCTACCCTACTGGGGACTGGCTAAGTCAGGTCAAGCCTAGAGATCCTATATTTGAAATCTATCAAAGTGAGGGCAAACTATTTAAAGAAGTTGCTGGTATCAACAGAGAAGACACATTGACTCTGGAATGTCTTCGTCTACCATTTATCAATAGAATGTTAGCACTAACTGGTGCCAGTTCTAGTATGTTCAAGATACTAGTGAAGGGGAGTGTGTTGTGTAGATAAAAAGCTGATCAGTAAGACCCCCTCTAGCAAAGCACCTCATTTCAAACCATACCTTTTCACCCAAAGCCTGAATGTTCCACCTGTATCCTGCTGATTACGCTAGATATACTGAAACAAAGTATGGGACATTCCTGGGACAACTCCATTAAGAAGATGCTCTAGTCTTTGCATCCTATCTGCTTATGTTTGAACACTATACCTACCTAATGACTTGTGCTTTGGAGTCTCTGAAGATGGAGAGACTGCAAATATTCATAACTAGCCAAGAAAAAAGGTGAAATAAGCTTGCCACCTAACTACATTTCAGCTTAGATGATGCTAATGATGATGCCAAAGTTTACCGCCATGCTCTTCAACAAGACGACAGCTTTGTTACGAAGTCTTGGTGTGTATGAGACACACAAATTAGTAAATCAACAGGAAAACTATTTCATAGCTAATGGAGATCAACGGGGATGACAGGACCAAAATTTGCCCCTCCAACAGTGGGCAACCTGCCAGTTAACAAAATAGGCCTAGAGACTATTGTTGTTTCAGTCATGTTTGACTCTTCATGATTCCATTTGGGTTTTTTTTTTTTGGTAGATACTGGAGTGGCTTACCATTTCCTTCTCCAGCTCATTTTACAGATATGGAACTGAGGCAAACAGGGTTAAGTGACCTGCCTAGGGTCACACAGCTAGTAACTGTCTGAGGCCAGATTTGAACAGGAAGATGAAACTTTCTGACATCAGGTCTAAGACTATGTCACCCAATACCCCCCCAGAAACTGGTAGGGTCATATATAGACCTTTGACCTTTTATTGCCTATAGGTCAGTTGGTTAAACTCCCTCATGGGCAGATGGAGACTGCTGGGACACTTAGCTCCACTGAACTCTAAGCAGGAAAAAACATTCTGCCAGTTCTGCAGGATGTTTGAGAGACAGGCACTTCAGGTAAAGAAGACTTAGAGTACTGTCCCTCAACTACTACTTCAGATAAGGGGAGAGAACAGAACCCAGGGTGAACACCTTTTCTGTCTAGAACTTCAGCTAAAAGGGCCCCTAGAGTAAAGACTCACAGTACTACAGCAGTACTGACAGCCAGCCTCAGGTCTCCACAACTAGTCTATGGAGAGAGGCTCCAAGAACAGCAGGGGACAGGTCAGAGGAGAATGGTCTCTTTAACCAGTGACCAGACTAATTATGTTATAGGGGAATTGTAGAAACATGTAGTCAGATGACAGCTTTAAGGGCTTCCTCTGCAACGTGTACCTTACATGCAAATGCATGTATCTGTTCATCTACGTCATGATTATTGCATGTTTTGAGTATGCTTCTGTTTGATTTCCTTGTTCTATCATTGTAGCGACAGGAATTATTCATAGTTTTGTTACTTGCTATTAGTATAAACTGCTGTGTTCTGCCTATGCTATTACTTTGTAGTCCTAGTGATATTAATGTTGCTTTACTTTTTCTTGCTGTCATGCTTGCGTTCTTTCCATATGCATGTACTGTCGTGACATGTGCATGTACCTGTCTTCCATGTAAATGAAGTGTCAATAGTGCTAAAGTCTGTTAAACATACTGTTGACGTACACTTCTTGTGAAGTGAGTCCTGAGGCCTTACCTGGAATGCTGGGTTAACTATCCTTGTTTTCTTAATTTTATTTAATTAATTTATTTAATTATATAAATATATAAAAATAAACTTATTAATTTAACTAATAATTAATGATTAATTTGAATAATTTAATTTTGATCTTATCTTGATGTTGTAATGGGTAATTCCAGGTGTCACTTGTACTATGGCTGATTTTGTAAGGAATTACATAGGGTAAGAGGTATCCAATGCCTGTTCATTTGAGGTCCTGAGAGCCTGGGGGCTGTGAGACTATTGCTGCTTGGCCTTTGTTTTCAAAGTGGACCAATGACATCAGGGGGATGTCTTGATTTACATATGAATTGCATTCAAGTGAGGCTAAGTTGCACAAAGCTGTTAGCCCTACTCTCTCTTCCAGAGTCACTGAAGTTCAGTGGCAAGGCAAAAGTCAGGGTGAGTTGCAATGGAAGGCATGCAGTGGATGACCTTGGCATCTCTGATGTCTGACCAAGATCCAAGTACTCCACAGCACCTGCTTCAGTTGCCTTCACAGCTGCTGGAACAAATTTTTTTCACCTGCCTATTCTGTCAGGTGAAATCTTCACATGTTTACGGTAAACCTGCTCCCCCCCAACTCACCAACATGTTTGAGGTCCATTGCTTACCATCAACCTGGTTTAGCTTTTTGCTGAGATGGTTTACCAGGGTGTGGCTGCTGTACATGCTTCACCTTCTTGGAGCCACAGCTGACAGGTGAGTGCCAGGTGGACATCAAAGGCAGATGAGGGGCCTCAAAAAGGCCTCAGCAAACCCTTAGTCCTGTACACTGCTGCAAGACTGTACTATGAAAAGGAAGCCTCTTTCTCCATTTACTTTGGAGGAAGTAGCTAAAAATGTTCTATGAGGTTAACAAGCATGTTGCAAGAGAGCTGAGGGGGAATCAAGGAGCCTGAGAGTTACAAAGACCCAAGTTCAAATCTGGCCTCAGACACTTATGAGTGTGTGATCCCAAGCAAATCACTTAACTTCGGTTTGCCCGGTTTCCTCAACAACAGAGTAGAGGTAGTAACAGCTCCAACCTTCCAGGTTGTGGAAATAAGATAATAGTTGTAAAAAAGTACTTATGCCAAGTTCCTGGCACTAAGTAAGCTCTCTATAAATGCTTATTCTCCTCCTCATTAGGATAAAACTGACATTAACCCAATGCATTATTGGTCCCAATGTATTTTGTCTGCTCAAGTGCAGCTGAAAAGAAATTTACATTTGACTACAAAGAAAGGAAACTTTTCAAACTGTTGGAGTTTCCCATCAGTAGGTTAGAAATGAACCCTAAAGACTTGACTGACAAGTAGAAATATAACTGCCCCAAAATAGGGAAGTAAGCTATATGAATCTGGCTGCAATGGCATTACAGGGATGAGCAGCATAAAGGGGACACAGGACTGGTAAGGAAAAACTTTCTCCCAGAGCTATTCTGAGGGAGTTCACCGTTCCATTTGTTTCAAGGAAACTCTTCTTCCCTGGGGTGGAGTTGCTGGTAGCTTAGAGAGTCATCGCTAAAGGGAGGGCTTGGAAAAGAAAGGCTCCCCTGGAGGGTGGAAGTCAAAGAGAGGAAATAACCCATTTTCCTCCTGAAACAAACCTTTCACCACTGTTACACGAATGATGTCTAATTTTACTTCAAAATATTATTTCATTTTCTTTGACATGAGTACAGCACTAGTGTTGCTCTCAATCAGTCATTACGAGGACCTTTTAAACTCACAAATGGAATGAAGACTCAGAAAAATAGGTAAGGAGAGAGGAAGAAAAACAAGGTACTATGAATGAGCAATAACGTGAAAATAGAAAGTATTTGGCTGAGGAAGAATAAAGTGAAAGAGAAAAATACTAGTGAGTAGTGAATGTGTATTCATGAGCCTCTGCAAGGCAAAGCAGTTGTGCACAGGCTACTGAACAGCTTAAGTCCAACGCTTGTAATTCAAGGAATATCTACTGAAAGTTCTCCATGCCTGGAGAGACCACTGAGCAAACCACTTTAAAGTCTAAAGCAGTGCTTCTAAACCTCGAGTCCATGGGAGGAGAAAAAAATGACATCTTTATTTTTACTAGCTTCTAAATGAAATATAGTATTTCCTACAATTATTTAAAAAAATTTTTTGAGAAGAGGTACATAGTTTCTGACAGACTGCAAAAGTGATCTATGACACAAAAACATTAAGAACCTCTGTTCTAGGCAGTTTTCAGAAGAAGACATTAAAGCTATCTATTATTATGTAAAAAAATCTACTGATTAGAGAAATGCAAATTTAAACAGCAGAGGTACCACCTCATACCTGTCAGATTGGCTAATATGACGGAAAAGGAAAATGACAAATGTTAGAGGGGATGTGGAAAAACAGGGACACTAATGTATTCTTGGTGAAGTTGTGAACTGATCCAACCATTTTGGAGAACAATTTGGAAATGTATGCCCAAAGGGCTGTAAAAGTGTGCATACCCTTTTGACCCAGAGATATCACTACTAGTTTTGAATCCCAAAGAGATTTTTTATAAAAAGGAACCTAAAATATTTCTAGCAGTTCTGTTTTGTGGTGGCAAAAACCTGGAAACTGAAGGGATGCATCAATTGGGGAATGGCTGAACAAGCTGTGGCATACGATGGGGAGTTCATGGTGATGACGGAGTGTGGAGGCAGATTCAAGTATACGTTTTTTTTTTGAACTTTCCTTGTCTTGTTTTATTTTTCTTCTGACCTCTGTTTTCTTTTGCAACATAGCCAATATAGGAATGTTTTTATGAGTTAGGAGGAGAGAGGAAAGGGAGGGAGAGAATTTGGAATTCAAAATTTTAAAATACAAATGTTAAAAATTTTTTCATGTATTTGGGAAAAAATAAGAGAAAAAATTTTTTAAAAGGAATCCCTGTTCTAAAGTGCTTTGTAAACCATGACGTGTTATGTGAACTATTACTGCTTTTTTTTTTTCTTAAAAATAAAGCAGAGTACAGCAGTAGCAGCAACTTCTGGCTGACTCCTCTACATGCTACAGATACTTATCATTCACACCAGATTCACTTCTTTCCTAGCGCCTGATTTGAGGTATTTCTCCAAGTGGCTAGATGTTTCTAGAAGTTCTTTTTCCCACCCCTTTCAGGAGTTCCTTGCTGCACTTAGAAGGGCCTCAAGAGCTTTAGGTTGGAGTGAAGGGCCCAAGACTGAGGTGGTACAAGTACTGTAAAGGTGGTTCAGGCAGTGTGAAGGGAAAGGGAGATTAGATTCCTAGCTTAGCTCTCTTCCCACAGAGCACAGTCCCAGTTCCAAGTCTAAAATCTCTCTCAGATTCAAGTCCCTGGCATGATGATTTCTCTGGGTTTCCATGTCAGGCTGGCTACTTGCACCATCTTGTCTGCAATCCTGGTTCTAGACACCAAGGTCACCATGACACAAACTCCCGGGTCTGTGGTAGTGATCACCTCCAATACCTGAAACTGATGGCAAGCAACATGGAACAGAAACATGTTCCCAGGCCCATTTCTTGGAGCCAGGAGTAATAAGGACAGAGAAGGGAAAAGATTTTCCTGCCCTTCTCACCAGTTCAGTTCATGGCTTCAAGTGCTGGATGGAGCAGATAGTATCATAAAAAGGGTAGTCCAAAGATGGCAAGAAATGATCAGTCACTCCAGTTTTAAAGATGCAAGTGGCCAATCAAAGATGGCTAGCCCCACTTATCTGGAGATGCAGTGGGCTCCATTTTAAGCAAACTGGGCATGTTCAAAAGGCTCCTTGCAGTATTCTATGCCAGAAGTGGACATGCCCAGAAAAGCCTGGGCTATAAATATGTCAAACATGCAAGTCAACTTAACAACAAAGTGTCTTCCCAAAGAAATACCAACAGAGTGTCTCTCAAACTGAGGAAATAAACTTTAAAACAACAACCACAACAAAAATACAACTCAATAAGCCCAATAAACATCCTATTTTATTGAGCGTAATTAGAGGTCCTATAATAACTTCTTGATTTAAAATATCTCTGACTTTTGTGACTGAAAGAGGAAAAAGTATTCTTTTCCCTAATGAGGGAACTTTCAAAATACCTAATAGTACTCAACAGTATGTTGAGAGTAATTACAATTCAGTTCTACAGGGCAGGTAAAACACAGATAAGTCCAAATAAATGTAACAAATGCAGGAATGGGTAATAGAGCTATACCAAGAACATGCCTTGGAGATGCAACTTAAGGCATAGGGTTTGGGAATGGTAATGGGAGAGGCAGGTATAAGAAACAGAAGAGAAAAATCAGATGGGAGAGGAGAGATAAAAGATTTGCATTTTTATACTATCAGCTGAACTGTGGTTCCAAGTATACACAAATAGATTAAAAATAGAGCAGGCAAGATATAATTCAGCCCAGAAAGGTACATATGAAAAAAACAAACAAAACTGAGATATAAATCAACTTTTAGGACAAAAAAAACAGATCAGAATTTTAAATATATACAGCCCACAAAAAAATGAAGTGGGTAAATTTTAGAAATATGAATTTAGGATGTAATTCTGACATGAAAGTATGAAAGAACCAAACATACCTGTTTGATCGTACGAAGCCCATGCTAGATTTTCTCCACAATTTCCCCTACTGGATTCTGAGCTATGTTTGAGAATCTTTGTAGTAGCCAGTGCATCTGCATACCTAACAAAGAAACTCGTAGAATTTACTAAAATTATAAGCAGAAATGAATGAAACTTAATCAAACTTCCAAATGCCCCCTTTCATAAAACATGTTTACATCTAAACCTTGAAAATGTATTGTCATAAAATCTAATTTGAAAAAAAAGTTTCTTCCCCAGTTTAGTTAAAATGACAGAGTAAACAGCACTATAACAGGAAATATTATGCAAATTCTCAGACCACATAATCACACAGGATACTTAGGTGCTAAGTACTTTCAAAAAGGCAGAAAAAATATTTCAGAATCTCTTAAGTGTTAAAAGCTGACTCACTGTTGTGCTTCACGGTTCAATCTGCTGTCGAGTTTTAATGGGGGGCAGCCATGTCTCCTTCTATACTCATTGTGAGCCTTTAAGATATCTCCAGCAAACTGCTTTGAAGCTGAAACAGTTCAGAACATTGAAGCATTCCATTAAATACTGTTAACCAGTAGTGAAGAGAAGCAGCATAAGGAAAATCACTAAAGTAGTGTAACAGGAGTTGGAGAAGTAATGGGCTTCTTGGGATTTGCAGTTCAGAGGAACAAGCATTTCCCTCTCAGACTTGAGAGGGTTTTGAGATCATTACGGTCTTTGAGCTATAGAGCAGAAATGAGTCAAGCTCTGGAGCTCTTGAAGAAATCCAGAGTTTGGAAAGAAAGAGAAAGGGAAGGGGGGCAGGAAGCTCAAGACTGGAGCAGAAATAGAGCCAACTTCCCTAGCCCTCCCCAGGACGTAGTGAGTAAAGCAGGGCAGAATCACTGGCAAAGGGGCCACAGAAAGGAGAAGGAGGAGCAGGGCTGAGTTGTGACAAGACCATTAGCTCCCACAAGCATCACTGAATATTAAATTTTGTCTAAAGCCACAGTTTTATCCATCTTTTCAAGGATGGGGGAAGTTCCAAGAAAGGTCTGCTCTTTCTTCAACTTATCCTCATGTGCCTTTTATAGACACTACACAACACTGTCCATTTACAGACACCACACAATACTGTGCTCACTTCTTCACCCAAATGTTACCCCACAACCTGAATTTTGCCTCAAACATAAAGAGTGCAAGGGTTAAACTAGAGATAATCTAAATTTAAAACAGGGAAGAAAGCCAAACTTCTGGCTAATTGTTAGGAACTTTCCAAACTGGGATCTCTAGAGATATTGTGATTGTATCCCTAATTTTCATTTAACAGAAATTTCATAAAATAAAAGAGAGGAAAATGTGGATCTGATGGGTCATGGCACTGCACTGCACCTCGTACAGTAAACAACAAAAATAAGTTGTTATAACAGGGTGTGACTGATTAAATCTTCAGAGGCAAAGAGGACAAAAAGGACAGAGTATTAAAAATTATCTGCTAGTAAAACTCATCTTCCATGCCAACATCTACACCCACCAATGTTACTATTCCATATGACATTTTAAAATAAATCACCAGGAGAAAGACGAATACGTATATTCAGAAGAAGAGAGCAAAACTATCTATAGTCATAGGAAAAAATGCTCTAAATCACTACTGACCACAGAAGCACAAATTAAAGCCACTCTGAGGTACCACTTCATACCTATCAGATTGACTAATATGACAGAAAAGGAAAACGAAAAATTTTGGAGGGGGTGTGAGAAAATTGGGGTAGTAAAGCACTACTAGTAGAATTGGAGAACTAATCCAACTTTGGAGAGCAATTTGGAATTCTATGTCCAGAGGCTATAAAAAAACTGCATACCCCTTGACTTAGAACTATGTCTGTATCCTAAAGAGATTTAAAAACAAAAAGGAAAAGGACCTATATGTAAAATAATATTTCTGACAGCTCTTTTATTGTGGCAAAGAATTGGAAACTGCAGGTATGCCCATCAATGGGGGAATGGTTAAACAAGTTATGGTATATGATTGTGATGGAATACTATTCTGCTATAAAAAATGATGAGCAGGGTGCTCTCAGAAAAACCTGGGAAGACTCCTATGAATTGATGCAAAGTGATGTAAGCAGAACCAGAACCCTCTACACAATAAAAGCAATATTGTCTGATGATCAACTGTGAATGACAGCTATCTTCATCAATACAATTATCCAAGGCAATTCTGAAGGATCTATGATGAAAAATGCTATCCATCTCCAGAGAAAGAATTGATGGAGTCTGAATGCAGATCAAAGCATACCTGTAAACTTTATTTTTCTTGTCTTTCTTTCTTCTTTTTTGGTTTGTGTTCTCTTTCGTGTCATGGCTAGTATGGAAATATGTTTTGCATGACTGCACACATATAATCTATATCAAGGAAAGAGAAGGGGAGGGAGGGAATTTGGAACTCAAAAATTATAAAAAAAATGAATGTTAAAAATGTTTTTACATGTAATTGAGAAAAAAATAAAAACATTAAAAAAAAAAGAGAGATACATACACAATTTGGAAATTATTTTCACCCTGAAATGGCACCTTTAATTGGCAGCATGGCTCATACCCCCTAAACCCTGATCACAAAAAATGTTAAAGGCTATTTCTCTATTTCTCTTCAAGAAATTACAGCAGGGTCAGAGCTGAAAGGGTAAAGTGAAAGAAAGCACCAGGATCTAGCTTTCTGGCTTTCCCCTTCCTATACCTCCTCAACAAGGATCTGAAGTACACCAGGCTGAGTTCTGATCAGGAAAGAGAAAAAGTCACAGTGAGGTTTGTTGTTTTTTTTTCCATCCCAGGGCAGCTTAGGGAGATGGGAAGAGAGCAATGGGTAAGTGATCTGAACAGAAGCATGTGGTTCTGGCCACAATCCCAGTGGGGAGCATTCTAATACCAAGGGATTCAGAGAGGGCCAAGACAGCGCACCAGAAAGAGACTCCAGGGGATCCCTGAGCAAGCACTAGGTGCAGGAACAGGTGCCATCTGGCAGCACTGTAACCCACCACCTAGTGTCAGGTCACAGATCCAGGGGTGAGAAAAATGTCCTTAAGTATTGTCTGAATATTGAATACATTCTGGAAAGCATGTGGCAGTCATGTGGTTCTGATCCCAGGAGTACAGCACAAAGGGGAGCCAGGCCAAAGGGGAGCCGGCAGTTCTGTCACTGAATCCGTAGAGCCTTTCCTCAGGGCAATAGTGGCTAAGTCAAGTGGCAGCTGGTTGAAACTCTCAACCAGAAGCAAGCCAATTGACTCAAATGTGGGTTTGAGGAACATTTGGAACTCAAAGAGGTCAAAGAACAGACCTCTCCCCAAATCACACCACTTTGGGAGCACTGAAAACTTTCAGGTTCCCAGGCAGAGCTGGGAAAGCACCATAGGTCATAAGAACATAGAAGCTCGTCAGACATTTCTCCCCTCTACCCCCACCCCAACCCAAGAAGCGGTACAGAGCTCAGCACTAATATAAAATCTAAAGATAAGAAATCAGCTGGAAGAGTACACAAACAAACAATAAAAAACACCTAACCATAAAAGGCTACTATGGCAACAGGAAAGCTCATGACACAAACACAGAAGAGAATGACTCAAAACAAAAAAAAGCCTCAAAGATAAACGTAGCTGAGACACAAATCCAAGAAGAATTAAAGCAAGAGTTAAAGGAGGAGTTAAAATTATTTTAAAAACCAAAAAGAGAGTTATACAGGAAAAAATGGGAAAAAAGAGGCAAGAGTTAGGGAAGAAGGTACAAAAAGAGTTTGAAAAAGAAGAACAAAATCTCACTGAATAAAATAGCTCCTTGAAAATAAGAACAGGCCAAATTGAGGTTGACTCCATGAGATGTTAAGAAATAATAAAGCAAGTCAAAATACTAGGAAAAAAAGAAAATGTGAAATTTCTCAAAGGAAAAATGACTTGGAAAATAGACTGAGGAGAAATAATGTAAGACTCATTGGACTACCTGAAAGTCATGAACAAAAAAAGATTCTGAACACTCTATTTCACAAATCATAAAAGAAAACTGTCCTATCTTAGAGCCAGAGTGCAAAGTAGGAACTGAAAGAATTCACCCATCACCTCCTGAAAGAAACTGCAAAATGAACACTCCCAGTAATCTTGAATCCAAAATTCAGAGCTGCTAGGTCAAAGAAAAAAATACTGCAGGCAGTCAGAAAGAGAGGATTCAAGTACCAAGGATCCAGAATCAGGATTGCAGAAGATTCAGTTTAGAATATGATATTCCAGAAGCCAAGGATCTAGGTTTACAACCAAGAATAATCTATCTAGCAAAACTGAAAACAGGGGGGAAAATAGACCTTTAATGATATAGAGGACTTTCTGGAGAAAAAACCAGAGCTGAGTAAAAAAACCTGACAAACACAGGAATCAAGAGAATGAATGAGAATTTATATGAATGAGAAATTATAAAGGACTAAAAAATGTTAAACTGTTAGAGTCTTATATGGGGAGATACATGTAAACCCTCAGAACATTCTTATCACCAGGGACCATATCTCATAAATGGGGTACATAAAGAGGGGTTTACACCAGGAGAGGGGAGAGGGTAGTGTATGTATTTGAGCCCCACTCTCATCTGAACTGATTAAAGGAGGGAAGAATGCATATATACATAGTTGGGTACAGAAGAATATCTTACTCAATAAGGAGATAAGAAGGAAAGTAGGGAAAACAAGAGGGAGGGTAGGTTTAAGGGAGTCAGTACTGAGCAGACTCTTAAAGAGAAGCTGGGAAAATAGACAAGGATAAGTGTAAGAAAATAGGATGGAGGGAAATATGGTTAGCAACCATAACTGTGAATGAGAATGGGATTAACTTACCCATTAAACAGAAAAGTATAGCAGAATGGTTTAGAAACAAGATTATGGCTTTCTTTTCAATAACACTAGCTAACAGAACTTCAGTTATTACAATTCAAGACTAGTAAAGGTAGAACTTGAGCTGGGCCTTGATATGGAGGATTCAGTTAGGGAGAAAGGCATTTGAGGTAGGGGAACCAACAAATGCATTAAAAAAGGTATAGAGTACAACTAGTGTCTCTGATAAATGCCTCATTTCTAAAATAGATAGAGAACTGAGTTAAATTTACAAGAATACAAACCATTCCCAAACTGAATAATGGTAAATGGATAAGAACAGGCAGTTTTTCAGAGGAAGAAATTAAAGATATCTATAGTCATATGAAAAAATACTTTAAATCACTATTGATTGGAGAAATACAAATCAAAACAACACTATCACACCTATCACATTGGCTAACATGACAAAACAGGAAAATTATAAATGTTGGAGAAGATGTGGGAGAGTTGGAACACTAATTCATTGTTGGTGGAGCTGTGAGTTGATCCAACCATTCTGGAGAACAATTTGGAACTATGCCCAAAGGGCTACAAAAATGTGCATACCCTCTGACTCAGCAATACCACTTCTAGGACTGTATCCCAAAGAGATCATAAAAATGGGAAAGGATCCCACATGTACAAAAATATTTACAGCAGCACTCTTTGTGATGGCCAGGAACTGGAAACTGAAGGGATGCCCATCAACTGGGAAATGGCTGAACAAATTGTGGTATATGAATGTAATGGAATACTATGGTGCTATAAGAAATGATGAACAGGAAGACTTCAGAGAGGCCTGGAAAGACTTATATGCACTGATGCTGAGTGAAAGGAGCAGAACCAGGAGAACTTTGTACATAGCAACAACCATAGTGTGTGAAGAATTTTTCTGGTAGGCTTAGCCCTTCACAGCAATTCAAGGACCTAAAAAATTGCTAACAATCACAGCTGTCTAAAGTGCAACAGGCTTCCAAAGTGGGTAGTGGGTGTTCACAAAAAATCTTCAAAGAGATCCTAGATGATGACTTGTTAGAAATATAAAGGTCACTCTTCCTCAGGTAGAAGTTGGATCAAATAATGTCTGAAGCTTTACAAGATTCTGTGATTCTGTACTGACTAGCCTGTGATCCAACTTTAATCTCAGGCAACCAATCCTACTTATCAGTAGCTGAACTAAAACAGAAGGAGAAAGGAAAAGCAGAGTGGGGGGTGGGGGCGGTGGAAAATTGAAAGACCATAAAAGAGGTATTGGGTTTAGGTCCAGTGTTCTATTTTACTGGAATAAACAGAATGAAAATTATTTCAGGATCTTAAGGAAAAAAGAATGGGTGTTAAGTAGAGGTAGTGAATGTTATGTATTCAAGAAGTTTAGCAATTATGGGGTAGCTAGAGGGGGCAACAGAAGCAAAGTGAAGGTTTGGGTGATTTTTATTTTGTTTTAAGATGGCTAGACACGCATTTTTATAGGAAGAAAGGAAGAGCCAGTGAAGTAAGGCAAAAATTGAAATGCTAGAGAAGAAATGAGATAATTCAAGGACCAACTGGTTAAAAGGGTAGGTTGAAAGGCTAGTCTTGGAAAAGAAATGGGATACCTCTTCAAGAGAATAAGGGGTAAAGTCATGTGATATGAACAAAATTTTTACAGTAAAGTTCCTTCTTACAGAAAACGGCTAGGGCTAAATTTAGGGCTATAGTCCAAGACCTCTAGGAACTAATGAACAAAGGGAACAAAAACCGGAGAACAATTTATACAAAAACTGACAACAGCAGCACATGTAAAAACAACTTTGAAGTCTTTAGAACACCAATCGCTGCAATGATAAACCACGAATCCAAATGAAGGAAGATGAAGATACCACTTACCTCTTGACCAGTAAGGAACTTAAAATGTAGAAAAAGATATTTTGAGGCATGACTAATATGGGAATTTGTTTTGCCAGATTATGCAGCTATATGCTGATGGCTTTATTTTTCAGTTGTTTTTTTTTAAAAAAAAAATTTACTCAAGCAGAGTAGAGTGGTTGGAGGCGATGGAAACAAAAAAATAATTTTAAAATGCTTTTAAAAATTAAACTATGTGAAATGGAAGAGTTTTATATGCACTTTTTTTGTATTCTGAAACATGTATACATATACATATGACATGTGGAAATGCTCTTTTTTGATATTTAAATTCAGAATTAAAAAATAACAATAAACTTAGGGCTATAATTTCTGTCGACTCAAGTAGCAAAAAATACCACAGCAAAAAAACAAAACCAGCCAAACAAAACAAAAAACTTAATCAAAGCAGGTATAATTTTTCTTCTTCAAATAATATTTTTGTATAAATTATTCCTCTTTGATATATTCCAACATAAAATGTTTTCAATTAAATTATTTTAAAAATAGCTTGTGAAGTCAAAATCAACTCTGCTCCCTTTTCTTTGCATTCAAAAACATTCAAAATAGATGAGCAAACAAAAAACTGCTCAAGAAGGGCCATTAAGTCTCAATCTAAAATTATCTATCTTTAAGGAGAAGAGTATTAGTATCTATTATAGGGGTTACAACTTAATTGAACATAAAGTAGTCCACATAAACAGCTTTCCTTTGGAGACATTCAGTTAGCTAGCATTTATAAAAGGCATACACATGTGTCACGCATGATCCTAAGCAAGGAAGAAATAAAAACAACACAATCCCTCCTCTCAAGGAGATTACAATCTACTGGAGGAGATAATATGCAAATAACTATGTGCCAAAAAGATACCTAAAGGATAAATGAGGAATAATTAGCAGAGGGAAGGCATTAGCATTAAAGCAAACTGGCAAAGTTTTTTTTTTTTAAATAAATTTGTTTTCAGTTTTCAACTATCACTTCCATAAGTCCTAAATTTTCTGCCCCTCCCTCCCCGAGGCAGCATGCAATCTTATATGGGTTCTACACATACATTCCTATTAAACACATTTTCACATTAGTCATGTTGCATAGAAGAATTAAAAAGAATGGGAGAAACCATGAGAGAAATCAAAACAAAACAAAACATAACACAAGAGAAAATAGTCTACTTCGTTGTGCATTCTGATTCCATAGTTCTTTCTCTGGATGTGGATGACATTTTGCCTCAAGAGTCCTTTGGGAATGGTTTAGGTCCCTGCATTGCTGTGAAGGGCTAAGTCTATCAGAAACAGTCCTCGCCTACTGTGGCTGATACCTGGTAAAGGTTTCTTGTAGAAAGTGAGACTTTCTTTAGCTGAGACTTGAAAGAAGCCTCAACAATTTCTCTGTGTGTTAGCTGAAAAGTATGCCTTTTAATGTGTTTACTTGCTTGAGTTACGTCCTTTACTTTACCTTCCTTCCCTCCTACATCCCCCAGTGTGCTCTTTTATTTTTTCCTGTTCCAAGCAGTTTTCAGAAGAAGAAAACAAAGTTATCAAGTCATATGAAAAAATGCTCTAAGTCACTAATTAAAGAAATGCAAATTAAAACAACTTTGAGATACCACCTCACATCCAACAGGCTGGCTAAGAAGACAGAAAAAAATGATAAATGCTGGAGGGGATGTGGAAAATTAGGTACACTAATACACTTGTAAGTGAAGTTGTAAACTAGTCTAACCATTCAGAACAATTTGAAACTATGCCCAAAGGGCTATAAAACTGTGCATACCCTCTGATGCAGGAACACTGCTAAGGAGATGTCAACACCCCAAAGAGAGCAAAAAAAAAAAGGAAAGGGACCCATATATAAAAAATATCTATAGTAACTCTTTTTGTGGTGGCAAAGAACTGGAAACTGAGAGGATGCCCATCAATTAGGAAATGGCTGAAAAAGTTATGGTATATGATTGTGATGGAATACTATTGTGCTATAAGAAATGACAAAGAGGATGGTTTCAGAAACACCTAGGAAGACTTACATGAACTGATGCAAAAAGAAGTAAGCAGAACCAAGAGAATAATGTACATAATAACAGCAACACTGTAACGATAATCAACTGTGAAAGACTTAGCAACTCTGATCGTTACAGTGATCCACGGCAGTCTCAAAGGACTCATGAGGAAAAATGCTATCCATCTCCAGAGAGAGAACTGACAGGCTCTGAGTAAGGACTGAAGCTTATCTTTTAATCTTTATTTTTTCTTGCTTCTTTTTTCCCTAAAAAACACGCTAATATGGAAATATATTTTGTATGACTCCATATGTACAAAGGGTATCATATTTCTTGCCTTTTCAATGGGTGCGGGAGGGAGAGAATTTGGAACTGCAAATAAAAATTTTTTTAAAAATTCTTCTGCTCCATGAGAAATCAGACACTGGTGCTTTGGTCTTTTCCTCTGTCTGCCTCTCCCCCGTTAAATGTGACAGACTGGAATACTGCTAAATAGCAAATGTTAAGCCAACACAGAACATAACCCTTTCTGCTTAAAATACTATTAAAAAGTTACAAAAAAGAATATGCAGTATGAAATTTCAATTGTTAGTCAATAATCTTCAAAATCATGGAATTATGAGTATAAAGGTAAAAGTAGGTAGACTGCTGAACTTAGTCTGAAAGACCTGGGCTCAAATCCTACTTCTGACATTTATCTAGAGGTTTCAGCCAGGGCAAGTGGCTTACCATCTATGTGCCTCAGGGACCTACCTGGGATTTATCCATTAAGTTACCGTTAGGCAGTACTGGTATGAGTTGGTACTAATTGGGGAAAAGGGTGGAGGGTAGTTTCTAAAGAAGGAGCTCCCAATGTAGAGAGTTGTAGATATATATATTCTTTTTTCAGCCTGCAGACTTAATATAAAAAAAAGGAAAATTTCCATATACAAAAAAGATAAAATGTTTTATATATGAAACCATGAATGTCTTATATACAACTTGTCTTTTTTTTAAAAATAATGTCCTAACACTCTCCTGCTTGTCTGTATCCTTTTTGCTCTATTCAGCATGTATGTTCTCACCTGGATCTTTTTATGAAGATTTTTAAATTTTAAAATTGAAAATGTACAAGGGCATAATGGTAACTACTACTCAAATAATCCCTGTAAGAGCTGGAGGGAAGAAGCCAAAGGGACCCAAGAGATAATGCGTTACCAAGCCCTAACTGCCTCAGTAAGCCTGGATTTTACTGAGTGCTCTGAATCTCTCCTCTGACATTGGCTAGCTATGTTACCATAGGAAGTTACTTCCCTCTCATCCTTTCAGGTTCCTCATCTGTGAAACAGTGACAATATCCTTGATTATTTATCTCTCACAGGAAGAAGGAGCTCAGATAAGATAACATAAGGAAAACATTTTGCAAATGTATTATGTAAATAACTGCTATTATTATTGCTAAATAGTTGTGTGATCTTCTGCAATCCACCCACCCTCTCTGTGCCTCTTTCCTCCGACTGAAAAATGAGGAGCTTGGACTAAGGAACTCTAAGAGTCCCTCCAATTCCAAAATACTCTGACTTATTTTTATCATTGGGTCCCCATATAATTTGCAGAAAGACTGAAGGATGAGAGGGTTTTTTTCAGACAGGCTGACAAGCAGATGAAGCTGCATTAGACTATAATCCCTTATTGAACTGGACAGATTTCTTGTTTGCTAGCACAGAAACCCTAGATATGAAAGGTCTCCTGCTCCTCCATCTCTCGGCTCCCTTTCTCTTCCTTTTCCTCATTCCTTGTGGGGACTGTGTCTGCGAGGATGATTCAGTGTTCATTCTCTACCCTTAGACAAAGGACTAGAAACAATGTTTAAAGAGTAACTTGATTCTTGGGCTGGAGACAGCTGGCCCCCTGTTAGCGAAGGCACCTTGGAAGCTTCATTCGGACAGTAAACAAAGACAGAGAGCAGAGGAGAAAGAAGCAAGGCAGAGAGAAAAGCAGGTGTCATTCTGCTTCACTGTCAGACACAGCTGCAGTGTGGAAAGCAGGAAGGAAAGGATGTAAGGGTGATTTGTTCTGCCCCTGGCCCAAGTATAAAACACCAGAAGAAAATGATTTTGCAATAGCTAAAATTAGTACACCAGAAAAGAGAATGAATTGGTTACGACGACTCTGAAAGTGGTTATTAAGCCTATTTAGAAGATGAGTACGATTAAAGCTGTTTATAGAAATCTTGGGCAATAAACAGTTTAGAAAAGAAACTGGACAGGGCAGCTAGATGGTGCAGTGGAACATCTAGCTGTGTGACCCTGGGCAAATCACTTAATTCCAACTGCCTCAAAAAAAAAAAAGAAAAGAAAAGAAAAAAGGAACTGGACAAATTCTACACACAAAAAAATGAACACTAGAAAAAAATAAAAGAAACATAACTCAAAAACCTAATGACACAATTAAGAAATATTAGAGCAAAACCAAAATATAGCAAAGCCGGAAGAACACGTAAAATGTCTATGAACAAAAACAAATGACTTGGAAAACAGAACATATTTAATTTAAGAATCACTGGGCTCCCAAAACAGCATGATGAGACAAAAGACCCAGAATACTTCATTTTAAGAAACTATAAAATTGCCTAGCAGTATGGGAATCTGGAGAAAAACAAAACTAGATAGAATCCACCCAAAAGAAACCCTAAATTTAACACACCCAAGAAAGTGATTGCCAATTCTAAGGTTTTCAGGTCAAAGAAAAACTACTGTAGGAAAGGAGGAAGAGACAGATCACATACTGAGGAATTCCAGTGACAATCACAAAGGACTACACACCTATGAGAAAAGAAAGAAGATACAGGAAAAATATATATTTGGTCCAATCCCTTCATTTTACAGATGAAAAAACCTATGTCCCAAGAGGGTAGGTGACTTGCCCAAGGTCCTTTGGCAAGTGGCAGATATAGGATTTTGATTGAAATACTCTGACTCCAAAGTCAAAGCAAAGGGAAAAAACCCTACTCTGCACAAGAAAGGGTTATTCTAGAAAGCTGGGCACAATCCTACATACTGCCAGAGTAACCATAGGAAAAAATCACCAAACCTCTCTGTACTTCATTTTCTACATCAGTAAATGACAAGACTAGGTTAGATGACCTCTAAGGTCCTTTTCAGCTTTAAACCTTTGATGTCATGATGCTAGAGGGGAGAAAATGAACTTTTAACAGAACTGACAACTTCTAAGTATTCCTGTTGAAAAATTAAAGAAAAAGCTGGACAGGCTTCAAAAGGCAAATTGTCTTGGAAATTATCGTAAACCACTTTACAAGTGAATTCTAAAATTTAGAGAACAAATCCCCATAAACAATAAGCTATTGATCCCTATGAACCATAAAAATTTCACACAAAAATAAAGGCATAGTAAACTTCTGATGAGAAAATATGGTCCTGATTCCCAAGTCATGGAGAGTTAAGGTAGACAAAGAAAACTATAGACCAAATTCACTAATGAATCATGCAGCAAAAATATTGAATAAAATATTAGAAATGAGACTACAACAATATATATATTTCCAATTATTCACCACGATCAGGTTGGATTTATACTAGGATTGTTAGGATGGTCCAATGTCAGGAAAATGATAAAAATAATAAATGATATTAATAACAAAAATGACAAGTGTTGTTAGGAAAAAGCCTTTGACAAAATAAAGGACCCACATGTGTTAAAAATACTAAAAAGCACTAAAAGTTTCTTCTTAAAATCAAGAACTGGCCACATTTATAATAGAGAAACACTAGAAGCATGATCAGTGTGGAAGTCTCCTCACTAAACTCTATTTTTCTTCTAGTAACTATCAAGAAATAATATTATTCCTGGTCTGAAGTCTTTATTCTGTCCTGAATGAAAAACCTTACCTATCTACCTTGAAGAGAATAGTCAATGTGTAGGAGTCTAGAACTTCGAATCACCAAGTCCAGAGTTTGCCTGGCCTCAGACACTTAGTGGCTGTGTGACACTGGGCAAATCATTTCACTTCTGTTGTTCCTGGATCAGTGATAATGAATTAATCTGAATGATCAGAGAGACCTTCAGTATTTATTAAATCCATACTCTATGGCAGGCCCTGGACATAAAACTGAGGGTGCAAAGAAAGGTACAAAAACAACCCAAAAGCAAACCCAAACCTATACCTGCCCTCAAGGAACTCACATTCTGAAGGGAAATTTAGTGGAGTTTATTATAGAACTGTCCCATCTTTCCCATATCCCATACACACATATGGTCAGGGATTCAGAGTCAGGGGAAGACATTCAGATGTTAGCAAATACCTTCTGATATGTTTCACATCCATAGTAATAATAGAGTTAATAAAGCACTTTGGGGTTTGCACAATGGTTTGCTTACATTGCCTCATCTGATCCTTACAAAAACACTGCAAAGTGAGTGTGCTCTTATCCCCATTTTACAAATGAGGAAACGGAAGCTGAGAGAAGCTAAGTGACTTGCCTAGTGTCACAGAGTAGTAAGATTTTGAGGCAAGACTTGAATTCATGTCTTCCGACTCTGATGCCAATATCACTGTATTCACTAGGTAGCTCCGTAGAAGGAGCATAGGGTGAAACTAGGAAGTAAAGGTTGGTGACTAGATGTCTGAACACCTAAGCCAAAATAAATTACTAGGAAAAGGGCACTGTAGTATTTGTGTGGGGGAAATTATGTCTGACCAGTATACTAGAGTCGAGTATAGTAGATTATGATTATGCATGTAGACAAGGATAAACCAGTTGGGATAATTTATCTAAACATTTAAAAAAGCTTTTCAACAAGTCTGCCCTTTGGGAAAAATCCTTGCCTTCTGTGAGATCACTGATAGGGAAATGGCTCAGAGAAAAATGCTGAGAAAGGAAACAAAATGTAGATAGAGGACAAAACACTATCTCTGGATGAAATATCAATGCTAGGTTCTCTCTCAGATTGAGGCTGTTTTTTACTTGGTATTTTTATTTGTGGCTCCTCAAGAGGTTTAGTGACATCTGGTGGTTACACATTATTAGTAGTAATGACAATTTGGGAGGCAGTGTGGACAGAGGGGAAAGCTTGGAGTCAGAAAGATGTGGGTTAATATTCTGCTTTGTGTCTGGGACAAATCATTTGGCCTCCCAGTGCCCTTACATAGACAGCTCTACATAACCAGAAATGGCAGCTGGGGACTTGCATCAGTGGAAGGAGTTTCCACGTTAGGAGTTCCCCAATCCTGGGATTTCTTAGGAGGTCCAGAGTAAAAGCAAAACAAAAATGAAGTTAATAAAGCACCTTAAGCTTTATTAACTAGCACAAAGCATAAAACAATTTAACCACAGATCATCTTTGGATTCTTGTTATATCCCTGTGATAGAGGTAGCACATGTACCATTTGACAGGGAGGGTAAATGAGCTTGTAAGTAGAAAAGCTGAGACCTGAGTCAATATGAGTTTACTCTTGTTCTCTTCCTACTACATCCCCAGTTTTGTAGATGGCATTATCTCTTATTGATAGTTTAATGCCATCCTGACTGGGCTCCACATAAGGAAGACCTGGGGAAACTGTCTGGCAGATGTGTTTCACTGTGTGTGCTGGGCAAAATTCTAACTCTGGAGTCAATGTTAATTGTTTCCTGTTACCTGAGGATAATGATCCAATGTGTTTCTGGGGTCAAAAAAACCCAATAAAATTTTGGGTATTTGCAAGAAGGTACTGGAAACAAAACATACTGGATAAGTGTAGTTCTCATGGCTGTAGCTAAAGAAAGATATAAAAGATTTGAAGAACATATGGGAGAAAACAATTGAAATGTTGGAATAGTCTTCAGCATACCTTACATTTGTAGAGTACTTAGGGTTTCCAATGCATTTTTCTCATAATAACCCTGTATAGAAGTAGGGTAAATATTATCTGCATTTTACAGATATGAAAACTGAGGCTAAGAAGGGTGAGATGATTTTCCTAAGGTCACAGTGTCAGATGCAAAATATGAATCCAGGGAGCCTGATGGTAAATACATGCTCTTTGGAAAAAAAAAAAATTAAACTGTGAACTTAACAATCATCAATAAACACAAATGCTACAATATGCAAAGAACAACAAAAGATTATCTAACAAAACAATGAACTTCTAATTATGTGCAGTTTATTTTAAAGACATGCATAAGTAATTATACACATACATATACATTTAGTAAGGTAGCAACAAAATTGCTCTGTGTCCCTTTCTGCTTTTTTTCTGTGCATTTAAAAACACTGTATTTATTCTTTTGGAGGGGGGGTCTATTTATTGCTACAGTAAACAATTGTGTTACAGTAAACTTATCATTACAGTAAACTTTGTCCACCCAGAACCCCAAGTTGGCTGGGTTTTGCAAAGATGAGGGCTGAGAGTAAAGTTTATAAAATCATCAAGAGTAAACACAGATTAGTTCACTAAATCTCAGAATACTAGAAAAAGGAGGCACTTTTTGAAACCTGTAGTGTTCAGAGTATCAATATAGTGAAATGCCCAATGAAGCTCAAAACTGATTTAGCTAGATTTAGTGAAACTGAGTAAATGAAAAACCAATCATGGTCTAGGAAATCAGATAAGAAGACCTCCTCCCTTCTCTGAAAAACTCTAGGATTATTTGGGTAGAATGCTACGTACATTGTTAAACATGAGTCAGTTGTTCGTATTTTTTTTTTTTTTTTGCTGGGAGAGAGGTATAACTATCTGGAAATGAAGATTTTAAAAAAAGCATCTATAAAAATAATTTTTTAAAAATTCATATATAACACTGGAAGAGAGAGCATGGCACAGTAGAAACCAGTCAGGAAGATCACCTTTGACATACTGACTGACTTACCTCTCTAAGTATTCTAGGCATCAAAGACTACAAGCTGCAGAAGAGGGGCTGACCTGTGAGTTCCCTATACATACCACTGAAATCAGAAGTACAGTCTTCCTAACCCTTTGATAGATCCAGTAAGGGACCAGGGCTTTGCGGGAAAAATATTCCTAATCATTTGTGGCTGACATCATAATTTGCTGCCATTGTTAGGGAGAGAATACTGAGCTGTGGATTGTGGACTTAACACTTTATGGTCATTCTTATGTTCTATGGTTCATTTAATAAATTGTTTCCCCCTTAACTCTTCAAATTTTCCAGATCTTAAACAAATCTTAAAACAGATAAAAAACAGATCTTAACTACAGAGAAAGAAGCTATCACTGGCATATTCAGTAAGATAATTCAATTCGCCTGGACAGAATCTTCTTGCTGCTTTGCTGATGCAATTTTGTTTTACAAAGAAGGGTGATCCCTCCCCTCTACATCTGCAGAAGCCAGAAGCCAGATGCTGTGACTTTGGTCTTTTCTGCTGGAGCGAGTCCACAGAAAAATATAAATGGCTTCCACAATGTTACACTGCCTAACAAAACATCTAGTCATAGAATCGTTTTGCGTTCATTTCCTCCAGCACTGTTTTCAAACATTTCCTCTCACACGTATTATGTTAATTCATGCGTTTTCTCTTATAATATTTCATCCCTGTGACAGGCACACAAAATTTCTGAAGGCACAATAAAACAGTAAAAACAGAAGATACTGTAAGATACACACGATCTTTGCCCCCAGAGGTGGATAGGGAAATGGCTCCCTTCCCCTGGTCACATTTGCATGTAGATCACAACCGCATACTAAGGAAAACTCAGTTCCAACACTGCTTTAAAGGCATACGGCTCTTTACTGAAACAACTATACCACTGGAGCTTGAAAAACCAAAGGCAGCTGACTGAGTCATTTTAACTCAGTTTCAAGAAGGTATAAGCATTTTAGAACCCAAGCTTCTCTAAATAAACCCCAGTCTGGAACTACGTTATGATGCTTCACACAAATAATGTTCACTTACCTGAAGCTCCCATGTTCACAGATGGTGGTTTAATCTGGTTTCTCTAAAATTGTCTTGTTTCAAGACTTGTAACAAAGGCTGAGAGAAAAGCTGCCTGGAGGTATGTTCCAGTCAGCTTACAGCACAATGAAAATGTAACCACCCATAGCCATTACTCAATAGTCTGCCCATGCCTTATAAGGAAGAAAGAAACTTTTTCTTAAAAAGATACCAGCTGTTGGTCAAAGGTTGCTTACGCTCTAAAGCAAGAAAGCAGATCAGAAAAAACCATGTGGAATCACATTCCAACCAACTTCATTAAGTAATGTAGACATTTATAAACTAGCTATATTAAGGATTATTATATTGTTATTACATTTTTAAAAATGTATAACATTAGTAGTGACAATGAACTTTTGATGCAAAAAAGAAAAATGGGAGTAAATGAAGAGGGACCAAAGGGAAAGTTAAAAAAAAAAAAGAATCAAAACAGAATCTGCAACTCAGTCTAAAGTTTATACATATATATGTGTGTATGTGTGTGTGTATATATATATATGTAGTATTTTTTCTATTAGGGTTATTTGAATTCCCTTTTTTCAAGTTTTTCTGAGGTAAAGATGTATATACTAAGTATCATGTTTGAATATGTAGAACATTTAAGAACACTCCAAAAAGCCTAGAGATATTATTATACACACACACATTAAATAGTATTTTTCTCTACTAGGATTATTTGAATGTTCCTTTTTCCAAGCTTTTCTAGGGTAAACATGTATATATTGAATATATTTTAATACGTAGAACATTTCAAAATACTAAATATATGGAAAATAAAATATTTGGGGAAATTTTGGTAAATCTGCTGGAAATCTATAGATCTTATGCTACTAAAGATGAAGATACTTCATTTTCTATCCTTTTGATATGTGTCACATGATGAATTATTCAAATTGTTAGTAAAGGTAGATATTCTATTGGAGAAACTTTATTTTACCAATATTGACATTGTCAAAATAACACCATCAGACACAAGGAAGTTATAGTTAAGTGGGTGGCTGATGCATAGGCCCTACCAGATAAGGATCTGACAGTTGATTTTATGGTATGCCAAAAGGCAACAAAGAAATTAATCAATCAACAAGCATTTAGATAGTACTTGCTTATTATATGCTAGTCACAGTGCAAGATGTTAGAGAGACAAAGACACACACACACATATATCCACATACACATATGCATAATATGGGTGTATGAGATAATGTGAGAAAGGGAAGAAGGTTCTAGAAGCTGGAAGGACCAGGACAAAGCCTTCTAGCTAGGTGGCACAACAGATAATGCATGATAATGCATTAGATGTGAAGGACAGGAAGACCTAAGCTCAAATGTGACCTCAGACACTTAATTTGCTTGTGCGATACTGGGCAGGTCATTGAAACCGTCTGCCTTAGTTTCGTCTAATAATAATAACACCATCTACTTTGTAGGGTGGTTGTGAGGCAAAAACGAGATCGTATTTGTAAAGTCCTTTACAAACCTTAAAGGGCTATATAGATGCTGCTACAGTAGAATCTTGGTTTATGAATTTAATTCATTCTGAGATTCTGTTCATCATGCAACTTGTTCATATTGCAAAGCGAATTTTCCCATAGGAAATACTGTAAAGTTGGAGGATCAGTACCACATCTCCAGAAATATTCATATAAAAATAATTATTTATAGTTTTAAGTAAAATTTTTTGTCCCTAATGTGTCTGAAATACAATAGCAATGATTAGTACACAATATAAACAGAAAATAAAATAAATTAACCTTCACTTAACCTTTGAGAAGAGTTGTGGCTGGTGTGAGCTAGACAAGAGGGAGGAAGATAAGGAAGAGGAAGGGTTATTGCTTGGAAGGTAAATCTCCTATGAGAACACTGTGGATTTCAACATTGGGAGTGTTTTCTCTTAAGTTCCTTTCACTAAAAGTAAGACTAACACTACTGCCTTCACTTATTTTTCTTTTTTTTGAATCACTTTCATGTTTTGACTCATTGACTTTTTTTCTTTATGTTCGCTTCTGACTAGGAATCATCTAACGACACTTGTTTTTAACAGTTTGCCATAGATTTTCAGAATGCCATGGAAATGTGACATTGCATTATTGTCAAAAATATTTGTGGCTCTTATTGCTACACAGCCTTATTTAGGTGATATTTTTCAATAAAATTTTGATGTTCATACTGCGAATTTTTGTTTGTCCTGCAAGACAATTTTGTGAAAAATTTTTCCTTGTTCAGTGAAGCATATGTAAACCAGGTTATTCATAAACCAAGGTGTATCTATGGTATATCTATATATCTAGATATAGATATAGACATATACAGATACAGGTATATCTATACACACATACACACACATATCCACACACACATGTGCATAATATGGGTGTATGAGACAATTTGAGAAAGGGAAGAAGGCTCTAGAAGTTGGAAGGACCAGGAATTAGGCTTTATGCAAAAGGACGTATTTGAGTTGTCTTGAAGGGAGCTAGGGATTCAGAGAGGCAGGAAGGTTCTCCTTCCTGGGAGAGGAAAGGCATGAAGTCCAGTCATTGAGGAAGGAAGTGTCAAGGCACAAAGAAGGGAATTGGAGGACTGCATGGGAGAAACAGGACAAAGGCCAGTTTGGTTGGATCATGTGTCTGTGAGAAGAAATGATGTGTAATAAGGCTATGAAAGGTAAGGATGGGGTCCATTTGTGAAAGGTTTTAAATGCCAAATAGAGGAATCTATATTTTATCTTACAAGTAACAGGGAGCCACTGGAGATACTCAATGTGGAATAACATTCTCAGATGCACTCTAGGACAATTACTTCAGCAGCTGTATAGACAAGGAATTGAAATGAGGACAGACTAGATAGGGAAACAATCAGGAGACCATTGCAATAATCCAAGGAAGAAGTGGTAAGAGTCTAATTTAGGATAGAAGATATGTGACTGGAGTAAAGGGGACAGATGGGAGAGGCATTGTGGAAGCAAAAATGACAAGATCTGGCACCTGACTGGATGTGTGGAGTGAATGAAAGTGAGGTGCTGAGGACAGCGCCAAGGTTGAATGATGGGAAGAATGGTGGTGCTGTTAAGGTGCTGAGGGCCAGGGTGGAGTGCTGTTGACAAGATCAGGAAAGATCTTTGGGAAAACTGTTCTTTGAGACTGTGCTCATTATCATCCGGAATGGCTCTCCATGACCCCCAGATGTTGCTGTCTCCGTGAAACAGACATGAGAATTACAGAAAACAAGGGATATGTAAAACAGATGTCCTCTAGGCTCACAGTCTTTAAAGACAATAAGACTGGCCAAATCACTGGAACAGGAGACGAGCAGAAAATGTCACATAGACTTGCAGTTTCTGTCTATACGTACCCTAACCCTCAGATCAATAAATGGAATTGGTCTATCTTTCCCGGCCTCCCATGTCTCTTTTCTTCACCACATCACCAAGCCGTGTAGGGACGCAGGCCGTCTGCTACATAGGGTGCCTCAACAGGGACCTGATCCAGGAAAGGGACTCATCTTTCAGCGATAGTGGTCCCCTTGGAAAGGAATTCCAAATTCTGAGTTGTGACAAGACAACTAAGGTAAGGGGAAGCCTCGAAGAACCCCAGCAGGGGCGTTTCACTTTGTCGGAGGTTCATGCAGGCACAGTAAAATCTCAGCACTTACAGGCTTATGGGGAGAATTTACTGTGTTAACAGAATCAAAAGGCAGACTCTGTTCATTAGAAATCAATACTGACAGGTAAACAGAAAAAGTAAGGTTAACTATGGGTCAGATACTTTTAAAGAGCAGAAACACTCAGGTAGGGGCGGATGCGGAGAAGGAGGAAGGGGGAGAAGAGGTGGATTCCTTGTTAGAAGAAGCCTCAGCACCCCCGGAACCGTCGGTTTCCACAGAGCCACTATTCTATACTCCTCCAGCAAGGAAAAAACTAGCAGGCCCTTTATCCAAGGCTCATCTTCCACCTATACTGCTGCAGCCTCCTAAATTGCCAGTGACAGAAACCCCAGATCCCAATAACCCAGGAGGAGTTGCAAGAGAATTCACCCCTCTGGATTTTAAATTTTTACAGGAATTAAAACAAGGGGCAATCAGTCATGGACCAAGTAATCCTTACATTCAGTCTCTTCTAGACAGCATTTCTCAGACTGCCCTATGCCCCACTGATTGGTGTAATTTAGATAAAGCCACTCTTGAAGGAGATTACTTAATGTGGAAATTTGAATTTCACAAAGTATGTTTGGAACAAAGTAAAAGAAATCAAGTCAAAGGTCTAATTTGTGCAGAGGATTTCTGACAATCTTTTCTTGGTTTTTTGAATTCTTACTGTCTGTATATGTATTCTGTCTCTATGTTCTGTGTGAGTGTGTTTGTGTGTTAATCTCTTTCCCATGTTTTCTCTTTCCTTCCCCGTCCTCCCTTCTCTCTGATGACTGTAGCATCAGGGAGGGGTATGGGAGAAAGAGAGAAACTAATCTTATATTGCTAAAGGCAGTTTCAGATAAGGTATACAAGGAAATAATGCATGTGCAGTTTTAAGGAAAGCATAAAAGTTTTGGAAAGTTGTTAGTAAAATTCTCTCTTTCTACCTTCTAACCCTGGCCATGTTGGGAAGGTGGAGAGAACGACAAGAAGAAATCAGGGAAGTTTTTTCCTCATATCAGAGGCAGGTTGACTAGTGTTTTAATTATCTCATGCCTTACCTGAAAGAGTTTTTGTATAATGGGAAATAACCAAAAAGTAGTTATTCTGGTCATATTTTAAGTGAAACATGTCACTCCTAACTGGATGTTTAAGACAGGTCAAGATTTGTTAAATTATTTGGCACTAAGGCAAATTGGAAAAATGTATAGATCTAAAAAAGACACCTCAGTAGAGATAAAGCTTTTGAACTCTCCAGTAGAACAGAGGGGACTTGGCATCACTGGACAGTTGTCCAGAAGTCTCCCTCACTTCAGCTGATAGATTCAAAAGCCCTCTCTTTCAAAGAAGTTCTTAAGGAGTGGACACAGAAGTAAAATTTACTTGAGTAAAGGTTAGAACCATTAAGATTTTTTTTGCCCTGCAGTTCCAACTCATCACCCAGCTAGGACTACAGTGAATTGTAACTCTTATCATCCCAGATTAGATCAAGGGAAGAGAATGCTAAAGAATAGTAAGGAATTTAATTTACCCTTCCCGAGGGTAGGGGTTGGGTCACAGCAGTATGAGATCACAAGTCAACCAGCCCCCACATTTAGTAAGCCTAGTCTTCTATTAATAATATTTATATGTGATGGTTTGGAAATAATGACACCTAAGGTTCACTATTTGTGTTACTGTTGTGCTTCTAAAATGTTATAGTCTTGTACTGTAAAAATTGAGTAACCCCTGCAATCCAGAAACAGTGTTTTAAAACAAAAGAAAACACTTTTAGAAGAAATATTTTAAAACAATCTCTTGTAAAGCCTACTAAATTTTCATTTTCAAGACAATTGATAAATTAATATGTAATGATCTATAAAGCTGAAAAGATCTTGCTCTTTTAATCTGAATTTGTAGTCATTCCATGGCCTAAGCAAAAATTAAATTTAGTGTTTGAACTTATTAACAATTTTTCTAAAGTTTTTCTTCCAGAGTAAATGTAATCAGAGAAGGAGAAACTAGCCTGTGAAACTGCGATGAACATCTATTCAGTTGTAAGGTTCAAGTCTGAAATCTCTTTTGTTTAAGACAATACAGTTATGCTAGTGAAGAGTGGTAATTTATGAGCTATCCAGTCTATGGTAATCTTGCCACTTAAACTGGCTTTTCATACTCAAATTTGTAGCCGGGGTCTTTCAGAATCTTCCCACTTAATCTGGCCTTTCATATTCAAATCTGTTGCCCTTGGCCTAGACTGGCCTTCTGCTCAGGCTATGTATCCCTTGAATAGGACCCATCAAGGCAGGGACAACTCTACATCCAATCTCAGCAGGAAGCAATTTCAGAGGCCGAGACTGTCATCCCTTACCCCAAAAGATCTTGGGTCCTATCCCATACCCAACTGCCAGGGCCTATTTCAGAGGGAAATACACAAGCAGACAGCTTGCTCACACTGACAGTTTTAGAAGCACAGCATTCCCACAACCAATTTCATCAGTCAGCTTGAATGCTTCGAAGGCAATTTCACATTACTAGAGAGCAAGCAAAAAGCACTGCAGTAAAGTCTTGGTCCACGTTGCATTCTGTTTTGGCCAGCTCCATCAAATACATCCATCAATTCTTGAGGATGCGATCCTCTTGAAATATGGCAAATGGATATCACACACATCCCAGAATTTGGAAGGAATAAATACCTTCATGTGACTAGACACATATTCAGGTCATACTATTGCCACCCAATGACTGGGGAATCAACAAAGTTTGTTAATGATCATCTGTTTAGGTGTTTTGCAACTCTAGGTATTCCACAAATTATAATGGTCTGGCTTATACTAGTCAAGCCTTTACTAAGTTCTGTCTGTCATACAGAATACAGCATAGAACTGGCATCCCATATAATCCTACTGGTCAAGCCATTGTAGAACGTCACAATCATGACATAAAAACTCCTCCAAAAACAAAAGAAAGGGGGAGAAGAAGGCAAAAGAATAAGGAGAAGAGCTGATATGGTCTTATATACCATTAATTTCCTGACGCCAGATAGAGAGGGCCTTATGCCTTCTCAAAAACAGTTTCAAAAAGGCAAAACACACCTCACTGATTGGAAAAAAGTGAAGGTGAAAGGGAACAACACCAAGACAGGCCCTGTGTTAACATGGGGGCGAGGGTATGCTTGTATTTCCACAGGAAATGGTGAAGAAACGATCTGGATACTGGAAAGAAACATCTGACCTCTGCCATATGCTGGAGAAGATAAGGATCGAGGAAAAGAGGAAAGAAAAAAGGCCAAGACCACAATGAACCTGTCATTGGACTGACAGGACAATGAAGACACTCATTCTGCTTCTGGGCACCCTCCAGCTGACCACTGAAGCAGAAGGAACTGATTGAGAGAAAGACAGATGGACTTTTTGTACATAATCCACCTTGGGTTATGGGTGGTGAACTGGGGAGGGAAGATAGAGGAGGTAATTATGGTAGCATATGAGTCTAAGGTTTTTGGGAAACAAAACTGATATAGATAGAATTTTTGCTTTTGTGATTGGGAAATAACATGCTTTAATTGTACTGTCACTGAATACATTGGTTTTCATATAGCTAACACTAGCATTAAATCTGTAATTACATGTCCTAGGTTTGCTTTAATGCCTATCAAAAGTGAAGGCTGGTATCTGTCTGTATCTGATCAAACTTTTTATCAGTTAATGTTGAAAGTAAGACGGAAAAGATATATAAGTTGCATTATTTTTTTTTATATTAAACTTATTTATTTAACTTTTAACATTCATTTTCACAAAATTTTGGGTTACAAATTTTCTCCCCTTTATCCCCTCCCCACCCCAAACACCAAGCATTCTAATTGCCCCTATGACCAATCTGCTCTCTCTTCTATCATCCTTCTCTGCCCTTATCTCCGTCTTCTCTTTTGTCCTGTAGGGCCAGATAGCTTTCTATACCCCTTTACCTATATTTCTTGTTTCCTAGTGGCAAGAACATTACTCGACAGTTGATCCTAACACTTTGAGTTCCAACTTCTTTACCTCCCTCCCTCTCTACCCCTTCCCTTTGGAAGGCAAGCAATTCAATATAGGCCAAATCTGTGTAGTTTTGCAAATGACTTCCATAATAGTTGTGTTGTATAAGACTAACTATATTTCCCTCCATCCTATCCTGTGCCCATTACTTCTATTCTCTTTTGATCCTATCCCTCCCCATGAGTGTCGACCTCAAATTGCACCCTCCTCCCCATGCCCTCCCTTCTATCATCCCCCCCACCCTGCTTATCCCCTTATCCCCCACTTTCCCGTATTGTAAGATAGGTTTTAATACCAAAATGAGTGTGCATTTTATTCTTTCCTTTAGAGGAATGTGATGAGAGCAGACTTCATGTTTTTCTCTCACCTCCCTTCTTTATCCCTCCACTAATGAGTCTTTTGCTTGCCTCTTTTATGATAATTTGCCCCATTCAATTTCTCCCTTTCTCCTCCCAATATCTTTGTCTCTCACTGCTTGATTTCATTTTTTTTAAGATATGATCCCATCCTCTTCAATTCACTCTGTGCACTCTGTCTCTATGTGTGTGTGCGTGTGTGCATGTGTGTGTGTGTAATCCCACCCAGTACCCAGATACTGAAAAGTTTCAAGAGTTACAAATATTGTCTTTCCATGTAGGAATGTAAACAGTTCAACTTTAGTAAGTCCCTTAGGACTTCTCTTTGCTGTTCACCTTTTCCTGGTTCTCTTCATTCTTGTGTTTGAAAGTCAAATTTTCCTTTCAGCTCTGGTCTTTTCATCAAGAATGCTTAAGAATCCTCTATTTCATTGAAAGACCAATTTTTCCCCTGAAGTATTATACTCAGTTTTGCTGGGTAGGTGATTCTTGGTTTTAGTCCTAGTTCCTTTGACTTCTGGAATATCCTATTCCACGCCCTTCGATCCCTTAATGTAGAGGCTGCTAGATCTTGTGTTATCCTGATTGTATTTCCACAATACTTGAATTGTTTCTTTCTAGCTGCTTGCAATATTTTCTGGAATTTGGCCACAATGTTCCTAGGAGTTTCTCTTTTTGGATCTCTTTCATGTGGTGTTCTGTGGATTCCTTGAATACTTATTTTGCCCTCTGGTTCTAGAATCTCAGGGCAGTTTTCCTTGATAATTTCATGAAAGATGATGTCTAGGCTCTTTTCTCGATCATGGCTTTCAGGCAGTCCCATAATTTCTAAATTGTCTCTCCTGGATCTATTTTCCAGGTCAATTGTTTTTCCAATGAGATATTTCACATTATCTTCCATTTTTCCATTCTTTTGGTTTTGTATTGTGATATCTTGCTTTCTCATAAAGTCATTAGCCTCCATCTGTGCCATTCTAATTTTGAAAGAACTATTTTCTTCAGTGAGCTTTTGAATCTCCATTTCCATCTGGCTAATTTTGCTTTTGAAAGCATTCTTCTCCTCATTGGCTTCTTGAACCTCTTTTGCCAATTGAGTTAGCCTATTTTTCAAGGTTTTATTTTCTTCAACATTTTTTTGGGTCTCCTTTAGCAGGGTGCTGACCTGCTGTTCATGCTTTGACTTCATGTCTCTCATTTCTCTTCCCAGCTTTTCCTCCACCTCTCTAACTTGATTTTCAAAATTCTTTTTGAGCTCTTCCATGGCCTGAGCCCACTGGGTGGGCTGGGACACAGAAGCCTTGCCTTCTGTGTCTTTGCCTGATGGTAAGCATTGTTCTTCCTCATCAGAAAGGCAGGGAGGAAATGCCTGTTCACCTAGAAAGTAACCTTCTATAGTCGTATTTCTTTTCCCTTTTCTGGGCATTTTCCCAGCCAGTGACTTGACCTCTGAATATTCTCCTCACACCCACCTCGCCTCCTGATCCTCCCAGCCAGCGTTTGGGGACTGAGATTCAAATGCTGCTTCCAGCCTCAGGGCTTTTGGTGGGAGCAGGGCTGCTATTCAGTGTGAGATTAAGTTCAGGTGCTCAGGTTGGGGCAGGGCCTCCTCTCAGGCTCAGTTCCCTCAGGGGGTTTATGCACAGACCTTCCACAATGGATCCAGGCTCCCGCCCACTTGGGGAGCCCCGGTCTGCCGCCGCCCCTCAGCTTCTGCCTCCCGAGGGGGCCCGAGCCGTGGGGGCACCCCACTCCCCTCTCGACCCGCCAGAGACTCTCTCACCGAGAGAGGGCCTTGTGCGGCCGCTGGAGATCCCGTCCCTGAAGCCTGCTCGGATCTGTTCCTCTCGGTGCCGCGGCAGGTCTGGGCTGGGCTGGGCTCCGCGTCTGCAGCGCGAAGGACCTTTTGCGAGAGGTTTGCAGGTCCCTCTGGAACAGAAATCTCCTTCGCTCCACTGTTCTGTGGCCTCACTGCTCCAGAATTCGCCGTGAGTTACTTTATACCGATGTTGTATGGGTTGTGGGTTCGGAGCTATGTGTATTTGCGTCTTTCTACTCCGCCATCTTGGCTCTGCCCCCCCTAAGTTGCATTATTTTAGGCATTATAAGCTTTGTGGCAGCATTGGCTTCCTCTATGTCAATTGGTTTATCTGTACATACAATTTAATGGATACTTTAAGGGAAACTATTATGGTGGTGGGAAACAAAGTTGATGTTTTTGAAACAAGATTATTCATAAGATGTGATTATAGGTTCATTTCTATTTCTGTTACTCCTGTCCATTATAATACCTCCATATATAATTTATAGACCAGGCCTCCAAGGGAAATCTTGACCCCAAGGAAGCTGCAAGTGATTTGGGATTATGTTGATAATACAAATCCCTTTGCATCCCCGTTCCATTGGCTCATATGTATATTACCTCTATCCCTTTGTTTCTCTGTATGGCCACCTATTCATAAGTGCCTTCTCTCTCATGGGTAAGCTTTTCAAACCCAAGTACCTTGTCTCTGGTTACAACAAAAGAAAGGGGGAATTATTGAGGGCCATGGTGGAGTGCTGTTGACAAGATCAGGAAAGACCTTCGGGGAAACTGTTCTTTGAGACTGTGCTCATTATCATCCGGAATGGCTCTCCATGACCCCCAGATGTTGCTGTCTCTGTGAGACAAACATGAGAATTACAGAAAACAAGGGATATGTAAAATAGATGTCCTCTAGGCTCACAGTCTTTAAAGACAATAAGACTGGCCAAATCACTGGGACAGGAGACGAGCAGAATGTCACGTAAACTTGCAGTTTCTGTCTATATATACCCTAACCTTCAGATCAATAAATGGAATTGGTCCATCTTTTCCCGCCTCCCATGTCTCTTTTCCTCACCACATCACTGAGCCATGTAGGGACGTGGGCCATCCGTTACATTAAGGGACAGGAATACAAGCTCTGAGAGCAGGGACTGCTCTTTGTTGTTGTCTTTGTGTCTACAGCACCTAGGCTTGCACATATAGGTACTGATTTAATTGGTTTGAGAAGACAAACTAACTCCTGAAAGACCACATGGATTAAAGCGTCTTCAATCAAACAAGATTCTTTGGAAGGTGTAACAAGAAATAACTTATCTCAGTAGCTTATTGATTATTAGTGTCAGATGAAACCTAAAGCAAGATCACGATTTTGACACGTTTGCCAATGCTTGCCACTGTCAGAAAGCATGTTCAGTACAAGGTCCAAATGGAAGAGGGATGGCCATCAGATGATTAAGTTTTCCAGAGGCTCTTTTTTTTCCTAAATGACATTGTGCTCATTTTCATCACCTTCTGGGACACTGAAGAACGCCTTAAATATCTGAGATCTATAATCACTCAAAAAAGTCGGTCCATTCACTGTCCTGGCAAAACAGAGTGGAAGAATACCTTACTGTTCAGACTGACATGTAGCTGGGGGAACAGCCCATGGAGCTGGTCCATCAGCATATGAAGCTTATATAAATATGAGGAGGACAGTGGCTTAGATTTCATTGGGGAACTGCAACATGCTTTTTAACGACCCCAAGCTTCTTCCTGAAACAATGGTCCACCTTTTCAATCAGTATTCTTCCATGGATGTTACATGGCTCTGAATTACTCAAAGATGAATAGAAATGGTAAACTTGAGTAGGCTGCAGCATGGTACCAATGAAGACTTTCAGAGGAAAAGCAACTTCAGGAATATGATTAGAAAGCTATATGATTAGAAAAGGCAATAGGTATATAGTGAGAGTGATCAATAACCAGTGAACAGGTAGTCACACAAGGTCAAGAGAGGTAGAAGAATCCTCACATGTTGAGTGACCTCCTGTGGAGGACTTACTAAAGGATGAAAAAGTAACAGTTTGTTATATATATATATATATACATATATATATATATATATATATATATATATATATGTATATATATATATATATATACATATATATATATAGTGTGTGTGTTATATTGAAACACTGAAATGAAGTTTATTAATAAAGCATATTACTGCTAGTTGTATAAACTTTGCAATACTTGATACCCCACAACTTTTTAAAGCTACACTTTATTACATCTACTGTAATACTTAATAAAATAGTTCTATTTGTTTCAATTTAATTTGGGAGTATATTTGATAAATTACTGAAAGTCAGCCATCTAGATCTAGAAGAGGCAAAGAGAAATATCCTCTTTATTAACAAACCTGACTGGAAAGATTTAATGTAATAACTGGCTGACTGGCTCTGCACAGTACCCTCTAGTGGATATCACTGTACACTACTCATGGTAATAATAAATGTGCAACCTTCTGCACTAATCCAGTAGTTTTTCCTATGTACCTTCTTATTTTAATCTGTCAACTTTTAATTTTTCATTCCTGCTTGAATTCTTAATTCTGATTGGATTTTTTATATATAGGTAGTTGCATATTCTTCACAAAAGTTGGATTTAATGCCTTTTCTTAGCAGGGCAATTTTTCAGCTTTTATTTTTCTATTGTGAAAAATGATTTTTCTTGGTAATCATTATCTTGGAAACTCAGAGCTCCCTCCCATCTCCCTTTCTTCCAAAATTCAGTTTCCTGCTCATTGTGTTGCCCAGATAAGTCTGGGGAAATGTTGACTCCTCCCTGTTGTCTAGATGGTGATACGGAAACTAATGCCTCTTTGACCAAGAGTAAGTCACCCAAGTCCCTCTAAGACCCTCATTTTAATATAGCCTTTCTCCTAGTGTGTTAACTAATCAGAGTTGATTTGCAACCCCAGGGGACACCTAATCTTCTAAGGATACATAAGCATACATACCCCAATCCCCAAATGGAGCCAGTTCTAGACTAGCTCCCTTAGTGGGGCCCAGTTCTGGACTATAACTCTCCTGCAATGTGTATGTGTGTCATCAGCTTGAGAGAAATTAAAAACATGGACCCAAACTAATTTTGCTTGTTTTTTTCTTAGAACAAATTCTGTGAGGTTGACACTATCAACAACCAGCACAGTGCCTTGCCCACAGAAAGCAGGCACTAGATGCTTTCTCAATTAAGTTGATTTGATAAAGCAAAACACATCCTTAAAAGTCAGTCAACAATCTGTGAACTAATCTAACCATATGCCCAAAGGGCTATAAAATTCTGCATAACTTCTGATCCAGCAATACCACTACCAAATCCAAAAAAGATTAAAGAAAAAGAAACAGTATCTATCAAGATATTTATAACTTCTCTTTTGTAGTGGCAAAGAACTGGAAACTGTGGGTATAGCCATCATTTGGGGAATGGATAAAAAAATTATGGTACGTGATTATGATGGAATACTACTATTCTGCAGAAAAAGAAAAGAGGTTTCAGAAAAACCTGGGAAGTCATATGAACTGATGCAAAGTAAAGTAAGCAGAACCAGGAAAACATTCTACACAGTAACAGCAACACTGAGATGATGATGATCAACTATAAAAGACTTAGCTACTCTGATCAATACAATGATCCATGAAAAATTCAAAAAACTCATAATGAAAAATGCTATCCACCTCCAGAGACAGAACCAATGAACTCTGAGTACAGAGTGAAGCACACCTTTTTCGTCACTCTCTTTATATTTTTTGCCTTTTTTGGCAAACATGGCTAATGTGGAAATATGTTTTGCATGACTACATATGTATAATGGGTAGCATATTTTTTGCCTTCTCAATGTGATGGGGCAAGAGTGGAGGAGGGAGAGAATTTGGAACTGAAAAAAAAAAAAAACAAACGTTTTTTAAGTTCCCATTGTTAAGTACAAAGAATGGGAGAAGATAGTACTTGTTATCAGGAACTCACGGGTCTAGATAGGAGATGATATGCAAACAATTCTGGACAGAATATGTGTGTGTGTGTGTGTGTGTGTGTACATATATATGTATATGTGGTAAGTTGTAAGGCATTAGAATTAAAGAGCATTGAGAAAGGCTTCTTTTAGAAAGTCAGGTTTTAATTGGGACTTGAAGGAAACAAGCAAAGCAAAGAGGCAGAGATGAGGAGGGTAATAATTCTAGGCCAGGAAAAATGTTCAGAATAGGGAATGGAGTGTCTTCTGTAAGGGATAGTAAGGATGTCTGTCACTGGATCACAGGCTATGTGAGAGTGAGTTAGGGTATAAGAAAACTAGGAAGGTAGGAGGGGACAAGGGTTTGGCTTTAAAAGCCGAACAGAGGATTTTATATTTAATCCTGAAAGTAATAGAGAGTCACTGAACTTTTTTGACTGGGGGAGGAAGGGAATGTGACATGGTCAATCCTTTACTTTAAGAAGATTGAGTGGAATGGAGTGGGAAGAGACTTATAGCTGGGACTCTGAGGTAAAAGGCTGTTACAATAGTCTAGTAATGACATGATGAGGGTCTGCATTAGGGTTTCAGTAATGTCAGAAGAGAGAAATATGCAAGAAATATTATTACAAGAGATGTTACAAAGATAAAATTAACAGGCCTTGTCAAAAGACTGGATATAGGGGTGGTGGTGACAGAGTGTGAGGAGTCAAGGATGGAGCCTAGTTTGATTGGGAGGATGGAGCTACCCTCAACAGTAATAGGGAAGTTCAGAAGTGGGGAGAGATTTTTTTTGGGGGGGCAGATAGTTCAGTTTTGGATATGTTGAATTTAAGATGTCTATAGGACATTCAGTTCTAGATGCCCAGTAGGCAGTTGGAGATATGAGACTGGAGGTTTGGAGAGAAGTCAGGGCTAGACAATTAAATCTGAGGATCATCAGCACAGAGAAAGATAATAATGGAATCCATGGGAGCTGATGCAAAATAGTATATAGAGAGAAGAGATGAAAGCTCAGGACAGAGCCCTGGGAGACACTGTTAATGAGTGAGACCTAAATGAAGATCCAGCAAAGGAAACTGGGAAGTGATCGATTCATGTACAATTAGCTTACAGCAAAGACATTTAATCAATTAAAATAGTAAGAACACAACAGAACATCCCTCCCCCCAAACATTCTCTCAGAACTACATATACTATTAATGGGAAGAGTAGATGCATACAGGGATCCCGCCTGAGGGTCATACGGGTTGTCTTCTCAGTTCTACTCTATTTAGACAACAATACTCCTTCTGACAAGAGTAGGGATGTTTTCTGGTGATGTCATCACAATGTGTTTGGTAAGTCTACTCCTCAATAGGTGCTATGTCTCCACGGAGTGTGCTGCTCTGCCAATTTCAGATGAAATTGTGGTGGTTGCTAGGTGCATAGTGGGATACTGCTGGGTACTGCACCCTGCCATTAGCTTCTGAGCTTCATTTCTTCAGTCTGTCTGCTGACCCATTTCAACTCCAGGCTCCTAGAATATAGTGGCTAGAACCTCTTCCCAATATGGGCAAGCTTGATAGTTTTTTAGTCAGAGTGACTATGTTGTCCTCCGTTTTCAAAGAGGACCAATGACATTACCAGGGATGTCTTAACTTGTGCGTGAATTAGATTTAAGTGAGGCAGAGTTACAAAAAGTCCTTAGCCTTACTCTCTCTTCCAGACCTGACAAAGTCTAGTGCTAAGACAAAACACAGGCGACCAGCAATGACCTGGAAAGTAGTGGATGGGGACCAAGCTCCAAGTACTCCACAGTGCCTGCTTCCACTCTCTTCATGGCTGTTGAAGCAAACTGTTTTCTTCTGCCCATTACATACTTGGAGGTAGACATTTGTAAAAGCAAGGACCCTGACATACAGAGGAGGGCTTGGTATCACAGGTTTTGATCTGCCTTTCTAAAAGGAAAGGCAACTTTCGAGGGGTCAACAATCACTTTGATCAAACACATATATCATTCACTTAGTTCAGAGGAAAATGTGAGCACCCGAAGTTTACAGAGAAAATACAGAGAAATCAAGATCAACAGACAATACTTCTGACTGCCTAAGAATAAGCAATACATACATGACAGATCAACAGAGAGATTCAACTGTTTACATACATACATAGTTACCAGAGAGAGAAGCACCAACATCTGGGTTTTTAAAGTCGAGGGGCTGCTTAGCAGCTTCCCAGAGTCTCATCTGGCACACAAACCTTCCAAAAACTAAACCCTAAAGTAAAATCTCACCTCAGAGTACTTATACATTTTTCAGAGCCAGAGGGCATCACATAACCTTTGAGAACCAGTACCTCATTAGAAAAATTAACAAAAGGTGTGGGCCTTCCTACAAATCTTCCCTAATCAAACTTCCCTTAATAGGCAGGCCTATTAATGGGTGGGGAAGATCTTCTCATTAAGAAGCAAAATTATATTAACAATAAGCAAAAATGCATTATCAATACAACACTGCCCTAACTTATTGATGGGTTTGAGTTCTGGAAGGGATAAATAGCATGTACAGCAGCCACATCCCAGCAAAAACCTCTCAGCAGACAGCTTAAACCAGGCTGAGGGTGACTGGGAAGGCACGAGAGCTTTGTCCACTATCCAAAACCCGGGCAAACATGCCATCATGAAATTGACTTACAATACTGATGAATTTCTCCAGGCAGTCAAATATTGACATAATTTTCCATAAGCTCTCATGACTAACACTGTCAAAGGCCTTGGTCAGATCTATAAATGTTGTGTACAGACCTCTTTCTGCTCCTGATATTTCTCCTGGAGTTTTCAGGCAGCAAATACCATATCGACTGTTCCTCGGCCCTTTCTGAAGCCACACTGGCTCTCAGGTACATCTCCATCTTCCAGGTGAAGGCTGTCAGCCTACCAAGGAGGACTCTAGCAAGAATTTTGCCAGCAATGACTAAGAGAGAGAACTCCCTGTGATTGTCACAGGACAATCTATTCCCTTTATCTTTATAGAGATGGACAATGGAGGCATTCTTGAACTCCTGGGGTAGAACTCCCTGTTGTCATATAACCTGGAAAATTTCAGTCAGCTTTTGTATAACCAATGGTCCCCCTACCTTGTAAATCTCAGCTGGAATACAATCAGCACCAAGTGCTTTGCCACATGAAAGGAGCCTAATGGCCCTCGAAACCTCTTCTTCTGTTGGAAGTTCAGCTAAGGAGGGATTGACTTCAACCTGAGGTAAATGGTCAATGGCCTCATCATTGATTGATGATGGTCTGTTGAGAACACTATAGAAGTGTTCAACCCATCTCTCTAGGATCATGTCCTTAGCATTAATCAATGGGGGGGATCTATCAGCACTGAGTAGTTGTGATGCACCATAGGTTTTTGGTCCAAAAACAGCTTTCAGGAAATTACAAAAGCACTTTAGATTGTTACTATCAGCATAAAACTGAATTTCATCTCCCTTACTGAGCCAGGAATCCTGCATCTCTCTAAGCTTTGCTTGTACTTTGCTTTTAATGGAATTAAATGCTATCTTCTTAGAGATGGATGAACTATCCTGCTGGTATATCCTGTGGAATTCTCACTTTTTGTTTAGCAGCTTCTGAATTTCCCCATCATGTTTGCGAGTGTTCTGACCCAGATGAGCAAATGCAGTGCTATACACCAAATCTCTGAAAATTGCCTACTCCTTTTCTGCTCCACTGCTGCCAACTGTGTGTTCGTTCAACTTTCCCTCCAAGTTAGCAACAAACTGCTCAGGCTCAGAGAAGTGCTTTAATTTGTTGACACTGATACTTCTGGAAGTCAATTTGTCTTGGGGGCAGCACTTTTGATGAATGCGAATATTTAGCTTGGAAAGAATGTCTATGATCAGTCCAGCACTCTGCACCACACATTGCCGTTGTCACTCTCATATCTTGTCTGTCTCTTCTCTTTACAATAACATAGTCTATTAGATGCCAAAGTTTGCTGCAAGGGTGCATCCATGAAATTTTACTGCGTTCAGGTAAACAGAAAACAGTATTGGTGATAAGAAGGTCATACGATACACAAATCTTCAGCAACAAATGACCATTGCTGTTGCTGTTCCCAACTCCATTCCTCCCTAGGACTCCCTGCCACGTCTGGCAGTCTGAGCCTACTCTAGCATTAAAGTTACTTAGAATTATAAGCTTGTCCTCTTTTGGAACATTGATTATAAGTGTCTTTATAAAATTTTTCTTTGATCTCATCAGGATTCATCATGGTAGGAGCACAGGCACTGATGATGGTAGCATGGTGTTTTCCTGTAAGTGGCAATCACATTGTCATGAGCCTGTCATTCACTCCTTTTGGCAGGCATACCAACTTGCTGACTAGATTAGTTTTGATTGCAAAACCTATACCAGCTTCTTCATGGCGCTCCCCTTCACTGTGCCCACTCCAAAAAAATGTGTATCCAGCTCCAACTTTAGTAAGCTGGCCTTCATTTGTCAACCTTGTTTCACTCAGGGATTCTATTTGGATGCGATACCTGTTGAGTTCTCTTGCAACAAGACCAGATCGTCTTTCAGGTCTACTGGATTTCTGTTTTGTCTATAAGTGTGCACATGTTCCATGTGCTGATAGTGAGTGAAATCATCTTTGCAGATGTTTTTGTACATTTTGTACATTTTTCTGGTTTTCAACCACATAGTGGGATTCCTTGCCTGCTGCGATAATCAGACAATCAGATAATGCAGACAATGTTTAGGGCACCTTTCTAGCTCCTTCCTCACACCAGGAAGTGAGTAGTGTGATCCTTAAAAGGCTGCTCAGACACCCAGAGGGCTACCGAGTCCCACTGCTGCTTCTAGTAAGAAATGACCCTATGGCCTGGGCCACCTGTGTTCAGGATTGTGAGTCCAGCTCTCAGTGTATCTACACCTGCTGCTTCATCACTTGCCAATCACCACAGGACTTTGAGGCATAATAGTGAAGTCTTTTGATTCGTATGTAAATTGGATCTAAGTGAGGCAGAGTTGTTTCCCTCCTTTTCCTCACTCCAGCCCAGGTGATGGTCCTATCTCACTTTTGCTCTTAGCGATTTACAGAATCCAAAGGCCCAGAGAATCAAAAATTATAAGAGCTGAAAGGGCTTTAGATTCAACCTTTTCATTTTGCAGGTAAGGAAACCGAGGCCTTAAGATGTGAAAGTCATACTCGTTCCCTGAAAATATTTAATCTGGAAAGATGTTAACTGATATTTATTCCTACTAGCCTCTGATTTATAGTTTCCACCTATAAACTCTTCCCCTACCTCAAGGAAGTTCATGAATAAAGACATGGCATACTACCTCTGAAAGAGGTTGGAATATGTTTTGCTTTCATGTCATCACATATTGTTCTTGTAGGAAATAGCTGCTACTCCCTTGAACCAAGTTCAAGCTTCCTTGGCATAACATTCAAAGTCTTCTATGTTTTTGCCCCAAACTCTAGTCAGACTGAATGACTAGGCTTTTTAAAAAAAGTTTGCATTTCATCTATGATCACTTATTATTTAAAAAAGTTTTGCTTTCCTTAATGTTTGTTTGTATTTTTTTGATGGTTAACTAAGTTTAGAACAAATGAAACCACCTAAAAGAAATTATTTTTATATTCTGGACTTGGAAAGCATTATAATGTGAAAACAAAAACAAGAAACTCTAGAGATTAAATAAAATTCACTGTGCTTTAAACAAATCACAAAAATGTAAATATGCTCCTTTAAATCTGTTATAAACATAACCCACTCTGCCCATCTATTTTCTATTTCTCTAGTTTTAACTAGTCATCTCAATCTTTCCATGTCCAACTCTAGCCTTGTGATGCCTCATTCATCATGCCCTCTATAAATTCCATTCCACACATAAACATTTGTCTTCACTGTAAACCTTTTCCTGTCTGGTTCCTTCCATTTATTTGATTTAATAGACACATGGCTGTCCCTAGATGGCAATGCATTCCTAGTTACTCTCTAGCACTGGTTACACCTTCTCTCCATCCCACCACCCCCAGGACTCTCTCAGACTGTCACCGTCTTCTAACTTCACTTCCCACTATTCTTAATCTCACCCTTATAATTAACCAGTTCAACTCTGTTATCTTCTGCTCATGAATCCATAGTTCCCTAGTCCTACTGATGCTCACACCTTGCCAAATTCCAATCCTGGATCACTACCACCATCTAAACAATCAATCAATAAACATTTATTAATTGTCTACTATGTGTCAGGCACTGTGTGAAGTACTGAGGATACTCTCTCCTCTAGGAGCTCAAAACTGAGGTAACATGCAAATAACTATGTACAAACAAAGCTATGTACAGGATGAATAGGAAATTCAATGGAGGGAAGGCATCAAAATTAAGAAGGAATGGGAAAGACATCTGTAGAAGATGAGATTTTAACTGGGATTTGAAGGAAATCAGTGAAGACACTCCTGTTCACATGCTGATAAAGAGACTTTTATGAGTTGGAAGTCACAAAACCCTAGATGACTGAGTTCACTACTGACTAAAGAACTACAAGTTAAAACAACTCTAACATATCATCTCATGCATATCAGCCTGGCTAACATGACAGAAAAAGAAACTGACGTGTTGGAGGGGATGTGGTAAAACTGGGACACCAAAGCATGACTAGTAAAGTTGTTAACTTATTCAGCCATTCTGGAGAACAATTTGGAACTATGTCCACATGGCTATAAAACTGTGCATACCCTTTGACCACTACTGGGTCTGTTTACCAAAGAGATTTTTTTTTTTTTAAAAAAGGAAAAAGACCTATATGTATAAAAATATTTCCAACAGTTCTTTTTGTGGTGGCAAAAAATTGGAAATTGTGAAGCTGTCCATCAACTGGGGAATGGATGAACAAGTTGTGGTATATGATTGTGATGGAATACTATTGTGCTATGGGATATGATGAACAGGATGCTTTTAAAAATCTTACATGAACTGATACAAAATGAAGGGAGCAGAACCAGGAAGACTATTGTTCATAGTAACGGTAACATTGTAGTTGATCAATTGTGAATGACTTAGCTATTCTTAGCAATACAATGATTCAAGAGCATGGAAAATGCTATCCACCTTCAGGGAAAGAAGTGAGGGAGTCTGAATGCAGATCAAAGCATATGTTTTTTAAAACTTTATTTTTGGTTTTTTTGTTTGTTTTCTTTCACAACATGACTGATATGAAAATGTCTTACATGACTGCACATGTATAATCTATATCAAATTGCTTGCCTTCTCAACGAGAGGGGAGGTGAGGGAAGGAGAGATTTTGGAACTCAAAATTAAAAAAAAGAATGTTAAAAATTTGACATATAATTGGAAAAAAGTATTTTAAAAAAGCTAATTTCTTAAAGCAAAAGTTCTATTGTCCTTTCAGCAAAAGAATATGCCTCAAGGCCCTTTCCTTTGGCACCAGTCAATCTAGTTAAAAATGCCTTAGGATGTTGTGATTATTTGTTTCATTTACCAAGATAATTTATCTTAATTGAATCCTTTTGTGTTTTACCCTTAAGCTATTGGGAAGATATCTTTTTGTTTCCAAAACTGTAATAATGCTCATCTCAGCCTACAAGAAGTAGTTCTGTAGTAGCACTCCAGTTCCTAGAGATAATGTTTCTCCATCCTAATTAGAGATAAGAAAGAACTTTAGGATCCTGTGCTTACTATCTCAGTTAGTCAGTTCCTACCCTAGAATTCCTGGGAACAGAAAACTGAAACAGTTCTTCTAACATATATCAGGGATGGACTCTTTTTTGTACATAAAAAAGGAAGTTTGAGACAAATCTTGGGGTTACTGATTAAAATATGGGGGAATGCAAGAAAGGCAGGAGTCAATATGATTACAAGTTTATAAGGCTAGGTAAATGAGAGGATGTATTATTCTGTGTGACCCTGGGCAACCATGGACATAGATAGTTATCTCTCTTCCTTCCACTCCTATTCTCTCTAGTGGTACTGTTGAGGTCAAATTAGGGAGAGCAGTTCAGGGGTGAAAGAATTCACTTAGACATTCTCTTTTATCCAATGGGGGCTTTATTATGTGAAAGCTACAAGGGCCTTATAAGTGAGAAGCTAATGAAAACTCTGGTATTTGGAAGGACCAGGCTTACGGAAATAGAAAGCTACACAGCCTGAAGATGTTCAGGATAATGTGGTTTTAAGGTTTTGTGGTGGCTGAAGATTAAGGGTAAGGAAGAATTTGTGATACAACATAAGGGAGATGGTTGTTACAAGATAAGAAGGAATTCTATGACACCGGATGAGGGAGATGATTGCTTACAAGATAAGGAGAAATTTATGACACAGAATGAGGACAGGGAGACAGGATAAAAGTTACAAGTTAAAGGGAAGTTTTATGGTATTTACAGACTTTATGACATCCTTAAGAGCTACAGAATGAGTCCCACACCCGCTCAGTAGGGGCTTCACAAAGTACTGGAAAAGTGACCCTTAATATTCTCTTTAACCCTTAGGATGCCATTTGTATCCACATTAGTACTGACATGGTAGTGCTGACTCACATTCAAGTCAGCCAGCTAACACTAAAAGGCTTAACAGGAGCACTGGTACCTTCCTTCACTCCATCCCTTTCTCAATGATCTGACACCAGCCTGTGATTCCCATGATGGAGAGCCAACTCATGACACAGGGGAAGCAATCCATCTTACCTCCACCACTACTGAGTCCTTCATTGCCTACAAATATTATCCTTCAATAAACCTCTTATCAGAAGTTTGAGTTTGGGGCTGGGTGAGGCACTTGGTTTATTACAAAATCACTCATCTGGAGGGCAACTGCTGCTAAATGAAGGAAGTAACATGATGTGGAGAGTCTTGACTAGTTAATTCCTCTTTTCATTTCTTTTCCACAAACTCTCAAATTAACTCTGACTCATTTAGGAAAAGGAATTGATCACTAACACAGAGGGAAAGGGTGATTCCCCAGCAAAGGATACTGGAAAGAATGATCAGTGAGGTAGGAGGGGAAAAAAGTTATGAATAAAGATAAAAAGCTGTTTATTCAGAATCCATTATTGTTTTCCTTCAGTTGCTTCAGGTGTGTTCAACTCTTCATGACCCCATTTGGGGTTTTCTTGGCAGATGCTGAAGTGGTTTACCATTTCTTTCTCCAGTTTATTTTACAGATGAGAAAATTGACACAAACAGGGTTAAGTGACTTGCTCAAGGTCACACTGCTGGTAAGTTTCTTAAGCTAGATTTGGGCTTCTGATATTCTACTGGGGAAGAGTAAAAGGGTGGCACAAAGAAGAACAGAGATGATGCTGTAGCACAAGGCTGCTTTAGTCAACTTCTCAACCCAATTTCCTTCTTATGCTCCCAAAATGATGACCCAAGCCAAGATGACAAAGCATAAGGGGGAAATGCAGCTGAGTTCCTGTTTCTCAAACATCTATAAAATGCACCCAGCCAAATCATGATGGAGAAATCCAGAAAAAGTTACAGTGAGTCTTTTGTCAGGTCCCAGTTGGCATAGGGAGGTGTGTAGACATTGGGGACAGGGTAGGGGCAGGAGTACCTTCCAATGCTCAGGGAGAGGCTGTGCACCAGCACAAAAAGAGCTCCCAGACCTATACTAAGGAATTGCTACAGGGATAAGTGCAAACTAGCAGATTTGTCACCCGCTACCCAGTTCTTGATCCAAAATTCAGGGTGGAGTGAGGAGGACCTGCATACAACTTAGAGGAATACTTCGAGGTGTATCAAGAAAAGTAGGAAGTTCAGAAATCAGCAGCAGCAGTGTGGTTCAGACCTGAGGTGAAAAGAAGGGTCTAATTCCCTGCACCTAGCACCATCTGCAGAGGAATAACCAAGGAAGGAAACTACACCAAAGGGGAAGCTACAATTCTGCCACTTTGAACCAACATAGTTTTCCAGCTGACTTAAAGTGGCAGAGTCCAGCAGTAGTCTGCTCTTTATCAGAACTAAACCTAGGTCAGGAACTTACGGAGCTCACAACAGGAAGCAGCACTCAGACTCTGCCTTGGGTCAGATCCCTTTGGAAGCACGTGAAAGCTTGCAAGAAGACCCCAGCCTGCTGAGATCGAGGAATAACACAAGATTCAGTACCTCAAGAAAGTAGCCACAGGATCAGCCCAAATCTTCTCTCTACAAGTGTGGCAGAACCTCACCCTAAGATCAAGTCCAGAGTCAGGAAGGAGGTTGGGAGAAAGGACAAAGAAAAAAAATGAACCACACCATAATGGACTATTTGGGTGCTAGGACACTTAAGACACAAACAAAGAAGAGAACGATTCCAAAACATCTACAAGCAATGCCTCAAAGAAAAACACAGTTTGGGCACAACCTCAACTAGATTCTATGAAGAAATGAGACAAGTGTTTTAAAAAAAGAGTTTAAAAGTGTTTTTATAACTAGAATGAGAACATTTGAGAAAAAAAACGGAAAATAAATGTGAGCTATACAAGGAATAACTGAAGAGGGAATTAACAACTTTGCACAAGAGGCACAAAACTGGCCCAAGCAACAAACTCCCTGAAAATTAAAATGAACCAAATAGAAGCTAATGACTTTAAGAGGCAACAAAAAATATTAAAATAAAGTCAAAAGGCTGAAAAAAACAGAAGAAAATGTAAAGTTTTTCCTAGCAAAAACAACATACCTAGATCAAGAAGAAATTTAAGAATCACTGAACTACCTAAACACCATGACCAAAAAATAATCTAGACATCCTATTTCAAAAAAATCTAATGAGTGTACAAGTTGATATCTGTATAAACAAGAAGAAGAAGGGTGAGGGAGGGAGGAGAGGGAGAGGCTGATATTTGAAACGCATTCTCATCTAAACTAATGAAAAGAAGGAAGAACACATCTACACACACAGAGTTGGGGAAAAAATACATTTCACTTAACAGGAAAATAGAGAAAGGGGAGAAGGAGGGATGGGAATTTAGATGGAAGTTAATTTTAAAAAGGGATTAGTCATAAGTAAAACAAAATCTAGAAGGCAGAGCTAAAATGGCAGAGAAAAAAGAAAAACCTGTTAACAACATCATCTTTTAAGAAGTTATCAAGGAAAACTGCCCTGATATTCTAGAACCAGAGGTTAAATAGAAATTGAAAAAACACACAGATCACCTCCTTCAGAAAGATCTTCCAAAAAAAAAGAACCCCAAATGAAAACTCCCAGGAATATTACAGCCAAATTTCAGAGGTCCCAGATCAAGGAGACAATACTACAAGCAGCCAGAAAGAAGCAATTCAAATTCAGAGTCACAGTCAGGATAACACAAGATTTAGAAGTTTTTTTAAAAAAAATTTAATTAATTTATTTGTTTTCAGTTTTCAGTAATCACTTCCATTAGTTTTAAATTTTCTACCTCTCCCTCCCACACCCTCCCCAAGATCTTACATGGGATCTACACATACATTTTTATTAAACACATTTTCGCATTAGTCATGTTGCATAAGAATGAAAAAGAATGGGAGAAACCATGAGAAAAAGCAAGCCAAAACAAAATATAACACAGGAGAAAATAGTCTGCTTCATTCTGTGTTCCTATTCCATAGTTCTTTCTCTGGATATGAATGGCATTTTGCTTCAAGAGTTCTTTGGGAATGTTTCAGGTACGTGGATTGCTTTGAAAGGCTAAGTCTATCAGAAACAGTCCTTGTACACTATGGCTGTTACTGAGTATAATGTTCTCCTAGTTCTGCTCATTTCAGTCAGCATCAGTTCATATAAGTCTTTCCAGGTTTTTACAAAGTGTGACTGTTCATCACTTCTTGTAGCACAATAGTGTATCACATTCACATACCATAACTTGTTCAGTCATTCCTCAATTGATGGGCATTCCCTCCATTTCAAGTTCTTGGCCACCACAAAAAGAGCTGCTATAAATATTTTTATACATATGGGAGATTTAGCAGTTTTTACATTAAAGGACTGCAAGGCTTGGAATATGATAGGAGGACAAAGGAGTTAGGAGTACAACCAAGAATCATCTTACTCAGTAAAACTGAGTGTAATCCTTCAGGGGAAAAATGGACATTCAATGAAATAGAGGACTTTTAAGCACTCCTAATGAAAAGAACAGAGCTGAATAAAAAATCTGACTTTCAAATACAAGACTCAATAAAGCATAAAAAGGTAAACAGGAAAGAGAAATAGTATGGGATTCAATAAAGTTAAACTGTTTACATTCCTACATGGGAAAATGATATTTGTTACTCCTAAAAACTTTCTCATATTAAGGCTGTTTGAAGGAGTATATATAGATAGAAAGCAGAAGTATGAGATGAATATGATGGAATGATTACCTAAAAAGTAAAATAAAGTGGAGAGAAAGAAGAATGCGTTGGGAGAAGGTGTAAGGGAGAAGTAAAATGGACTGAAAAATTTTTTTTTTTTATTTTTTTTATTTTGTAATGTTTAACAATCACTGCCATACAATTGCGATTTTATCCCTCCCCACCTACTCCCCACTACCCCCCTCCCTCCCCATGACTGCATACAATTCTGTATAGATTCTACATATACTTTCCTATTGAGTATATTTTCACTATAGTCATGCTATGTAGTCAGACTAAGATAAATGAAAAAAATCGTATAACAAATCAGAACATGATACACAAACACATACACATACACAAACATGATCTGCTACAATATGTGAGTGACTTCCATATTTCTCTCTCTGAGTGTGGCAGGCATTTTGCCTTGAGATCCTCCATTGGGATTTTTTTTTTTTTTTGGTAAAAAGTTCTTGTGTTATTACACAAATCTAAGTCTACCAGAAAAAACTCTCACACACTGTGGTTGTTGCTGTGCATAAAGTTCTCCTGGTTCTGCTCCTTTCACTCAGCATCAGGTCATATAAGTCCTTCCAGGCTTCTCTGAAGTCTTCTTGTTCATCATTTCTTATGGCACAATAGTATTCCATTACATTCATATACCATAATTTATTCAGCCATTCCCCAATTGATGGACATCCCCTTGACTTCCAGTTTTTGGCAACTACATAGAGTGCTGCTATAAATATTTTTGTACATGTGGGACCCTTTCCCATTTTTATGATCTCTTGGGGATATAGTCCTAGTAGCGATATTGCTGGGTCAAAGGGTATGCACATTTTTGTAGCCCTTTGGGCATAGTTCCAAATTGCTCTCCAGAATGGTTGGATGCGCTCGCAGCTCCACCAACAATGAATTAGTGTTCCAACTTTCCCACATCCTCTCCAGCATTTATCATTTTCTTGTTCTGTCATGTTTGTGGACTGAAAAATTTTAAAGTGGAGGGGAAGATGGTGGCAGGGAGCATGTGAACCTTGCTCTCATCAGAAATGGCTCAAAGAGGGAATAACAACAACACGCACTAAGTTTGGGTGTAGAAATCTATCTTACCATACAGGAAAGTAGAAAGGGAAGGGGAGAAGAAAAGGTAGGAAGGTGGGACTAGGACTGACAGCAGGTAAGTCAGACTGGGGAAGGTAGAAGTCAGAAGTAAACACTTGAGAATGGACAGGATGAAAGGAGAGAGACAGAGAGTAGGATAAACGGGGAAAATAGAATTGAGGGAAATACATTTGGTAATCACTCACGTGACACAAATTTTTACAGCAAGTTTCTCTGATAAAGACCTCTTTCCTCAAATATATAACTGAGTCAAATCTACAGAAATAAAAACCATTCCTTAACTGAAAATGTCAAAGGATACAAAGTTTTCAGAAAAAGCAATCAAAGCTATTTATAGCCACATGAAAAAATGCTCTAAATCACTATTGATTAGAGAAATGCATATTAAAACAACTCTGAGCTACTACCACATAACCCATCAGATTGGCTAACAGGGCAGAAATGAAAATAACAAATGTTGGAGAGGATGTGGGAAAATCAAAACACTAAAGCATTGCTGGTGAAGTTGTATACTGATTCAACCATTCTGGAGAGCAATTTGGAACTCTGTTGGAAGGGCTATTAAACCATGCATACTATTTGACCAAGCAACCACTACTAGATTTTTATCCCAAAGAGATAAAAAGCAAAACGGAAAAGGACCTATACATACAAAAATATTTACAACAGCCCCTTTTCTAGTGGTGGCAAAAAACTGGAAATTGAAAGGATGTCTATCAAGTAGGGAATGACTGAAGAAGTCGTTGCCTATGATTGTAATGGAATACTACTGGGCTATAAGAAATGATGAACAGGATATTCTCAGAAAAACCTGCAAAGCCTTACATGAACTGATGCAAAGTGAAATGAGCAAAAGGAAGAGAACACTGTGAATAATGTAGCTCCTCACAGCCATACAAGGATCCAAGAAAATTCTGAAAAATTTATGAGAAAGGTGCTGTTCACCTCCAAAGAAAGAACTGGTGGAGCCTGAATGCAGACTGGAGACATTTTTTCTTTGATTTCTTTCTTTTTTATCTGTGTTTTTTTGTCTGTTTTCTTTCACAGCATGACTTACATGGAAATATGTTTTGCATGACTACACATGTATAATCTATGTCAAATTGTTTGCCTTCTCAACATGTGGGGACGGAGGGAGACGGAGTGAATGAAAAAAGAATGTTAAAAATGGTTTTTACATGCAATTGGGAAAAAAATAAAACATTAAATTTTAAAAATCTATGGTTGTACAAATACAACTGTTTGAGACCTGAGCGAGGGCTCCTAAGTTAAGGAATAGATAAATAAATTGAAGAGTATAAATGTGACAGATGAGCGTAACGACCAGTGAAGATTCCAGGGGACCCTTCTGGGGGTGGGCCGGGACATGACCATGCGGACACTACACGTGTGTACGGTGAGTCTCAGCGTTCGCTGGGGTGGGAGGACGAGAGCCCGGATTGTGGGTCATTAAGAGGACACGTCTTTGTAACAGATACTCCGCACTATCTAATCTCACATTTCCGTTACTCAGCGGGGAGGAGGCAGGTGCCCACACCCGTCCTGCTCCTCTCCCTCTCCGCTCCTCCACACCTGCCCCCCCGGGCTCTGGTGAACAGCCCGTACAAACGCCCCGCAGATCCGGACTGCTGTGCAAGGGGCTGTTGTTACGACCACAAAACGTGCTCATACCGAGAGTCTTTGTCCCTCGTGGCCGAAGAGACCAGGCCATCGGGGACATGATGACGTCACCTGCACTTGAGGGAGGGGGGGCTGTGCGGGTCACCAGCCTCACCTCTGAACCCCGTGACTTGATATTGATCAGGATGACTGGAGGTGACCCAGGAGGAGGCAGCTGGGGCTAAGTGACTTGTCCAAGGTCACACTGCTAGAGAGTGTGAAGTGTGTGAGGTAGAGCGCTGTGCCGGTCACCTGCCTCACATCTGAACCCCGTGACCAGATATTCCTCAGGATGGGGCAATGAGGGTTCAGTGACTCGCCCAAGGTCACACAGCCATGCCTGAGGTGAGATCTGAGCTCAGGCCCTCCTGACTGCGGCACCCTCCAACTAAATGTTTCCTGAATAGAAAAGAGGGAGGGAAGGGAAGATCCTGGCCCCCCTCCCGGCCCGGCCCGGCCGGCCCGCACTCACCGCTGTCGTAGTAGTACAGGGGCGCATCCTCCATCTCCATCCCGTCCTCGTCCTCCTTCTCCGGCTCCCCCTCCTCCTCTTCTTCCTCCTCCTCTTTCTCCTTCTCCTCCTGCTCCCCCTCCTCATCCCGCGAGGCCTGGGACACCCGGGAGGTCCGGCGGGGGCTCGGGGACGGGGTGAAGTAGCTCAAGGGCAGCGGCCACAAGGAGGGGTCGAAGTTGAAGCTGGGGGGCCGGGAGATGTGCGGGGGGCCAGAGGCGCCGCTCTGGGAGCCGCGCTGGGAGCGCGGCAGGAGCAGGGAGCTGGCGCGGGGCATCCCGGGCCGGATCACGCGGTTCGACGGGCCCGCGTCGCTGTCGCGCTCGCGCTCCGGGCCGGCCTCGGGGCTCTCTCCCGGCACGAGGCTGAAGAACGGCCCGCGGGGCCTCTCGGGGGCCAGCCGCCCCTCCGCGGCCAGGCCGCCGCCCCCGAAGCGCCCAGCCAGCTGCAGCAGGTCCTCGGCCCGGAGCCGGTACTGGCTGCTCTTGCTCTGCGGCGCGGCCGCCCGGCCCCCCTCCTCCAGCAGCTCGAGGTCCGAGTCGCTGAGCTTCACCTGGCGCAGGGAGTCGCGCCGCGCGGCCGCCCCGCCGCGCCGCCCGCCCTCGTCCTCCGACGCCTCTGCTTCCCCGCCCCAGCTCAGCCTCACGGCCCGGTCCTTGTTCTCGTAGTCCCGCAGCACCTGGAGCAGGGTCTCGGGGCCCTGCTCGTCGAGCTCCTCCGAGGACAGGTCCGTCGCCTCCTTGTCGGAAGCCTTGAGCGTCCCGCTCGAATCCAGGCCCCGCAGCGGCCGCGGCGCCACGTCCAGGCCGCTGTCCAGCGCCCGTGGGACCCTCGCCCCCAAGTCCTCGATGAGCACCTCGGGCCGGCCCGGGGTGGGGCCCGCGGACTCCCGCAAGTCTTGCGCCTTCTCGTCGCCTGGGCCCTCTCTGGGATTCATGGCGATCCTCCTTAACGCGGTTTCTTTCTGCTTTCTTCAGCCACAAAGAGGTCCGCGCCGGCTTCTCCTCGTCCCTTTGGCCTTCTCATGCTCCAAAAAGAGAGACCTCGCCGCTAAGGGCGACACTTTGCCCGCTTCTCTCCCTAGGCCCCAAGCTTCGATTCCCATTGCTTTTCCTTTCCTTCCTTCGTACCACCATAAGGGGGCGCTAGGGCGTAGCCACGTGGTGATCGACAGCTCGTGTGCGCCATCGTCCTCAAAGGTTATCGCGCTGTGCCGAGATAGGCTTCAGATCATTGGACGCAGCTACTGAGCCCAACCCCCTTAATTTACATAAGAGAAAGGAGGCCCGGAGAGGTGGTGACTGGTCCACGACAGCAGCACTTCTGAGGGGCAGATTCATCCTTCCCGGGGCGGGTGGGGGGGATTCGATTGTTTTAGCGCCTGCTCTAGAAGGCTGAGGTGGCACAATGGTGCACAATTCCAGAGAACGCCAGAGAAGCGTGCCACCCGCGGGGGCACCACATGTAGAATGAGACAGACACTCTTGGACGTGACCAGTGTGGGAGCTGGCTTTGTGTGCGCTGCGCGTTGGAAAAAGGATTCTCCCTTTTTTTAGTTCACTTTGGGGTGGAAAGAAGCGCTGTTTAGCAGTAGTAGCTCTAGGCTGGCAGGAGAGTAAAAGTACAGGAACTCGCTTTTAGAATCGTAAACCGATGACCAAAGTAGTGGTGGAGAAACTGGGAGACGAAAGAGGGAGAGTCCCGTAACTGAATTATTCCTCTAATGTAATGACTTCAATTAAATTTGTAAAGTATCTTATTTGCATAATTTGTTAGCAGCCCCTCCCGCTGAATGAATCCACGAACTGACTAATATGTGATTCTAGTCAATAGTCAATAGAGTGGAAGAAAGAGGTAGTAATGGAGAAGTCAGGGCAGGATTTTGGGTTTTTTGATGGGTGAATGATGGATGGATGGATGACCTTTTATCCATTTTTGTCAAGTCAAAGAGAGCTTATTAAGCACTTAGAGTCTTACAGTGACTTAGAGTCATTGTGCTCAGTGCTAGGAATGCAAAGACAAGGAGAAACAGTGGCCTTCCTCTCAAAGCTTCCATTCTGACGGGACAAGACAGCAAACACATGAAAGAAGGCCTAGATCCTTCCTTCCTTTGGTCCTCCCTTCCTTCCTCCCTTCCTTCCTTCCTTCCTTCCTTCCTTCCTTCCTTCCTTCCTTCCTTCCTTCCTTCCTTCCTTCCTCCCTCCCTCCCTCCCTCCCTCCCTCCCTCCCTTCCTTCCTTCCTTCCTTCCTTACGTCAGTGAAGACTTCTCAGTACTTGACAATAGGCTTCTAGTAGGTAGTTAGGCCTAAGTTTCGATCTCCCATTAATTCTAGGACCTTGAAGACACTTGAAACTTCACCCCCACCTGGGAGTGCCACCTCAGTATGCTGCGTGCCACATAAGGTTAGGAGTGCTGTGTTAGCTTTACATGGCTTGTTTGCTACTTCCTTGATCCTTATTTCTAAGGTACATGGCAGCTTAGATTGTGAGCCTGCCTCCCAGCTAATGGGGGTAAGGGCTAGTGGAGGGAGTCCCGTTAGGACTATACAAGTCTTTGTTCTTGCCTTCTGCAAGCCTCACTCCCCGGATTACTTATCAGAGAGGAGATGCCCTTTCTCCCAGCTCATAATAAAATCTTGCTGCTTTGCTTGTGCCTTGAAAAGTCTGATCTTCATTTGTCGGTGGTCTCTGACCCACACATTTCCTTCCTTCCTGTTTTATAGATTGTTTTTATTTTTACATAAGCCATTTTCTGATGGGCCTACACTCTCTGCTCACTGAACCCTTCTTTGTTAACAGATGAAGCCGTGAAGCAAACTAAAGGATACAGAACGTACATGCAACATTCTGCGTCTGCAGGCTCTGATCTCTCTAGTGAGGGAAAAGAAGTATGTTTCATCATCTGCTTTTCAGGAAGATTGGTCATCCTATAAAATCAGCATTCAGCTGCCACCAGCCTACCTAATGGGTTCAAACATGGTTGGAAAAGGGCAGTTGAGTTGTAAACAGTTATTGTACTTCCAGTCACAAAAAAGGGAAGAGAGAACGGGAAGAAAATAGCTCCTATGAATTTTCCAAAAGTACAGTGGGTTGCCTTGAGAGATAGCGTGTCCTTCATCTGCAGTCTTCAGGTGGAGACTGAATGACCACTTGTTAGTGACACTAGAGACAAGCTTTCTATGTAGATTGAGTGGTATCTGAGATGCTTGACAGTGCAGATTTTGTGTTGCCAAGTATGTTGGAAACAACATTGGAATTCCATGAGGTATGCAAAGGGATTCTCTTAGATAATGCTGACATTTCTCTTTAAAATATGAAATAATGAAAATTTTTTTTCTTAAAATTTCAATATGAAATAGGCTTAATATCCTTTGTTTTAGAATATGCCCAGTGCCTATTTATTTAAAGGGTACTTAATACCCTTAGATTCTTAAGGCTAGAATTATGAGAGTCATTCACATTGTTCCACAACCAAATAACTGATCTAGTCAGGCTGCATTGCTAAGTGGGTGCCTATCCTCTACTTGAAAACACCCAATGAAGGTGAACACTACCTCCCAAATAAGCCCATCCTACTTTGAACAGCTCTGATCCTTAGCAAACTTCTTCTTTATATCAAATACAAAAGCACCTTTCTGAAACTTTTGCCCATTTTTCCTAGTTTTGTCCTCTGAGGCAAATAAAATGAGTCTAGTCTTTTACATGATGGCCCTTCAAAAAACGGAAGACGTCATATCATGTTCTCTTTCCCTACCTCCCAAAGTCTTTTCCATGCCTAACATCTTCAACTCCTTCAACCCATGGATGCTTATAAAAATATTAAATCTAGTCATAGAAATAATTGAATAATTTTTTGCTTATCTATTTTTCAGATTAAATATCTTATCCCAACATGAACATGAAAAATCAGGCATGGAAGTCCAACAGACCTCAGAGGATCTTTAACTGCGATGGAAACCCAAGAAAGGCAGACTAAAGCTTTGGCAAGATGATCAAAGGTTAGGGCTGAAGCAAGAACAATCAGTATAATTCACTGAGGAAGAACTTCACTAGAGTCAGGGTTGGCAAAAAGTGAACTGATTGGAGCTCAGGTAGGTGAACCAAAGTCTAAGCCATTCTGTCTTCCTGTGGCCCTTTCCCAAACATATCCTTTACATGAAAAAGACACAAGGTATTGAATAGGGTGGGGATTAATTTGTAGTCATTGAATAAGCATTTATTAAGCACTTATGTGCCAGGAATGTGCAACAAGAAACTGAGGTCAGAGGCCAAGGGATTTCCTTCCACAAACCTCTTCTCTCTAATCCCCTCCTCAAAAGGTCTAGGCATAGGTGCCCTATAGGAAGTGCTGAAACACCATTTTCTAACTCAGCTACTCCGCCTTAACTCATCTAATTGGACCCAAGGCAATTTCCAAAAACTATAATAATACATGAGGACCTTTTCCTTCAGAGAAAAGTACTTTTGCTCGCTTCACATTATTTCTATTATTTTGATTCTTTAGATTTCAACAATTTATAGAAGATTTTTCAGTTATTCATACACATGAGAAAATAAAAATTGTTTTATTAAAATAGAAAAGCTGCCCGGTACATTGCATTGAAGACATTTATACAGACAACAGCAAGTATTACAAACGTGCTACATTAGCATATGGATATTCCCAAAGTGCCTACTTTAAACATCATTTTGGCAAAAAACAATTATGTCCATATATTCTTCAGAAGTTGGCTAATACTGAAAAAAATACTTCATGTGGAATCTAAATTCAGGTGCATAAAATAAGTATTAAATTGTATAGCTTATTTCAAATATTTAAACACAAAGTATAAAACTTAATAAACAACATGCAAGACATTTTAATATTTAGAATAGCATCTATACATATATATGTATATATATATATAAAAACAAACATAAAAAAAAATTTTGCAACAAGGAATAAAGCATAATATGTAGTATCTACAGTGGACATACTATAAAGACAGAATGCATCTTCATGAAAAAAAAGTACCGGATAACATTTGTGATTGTCATCTTAAAAACATGGCTATTAGTTTTCTTCATAATAAAATAGAAGGAACATAAGGATCATGTATTATTTACATGAACAATTAAGTACTTCACTTTTTGGCAATTATTCAGTAGCAGCAGTTTGTTTTAAGACTGACATTTAAAAGCCTGTTGGCTCACTTGACTGTCCCCGCCCAGGTTAGTTGTGAGTCACACGAAATTGCACAAGGCAGGGTGCTTTCTGTATTGCTTAAAAAAAAATCTTACTTTTTATGTATTTGAGAAGACGTTTCCCTTTCATAAAAGTCGGAAGCATGTTAGAGACATACCTAGCTACTGGATGGAATGAGGCACTTAACTACTGAAGGGTACCTTCTCATCAAACTAACAGAAATGTTCTTCTATCGCTCTGGAACGTATCCATTGAATTTTTTTGAATCTCACATTTTCCACTGATTTAACATGATCATTTCAGAAATATTTTATTTTCATTTCTGCTATTGAGTTGGCAGTGAATTTACTAACACTATATTTCTTTGTATCTGAGCTTCTGGTTCAAGTAGCTGATATGTAAACAAATAATGAAAAACACTGGGGGATCTTTCCTATTAAAGGAACCCAGCAAGGAATCCTTCCATGAAGTGAATCCTTTTATAAAGCAAAACAAAAAAAAAATCTTTAAGGTGGGTAACAGCATCTCATTCACCAGATTCCCAACGGTAGAGTACATCTCTAGGGAAATTTCGCATCAAGTTCATGTAGTAATACAATGTCAAAGATCTAGTTTTTAAGATATTATTTTGAAGACCCATTTTCTATCTCATAAATGTAAAAAATGTAGGGGATTTGATGAGAAATATTACTTAAAAAGAAAAATACTGTGTGGTGAATTACTGAAGTGACATGTGCTTTTACTTGGTGATTGCCATAACAAAGACCATCGGTCCTGAATGTCTCTTACAATAAAGAAACAGCATAGAGAATTCGTTCTGCACATTTCATAAGCAGTTACGTGCCATGCAAAACTAAGAAGGCAAACAGAAGGCTGAAGAAAAGGGGCCGATAGAGAGGCAGAGTTCTTGTGCTAGCAGAGGGAAGGCTGCTTGAAACTTGCACCCGGGAGATGACAAGTGCTGAAAGTGGGACGTGTGATGACAGAGTTGGGCTATCCGAATTGATCAGTGATTCAATCTTTTCTGCTTCTTTATTGCAAGCCTCAATCTGGTAGAGAGGGAAAAAAATAAGATCATGAAAAAGTACAATCCCATTGGGTCAGGGAAGTTTTAAATTGTTCCTGCCAAATTTGGAAAGGTGCATATTCTGTAAAAGCCTTAACTCAGATCACTCCAGTGATTCAATCTCAAAGTCATTATGTAATGAGACACGGCATCTGTTGGGCCTGCCATGGTACCCCTGAGACCACGGGATCTTCCTGCTTGGCTTCTGCCCCCTTCTAGCTATAGAACCATAATTAAATCAATAATGTCACTGTAATTGGAAAGATTGTGTTGTTAGTCAACCGTTCTGTGACTCCACTTGCCATCTCAGTGACTTCTCAAATCAAAGTACTCCTCTCTGGTTACCACTCCATGCTCTCTGTATCTGTCTCTTTCTGTTAGAATAGAAGTCAGCTCCTTGAGGGCCGAGACTGGTCTGCTTTTGTTTTTGCAACCCAGCATTTAATAAATACTTTAAATTAATTTTTTATCCAAATATGTGCAAAAACTTCATTATTCTCTTCTCATATGTTAATCAAGGATGTCCTTGATATATGTGCAGACAATTTTCAAAACCTTATAGAAAGGAGAAAGCAAGTATGTTATTTAAAAATTTTTTTGATGATAGTACTTTTAAAAAAATCATCTTTTCCACTCTTTTGGAATTTTCCTTTCATTGAGATACCCTGAAAAATTAATCTGAATTCCTTTAAAATTGTTGTCTCAAGCACATATTTCCTTACATATTTGTTTAGTTGAGAAATTCTCAAATTAATTTTAAGTGTTTTTTCTACTTCTACTTATTTATTTGATAGGATAATATTAGACATCTGAATGTGGTAGATACAGTCATTAGTCACAGAATTGTAGTAAGGATCAAATGAGATAAAAGTATAACTATAAGAAGCACTTGAGATAAAGTACTAGTAATAATAGTTGACATTTTTATATCACCGATGAAAATAGGTTGCTACAGAAAGATTGAAAGATCTGCTTTATTTCACATGTATTTATCGTTGTTTCCAGTTTCGTATTACTGCTTCACATGGTTTTATTTCATTTGCCTATTCTTCTTCTCCACAATGGTTTTGCAAATCAATCTGTACACAGCTTGTGTACCAATGAAGCCTGTGCACCTTTGATACCAAGTGTGAGCTGGCTATGGTTTTTGGGCTCTTTTCACTTGCCTACTGTGCCAAGTGTTTCACATTGTTTAAACTTCGGAGCTGGTCCTTATTTTTACCCATTTCTCATTTTCAGAGTTCAGAGCTTAAATGGGCTGGGTTTATAGTTGTATAACATCTTCTAACTCATTTATCCTTTCTTTCAATTTCACACTGGTTTTGACTTTTGTTCTAACATGACTGGCCAGACTAGATCCTACAGTGAGTCCCATTGGTAGCTCATGCCAAGGTGCAATGGTATCCACTATTCAAATTGTTCTTGATGAAAACATTCATGGTATGCAGACATACTTGGGTGAGCTTAGGAGTCACGCTTCTATTATCCTGCAATTTGTATTCTGGTTTAACTTATGAGGACAATGTCAATATAGATATGGTTGAATTCCTCCAAATTCATTGGTTATTGGGCAAAATTCTCCAGTAACTAATCAATAGTGAAATTTTATACAGATTGTCTAAAAACTGTGATTCTTAGAATCTTTTACCCCTTTTCCACCTGTTAATTTATTTAAGGTTTAATTACCAATTAAAAAGCAAATAATGCTAAATTTAAAAATGAAAACAAATGTCTAGCAATGTGTATTTCACTACAATTCAATGCTCAGTCTTACCTGTAATGCTTTTGGATAATGATCAACAGGAATAATGAGAATCACTATTTCTGATTCAATGCTTAAGTAGCCAAATACATCACACTGTGGAACTGAAATGTGCAAGCGAATTTTCTCAAGTATTTCCAGAACAGTTATGGGTTTTTTGGTTGTAACCTAGAAAAAGGCAGATTTTTAATTACCTGCAGTACTGGTTCAAGTGCAAAACTACATTTCATTAGGTTGCAACTTCAGACCATGTTACAGTGAGGTCCTGCTGATAACTAAACTCCAAATTCAATCTCATAGCTCCTTGTATTAGGAAGCCCTTTTGTATATGCCCAGTCATCTGAACTAGCAAGGAAAAATCTTCTAAAAACATTACTTCTTTGAAAGAAAAATTTTTTTGAGCTAGAGGTACATAAAATGTATTTTATCCAAAATCCATGAGTATGAGCATTGGTGCACCCACATTTTGGGGTCCTACCCCAGAGTCAGTAATGAAAAGTGAAATGATCCACAACAGGAAAAAATTACATATATGGTAGAAGACTAATATGGAGAATAGCTTTGTGATGAAAAAATGGGTTAATTTCATAGATACTCTTTTGGGGGAGCTTCACTGTTATGAAAAGAAATAAAATTACCCAGACTCTTTAGAGCCTTTTGGAATTGTGGAAGCTTAACTAGATAGATTTATTCCATTCTGTCCCAGCACCTAGCCAAAATCAGGATTCCAACATGGTGGAGTTTTTTGAGCAAAGGCATCAGGCTAACTGTGAAACAGGAGGTGTATCATACTGTCTGCACTCATATACCGTAGGGAAAGGTCTTTATGTACGAATTTTGTGTGGAAAAGGTACACATCACCCTTTCTGGTCATACTTCTGAAATGACTCATATTCATACACCCTTAAATAGGTAACAAGTGTATTTCTTATTGTCTTATTTTGCAGATGAGGAGACTGAGAGGTTAAGTATTTTGCTGATGAACATCCAACTAACTGTCAGGATTCAAACCTAGGACTTCTGGCTTGCAGCACTCTCTTTTTTTTGCCCATATTGTTTTTCCCCACATAGCCATCCCCTTAGGAAGTGATCTTTGAATTGGAAAAAATGTCTCTATCTGTAAAAATGATTTTCCTAAAGTGCAAGTCTGATCATATCATTCCGCTCTTCCTCCCACCCCCAGCTCAATAAACTCCTGTGACTCCCTATCATCTCCTGCATCAAATATAAAATCCTCTTTTTGGCATTCAAAGTCCCTCACAATCTGTCCCTCCTTTTCCAGTCTTCTTGCACCTTCCACCCCACCATGCAGTCTTCAATCCAGTGACCTGGGCCTCTTTTCTGTTCCTTGAATAAGATACTCTATTTCTTAACACTAGTATTTTCTCTGACTTTCCCTCATGGGAAATGAGCATGGAATGCTCTCCCTCCTCATCTCTGCCTTCTGCTTTTGCTGGTTTCCTTCAAGTCCCAGATAAAATGCCACCTTTTACAGGAAGCCTTTCCTGATTCCTCTTAATCACAGTGCCTTCCCACCATCGGTTATTTCCAGTTTATCCTGTATTTGGCTTGTCTGTACATGGTTATTTGCATGTTTCTCACCCATTAGATTCTGAACTCCCTGAAAGCAGACGTTGTCTTTTACCATTTTTGTGGTCCTAGCACTTAGCCCACTTAAGAAATCTTTACTGACTATTATTTACTGACTATTATTCTTCCTCCATTGTATAATCTCATCGTTGCAGAAACTTCTTCTATTTATGCAGATCAGTCAAGCACTCACCAAGCACTTGTTAGGCTACTTTCCGTCAGGCACTGTGGGTACAAAGAAAGGCAGAAGCCCATTCCTGCTCTCAAGGAGTTTACAGCTCTGGAGCATCGCTTAGGGCACTGAAATATTAACTACCTTGTCCAAAGTCACAGTGTGAAAGAAACTAGACTTGGACCCAAGTCTTCCTGACCCCGAGGATGGTTCTCTATCCATCTACTTCCATAGCTATCCCTCCTCTATCTATATTGTACTACTTGTACATGCATTGCCTAGTATGAATCAATAATTCAGACCTTGGTTCTTAGCAGGATGGTTTATCCATTAGATGGCAGCCGTTTTCAGTAGCTGCTATAAATATAGAGAAACTTGGTCAAACTGATAAACTTTGCTTAGTGTTAAACGCAGTGTTAACTTGGATTTTAAGTGGCCTTTTGACAGACTAACAGCTCCTTCTAGTGAGAACAGTCATAAGTCAAATAAACAAATTAGTCTGGGATCACAGCAGAGACCCATCCTGACAATGTACTGGTTACTGTATACTCCCGAGCTGTTGAAGTTTTAAATGTGACACTTACAGATATTAAAATAACCCAAATTCAGTAGTATTTTGTCTTTTCATTCTCAACAAATGTTGTTTAAGGAAGAGCAAATTATTAATAGTGGACCTGCATTCATTTCTTTAAGATGAAGCAGCTGACCTAGATGGTATCTAATGTGAAACATTTACTTTTCTGAATTACAAAACTGAAACCCTAATTGTTAAAGTGAGTTTACAAAACTTTTAAAAGAAGATGTGGATTTTCTAAAATTTCTAATATTTTCTTAGCTTTTACCTTAGCAATTGTATCCAACTTTTCCTTGTCAAATAAAACTCTTAACATCCCTGCACACAATGGGCAACACGCACCTGTGAAACAGAAACCAATGAAAATAAGGCAAATTGAAAACATTTGGGTAAATAATCAGCCCCTATGTGAGACTGTACAGAGAGATATGTATGTGGGGCTGGAAGTATAAGCATGACCTGTGACATGAGCTGTTGCATAAAGGGTAAAAGGAAAGAAAGAAATTTTAAAGATCTGGTTCATAGGACTTGCTGCAATACTGCAGGGATAAAAGTTGGATTTTAAACTGCCAATAACCAACATGTATGAACCTTAATGAACCCACCGGGTGAGATGACTGGTTTGCATCCAGTTGCTGGAAGAGGAGGACATTGGACTGCAGCACACTCTGTGAAAGAGCTGTATTCTGAGAGAGCTCCTACAGCCTGACAGGGGCCAGAATAGTCCACTGCCACTCGATCAGAATAGGCAGCACACACATTACTGTAGGTTTCACCGTTGTGTCCACAAACGGGTTTTGCTGATTTGCAAAAGGGCTGAAAGGAAAAAAAAAGATTTACATTTAACTTTAGTTATGTGGAAACTCTTTTCTGCACCAATAGGATCCTAAGGGAATTTATTCTTTCTCATGGGAAAAATAAAAGGCACAGAGGCAAATTCCAGAGAGATCCTACATTTTATCAATGGGCCAAACAATAACTACTTGGGCCATTCAGAGATTACTTTCTCACAATCCTCTGCCTCCATTTATATATGTTCAACCACTGTGAACTAATAAATCTCTATATAATTATAATTAATGTAAATTATAATTATATATATAATTATAACTAAAAATTATATATAAAATGCTATTTATTACCTTAGGGTATTTTTGCTGATATCTATCAGTTATTCTCTACAATAATATGAACAAATCATAACTGTTCCAATATACTGTTATTAGACATCTATGTATATATATATATATATATACAGTATATATACATATTTTTTAATCATGAAGAATTAAAAAGCCTACTCTGTCACTGTGAAACATGGAATCAAGTTTTAAGGCAGCACTATTCTAGAGCTAAGATGACACATAGAATCAGACTGATATATGATTGGATTTTATGGTTATGTAATGACCTAAAGATGTCTAGGGAAGAAACAGAATTCCAGTGCCTCTGCATCACATACGGAATCAGAAAACCTGGGCCCTGGTTCTACAAGAGCCACTTAACTAGTATGATGTTCAGCAAGTCACTCAGGGCCTCCGCTTTTTTGTCTGTAAAATGGGGATAATACCTGCATGACCTCACAGGGCTGCCAAAACCAACAAATAAAATAAAGTGCTAAGCATGTTACAACTGTAAAACAGAATATAAATGCTAAGCATGGTGATTACTAATGCAATCATCTTTATATTACTGATAATAATACTGTCATCCATTTTTTTTGGTTTCAGTACTGGCTTCATCTCAACCTTTCCAAGCACATTGGTGGGTATCTTTTTCATAAAGGTTTCCAACTAAAAATGCTCCTAATTCTTATATGCTTAAAACATATTATTGAAGAGAATCCTAATTTTGAGTAAGATGGTTATAAACTAACCATCACGAGGGGATGCTATAAAGAGTGTTCTTGCATGGGTGTGGGCTGGACTAGATAACTTCTGAGTCTCTTCAAGTATGAGATTCTGTGATTCTATAACTGGGATTCAAAATCTGGTGACCTCTGACAAGCCACTTAACTCTCTGGGCCTCACTCTCCTTAAATGTAAAAAGCTGACATTGAATTCAAGAGATGATTTCTAAGATCCCTTCCTGCTCTAAATCCTACAGTCTTATAGTCTTACTATCAAGACTTTAATTTTATAGTTTTGCAAACATCTATCAGGCAATTGGTAGGATATTGTAACCTGTTGAGAATAAAACAACTGGAGAAATACATCTTCTTTATACGTGGAGCAGAAGAAACATTTCAGGTGTTTGGCATTTTCATTTTAATCTTACTCTTCAAAATCATTTCAGGATACTTTTACAGTAAATCAGGACCAAAAATCCCATGCAGTAATTAGAACAGCTGCAGAAGGGAAACTTGTTTAAGCAGCTGAACTGGGTTTCAGGAATCCCTTGCTAATTTTATGTCTCTCACAGATCTTACCAGGTCACTGTGACTTAGTTACAAGAGTCAAAACTTTGTGTGCTAAAACCAAGGGGATTAGGGATAAAAGAACTCAAGGTATTTAATATATGATTGTGTGCCTAAATCCCAAATGGTAGCATACTATAGTTATTTTCCTTTTGCACAATAAATACAATTATTTTGCCAAAAACAAAGCAGTATTCAGTTCAGTTATTTTACAGTAATTAAAGTTTGAGATGTATATTTATAAAATGAATATAAGTGTGATGAACTTCCTCAATTATGTGTGGTTCTGATCTTATTTAAATGCAGTTTCTCTATAACTGCAAACTCATATGGGACGATGGATCCAGCAGAACTTTGGAGACAAGGCTGGTTCAGGTTTTGGGGAAGTGAAAATCCTAACTAGGAAGAACCAAGAAGAAAAAAAGGGGGAAAAGTGTGCAAAATAAGAACAAAGCATGCATTCAACCATGCATTGGAAAAATAAACTATACTTGATTTAGGCTGGAGCCTGGGAAAAGACTATCTCTGCCACCTATGGTGAAAGAAAGAACCAGCATTTGTGGGTGTTAACTGGTTTGGTCAACCATTTGAACCTGAGTTTGTGTAATGTAAATACTGCTAGAAAGGAAGGGCTTCTCTTTCTCCAGGACCAAAGCCCAAAACTTTGTTTCAGAATAAACCAAGTGGAACAGAGAAGAGAGATATTGTAAGCTGGTCAAAGTTAACCTTTTACAGCTAAGATTTGCCTGCTGATTTCATAATTTATACCCTAGGATCCTTACACTGTAAAACAGTAGTTCTTGCTTTCTAAATATCTGGCTGAATGTCATGTGATGACTTCAGAAGGGGATCAGGGAATACGGTGACAGACTTAAGTGTCAAGATCAGTCTAAAGAAAAGAATCTCTTTTATCCCTTCGTTTTCAGCCAATGTGAGTGGCTCCTAATGAAGGCAGCCCTATTTTTGGAAGTGCCCCTGGGTATTTTCATCACTGATGTATTTCACTGGCCAGAGCATGGACTGTACTTCCCACCCAAGTGTGAGCTATAACTACAGTAAGTGAACAAAAACACAAGTAACAAATATCAAAGAAGTGTAATTATTTTTTTTAGTGTACATCTGTTTTTTTTCTTTTGGAAGAGGTTTCACTTGAGAAGTGTGATTTATTTATACTCATACAATATATCTTACTCTAGTAATATACATGCATATGATGGATGCCTTCAAAAACAGGAAGAAGCCAACAAACATTTCAGCATTATATTAAAACTTTAAAAAGTAGGGAAGGTAAAAAACATTTATTAGGCACTTACTCTGTGCTCAGCACTGTGTTAAGTGCTTTACAAATATCACCTCATTTAGTCCTCACAACAACCCCAGCTGAGGAAACTGACAGATAGGTTAAGTGACTTGGCCAGGTTCACATAGCTAGTTAAGTGTCCAAGACCAAATGTGAACTCAGATCTTCCAGATGCCAGGTGCTCGGTGAACCACCTGGCTGTCTCTAAAACATTTTCATTCACTGATGAATACAATGGAATTAAGTAACTCAGTAATTCAAAAATATGTTTGATAGATATTCTTAAATATATGTACTTCTACCTGTGCTTCCAAAAAGCATACACTTACTCCATTCTTAGAAATAATTTGTATATTTGTTAGAAAAATAAGAAAAAAAGAAAAATTTAAAAAAAGAAAAATCATATAATTGTACCTGACATGGGCCTTTATATGAAACATTTTTTCCTCTTTGGTATAAAGTGCAGAGGTTATTGTGTTCTACATTGTCTGTGTCACAAACAGGATCCCGAATCTGGTCACAGCTGAGTTGTCGAGGCACACATTCATACTGGTTGCATCCAAATTTATCAAAAGTGGTCAGGCAAACCTGAGGTTTTGGTATGCATCTAAAAAAAAAAAGAAAAGAGTATCTTCATTACAGAGAACAACATTATGTCCAGTTTTTGGGATACCCATCAAAATTTAGTTTTAGCCAAGAATCTGAAGTTTTATACTGTGATACTTCAAAAGATCCAAGATTTCTCCATGTGATTAAAATCTTCAACACAGATCAATGGCCTTTATACCTTCATACTGATCAATTTTAACCCTAACTCTTTATACCTTGGGTGATGTCTGTTCAACCCATTCTTACAAGATGGTTTCTGACTGTACCAGCCCATCTGAACTGAGCTATCCAAAATTATGAACAATCTCTTCATTCCTACATCCAATGGCCTTTTCTCAGTCCTTCTTGACCCTCTACAACATGACACTGTTGGTCACTCACTGCTTCAATGCTATTTCCTCTTCCCTGGGTTTTCATGACCTGGATGTCTCCTGATGCTCCCCCTACCTGTATGGCCATTTCTCAGTCCTTTTTTTTTTTTTACTGGATCATCAACCATGTGCCACTTCTTATTTGTGGATGTAACTTCAAGGCTCTGTCCTTGGCCCTCCACTATTTTGTCTCTATACCCTCTCCTTTGGTGATCTCATCAGTTCCACAGCGTTTAATTATCCTCTCCATACAGATGACACCTATCCCCAAACTACACATCCACTTTCATTTTCATATCAGCATGACTAATGCCATATCACTAACTGTCTGTCAGGCATCTCTTCTTGTATGTCCCTTAGGTATCTGAAACTCGGCATCACTAAAATGGAGCTCATTATATTTCCTCCAAAACCATTTCTTCGTCTTCACTTTCCTATTCCCTGTGAAGGCACCATCATCCTTCCAATTGTCCAGTCATGATACTGGAATTAATATTGACTTTTCACCCTCTCTTACCTTACTGATTTATGTTAATTTCTAAATTATGTTGATTTACTTCTACAACTTCCCTCACCTGTATCTCCTCTAGGTCCAGTCTCTATCACCTGGCCCATTGCAATAGCCTCCTAATTGTCTCCCTCTGCAATCCATCTTCTCCACTCATCTAACAATGTTACCCTTTGTTCAAGAAGTTTCTGAGTTCCTTTATTACCACAAGCATAAAATAAAAACTGCCTGGCTTTGAAAACTCTCTAATGACTGGTGCCAGCTATCTTTCCAGATAGATCTGATAGTACTGCTCTCAAGAATTCCACATTCCAGCTAAACTATCTTATCCTTTCTATAATATTCCATATCCTGCTTCTGTGCAGGATACCTCTTCTCTTCTCTGACACTGCCCTACCCTGGTACAGGCAACACCTCACGCCTGGACTACCACAATAACAGCCTGCTCAGGGTCTGCCTGCTTCAAGTCTCTCTCCACTTGAATCTATCCTCCACTCAGCGACCAAAATGATTTTCCTAAAGCACAGATCCTACCATGTTACCCTCTCTACTCAAGAAACTCCTGTGACTCCCTATCACCTCCAGGATCAAATAAAAAATGCTCTGTTTGGCATTCAAAATGCTTCTCTACCTAGCCCCCTCCTACCTTTCCAGTTTTCTTAGCCTTTACTCCCTGTCACATACTCTTTGATCCAGTGGCACTGGCTTACTGGCTGTTTCATGAATAAGACACTTCATCTCTTGGCTCTGGGCATTTTCTTTGGCTGTTCTCCACACCTGAAATATTCTCTCTCCTCTGCTCCAACTACTGACCTTCCAGGTTTCCTTTAAGTCCCAACTAAAATCTCATCTTCTACAAGAAGTCTTCCCCAAACCCTCTTAATTCTAGTGCCTTGCTCTTTTAATTTTTTCCTGTTTATCCTGGATATAGCTCACTTCATACATACTTGTTCGTAGATTATCTCTCTCATTAAATTTTGAGCTCCTTGAGGGAAGGGACTATCTTTTTCCTCTTTTTGTATCCCCAACCTCAGGCACAGTGCCTGGCACATAGTAAGTGCTTAATGAATGTTTACTGATGGATTGTGCCTTTGTGTAGACTGTTCCTCTACACTAGGAATGGTTTCTCTCCTCATCTCCTTTTCTTGGAACTCCTAGGTCCCCTTCAAGCTTTGGTCAAATGCCAACTCCTATGCAAGGCCTTTTGACTTGCACTTACTCCTTAAAATACTTTCCATATATTTTTTATTTATTCATCTGTATACATACAGTTTCCCAGTAGTAGAATGCACCTTGAGGGCAAAGACTATTTTCATTTTTCTCTTTGCATTCCTAGGTCCTAGCACACAGCTGGCATTTCTTAAATATTAGCTGAATGAATGAATTCATTATTTACTATGGCCAAAATAGTTTATCCTATGATGGCCAGCATTCTGGCAAGAAGCCTTATGCAATAAAGGAAAATTTAAATTCCAAAACTGAAAGAACAGAGTCTCTATTTTAAATTTTAAGGAGAAATTACCTATGTTAATTTGGGCATCATTTGCAATCACAAAATGGCTTCAAAAGTGTAAATTTTTTGTAATATCATTTGGATTTGTAGATTATAGTAGTGTTATAGTTTAATTTGGGAGAATCTAAAGAATGATTTCAAAATCAGTGCAAAGAAAAGTAACATTTAGTACTGCTTATAACAATGAATAATGGGGAGATGATTGCCAGGAATTTAATCAAATTAATTTTATGTTAGTAAAATTAAAACTTAAAGGCTAGATTAGAATTAGGGGAAAGTGCAGAAGGAGAGCTGGGGACAGTGTGAGCCTGGGGAAGGACTATCAAACAATCCCATCTTTTTCCTTATGATGTTGTCTGGTTCGGATTCTAAGGTATTACATATTTTCCAATTCTCTGTCTCTCTTTTAACGTGTAAAAAAGCCTGGCATCATCATGGAAAAGAACTTTCAGGATTGATACGTAATTGCTTAAAGTCTACATCATAGTAAGAAAGCAGCGGCATTACTGTGATATCGTCCGATCAGGACTTTTAGGAGTTTCAGTGAGCCAACAAGGACTCAAATTCTTGAAGTCTCAAAGGAAACCAAAAACTCTAGAATGGTCAAACTGAATAAAATTCTTTTGTGCACCAAGTAGAGAAAAATCAACATTAAGTCCTGTTTCATTTTCACTTTAAGCCCATGTTAGAAGCTAGATTTCAAAGGGTCAAAGAACAAGTATCAGCATGCTTTTCCATAGACTTCTTAATTCTCTTGCCTAAAGACAAAATCTTGGAGTAATAAAGTTTTACTCCATTATGTCCTCTTTGTTAAAAGCAATCGTGTGAAAAACATAGTATGGAGTTTATAAAGTACCTTTGAGATTTTTGACAGGGATTAGGATTACAGGGATCCTTAGAGACACATGATCCAAACTCAAATTGATGATCCTGAAGACCAACACATCGTGCAATGCATGCGCTTGGGTAAGTACGTCCATTCTGTCCACATACTGGGACAAACTGATCTGCACAGTTACATGGTAGGCCTGAAAACAATAAGATTACAATAAGCACATTTACTGGCATATTTCCCACAAATGCTGTGACTACAAAATCCTGGAAAATGTTCTCCCTTTCAAAATTCCATGTTTGTCCCTGCTCTAAAACAACCACCAGAATGACAACTAAGGTTGGAGCTGACAAAGAGCTAAATTAAATGAACAGGCAACACTTGCTACAGGCTGGGATGGAGGAAATGGAAAACTGGCTAGTCCTTCTTCTTCTGGTTTCCAACAACCCTTTATCCTCTCTTTTTAGCTCCCTTTTCCTGGGTTGGGGGCATAGTGTTACTGCTGAATTCTGTAGTATGCTGACAATCCTTTAGGCAATGTGAAATTTCCTGGTTCTTCCCTTGGAGTGCAAACCTTTGACCTGAAGTCTGAAGGAGGTATGAGCAGACTCTAATACACTACATCTCTGCTTTTAACAATATTACCAATAATAATTCGTTCTCAGGAAAGGAGCTTATGTTGTCCTTTTTGCTATCTGTGGCCAAAATGATCTAACTTTCTCCAAAACCCAGTATTACAGCTCTTGAAATGAATAGAATTTTAATGTCTTTAGAGTTTATTTAGTTCATTTCTCTTTTTACGGATGAGGAAATTGAGACCATAGAAGATGATATAAAGCAGAGTAGAGAACAAAGCTTAAGTGGCCAGTGAGCTGAGCAAAGTCAAGGAAGGAGAACTAGTAAAATCAGAACCAAACAGTGCAAATATATTGAGGTTTGGAAAGGGTATTTCAACATTCTAGAATCCTGGCCTCTCTCTGCTGCCACCTCCAGGGAAGAAAGAAAAACAAATTAGCTTCCCTACTTGTCTTTTTGGGTAGCGAGGCGGCACAGTGGATGGAGTACTGGCCTGGATTCAGGAAACTCTTCTTGAGTTCAAATCTGGTCCCAGAAACTTACTAGTTGTGGGATCCTGGGCAAGTCACTTAACCCTGTTTGCCTCAGTTTCCTCACCTGTAAAATGAGCTGAAGAAGGAAACAGCAAACCACTCTAGTATTTTTGTCAAAAAAACCCCCAGTGGGGTTATGAAGAGTTGAACATGACTGAAAAACAATTGAACTGAAACTTTTCCTTTTCCCTTCCCTGGCACCACCTGCACTCTTGCAGGAGGGGAGAAGAGCTACTAAGATACAACTGTCAGGGTGGCTCTTTTGCCCCCTTTCAAGGCAATACAAATAGAGAAGTGGAAGTGGAAGAAGTAGGTGCTTGAAGATACTAAGGCTTTAATTTCAACTAGACAAAGAAGTAACCTTAATGACATGTTTGCTAAGATTTTAGGACACATGGAGGAAAGAAGTTGTGCTGCGTGAGTTCTCTGGAGACAGGTATGCAGGGAGGCAACAAGGTGTGGTAGAAAGATGCTAGCTTAGGTCAGAGAACCTTAGTTCATATCCTGTGTCTGCTAATTACATGCAAGTCACCTCTCCTGAGCCTGTTTTTTCATTTGCAAAGTGAGAGGGTTGAATGAGGGGACCTTCAAGATCAGCCTTCCAGCCCTGAGTCTAAGTCTCTGATAGCTATGGCAACAGGAGTAGGCTTAGTTACTTTGACTATTTTTGCAAAGTCTGGGCATTAGAGGTCGAACATCCGGTAAGCCCGGGTTGTTGAGAAAGGTTGACAATTTTCCTGGTTCAGTAAATTTGGGTAATGATTTCCAGAGGTTGAAAAAAATTTTCAGACACAAGGACTCTTTGATACATGCCATCAAAATAGCCTGATTAATGATTAGTCTTTTTTGTGATCATACATTAATAGGTATTCAACTAAGCACACTGGTATGACCTAACTAAAATGAGTCCAGTCATTTACGTAACTCCACCATGTCTCCTTCTGGAAATTTAGAGCTAAAAGGAGCCTAAGAGATCTCCCTGGCCCAAATTTATAGCTTTATCTTGCTTTATAAATGAAGAAACTGCTGCCCAACTAAGTTGCTTAAGTTCTATTTCTTTCTCTATATTTATTTGCCCTTAAATTTAATAGTCACATTTTTAATACTACCCGATGTTTGAGAATGACTGACATCCCAGTTACTTTGGTACCAAAATTTCAGGAATAACTCCTACAAGGGAGAAAAAAAACCCCATGTCCAAGATGTCTGAAGGATCAGCTTTTCCTACGATTACCTGTAAACGTGTGGCGATCATCTTCTGAGCTGTGTTCATTTAGGCACAGGCGGGTAGAGCATATCAAGTTGCCAGCAAAACAGGAACAGACATTGCAGTCTATGTTAAAAGATGTTCCGTGGCCTTAGAGAAAATAATGAAAATGTTTGGAAATGTTAGAAAGATGCCATGGTGTTTAAGAAATAGATGGTGTGTTTTATAATATAGAATAAAAAGGGAAGTTCTCAAAATTTTATTTTTAATTGTTTATACTAAGTTAAATCTGTTCTATTCTGCATGCCCACAATGCCTCAGCACCCCAAAACTGAACGTTTAAAATTCATTTTTCTCTATACCTTTTGCAACATATGACATAAATACATTTTATTTGGGAAAATGGCAGAATAGAAATAGTTGGTTTGCAGAATGGCTACAATCTCCTCTGGTGCACGGCTGGGTACAGAATCTACTCAGTGCCACTTCTATTAAAAAAAAGCTTTCCATATGACTTATTTCTTATCTAGCCCAAGTGTCTGTAATTATAAAACACATATAACACTCACTTTTTCTTTTCCCTCCAACAATACAAGACTTCTGCAGGTCTACACAATGCATTTCCATACAGTTTTCTAACAGTCCACTTTGTCCACAAGTACAAATTTTATAACAACCAACTTCTCCTGAAGACGATGGTACCTGGATGAGTGTTCCTTGCCGGACAATGAAATCTGAAGCTTCTCCTAATTTGCAACCTATACGAAGAAAAAATTAATTGGGCAAAATAAAGAAGAGCTGTTGTTCTGTGATCTGTAAAACATTTACCAAAAACAGATCTTTTATATTATATATGAATTACAAGGAATATACACAACTTTTATAAGACTAGAATGCTTGCCTTAATATCCTTAACCAAAAATGACTCTTCTGTCCCTCTCAAATTCATTTAATCTTAATACATTTTACATTCACGTTACAGTTAATTTTTGGGGAAAAAAATCTGTTCTACACACCCCCCACCCTGCAACTGAATTTTCCTTTTTGACAAAGAATACTCATTAAGCAAAATTGTTAGATACAATGACCATCTATTCAGTATTTTGTTATAACAATCGTTCATGCTTCTCTGACATGAGCAAGAAGTTGTTGTTTCACTATCTTCAATGGCTTTTAAATGACTCATGATTCAACTTTGAGTGATCTTTCCATCTATATCAATAGTGTCATTATGTCTGTGGTTCTTTGGGTTCTGCTTAGGACCACAGGGTCATAGATTTATAGCTGAAGGGACCTTAGAAGTCAGCTATCAGCCAGTACTCTCATTTTATACACGAGGAAGCTGAGCTTATTTTGCTCCGTATGAATTCATGTAAGTCTTTCTATATATCTCTGTGAATTCTCCATACTTACTATTTCATACCATATAATAGTATTTCACTACATTCATATACTTTAGTTTTTTTTGAACCATTCTTCAACTGATAGTCATCTATTTTGTTTCTAGTTATTAGCTAGCATAAAGAATGATTGTATATCATGGCAGCATTGGTATATATTAGAGTTTTGGGTATATAATGGAGGGTTGTTTCTGTCTGACTTCCTTAGTGTATAAGGCTAGAAGCAGGATCACTGGAGGCTTCTTTAAATTAAACTATATGTAGTACTAGGTAATAGCTGAGAGCTATTCAAAGATGACTGGAGCTTAGTGCTAGCCCTGTGGAAATGCATATATTCTCTACATTTTTGGGGAAGATTCAAAGATTTGTAAGTACTACAGATGTGTAAGTACTACACTTTGCTAAGTGGACTGTTCCACAAACCACCATGTAAAGTGATTTTTACATTATGTGAATTTGCCTGAGGGGGGTCACTTGCTTGTGGAGGGAGGGAGCCAGTACATGGTTCAAGGACATATGGAAGTCAGGGACAGAGAAGTGAGAGGAGGAAAAGGAGGAGGAGGAGGAGAATGAGGAGGAATGCACAGGGACTAGGACCAGCCACATGCGGGGCCTGGCCAGAACCAAGAGGAAGAACACATGCAGGGCAGACATGTGAAGGCTGAACACAGACACAGACAGAAGATGGGCCACTAGAGGTCACAGGCCAAACCCCTGATTTGGTGGAGGTGGCAGTCTTTCCATATATCCATTCTGCTTTTACTTGGAGGGTTTTTTTAGGTTATTCTTTTAGTAATGGGGATAGAAGGGTGAAGTATGTCAAACTGAGGGGCAGGCACTGAGAGACCACAGTACTGTACAGAAAAGTTAACACAGGTGTTTTTTGGGAATGTGGATTTTTTTTTTTAGCCTTCTTTATATAAAGTCAAATTTGCAATGCTAATTTACATAAAGCAAGAACTGTATAAATGTCAAGTACCTGCAAAATAAACATGTAAAAATATTTAGGAATAGAACTTAGAATTCTTTAATGAGTACAAATATTTGGGTGAGATTAAGAAGAATGAAAATTTCCCATGTCTATATATGCATGAGTGTATATTTATTTATGTGTACCTATGCATATTCATACTTTCCTATCCCAAAGTGGCTTTCAAAAAATGAACTTTTCAATTAAGTGAAATGAACAAGTCAAAGAATTCTGAAAGTAAGTTCACTCCTAAAAGGTCTGTGCTTCTCCAAATACAGTTTTAAAAATCTGATCTCAAAGAACAAAATAAAAATGTCTACTAAACTCATAATCTTAAATGATTCTATCATGATTCCAGGGCTTATCGAGCATACAAATTAATCACATGATTATAGATTAAGAGTTAGAAGGGACTTTAGAGACCGCTGAGTCCAACTCTTTCCTTTTACAAAGAAGGAAACTGAGTCGGCAAGATGAAGCGAGCTCCCTAGGCTGTGCAGGTAGGCTGCACATCAAATGACAGGAGGAGTAGATGAACCCACTTCTCTTGAGTCCAAATCTGTTGACCTTTCTATTATACCAGATATTCCATTTGAAATAAATATAGTCTAACCATATCACTTTACATACAAGGAAATCGGGATTTGTTCAGGGTTACTTAGGGAGAAGATTAGGTCCTCTGATTACAGTCCTGTGCTCATTACACTAACCCACAATATCTCCTTAAATTTATCCTTTGAGACATAATAAAACAAAGAACTTCATTACTGGAGATGGTTACACTAACACAGCAAAGAAAAATTATGTGAGTGGAAAGAATTTTTTTTTTTTAAAAAGGAAATGGACAAAATGAGGAAAATTGTGCAATAAACAAAGAGTCTTAAAGCAGCCAAAGAAATACCAGCTGGAAAAAATTCTACTGAGCAAACTTTTCATAATTTTATATAAAATAATTGTTTAACTCAATATTGATTTTATGGAGACAAAAATAATGTTGATGATACTATCACTTAGATTTTTAAAAAATATACATTTTATTTTTCCCTCAATTATATGTTAAAACAATTTTTAAAACATTTGCTTTTTTTTTTTTTTAAAGTTTTGAGTTCCAAATTCTATCCCTTCTTTCCTTCCCTCCCCCTTCCCTGAGACAGTGAGCAATCAGATACAGGTTATACATGTGCAATCCTGATTTTTCATCAGATTTTTTTAAAGAAGAACTTCAGATATAGAAAAAGAAATTGAGAGTATAAGGAGAGGGAAAGTAATTTTAAAGGAAAGTATAGAAAATCAGTATGAAATTCTTTTGGGAGGCAGTCCTGTTACCTGTGTTTTAGTTTAGAATGTGAAATCTGAAAAACAAATAAACAGAGCTTACCTTGAACGCAGAAATAAGGGAGACATGGATCACCAGACTGACAGCCTTTTCTATTCACCTCACATAATTCATTAGCAGAACAAGGATTGGGGTTACAGGGATGAGTAACATCTTCTACAATGCTGTCTAAGGAACTTGGCCCTGAAAAATCAACAGCAGATACTTTAAATGACTTGGAAGAATAAGGGAGGCCTATGAATTTTGAATACTATTTTAAATAAAAAATAAAGTAATGAATATAAAGTAAGCTTGGCTTGATTTTCGGTTAACCAATCTAAAGCTTTGGTTCGTTAGTGATTTTGATTTAAAAATGGCTTATGTCCAAGAGGGAAGCCACTCTACCATGGGCCATATTCATTATGGTAAGTTAGATCCTGTTTATACAGTCAATGCTAAAGTGTCTTGCCTCTGCCTTGGGCTTCTAATTTAAAGCCCAACTCAAATGCTTCCCCTTCCTGAGGAAGCTGATCCCTCCTGGTGGTCTTATCCTTCTCAGACTTCAAAAAGAACTTTGTTTTTGCACCTCTCGAGAGCATTCAGGTTAGGTTTTTGTGAATCGTGTGTTCACTACAGGTATTTAATGGGTTTGCTGAACTGTATTCAATACGTTAAACATGGCAATATTTACGGTAATATGGCAGCTAGGCTGCTAAAATATGAGACGTGCAGAAGATACATGAGAAATTCAAATAGTTTAGAATTTCCTGAATGTTTTTTTCCCTTCACAGTATCCTCTAAGTGGATAGGTGATCAGTTTAACAGTGTTCATGTATCTGGATATTGCCTGTCTGGTTTTATACTTGATTTTTCTTTTATGGTCATTTCTATAACACATAATGCACTATGAAATAGGTGATCCAAGATGCAAACTTTGTGTCACCTTCTCCACACACCCTAGAGACATCCTCTTAGAAAGGTGAGCCAACAGCAGCTGGCCTTTATTCCACGTGCCCACAATGAGCCAAGTGCCTTCCTTTACTTCTTTCACTAATTCCATTTGTCTCGTTATGCTGCATCATGCTTAATCATATCGACTCAGAGCTCAGCTCCATAATCAATTCAATTCAACAGACACTTATTAAACATCTACCGTGTGCAAAATGATTCAATTTAAAATTTAGTGGCATTTTAAATGCACATGTATTTGTGGTCACTGACAAGTGATTTATAAAAAGTTCAGGTAGTGAAGAAAAAACAACTACTTTCATTTGTCTTTTTGATTCCTATTTACCTTGATCACTTTTAGTAAAAGCAAAATTACAATAGGGTTTAGAGAGGGAGTGTAGTGGACTGGTTACAGGGTCAGTCTTGGAGTCAGAAAGACCTGGGGTCCAAATTCTACCTCTCTCACAGACCAGCAAGGCACTTTTCAGAGTAGGCTAAAGGATAAAAGATAGCAGAGGCAGTGTTCTGCTGATTACTTTAAGTGGGGTGGAATGACGGACTCAATCAAATCAAAACTTCCATATATGTAAAACATACAGGTCTCTTACCTAATGAGATCGTCTTTGCCTCTCTGTTTTAATTTCAGCCTAGAAATCTTCCAGACAAATGACATGATGTACAAGTAAAGGTCCCCTGATTGCAATCTACTCAAAAGAATTCCAAAATTCATACGTAGTAATAAATTCATTCTTTAGAACAGTATTCCTCAAAGAATTTAGGAGCTGAGTCAAAGAAACACCATCCTTCCCCCCTATATTTAGTATATGTTCATTTTGAAAAATCAAATGCTTTTCACAGAAGGTACCGTTGCTGCCAGCTCTAATTACATTTAAAAATAATGGTGTTATAGATATAGAGGACAGTCCAATACAGATCAAAAGGCTGAAGGACTTTAGTAGTCAGCGGGGAATTGGTGATTACCGTAAGTAGAAATTTAAGGTTTTAGTTGCTACGATTATTCAAATTGTGGGGGCTTCAGAAGAAGCTGTTTCCAGTTAATAAACATTTATTAATACTGAAAATACTTCACTTTTTGGAACAAATTTGGTTTTGACCTACTTAACAATGTTCTGACACGTGACACTCAGTCAAAAGGCAGTGCTATAGACTTTCAACAGATTATTTTATACAAAATAGTTCTTGCTTTGGTTACACAAAGAAACCCCTACGTAAAACAATTTTTACATAATGTAAATTTGCCTGCAGAGGTGGGGAAGGGAGGGAGAAAGGAAGGGGGCTGCCTAACCATGAAGGCACATGGTTCAAGGACATGTTAAGGTTGGGAACAGAGAAGAGAGAGCAAGAAGAGGAACAAATGGGGGACAGGGCCAGCCACATGGGGGTCTAGATCCGACTGAGGGAAAGCAAAGTGGGGGCGGGTGTTTGCAGAGACAGACAGACAGACACCTGAGGTGGACATGCAGACAGGTAGGTAGAGCAGGCTCTAGGTGCCGGAGGTTTCAAATCAAGTCCTCACCTGGCAGTCTCTTCATGTATCTGTTCTCTTGCTTTCAATGAGAGGTTTTTTCTAGTGTTTTTTTTTTTTTTTGTGGTGGTGGGGTGGTGGTGGAGTTGTGGGGATTGATGCTGCTGAGCAGTGGGGGAGAAGTGGAAAGAGAGCATAGTACTATAGAAGGAAGTTAACATAACGGGTGTTTTGGAATGTGAATTTCTTTCAGAATTCTTTATATAAAGTTGAGTTTGCAACATGATTTTACATAAAGAGAGAAGTGTCTGCATATATATATCTGTGGCTATAACACAAGAGAGACTTCTCTAAGCCAAATGTTAGGATGCTTTTACTTTTTTCCCCCTTTTTATAGCAACTTTATTTAAAATGAGTCATCTAAAGCCATATAGTATTATATGACTATGACTACTTTGTTTAACAAACATGTTTCTGAAAAAAACATGTACAAATCTAATTTTAGTGTACTAAATCAAGTTTTTAAACACATGGAGGGGGGTATCCTTAGAAGCCTGTTGTGAATGCCTCTACAGAGTAAATAATTCTTTTGTGAAGAAAATAAAAACCTAGTTTATTCATTTTAATTCATCACATTATTTAGCATCTAAGGCACTGTGCTAGATAACATAGTTCCTGAAATATAACATCTATACAAATATAATCTGAGGTAAAATGCCATCAGGACAAAGGAGAAATGTAGCCAAAGTGCCATAAGAAAATATGATGTACAGAAGACTCAGAACTGAGAGAATCAGAGAAGATTTCGTAGGAGAGATGACACCTGAACTGAGCTGTGAAGGAAGAGGGTTTTGGCAGGCAGAAATGAACAGAGCCTGTCCTGGTCATGGGAAGATGTTATGCTCGAATTACAAAGCTGGGAATGGGCAGGCCAAGATAGGTCAACAACCAACTGGTCGAGTCTGTCTGTAATATCAAATGCATGAAGGGGAAGCATGTGAAGGAAGACTGATTTATCTGAAAATCTGGATTTTTGGATATTGAGGTTGTCTGAAGTTTGGTTCATCTGTATTGCTAGCATTTTATTAATTATTTTCACTTTTTATTTGATTTGATTTTAAAAGTTTTCAGTTTTTTAAAAGTATGTTTGAATTACATTAGGGATCCAAAATATCCAAAATCTCTAATTTAATAATGAAAGCTATTGAGATAATAGGAGTCACCAATAGAAATCTATTTAATGGCCAAGATCACTTGATTAAAGAAGATATAAATTCTACTAGTCAAAGAGTACTTATCTTTAGCCTAATCTACCAAGATTCAAACCAAGAAATCTGATGGTAAAAGGGAAATATGAATAATAAACAGCCATTTCTTTCCGATTACATTGATAGTAATGGCATGTCTAAAATATTTTCTTAGCTTAAAACATCAAACTAGAATTTATAATCAGGGTTTGTTTTTTTTTTTTTTTTTTTTTACAAAATTATTTTGTGTCACATAAAGGAGACTTGTTAAAAATAAATACCACCAGAAATAAATAAATGAAGCACATTTGAAATCTCATGCAGAAATGTCACTTACTAAGATATGTATCTAAAGGTATACAGTTCTCCAAGTCATCTGTAGGAGACAGAAGCTCACAAATGCTTTCAGCTGTGTGGTCTTCAGGAAACTTATTCTGATCTCCACATTTCTTAAGAATCTCTATACAATCAGATCTGATGAGAAAAACATTACGCACAAAATCACGCAGCATTCATATCAACCTCAAGATAGAACTCTTAGGGTGCAGCTTCATAAAAGTGAATGCCTACAGGGACTGACTGCCTAAACTATCCAACAAAAATCACCTTCCAACTATGTCCCTGTCACCCACAGTTTGGAGAAGTTTATTACAAAAACTCCTGCAAGGTGTATTTTTCAGATGCAGCAACTCGCAAAAACCATCTATTAAGACCCAAAGAGCTGCGATCTATGTCAAGGAAGGAATTTCCATAGTGATGAAATCATATATTCTCAAAAATGCTTTAGTAGAAGGTACGTTCTTTTTTTCCCTCTTTTTAAATGACTAATTTATTTGTTTTCAGTTTTCTACAATCACTTCCATAAGTCTTAGATTTTCTCCTTCTCCCTCCCCACTCCCTCCCCAAGACAGCATGTAATCTTAAATGGTTTCTATATACATATTTTTATTAAGCACATTTCCACATTAGTCATGTAGCATAGAGGAATTAAAATGAATGGGGGAAACCATGAGAAAAAACAAACCAAAACAAAACATAACACAAGAGAAAATATTCTGCTTCATTCTGTGTTCCAATTACATAGTTCTTTCTCTGGATGTGGATGAGAAGGTAAGTTCTCACTATAGTAATTATCATTTACATAATTAACACTATGATCTTGAACTGTAATGTTAAGATTATTTAAAAAGACTTACTTGCAAATAATACTTCCCCTGGATTTGCTATGACAAGGTTTAATCTGCAGGGAGCAAGCAATTGCTTTCCACATTTCAGGTTGACATTTTTTAATGTCCAGAACAGGTATGTTTATAAATGGCATTTTTATGCTTCCTTTTTCCCACAGCTTCATGTCGTTCATGGCTCCTTGGTCTGATTGGGCATTACAGCTCCTGAAAAGCTCTGTTGGCCTGAAAAGAAAAAGAAAAAGTCAGAACACAATGGTGTTCCCTTCAACCAAAGGCTGTGACACTACAGCAATTCCAGTGCATGTATACAACGCAACACTGAAAAATGAATTTAAGTCAACGTATAATCATATGAAACCCCCCAAAAGAAGAATCAAACAAAATTATATGAGACTTCAACTTACTAAAATACAGTGTTTTCTTGGTTGATATGACACATCCCAATTTTTCAAAAAGTTCCCATAGTAATTTCAATAAATAACCGACATACTCAAGAATATTTAAAAGAATCGTTTCATTGGAAAACTTATTTTCCTATTTTTAAGCTAGACTTTTTTCCCTAATATTTCAATGCTAGCTGTAAAAATATCAAAATACACTTACTCAGAGTAATTTCAAGAGCACAAGATACGTCATCCTGAACTGAATAAGCTCTGAAAAATGTACTGATTCATTAATTGAGAAAATACATGACAAAAAAGTTCCTATAAACTCAGTATCGTTTAAAAATGAATTTGTAACACCAATAATCATAATTATATACAGATGACAATAGTAATGTGTGAGACAATATTTATTCTGTCTAAAAAGGCATGACTGCTTATTTATAGATTTACATATGAATTCATAGACGCTTTACAATAATTCCATGGTTTACAACTTGGAAACAAAGGGCTATATCATTACATTTAAATTCTCAGTGTACTTCAAAGAACTTTAATATCCTGATGATACATTTCCCATGATTTAGAAATTTGACGATTACATTTCCTAACTGAAAGCTGACTTACCATTTTGAACCATTTACCATTTCAGTCTTAAGAGGAAATCAAAAGGAGTAATTTTTTATAATCAAACAAAAATTCAGTGAGGTTAAGGGTTTGGTATTTTTTACTCATTCAGCCAACAAAACAAATTTGTAATAAAAGTATATTTTCATTTAAAACATGAGAATTCCTTAAAAAATACTACATAATTCTTCTTTCCTACCTGTTGTTAAAATTAGTGCAGTAAGAAAGGTTTCTACAGCCCAACTGACAAGGCTCTCGAACATCTGCTAAACAGGTCAGCATGGAAACTTCTACTGGATTATATTCACAAAATCGATCAAACTCTTGCCAGCTCTGTGTATTGCCCCAGCTCATGCTATAAAGCTTAGTGCATAGTTCCCTGAAACAAATTTACATTTGGCTAATTAGAAGAGTTAGATAAACATTTAAAATACAATATGTTATAACAGTTTCATAAAGACCATTTCAAAAAGCCTGTCACATATCAGAGAACACAGAAATAGACAAGAGGGAGTGTGGTGTAATGCGTAGAGAGCTACCCATTAATGGTGTTGGGGTCAAGTAGAGCTATAGATTCCAGTCTTGCTTCTGACACATATTGGCTGTGTGACCCTGGGTGAATCACTTAACCATTCAGTGCCCCAAGCAACTCTAAGAACCTAAGTTGTAGAAAAGGTATTAATTTATATTAGCATAAGACAGGTTGGGAACCTTTGACCGCATCCAAACTTCATAGAACAAATCCTTTCTGTGACGTTTGGATTCAGTCAAAGGGCCACCCCTAGGGACCCAGAGGGCCACATGTGGCTCAAAGCTGCAGGTTCTCATCCCCTACATAGGATGTTGCTCCCCTGGGGCTTCCTACACTAATGAAATGACAGGTCCAGGTATGAATAAACACCTGACTTACCTTAAAACCAAAATCCTACAATGAAGCTTTTATAAAATATAGAGGAGGAAAATACTGTCAGAACAACAGTTTTAATTATAACTGACAGAAGCTACAGTGAGGCTCTCAGGTCTCTTCCCAGAATGGTTGTCCTGCCATAAATAAGCCTGATTAATAAACCTGGTGGTCAGAAAATGGGCTTCCTATAAAACCACAGAGCCTTTGCTCTCATGTGCAGGACATGACACAACAGCATCCTAGGTGACACGGAGCCCTGTGGGAAACTGAGCTGATGGCTCTGTCAGCTTCTGGTTCCAGGAGCCAGATTAATTCTGTTTGACTTGGGGTAGGGGGAGCACCAACAATTCAACAGGAGAGCTGGGAGAACCTCAGTTGAACCCTGCCTCTCAGGCCCATAATTGGGACTTCCCCGTATTAATGACACCACAGGTCTAAATTCCTATCCCAATTCAAGTAAAAAAATCCAGAAGAGATGGAACATTTCCTTCAAATCTCTAGCTTCAGAAGACATATTCTGATGTTTTACAGTAAGAAAAGAAGCAATCTGGATGATTATCGAACACATCAGCTTTTATCATTTTTTGCACCCAAAAGACTTTATAAATTTAAAGACAACTTGTGCTAAGTTCTCTGTAAAACAAAAGAATTTACCTCTTAATAACATGCAACGCTATTTAAATTTAAGAGGTTCTCCAAAAGAGTCAAGATATAAAATCTACTTGCATCTCACTGAATAAGTGACTTTGCCCTTAAAGATATATAACTACTGAGGATCCCCAAGATGGTCTACATGTGATAGTGTTTGTACAATGAAGACTTAACTTCATATTTTCAACACATGCTCAGTGATTAACAAACAAGAAAGTCTAGGAAATATCCAGAATTGCATTTAAATTGCACTATACTATGGACAAACTGGGTCCAAAAGTAAATGGAAGGAGAAGAACAGGCTGAATTGGAAATTAGAAAGCTCCTTTAATGACTCCAAACTTCCTCCCCAAACAAAGACCCATTATTTTAATATGTCATATGGCCATGACATATGGAAATGCCAGTCTCTGAAGAATTTAAAATGAGTATCATATAAAGGGCAATGGATCTGCACAGGGTGGGTATAAGCAGAAACAAGTATCATAAATAAGGGACATCAAATATGAACAAGAATAAAGAATCCCATCAGCAAAAATGTTATCTAAAAAGAAGATGGGCTGGTTATGTAGACAGAGCTAAGAGATAGCCTGAATGTTCCACTGGTCCTTCTGAGATGTTAGGAGGTAAGGAAGACCTTATAAACATTGCCTAGCAAATTTATGTGAGGACTTGGACCAGTCTGACATGATCATGAAAATAATTATCATAGATCTATTTCAGTATTTGAAAACTGTACAATGTCACTGTTCTGATGGGGAGAGGCTTAGGTACTCTAAAAATATTTTCTAATTTCAGAATCTAGTTATGGAACCTAAGGCAAAGCAAGTACTGTTTTTACTCTCTGAGGTTTTGTCACTCAACAGATAAAGTCTCCTATAATAACTAAATTAGGTGTGGAGAAAGAATGCAAAAGCTCAATATCCCAATGGCATCATACACTGTGAAAGAAAAATGGAGGAAGATACTGAATGAGGGACCCTCACAGAACCCTGGCAGGTTGTCTGGTTTATCCCCCAGGGCTAAATTATCATAGACTTCTTGTTGTGAAGGGAAGTTGTATATGGAATCTTTGTTCCAGTCATTCACAAATGTAACAGTAATATATTCAAGGTCATACTTTTAAAATTTGTTGCTGAAAACATTATTCAGGTACAAGACCCTTAAATATTCTGCTTTTTTCTAGTCCTTGCCCCAAAGACTTTCTAATGTTAAAATTGCAGGATCTTAGATATTTATTTAAAGCTTTAGTTGTTCCATTTATTATTGTGTTTCTTTCCAGTAGCTTTAATAAAGAAAGAGAGATACTGACCGACACGTGGAAGTATTTGCTTTAGAACAGCAATGTAATTTGGCTCCATCGAGGCCAGTGGAAGGAGGCGGATATACAGTGACGCCAGGGTGAACAGACCTGGAGCTTTCCAGAAAACACTGCCAGAGTGGGTCCTGCGGCAGGGGCATTGTTTTGCAACCTTCGATGAGTCCATCCACTATTTCAAGTTCTGTCTTCATTGACATAAGAATTCTCTTACAAGCGTTTTGGCAGGCATAGTCTTCAGCTCTGTCACAGCAATATAAACCTAAATTGATGGAACAAAAAAGTTCAATTAGCTGTTTCACAACACCAATTATACCAGGTACTGGGGAAGAAACAGCTCCTCTCCTAAAGAAGATTATAATTTAATATGGATAATAAGCCACAACTAGCTTCCATTAGACTGCAGATACAGAAAAGAAGTTCAGAATATTGAGTTTAGACTAGCAATCACTACCATCAGGAGAGGAGGAATCAGGGAAGGCTTTCTGGAAGAGCTGTCACATGAGTTGTTCTTTGAAGGGTATAGGAAGGGATTCTAAGTGGTGGAGATAAGAAAAAGGGCATTTCAGGCACATTTCATGCAAAAGCTCAGAACCTGTCCCTAAAATGGAAAGGGGTCTAGTGTTAAGATTTAGTGATAAGTGTTAAGATAAGGTAGATCAGACCACACTGCACAGGGTCTTCTGTGTCAAGCTGAGCAATCTAGAATTTATTTTTAAAGAAAGAAGCTAACTGAATAAGCCACTGAAAATTTCTGAGAAGGGATGGGAAGGGGGTATGTGTGATACACTCTAAAAGATATGTATTAGGCAGAATACTATAAAAGAAGTGTGTAGAATTGTCTGAAAATGAGCAATTGGAGGAGTTTTCACATCTAATTTCTTTCCTAGGAAATGTCAGATTTGCAATTAATTTTTGAAAACCATTAAGTCTACCAAAATTTTATTTAGTTCTTTAAATCTGCCTTGATCCCAGTTGTGTTTATCAAGGCCAAGCCTATGCCCCACCCATTCTCATCTACTTCTATTTCCTATATCCTTAAGCTTGGAGAATATATATGCAGTAAAAATATTTAGAATTCTTCCACAAATTTCCAAGAAAACTTAAAAAAAAGTAACAGAAGTTTGAAGATATTTCATTACTCTTCACATCTACTGCCTGGTTTTCATTTGACATTTGATTCAGAATCTGGGCATGTGGGCTAGTGTTTATTTTCGTGAATACAGGACTTAATTTACCTATTTGGGGATCTGGTATGTCCTCTACTTTTTTCTTAATTTACCTATTTGGAGATCTGGTATGTCCTCTACTTTTTTTGTTTCTCTCTGTATTTATTGATTTCACTCTCTCTAAATACTTCTATTAGAGAGTGGGTAAAGAAAGGAGAAGAAAAACTTGATACTGTGTTGCTGCTTGCTGCCATCTCTTGTAAAAAAGATCACATAGGGAAGATTAACTAATGGGTGAAGTGTCAGGCATTCTGACAAGAGACAGGGTGGCATGGTGTAGGAAAGGATCATGAGATTTAAAACTGGGGGGAATCATAGGCATCATGTCATCCAACTGTTTTACAGAATAAACAAAATGAAAATGAGAGAAAAGAAGGGACTTTGTTAGAGCAATACAGAAAGTAACAGAGCTGAGTTGGTGATCAGAGTTTCCAGAACATTTTTTTTCCCTTCTGCAATTTGATCAGCACAAGTTCCTTAATCTTGCTGAACCTCAGTTTTCTGATGTGTCAAATGGGAAAAAAATACTTGTATTATGCACAACACAGGGCGGATGGAAAGGAATTAGGAAATTGTAAAGTACTGTGATTGTGGTAAGTGGTTGCCATATTATTATTAGCAACAACAACAAAAAACCTGTCTTTATCTGTGACCATGTTCTATTTCCCTCCTCTCTCTGAGCCACAAAGCTTCTGAAGGCGTAGGACAGCTTTCTTTATATTACTGCCAAAAATATTTCTTGTAGTATACTGTACCAAGGAGAAATTCAATAAATGCTTTCTCCCAATAATGTTCATTCCTAACCTGTTTTTTTTGGGGGGAATAGGGCAGGAGGGAGGGTTTCTGAACCGATGATTTCATCAGTTTTGGGAACTCTAGGGTGCAAATTCAGTACTGATGAAGACTGAAACTCATCTCCACGGATGTACCTAACTAGTACAGACTTCAGAATTCTTTTAGAATGTTACCTGATTTGTCTATAAAAATTTCATAAATCACAACATCAGAGAATAGCACTCTTATTTTACTTACTATCTGTTGGATTCCTCATCGGGTAAGACTGGGTATAGTTGTTCACACAGTGTATTAACTGTGGGCTAATTGATGCACAATAACTTTCAACTGCTTTGATCTGAGATGGACCAGGAGAAGAGTCCGTTCGAAAAATGGCTTGACAGTATTCGCGGCAGTTTGTGTGATGCCCGGCATAGCTACAACAAACTGAACCCACTGGGAGTGGGGGAAAGGTAAGAAGTTTAAATGGAAATACATTCATTAGCAATAAACACATTATAACAATAAGGATATAAGACAACGAAACTGCTGCCTTTTTATGTTTAAAACAGAAAGTAAAGGTAGCTATGGACAAACCTTACATGGAGTAAACACCTGAAAGCCAAACTGGTAGGTGTAAGAGACATTCATGAATAGTAAGGTTAGAAAATGGTAATTATTGAAGCTCAATAAGGAAAAAAAGTTCCTAATGAAACCTTTCCATACTTTTGCATGGTTCCTAACAAGACTGCCATTAGAACTTTGTAGAAGGGGAAGACGTTTCAGTCTTGCTTTAAGTGTTAAGTCACTGGGATCCAACTGAATAAAGACAAGGTAAAAACACACAGTAAATAGAAAAATGTTTCCATGTGTTAAATCAGGGAAATGCTAGGCCTGGGGACTTGGGAAGAACCAAACGATAACGTAGGAGCTGAAGAGGTGGGGATGAGACTCAGAAGAGGGGAGTCACAGGGGATTCACACAGGAGGTACCTCTGGACAGAGGATGAAGTTAAGAGGGATTTTTTTTTTTATTATTGTGAAGAAAAGATAAAATAAAGGAAGAAGTGTTAAAGTTCAGATAATTAGCAAAGGTACAATGTGGATAATAAAGAGATGTTAGGGTGTTGGGGACAAGCCTTAGAATAGACTTAACACTTTGTTATATTAAAAAAGTGAGCTATGTATTAGATGAACGAAATGAACTAGATTATGGGGGAGTGCTGAGGCTTAGCAGGAAAGCCAAGGAACAATGTAGCAACTAGGACAAGACTCTGGTTTATAGTACGTAGCCTTTAGAAATAATTTTTAAAATATAGTAAAAAAAAGAAAAAAATTAGAGTGCTCTAAGTATAAGCTAAGTGAAGAACTGTACATTTCCTGTTGTACTGTCAAGAAACAGCAACTAACATTCTTTTGGCCCAGCTACTCAGTAATCACCCCAAAAAGATTTTTTAATATATATTTTTATTATGAATTTAAAAATCCGCAAACATGAATGCTTCAATATACAAGGAACAATAGAAAAATGGAATGTATATGAAGCTGTGAATTTCTTTCAGACAGTTTGTTCTTTTAAAAAACGTATTAAATTTAACACACTTTATTACACAACTACCATTCTTGTGCATATCCCTTTCAAAACTTCTTTCTTCTCTTCTGTATTTTTAAAATGTTTTGACGCTTTTTTTGAATTATTATAACTTCCTACCAATATCCTCAGTGACACCTCACATAAAGAGAAGCCTGTCCCTTGCAACGAATCAGGATAGTCAAGCAAAACAGATCAACATGGTAACTTGAAAATGTCTCATTCTGCACCTCTAGTCTGTCACTTCTATGCCAAGACAGCATAAGTATTCTTTAGTTGTAACTGGTCACAAATCTTTCAAAGATGTTTTGCTTATTCTTGTATCTAATTGATTCCCTGTCTCACTCTCCAAAAAAGCATTTCCAATCTTTCACTTCTCTCATCAAAACTCTCATACCTTTTCTTCCTCTCTTTCAGCCGAGGACTATGCCTCTTTACTCAGAAAATTGGGGCTATTCAACAGGAGCTCCCTCTTCTCCCCTTCTCTTTATCTTAACTCCCCCCTTCAGACCATCACCCGCGTTCCCCACTGTCCTCCTTATCCTCAGTCTCTAACAAGAAGATGGCCATGCTTGCCAAGCACTCCCTCTAAATGTGAACTTGATGCCATCCTCAATCATTGCCCCTCTTCATCTCTGTCTATCAAATGATTCTTTCCCAACTGCCTTCAAAAATACCTGTTTCCCTCATTCTTAAAAAAGCGTCACTGGATCCTACCATGTCTTTAAATTATCCTTTATTTTTCTTTTCTTTCTCAGCCTAACTCTTAGAAAAGAAAAAAAAAAACCCCAAACACCCTATATTCACTGACTCTACTTCGTTTCCTTCCATCCGCTCCAAATCTTTTCCAATCTCATCACTCAACAGAAACTGTTCTCAATAATTACCAATGATCTCATGGTTGTCAAATTGAATCATCTTTTCTCAGTCCTCATCTTTTTTGATCTATTGGATACATTTGAAACTACTAGCCATCCTCTCCTTAATACTTTCTCCTTTATGGGCTCTTATGGCACTACTGTCTTGACTTCTCCTCCTATCCAACTGATTATTCCTGAGTTTCTTTGCTGGATCATCATCCAGATCACATCCAACTGTGGGTGTTCCTCAAGGCTGTCCTGGGTCCCCTACTCTTCTCTCTCTACGTTCTTGGTTACCTTATCAGCTCTCCTAGATCTAATAATCATCTGTCCATCTCCAGCCTCAGTCCTTCCTGAGTTTCAATCCCATACCACCAGTTAACCTGTATTAGACATTACGAACTGGATGTGCCAGAGACATCTCAAACTCAACGTGTCTAAAACGGAATTCATTATCTTTTACTCTCTTATTCTTCCTTTCTCCTGAGGGAAGGTACAGCTACAAGTACTTCATAGGTGAAAAACTTATCCAATAATAACCTCATTTATTTGGGATTCTTGAGCAATGAATGAAGTATTCCACATAGGAGAATTTTACAGATAACTAAAGCTTACTGCTTTAAAAAAACAAAGAAACTACTTTGAAGTTTTTCTAAAATACATCACACACATCTCTGGCTCTTGGTGTTCAGTGTTATTTAACTCAATACTAACTGACCCACAGGTCTGGTTTTTTTTATAGATTTTTCTTTTTCCTCTCTTGGTAGCAGCTGCCAGCTATACTTTTTCACTACTATTATTGTAACAAGACCTTTCTCTATTTCTAATTGGCCATTTCTAATCTGCATGAACTAGGAAACTTAATAATTAGGCTTGCAATACTTGTGTCTAAAATAAAAAGTCTCTGAATAGGGCCTGGTTATATCCTGTGAGACATCAACTTTTCAAAGGCTTTTTGTTTACTGATTGTTAGCTATGTCCTGGATAGCTAAGGTTGTAATCTCAGTAATCTATAGATAGGTGAAGTACACAAACTTTTAATTTATGTTTCTTTTCTTGATAAAATGTTAAAGTGCAGCATCACAGTACCCTGTATTCACTATTCTTCAGAAAAAGCAAGAGTGATGTGAACCTCTAAAAGAACATTAGAGAAGTATCTACCAGTGGTTTTCAAACTTTTTGGTATCAGAAACCCTTTATACTCTTAAAAATTGAAGATTTCCCTAAAAAGAGCTTTTGTTTACATACATTATATCTATCAATATTTACTGTATTAAAAATTTAAAGGTCTTAGTATTATTATGACAATAGTGTTGACTTTGCAGACCCCCTGAAAAGGTCTAAGTACCCTTCAGGAGGAGGGGGAACCCTCTGGACCACACTTTCAGAACCACTTGTCCAGAGGAGTGTTCACTTCCACAGCTTATATTCATTCAGCTGGCAACCAGAAATACTATGTTAGTGGCAAGGGTAGGAGATAGGTCACTGGGAAGGTACAAAAAAACAAGCTAGAGAACGAATAAAAGGAATAATCGAAAAATATTTTTTTAAAAAGTTCACCTTTAGAGTACTGTGGTGGGAAAGATCACCTGAGAACACCAAATATTAAAGGAAGCATTCTCTAAGAGAGGGAGATAGGTCAGTTTTTGAGAATGATCATATTTATTCATTCATCACCTCTAAATGATCTTTTTCTGAAACCTGTAAGGTCCCTATTTCATCGGTCTACTTTTAGGACAAAGGACATATTATCAATGTCATTGCTCTGAGTTCCCCACAGGACAGATGGCCTAACAAGCCGAGACATTTTAACTCTGATCCTAAGAAGAATCCTATTACTGCACATTCATTTTGATTTTTACTCTTAACAACAGTGTTAAGGCTTTTGACAATACAAACAAGACTTATATTGTGTTCTTGGAACTGTTTTTGTTTTAAGAGCTTTTGTTGTGTAACTTTAAATAAAATACTTACTTTCATTTTGGCTAATGCAACTGAAAAGGGCATTCTGTAAATAAAAACAAATCCCAGTAATTAATAATAGTATGGATTTTCTGAAATAGGTCTCACAACTTTGCACATTAGTATCATTTATTTATTAATTATAATTTATAATTATATTTTTATATTTATATTTTATTTATAATTAATTATAATTTATTCTACTCCACAGATGACATGAAAATAGTAAAATATTTAACTATGCCTTAGATTCAAAACTTCATGTTAAAAACATTTAGCAAAAGAAGATGAATAACAGGAATTTTAAACACTTAAGACAGAGCTATTATTGACCTCATAGGCTAACTATCAGATTTTTACTATATGTAGTCATTTTAAACCATATTCTTTTCAAATTCATGTATAGAGATAGGTGTCGTAATGGGATTAGAAAAAAAAAAGTTGTAGCAGAAGACAGTTTAGAGATTATCTTAATGAAATTCTCATTTTGCACATGAGGAAGCTGAGGTGATTTTATTAGAATACAATGGAAACTACATATTAAAAGGACAATTATACCGAAGTACTCTTGCATAATCTTATAAATCATAGAAATCTATATAAAATTTTATAAATAAGACAATTGAATGCAAACACTCTAGATACTTATAGAAACATGTATTTCATAGACTTAAGAGCTGGAAGAAATCTGAGAAATCTGGTATAGTCTCTAGCATTTTTCAGATGAAGAAACAGAGGTCTAGACTGACAAAGTGATTTGTCCGGGATCTAGCACATAAGCACTTAATAAACACCTGATTAATTGCCCAAAGTTATAGATTGTTACTGGCAAATTTGTCACCAAGACCTACCTTTCCTCTCAGTCCAGTGCACTTTGTGAGACAGAATGCTGTACTGAAGTTAAAGAATGTAAATGAACTGTCAGTGAAATGTAAGGAGGAGAAAAGCAATAACAGAGATACATGAGCAAAATCAAGAGCATGGTCCACAAAAACTGGCTGATGGCAATGGTTTATTAGCTGAAATTCAAAAGGAAGTGGGCTCCAATGTAAAAGAGCAAAGGTAAGATAAATAATGTGCATTTTAAAGGCAGAAAGCAGATGGAAATTAGAAGTTCTTGTGGTTGAAGGAAGAAAATGAAAGCAAGAGGACCTTGACTTTTAAGTCTAGTGAAACTATAAATATGATGTGTGACAGATTTATTTGAAAGAGAAGACTTAACAAGACTTTAACACAGCCTTGCAGGAAAGAATGAACAAATTTACTTAGGGCAAAAGGTTTGTCAGAGCTCTCTCCTCCAAGCAACACATGGTAGAAGGAAAAAATCTCCAATAAAGCTGATCTTTATTAATAATCCAGCTGGCTCGAATATAGTGCTTTTTACTTTTAAAAGTATTTTTCACTTATTTCCTAGTCTAATTTGGCTTTTCATTCTCTCATCAGTTGGCACTGTCTGTGCTTATCTCATTTCTGTTAACTTTTTCATGAAAGATAAAATTATTAAAAGCTTTGACCTCTCCACAGTCATCTGTTACCAGACTTTTTTTCCCTATAAAGGTTCAAGGTGATATTTTCTTTAGTCTTCATCTTTGCCTCTGTAAATAGTGGGATAAAGTTTTGCTGATAGTTTCATATTTTTTCTAAGCTACATAGTCTTTACTGCTTCTCATTTTTTATGTACAAAACTGTTATTTCTTTGTTTCCCTTCAAAGTGACAGGTCTTTATTTTATTGTTCATACTATAACCATTTGCCATTCAAGTCCCTCTACAGTCCTATACTTGGTTAATCTTATCCTTAAGACGATAAGAATAGCTGACATGCTTAAATAGTGTTTAAGATTTACACAACGCTCTCTACACACTACATCCGTTGATCTTTACAACAAATCTGAAGTAGTTGTTACAAGAAAGAGCTGAGGCTGAGAGGTTCACGCTATTTAGTGCAAGAAAGGACCATGAAGGTCATTCAACGCAGCCCCTCATTCCAGTAGTTAGGTAGCAGAACTGGGCTTTAAATTCAGGTCAAATCCTCTGATCACAAAGCCACTGCTTATACCACTGTAACACCCAGAAAGGTGGGGCAACCTCTCTCTCAGGGAATGGACCCTGAGAAAGGTGCAATAGTCAAGCAGTTAGTAAACGTCTGAGGTGAGATTTGAATTCAGGTATTTCCTTCCAAAGTACTGCATTATTTCCACAAAAGCATGAGGCCACTTAGACCACATCAGGCCAAATTCAAGGGTTAAAAAAAGAAAACAAACCAACAGACAATTTAAGGAAGGACATGACTTTTTCCCTTGATGCCAACCCAAAAGCCCAGGGATATCCTGCCCCTCCCTCTCCCTTCCAAATCCAAAATCTCCCTTAATGATTTCTATCATGAAACCTGTCATGCATAAATTCATGTAAATTTACTTTGAACCTATTTATATTTTCAAACCGTAGCACCTCTTGGACCAAAGAGTGCAACAGCTCTGCTTCCACCACACAGAGTGGCATTTCCTTTTACTTATTCTAAATCTACCTCTTTGAAAAGTAGCCAGGTGCCTGCTTCTACTATACTGAACGTGATCATCTCCGACCATTGTTTCTCTCCAGACCCTTCATGATCTTACAGACTTGGATCATATTTCTATCTTTCCAGACAGAGAAATCCTAACCTTATAAACAGTTTCCATTCTTACTGTTCCAGTCTAATCATTTGAAAACACCTATTCAATTGTTCCTCAGGGTTAATCTGATACTTTGTTTCTACCACAGTTCCTTCCAACTCTAAAACTGAATGGGCTCTCTGAAAAGTTTAACATTAGAATCAGCCTTCTGCCTTACCCATGGAAAGAGTTGGGATAGTGCAGTACTCTGGTCTCCTTCATTTCTATCACTAGGAAAGAGCTATCTTTTAGCATTTCACCCCCATTCCCACCCAGAACCTCATATTATTTAATGTTAACTACATGGGATGAATCAGGTTACTAACTCCATGGTTTCCATTTGGCCCAACTCATATAACAAGCATAAAAGTTATTATCCATATACGGTATGCCTCCTCAAAACTCATAATATTCACTCTTATAATACACTCACCCTGATTAGCCACCACAACTATAATCCAGACAGAATGGGAAGGAACTTCCACCTGAAAAAGGATACTCTTACCCTCCATGGTCTGCTTCCCCAAATCCCCAGTAGACACCGAAGTACCCTTGTAGACCTGTTGAGGGTTCTTTGGTTCTTTGGTGTAATAAGAGCTAGGCCTCCAACATCCAAGGACTACCTTTAGGGGCAGCTAGGCGGTGCAGTGGATAGAGAACCAGTGCAGGAGAGGACCTGAGTTCAAATCTCACTTCAGACACTTGACACTCACTAGCTGAGTGACCTTGGGAAAGTTATTTAAGCCCAACTGCCTCATCCTGGGTCCTCTCCAGTCATCCTGATGCATATCTAGTCACTGGATTCAGATGGCTCTGGAGGAGAAGTGAGCTGGTGACCTGCACAGCCCTCCCTCACTAAAAACAAAGTTAAGTGCAAGTCATGTCATCCTTTCTCTAATGGCATGGCCTTCTTCAGCAACCAAGGATGGAACACACACCTTTATATATTTGGTGACCTCTTCCCCTTTCTAAGCTATCAACTCAGGCATATGTCTGTTTTATAATTAGAATAATCCGTTTGGGAGAACCTTGGTCTGTGCCCCAAGGGAACTCATTGCAAGAGTCTCTCACGTCTGGATGCAAAGATCTGCGTAGCTTGGAATGACCAAGGGAGATGTGGGTTCTGACCCTGTTCAATAAACTCCAGTGGCTTCTTATTATCTTCCTGATTAAGCACAAACTGTTGTGTTTGACATTTAAAGCTCTTCAAAGCCTGGCCCCTTCCTACCTTTGCATTCTTTGTTCTTTGCATTGGTTTTCTTCACGCACCTTGTACACAGTACTCCATTTCCATCTCCTTGCTTTTGCACTAGCTGTCCCACCATGCCTGGGATGTTTCTTCCTCTTCAACTCTCAGTGTCCCTTCTTTCTTCAAGACTCAGCTCAAATCTTGCCTTGTAAAGGAGGCTTTTTTTGTCCTCCACACTCCTCCCCTCACCTAGCTGCCAGTGGCCTTCTCCTCGGTGATTGCCTTTCACCTAATCCGTATTTATCTTGTATATATTTAGTTCTTCATATGCTGTCTCCCACATTAGAATGTGAACTCCTTAAAGTCAAGGTATAATTTTGCTTTTCTTTGTGTCCCCCATGCTTAGCACAGTGCCTGGAACATAAATGCTGAAGACACAACTTATTGGACTAAGTTTGGGTGAAGCAAAAGGACCCTCACTGCTTTGATCCTAGAATTCTCAACACAGATTTAACACTCCCAAAGGTTGACAATTATCTTCTTAGCAATATCGTTTAAAGAGTCACACCCAAAGTTTATTAAAGGAGAGAGTGTTGTTACCCTCTGTCCACTGCCTTCCTCCTGGCATCTATTTACATGGTCTGCTACATGTGCCCAAACCATAGCTTCAGCTGTAACAAGGTGCAACTGAAATTTCACTTGGTGGTGGTACAAGCAGGGGAGGCCCAAAGCTAAAGCCTGGTATCATTCAAATGGGAATTTGTCCAAAAGATGGGATTTAATTGCTACTGAACTGCTATGCTGATCAAAAGATGTATGAAGTCATATGGAACAGCATAGACAAAGTTCACCTATTTCTTTTAGGAATTTTACACCCCCCTCCCCTTGCTTTTTCCCACTGGAAAATCAGCTACAAAGGGAACTCATCTTTAAGAAGCCAAGAATGCACAATTTCCAATCTTAGCTGCCTAAAAAGGGACAAAAGGCAATCTTCATCTGACTCTGACTCATCTGACTTTACAAAACTAAATTTTCTGTAAGCTCCCTAAACAGATGGAATCAAGCAGCTAAGAGTTCTACATTGACCACATTGGACCACTTTCCTACCATTTGTTGTTTTAATAACTCAGTGTTGTTTAATTTCTCCTGCAACTTTCTATGTTCCTTGGTGGTGAAAGCCTTGGTCCTATCCTCCAATCCTCCCGTGGAGGAAGTCACCACTTGGGGTTAGTAATAGTAATCTAAGGTTCTCTTTACATCAGAGGTGGGTTCCCAGTTCTCATCCTAATTCCCATTCTTTTTTCATTGCTTAGTTGGATTTAACAAATTCTCTAGACAGATCTTTGAGTTTGAGACCACACTCTCCCACCTATAACTTATTGGTCCACATTCCCATCAGCATCACCCTTTTACCTTGCTGTTACTAAAACTATAAGAAGATCTTTTGGTTTTCAAGACACAATCCTTAAAAGTCAACAGCGCATTCAAATCTACCTCTAACTGCTGAATGTGAATTTTGCTTTCTTTATGCTGGTATTTCAACTTTTCTAAAACTGAGCAAGAGCCAGGGCATAAAAGCCTGTGATATGCCTTTACACATTCTGTTGTGTAAACAGGATGACCTACAGGGTCAATGGGAGACCCCTTATTCCACCGCAGCTGCCCATCTTATCTGACCTTCCCATATTCCTTTCCCAACTTAAACCATAAGATCAGTCATAGGGTCAATCTTAACCAACTGATGCCAAATGCTCTGGAGTGGATCTAGCTCTAGCCAGTCCAGTGAATTCAGGTTTGGGATTAGAAAGAAAGCAATGAAACACTCATGGAACATATTAAATAAATGTGTTCAGTTGTTTTTCATGTCCTACTCTTTGTAACTCCATTTGGGAGTTACAAGGTAAAGATACTGGAGTAGTTTGCCATTTCCTTTTCTAGCTCATTTTACAATGTACTTAACAATAAAAGATTTAAAAGGATATAATCACTGATTAAAGTGGCTGCTGCTCCCCCCACTTCTGCGCCATTTATAGTGGCAGTCTGGGGCTGAGAAAGATATAGAAATGGGGATTCTGTGAAAACCCAGGGACACCAAATCCTACTAGGCTAGGTTTCTTATGCCTCAGGAGACAAGAAAGTCAAGTCAATGAATGGTTCATGCCCTAGTTCCCCAAACCCACCAAATTCTGAGGATGGTCTTCTTAATTCCTCAAAGTAACCAGTCTAGCCTAAGTAAAAGAGACACAGTATGTATGTGGCAGAAAAGGGTAACTAGAGGATTATGCTGATTTTTTTTAATGTTTATGTTTAAATTATTACTTTTCATACAGATTTGTGATTTCATTAGTTCAGGCAGCTCTCAAGGAAGAAACCTTCATACCAACACAGATCTGCAGCTCCTCCATAACTTACAGTCTTCAGAGGCACTGAGAGCAACTTGCCCTGGATTAAGAGACTGTATATTGTCAAAGATGTGACTTGAACCTAGGACTTTCTGTCTTAGAGGATGGTCGTCTGCAATGCCATACTGTCTCTCTTTTTAAATTCACACAGATGCTAAAGTAATGCTTTTTTTTCTGTTCTACTTACTGACAATCTCTAGGAATAAATACATGGCAAAAAAGCCAGGTTTGTCTATAATCTTACCTTTTATGATAGCTCAGGATACTTTTGATCATCTTAGTTCCCTTTTTCTAGGCCAGAATGTCACTTAGCATCCCATGTATGAATACACAACAGTTTTATGTACAGGTAGAATATTTTGTTTTACTTCCAATACGCACCTCAGTAAAACTCAGCATTTGACTGAATGTTTTGATCTCAGCAGAACACTGGCCTGATATCTTCAAGAATAAGACTTCAATTATGTTCCATACAGGCAGCATGTTCTTATGCTCAGAGAACCATGTGTTTTCAGAGATATTTTCCTAACAAATATTTATATAAAATGTCACACCTAATGGAAGCTAACAGAAGGAAAAAATCTCTTAGTCAATGGGAGTGGGGACACAGGTGATATTCTTAAGACCTATTCTGATCATAATATTAATTTCTTTGAATAAGATTCTTTAGAGAGAGAGAGAGAGACCGGGCCAGTAAATAACAACTTGGACTAAGCCTATATTGGCATAACTTCCTTACCTCAAGATCTAGTGTGCTGCTTTTTTTTTGTTTCTTTTACCTATCAACTTCACTGTTTTCCTTTTCTAACTCTTCTTACTTTTCTCACTTGTCCCAATCCCTCTTTTGTATAGAGTCTTTCTCTTCTTGAAATCTCAGTCATTCCTGATCATCTTCTCCCTTTCTGACAATCAATTCTAATAATGGAAATAGTATAAACAAAAAATGTGTAAAACTTTTTAAAACTGAATCATAAAATTTGGTAACTTCAGTAATGTGATGATTAAAAAATGAATGTTAACTAAAGCCCACAGAAGGGAAGAATAATGAGTAAGTTCATGAATATTTTATACTTTTATTCTGAAGGCTATTTAAGATATTTTGCCCTAAGTTCTCAGTTAATGAAAATTGCTTGCATTTCACAGATAGTTAAATTTCTTGCGTATTGGACATCGTGCCTTTTATACCAAGAACTCAGTTTCATTAGATTTTTTTCTCCTGTGGTAACATCTCCAAACAAGACAATGGGATTACATAATTGGTCTTAAGAATAAAAGTAATTTCAAAAAACAGAATTTAAGCTTTTCTCTGCTATGGTTAATAGCTAGTGGAAAGGGCATTATATGAAACTAAAAAAAAAGTAAAAGAATCAGATTCAATGGCAGGAATATATTCAAAATTACAAATGATTCTACAAAGTCAACTATATACATTATAAGTATGATAGTTACTAGTTTGAAAATGAAAACTAGATTTGAGATAAGAACAAGTCTCACAGTGATTTGTTTGCTATGACCTTGGGAAGTAACTCAGTATTCACATAACTGTAGGAATATGTTTTTGAATTGCCACTCTAAGTAAATTCATAATTCTTTTACAAGTCTTTATGGGAGGAAGACTAGAGTTACTAGTATTCTCCACCGACTCTAAATAGATTGGCTAAAGGACACATGCAGAAGCTTTCTATTTAATACATAATTCTAAAAACAAAAACCCTTGTTTAATTTAACTGCCTAATACACACAAAAAAGGAAAGTATAGTACAAAAGTGAAACACCAAAAAAGTAACAGAGTGATACTAAGAAGGACCAAGACTTTTTAGCTATGCTAAAGCCAGTACTGCAGGACCTAATTGGTTTCGCTCTTATTGGAGCTCATCAGCTGCAGGTAACGGCCTAATAGTCAAACTGGGTGTTTTCTATTTGCCATTTTGTGGATTAGTCTACTCCTCTAATCCCCACTAAAAAGGCTAACATATAAATTTTATACTAATAATTTAAAACTATCACTTAGAAAATATGTCACAAAAATGATCATACATGTCTAAGTATGATAAGCAACTTGGTACCAAAGAATTAAGAGTAATGTTGTACATTAAGAAACAATGTTTTTAAAAAATTATGATTATTTTATCCTCTTGCTGCAGGGATTAAAATCCTGGGCAACAAAAATATTCTAAGCAAATACATCCATTTAAGATGAACATAATTTTAAACATCATGTAACAAAGGAAAAAAAATCATTTTTTCATTACCGGTTTTGAAATGTTTCCTTAATCAAGCAAAGCACTTACAGTAATCCGTTTTCATCCCCTTTACAATTACTCATACTTTTGATGCTTTTTAGAGTGGGTAAAAAAGTATAACTATATAAATAATGAAAAGCCATATAAATACTCAACATTCTGCTTTTTTTAAAAGCAGAATGACCATGCCTAGTCAAGGCCAAATTGTTTCTCCTACCTCTGGTTTTATTGATTAAATCACTATTGTTCATGATGTGGCCCTGAAGACCACTAAAACGCTTTCTGACAGTTCTCAGACATTTCATATTACTATCTATTGCATATATTTATACTACTACACTATCTAAGAAAAGTTCAATGAAGCTCTTTAATTTAAAATCTTATGTATATGTGATAAAATATGTTTTCCAAAATACCTAATATTGCCTTTTTTGAGGTATTTTCTTACCTACCTTATTGAAAGAGCATCAAGTACAGAAGAGGGCTAGAAATAGAAAGGAAAGAAAGAGAGATTTCTAAAGAGAATGTAAAGAACAGTCTAGAGAAGGATTTGAGAACAAAAGGATTGAGAGGAAAAGATCCCTTGACAAATCAATAATATTACACTTTAGAAGTTTAATAAGCATTTGTATGCTAATACGGATATGACGCTACAGATGAACAATGTCTGACAATAAAAGTCAAGAGGCTAACTCCAAGTCACACTTGGAAATTAATTTCATCATTTTAAAGCTCCATATCTTGTAGGAGATTTGTTAAGTTTTATTTCATTGGCCAAATCAGCTTAATTATACCTACTCTGTTATTCAAAGAGAAAGATGACCATTACCGTAGAAACTAAGAAGAAATGTTTTCCTTTTTTTGTCCCTTATCACTACTGTATGCATTCATCTCATGTCCTTATATACAATGTTAAGATTTTGCTTCAATCTTCAATCTTAATTCTCTTCTCATTATTCATCAACTGATAAACTAAAAATAAGGTACAGTCTTATCAATACTCCCAAAGAACAAACAAAATAAGGCTATAAAGACAGAAAGAAACCTAATACAGCATGAAGACAGGAATTCCCCATCACAATCAATCATTTGAAAATGCCAGTTGGGATGCCTCCTACTCAGTAACCAGAATTTGGCAGCACCTAACAAAGCACACTTTGGTAAGTTATGAATGAAAAATAAGTGGCATCTCAAAAGAAGACATTAATCTCTAATGCTGTCATATTCCCCTCCTTACTAAAATAACAGCATGTAAGCAAATATAGTAAAATCTCAAAAATTCCGATTAGATAGAAATATTGGTTAGAACTGGTAAAACCTGAATCATGGGATATGGAGGGAAAAGCAGTTGTTACTAACTGTATTTACTACCTTTGTTGACAATCATAGTCTCCTGCCTTGAGCTTTGTTCTTCTACACAGGTTTTTTGCTTCCCATAAATCAGTTTCCCCAGCATGAATCTTTCCATTTTCGTACAAGCCTGCTGGGAGGATTTCATCTTGAAATGATTAAGGGCATAGCTCAGGGTCAGGGTCTTGGCTTGTGGGAAAACTAAACTCGGTTAAAAAAAGACAAATAAAAACAACAATGTAGCAATGTCTATACTCTTTCACATAACTCCTGAGAGGTACGATCCGAGAAGGTACGGGGCCAGCTCAGTGTTGGGGCAATGTTTTGCTTATTGCCATATCCTTTTATTACAGTCACTTAAAAAAACACCAGAGTGCTAGATGATGCATGGGACAAGTTAACCTGAAGTGCAAAAGGACAGAATGTTATCTAATTATACTTCCCCACGTGTGACAGTTCTGCAGTTTATAGCCTTTGAGAGATGTCTGGAGTATTGAGAGTTCAAGTGACCTGTCCAGAGTTACACAACTAGTGTGTGTCAGAGGTGGAGCTGACCCCAGGTTTTCCTGACTCCAATGTTAGCTTTTCACCCACTATGCAATGCTACCTGCTACTATTGCTTCCAGTGTACCTTAAAAAATCAAAGTAAATAATCTCTCCTTAGCCTTCCTCTTGGCCTCCATCACACTATTTTTACAGGGCTGTTCCATTATTATTTGTATTCATTCTCTCCTACCTACCTACCCCCTTACATTTTTTAAAAAAAATCTAAGTTAACTCACAAGTTCCCAGTGTATTCATATTAGTCTCTTTAGAAGAAAATGTCCCTTTTCCTCACCTGTATATCTCCTTGTGTCTTTAAAATTTTCATTCCTGAGTGCTTCTCATTCTGTTTAGGGTGACGTGCCCTACACATTTCCTAATTTTCTGTCTCTGTCTGAATCCTCTGAAATCTCCTGTTCTAAACTTGAGAGTTGTCAGACTATTCCTGGTGTTCCTCTCCTCCATTCCAAATTCAAAGATACAGTAGTCATTTTCCCCAAAGGTTTCTATCAACTTCCTCCCAGGAACTAGTTACTTCTTGTTATTGAGATGCAAATCTAGACCAGAACCTGATTCTTTTACTTTCTGAAGGATAAAATTATCATTAAAGCAATAAAGGCATTTTTAGTTGTGATTTGGGCAGCAAACTCTTGAATTTATTCAGATAATTAAAGTCTTCTATCACGACTATATTGTGCCAGACGTGGGATCTATTTCCTAAATACTTAATCTATTTCTTCTATCTATGTTTGCTTTCAAAGATTCCCATGCAAATACTCTCGACAACGCTTCTCAACTCTCATTCTCAGATTTCCTCCCCATGACTATACTACTGCCATTTTTTGGGTATACTGTATCCATTCTGTACTGCATTTAGCTATATGCAGTTTTCCTCCCTTTCCTTTTCAGCTTAAAGTCCTTTTGCTTATCAAGGCAAATATACCAGCTCTTGTAGGGTACAGCCTACCTAAATTTCCAATAAAAAGTCTTGTTGAGATTACTTTGTAATTAGCATCAATTTCCCTATAAATGATATATTTGAGTCATTAAAACAGTTGCTTTTCTTAAATAAGTTAAACATATGTTGTATGTCATTTACATTTCTCTATTCATTTACAAATTCTTTTTCCATAGATCATGCAAAAGTAAACTTCAATAAAGCCTCTATATGAAAACTCCATTCCTTTCTACATGTATTTCACCAATATTTCAAATGGCAAATAGGGATATATCATGTGTGGAAAGAGTATAGTGGCATCTCAGGTCACATATTTGAAATGCTAAGGAAAATTCCTGTATTATCCAAGCTACACATAGTATATCTTTAATAAATATTTGCTGGCTTCAAATGAATTGCTGAACCTGCTACTCAATACAAAAATCTTTCCTACAATATCTGTGATATGTGTGTTCTATCCTTTGCTTGAATATTTCCATTGCTACAGAATATTCACTATCTTACTAGGCAATCCATTTCATTTTGGGATGGCTCTAAATTTTATTATAAAGTTCCTTCTAATATTTGGATTTTGGACCAATATCTATATTCTTTCCCACATCCAAGAATCCCCCAATCTCTGTCCTTGGTTCTTTTATCTCTACAGTTTCTTCCCTAGTAAAATGATCCCATTCTCTGATATGACTTTTCTAAACTGATGACTTGAAGTCACTCAGTCCTATCCCCCAGAGCCCTATATTACCAAATGCCTTCTCCCCCAACAACTTCACATATAGTGTTTAAATCTCAATGAATGCCTATAAGCTTGGTCTAGAACTGTAGATGTCTACCAATCAATCATGTTCAAGCTAAGAATCACTTTCTATTCCTTCAGCTCCTATATTCAAGGTTACTGAGTCTTATTCTTTCTTCAAAATCTCAAAAGCATTTCTTAATCTCCATTTCCATTGTCACCAAACCTCCAGAGATTCCTAGCTGCTTTCTCTGCCACAGTCCATGCCCCTCCCAAACATATTTTGCAGAACGCTCTGCCAGACCAAGTTGTTTAAAACAATTTTTTTTAACATTACTCTTCAGTTTAAGAATATACAATGATTACCACTTCCTACTGAATAAACTACTAACATTCTCATTCTTGAGATCACATCAATTTCTACTTCTCCCACTAAATTTTCCACAATAATCCTAGCCAACAATGATTTACTCCTTCCAATACATTTTTAAGTGTGAAATGCTTCCTGGACACTAAATATACACTTAGCACATTATTGTACTTAGTATATTATTTTATTGTATGCTCTCATGTTATCTTCTAGTTACTTCTAGCATGGGTCTTATACTGTGCACAGTACTTGGTTACTCCGAATAAAAAAGAGGACGAAAAAGGTCATAGTTTAAAAAAACAGACTACAAGTCCTACATTACATAGTTTAAATAAAGGCCCTTAAGAAATATGAGTAAATTACTTTAATCACAGGAAAGTTATATAAATATCTTTTCATATCAAATGCTTGAGCAGCAGTGAGAAAAAAAATGAATATGTAAAATAGTAAGCTTTCACTCCTCTAAAATTCTTGCTCAAATTACTAACAAGTAGGTAAATGAACAGACTTCAGTCATTTTCTTTCACTAACCTTTACCTACTAAAGGTAGTCAAAACTGATAGGCCAAAAGTAGAGAAAGCTGGAAAAAGATGGGGCAAGATAAATTAAAAGTCTGAATAATTATCCCATACTTAGTTGAAAATTAATTGTGTATATTTTGCTATACCTCTTTTTAATTTGGTTGCTTTACTTTAATTTACACTAAGCTTTTCATATTGTTTTTGTATTTTCAAGGCATAAAAGAAATCTACACAAGCTCTTGTTAACCTTTTATCAGTTACTTTCAAACAAATGTCTTAGATCATTCAACAAAGTAACGATTACTTAACAACTAACAATGTAACCTAATATGATGTATATTACATATATCTAATAGATATGCATCTATATATATAATAGATAGATATCTAATAGATAGATATTCTATATATATAACAGATAGATATCTAATAGATAGATATTCTATCTGTCTAGATCTCTCTGGCATTAGTTTATTCAAACTTTCTAGCCCTTCTATCAAGAGTATATTAGCCCTCTGAAAAATTATACTATCCTGGAGAATTCCACAGTGGGACATAGTTTACATGTCTAGATGAACCTCTCTCTGGCTCTTTCATTTAGAAGGGGAAGGGTCCTAAGAAGATAGTTCTCCAAATTTTCTACGTTCAAACTGTGTCTGGTCGCAATAAATATGGTTACACTGGTTATTTGGCATATGCCATATGATCTCTAAATTATTCTACATTTGGTTTAGGTCTTATTTGTTGTTTTTTTCACTTTATATCCCTTTGTAAATCTTTTTTTCAGTAATCAATTGAGCCTTTCCTTAGCATCTCCAAAATATATGATTAAGAGAATGGATTCTCTGAGTGAATCTGAAAAATCCCTAAGGTAAAATTTCAAATTAAAGAGAAAAACTCTCCCAGAATTTAATTAACTCCAGACAAAAATAAGGGAATAGAAACTGGGAAAATGAGTCAGGTACCTAGTCAGTAAAGAAAAAAGCTACCCTCAGGACTTCTGTCATAGGTTGCTTTAATCTCTCTTACCTTTCCTCTCCCGTCCTCCATCAACACATATTGGCAGACTTCCTAGGGCAATGTAGAAATCCAGAAATGGGAAGGAAACAGACTAATATAATAGAGGAAAAGTTACAGAAGATGGACAGTGTAATACATAATTTGGGAGAGAAGATAGAATTATTCAAATTAGCCAAAAGAAATTAAATAGTGGTCATTTCAAAAGTAAAGAGCATAAGAAAAAGAGAAGGACCTTTCATTTCTTTTTAATCAAAGAACTCTTTCAATAAGAAGAACAGAAATAAATTATAGTTCATTTGAAAACTGTCTCAGAAGAACAGATAAAAGATTATAAAACTTGGTCAAAAGCACAAAAGGACAAGAAATGAGCAAAATTCTTCAGTTTAAATAAATGTTTCAAATGTTAATGTTGGAAGGAAGAAATCTCGATCATAACCCAGAAACAGACTGAGAAAAAAAGAATAGTTTTAACTTGATAATCTTTTCTTTACTCAAGAAAAAGAAACCTAATAGGTTCCCCAATTTTATATAGCCAAAAGAAATTATGAAGATAGCTGTCCTTATGTATAAATGATTACATAACCTTATCCCATGAAGGGCAATACTGTTCTCAATGGATAACAATTCCTCTTTTAAATTTGAAAGCTGTAGGCAGCCAGCCGAAATGCTCAACTATACATGTCTTGTCAGATTCAATCTTATGCAGAGACAGTGAATAGCCTATATGTTGGGTATCATTTGAAGGGGTCAAAAAGGCCTGCATCTGAACAGAGGACACACTCGAAATTTCATCATTGCTCCCCTTGCGTTAAACACTGTTCTCTCTTTGTTCTCTTTTAAAATACACATCTTCCTAAGACAGGTACTACATTAAGTTATTCACACTAATTAGCACTATAGCAATAGGTCTAGGTAGGAAATCAATCAGGTAGGAAAAGAGAGATGTGTGGGGAACCATAGTAAAATTTGCCTATTTAAAAATTCTAATTAGTACTGGGTCATTTTTAAATAAAGAATAATAAGGTACTAAGGAAAATCTTCAGTTTAAATTAAGTAATCTGTACATTATATTTATATATTTCTTATAAAATCAGTGCTGACTTTGAAAAAATTCTTAAATAAGATAAATGAAACTTCTTTGTGGAAGCTAAAGCAAAATTTCTAAGAGAAGAAAGGCCAGCATATGTTACTGGTATAACTGGCTCACTCAGATACAAAAGATCATAGTTCTCTTACTTCGAATGGTATTCGAATGTTACTTCTAAACTTTAAGGCAAAATACATACCTCATATTCTTTTCTGCAGACTTTGGAAATATCATTCTTAGAAGAAGCCTAAAATGCAACAGATTTTTCATTAATTTGTAGAAAAATGATAATTAGCACAAAACAAAACAGAAACATCTTAAGGTCAAGATGCTCATGGACGCTTCACATGACAGCTGTACTATTAATATTCATTAATCAACAAAATATATAACAAAAGTTAATATTAATTCACTAATATTTTCCAAGGAATTTGTATTTTATTACTCATAACAGCATCTACATAAATTACATAATCAGTAATAATGTGTCCAAGACATAACACTAATTCACTTTATGTTTATAGCACTTACCATACTGAATTATACCTTTTGATGGAGCTAAAGATAAAAGTGATGATACTTATCATTCACATAGTTTTACAGACCCATTGCAATAACTCATAAGTTTCTCAAGGGTCAATAAACCAATAATAGATTCTTAATTAAAAACTGAAAAGCACAAAGACAAGGGTAGAGACCCACACCATGTCACAAAAGACCTTCACCCCAAGGGAACAGCAACATTAACATTTTGGAAGGTACTGTCTTTTGACCCAGTAAAAACACATCTAACTGAACTACCATTTAGCCCCCATTTTTACATCTTGTCCATAAGGTCAGACTATATTGTTAGAATTCAGGTATGGTGCACTACGATGCACCACAAACCCCAAATCTGGAATACTCCCACTATCCACCTCCTTTACTCCTACTCACATGCTGCTGAATGGAGCTGGATAAAATTATACAACTAAGACAACTGAGTCCACTAGAAATTTCTGTTATTTAATCTCTACTAGGTCCCCAATGCAACATAACCTCTAATTGATTTTCTATCTTACTCCCCATAGAAGCTGTTGTAAAACCTTTTCTTCTCCCATCAGTAAGAATTAAGATTTTTAAAAAAACTTTACCTGTTTGCATGCCTGTCGACATTCCAAAACAATAGCCAGTTCACAACAGCCTAAGCCAACCCAGCCATCAGACTTCTTAAAAACACCTTTTAAGATAAAATACACACATATTTTTTAGTCATTCAAGTAACCACATTATCAGTTCTTTCAAATTCAAGTGTAACTGACATTTGACACTGCGCATAATATTCCTTAAATATCAACCACTGAAATATGAACTTGGAAAAGCTCTGGAAATTTTATCTTGCCCTATCTCTCAATTCTTAGAATTGATGGAATTGCTACTAATATTTTAAGAATAATCATTTAATGACTATCCTTTTTCTAATTCCTCTACAATTCTCCTTCATTGCTGAGATTTTAATCATTTTTCACTTTTGGTGTCCATGCTCAGTTAAAGTGACAAGAAGAAAAGATAAAATTCAAATCACTCAGTTTCTAACACTCACTAAACCAGTATTGCTCATTTCCTGATCTAATCTAATAGTACTTTATACTCCTTTTATGTACTTATCATAGAATAAGATAGGATTTTTTTAAAGATTGCCTTAATTTATCACAAATCATAGAATGGTAGAGACAAAATGAACTTTAGAGCCCACCAAAGACATGCTATTAGGATAGAATCAGGGAAAGAAAAAAACCTAGTAATTCTGAAGAGAAATTATTGTATAGCTGTTGAAAATTATTCCTTCATATTGATATTTAAGAAATGCCACAACTACATTTCTGTATAAAATATAGATATGTATACTAAATTAAAATTACATATATATATGAAAAAAGTTCAAGAAGTCTCAGAGATCATATACGAGTCCATCTGAAATTGTGTGTCAATTACTACTAATACTATTAATTATACTTTATTTTTTACGAATCAAACACTATCATAATCATGATCATTTTTGTTGTTTTTAAAATTTCAATAAATGATCAAAAGAAAAAATAGTCAAATAAATACAATCCAACTTCCATAAAAGATCATAAGATTACAGATTTAAAGTTGAAAAGGACTTTAGAAGTCATCATCAAGTCCAACTTCCTCCTCCACTTTAATAAAATTGATGTCCAGAGAGGTTAAGTGACTTTCCCAGATTCAAAAAGTTAAGTAGGATTCAAACTCAGATCTTCCTGACTCCAAGTCTAGTGCTCTATTTACTGTACCATGCTACCTCTAGAGCACAGAAGCAGAGAATTTTTGAGCTACAGATTTTAGAAATCATCTAGTCTAATCATTCATTTTTACAGATGAAAAAATGAGGCTTAAAAAATGTCCCAAGACGTACAGGTAATTAGTTGCAGAACCAGGACTAATATCTGTATCGCCTGAGTATAGTGTTGTACTCACTAAGAATTATTTTTGCCTAAATTTGCTCAATATTATTTGTAACTTGACATATTTATATATGCCTTGAGAACATATAAACACAGGAACACCAAGAAGGTAGAAAAAACCCATCATTAGCCCTACTTGAGGGGCACCAGGTCCCTAGAATTTCTTTATGTGCAAATGCATATTGTGTATTTTTGAATTCATACTGTACATGCCACAAGACTCAATTTAGAAAATAAGCTCAAGTGTGTTGCAGTATTACTCTGTAGGTGGTACTTGATAAATGCTTAACTGATTGATGAAAACTGTGTATTTCTCAATTGTTCACCCTTTACTTTCAAAGGATCCTATAGCCATTCAGTAAAAATTACAATTATTATATGAATACAAAATAAAAAAATAAAAGTGATAAAGTTTACCTTTACCTGGCAAAGAAGAGTTCATACAATTCCAAACATCAACCTAAGAGCATATTATATACAAAAAAGATTAGTGGCTTCTTGAATAGCAAACAATTTTGAAAAAATATCCAACAGATGCGGCCAATTTAATTATGCCCATGCCAATACATACATTGTTGCAGAACCGTATTCATTCCAGATTGGAACAATGATTATTCTGATCATACCACTATGTATAAAAACCTGACTAAAAGTTATTAGGAACATTTCTTAAAACCCAGTGTCAGTAAGACAAATTGTCAGAACTAGAGCAGGAAAAAAAATTGACCTACTTTGTCTATTGCAAAACAAAGCAACAGATATAAAGGCCCTGCTTAACTCTTTGCAAATCACAAAAACAGGGGATTGGGGCCGGGCTTCCACCAGACCCTTGGCACCCCACTGTGGGGAGCCTTATGGCACCCGACAGGCCAGCACAGACAGCTCCTAGATGATCTTCACCCTGGCCTACACCATCTTTCCATCTGCTATGTCTTCACACCCAATGAGTTCCACTCAGCGGGGCTGACTGTGTAGAACCTGCTGTCTGGCTGGCTGGACATCGAGGACATGGCCTTCATTCGGTACCACTTGTGCAGGACCACGGTCACCATACTGGTCCACTTGCAGCTGCTGTTGGGGTACTACCCTGGCATGTGCTTTGCAGCATCTGAAAAGCAACTATATTATTTCAACCAGGACCCAAAAGGCTGACAGCTGTTCCTTCTACTTTCAGTCTTCTTCCCCACCATCACCTGCACCATTGTTTATTACTGGTTCCAGAACAGGTAGGATTGCCACCCACTACCTAGACTCTGCCATTCCATGCCCTGCCATAGTCAGAGTGACTAGCAGAGGCCTCCTTTATCAACACAGAGTTCTAACGTATTGACAAGTTTGCCATGGGGGTACTGGGTGCTTGGGTGACTGTGACCAACACCTGGGTGATGAAGGTGACCACTTATCACATCCATGTGTCTCAGGAGCAGGACATCCACCTGACAGTGATGGAGGTGTGTTAGCATGAGCTCTCAGCAGACTCCAATCTGTCCGTACAGTTTCTTACCATCTGTGTGGCCAGCATCAATCCCTTCATCAAAGCCTTTGACATTCGGTTGAATTCTACAGAGTATGGTGAACTGTGTGACAAACTCCATGCCTCTACCTGCAATGCTGCCAATGTTGTAATCCACCAGAGCCTCAGTGACTTGCTTCTGGAAACATTTACATCCTTGATGGAAATCAACCCACCTTATTCCATTCTCAGCAACCAGGAGCTGGAGCCCTGCATTGGCTGCATGCAGGTAAGTGCCAACATTAAGCTGGTGAAGAATTGTCAGGAGTTATATGAGGGCATGTTCCAGCAGTGTTACTGCCACCACATGTGATCCTGACGTGCATGGGGAAGTGGTTCTCCAGTCACCAGGATCAGCAGCATCCAGAAACCTGGCTCTTGAGCCAAATGCCTTGCCCCACCTGCAGGGCCAAATGCTGCATCCTGGACATTTGCATCATTCATTGATCCTCCTTGAGCAGGGATGTGCTCCTGGGGTTGGCTCAGGTGGCCTTGGGTGTGGGAAGCCATGCTTGGGCTCTTGTGTCCAAGGCAAAGGCTCATTTCAATAATGCCATTCCTCTTCTTCTGTTTGGGAAACTTGGCAGGTCTTAGCATTTCCCTTCTAAGCTCTTCAGGCCTGTTCTTTCCCTTCAAACACCAGCTCTTCTCAGGAGGCTGCTTATTTCACTTGTTCTCAGAAAAAGGGAGGGAGGAGAGGCAGGACAAGGCTCTAACTTCCAGACTTGGGAAGGAAGAGATGATGTCTCCCTTCCGCCCTGCTCTTTTTCTCTCTCTACATTTCATATATAGTGAAGGATTCCAGGGCGATTGCCCATCATCGTCTGTGTGACTAGACTAGCAAAGGGCTATTTGTTTAAAAAGTAACAAGTCAGACACTGTCGCTGACAGGAACTGAGCTTTCTTTTACTGAAGCTGTTTTAAAAGTTCATTATTTATGATTTCTGCACAAGTGCATTCAGTTCTCACACACATTTTGGACTCAAAAATACCCATACACATGTACAGAAAAGGCGTGGTTTCTAGGCCTGTGCTTATCAAATTGGTATCATTTCAGTGGGAAGTTTAATTCTAGTTTCTGTTTTATTTGATCCCTCTCTGTCCCACTCCACCCTGGACCTCCCTTCCTCGTCTCTCTCTTCCGTTCTTTCCCACTCTTGTAGTGTTCCGTACCTGCTCCCCCCAGTGCTCTGGGTTGATCGCAGTGTTTAAAGTCCCTTTTCAGCACAACTGTTAGGGACAAGAGTAAAAGCACCTTAATGATCTACAATACAAAAATCCATGCCATAAAGATATTTCATTTTTTTCCTTTAAGGTATTTTAAAGGACAAGACTAGAATCATCAGATTAAAAAAAAAGCCTACAACTTTTGGACAAAAGCAATCAATTTCATTGTGTAAATACAAAGAAAATTCTTCCATTCTTTGCAAAGAATACAGTATTTCTAGCCATGTTGAATTCATTTGATTGTTAGACCTGTTTCCTAGCGTACACTGGGAAATTGAAAGAGCATCCCTTAGTATAAAAGGTATGAACACTCACTCCAATAAAGAGTAGGAATCATGTGGCAAAAAAAAAAAAAAAAAGAAAATCACAAAAACACAAAATTAAAAGGGAAATATCAACTGTTTGGCTACTAATTTGGCATTTTTAATTATGTATGATTCCATGTCTGGAGAGGGTCTCCAAAGCAGGCTATGGTATTCCTTGGCCTCTCCTTGTACAGATTCAGCCCTTAGAACAGGGGTGGGGAATCTGCCGCCTTGAGGCCACATGTGGCCTTCTAGGTCTTGAGTGCAACCTTCTGACTGAATCCAAGTTTTACAGAACAAATTCTTTTATGAAGGGGATTTGTTCTGTGAAGTTTGGATTCAGTCAGAGGGCTGCACTTGAGGGCCTAGAGGGCCACATGTGGCCTTGAGGCCCCAGGTTCCTCCCCATCTCAACCCCGCCTTAGAATAATGAAGTATCTAGAGCCACTTCAAGCTTCAAGGCCCAGGTTGAGAAGGGACAAAAAGCAAATTATCTCCTCATGATGTGGCAAAACAAGAGAAAATGAGGTTGAGAAAATGAGGTTATATGTTATTTTCAACCCATTAAATCTTGCCAGATATTTACTCTGAAGCAAAAAGTTAAATTTAAGTCTCTAGTTATGACATCTGGGAGATGGGAGTAAAGTTAAGAGTGATTTCATTGACGTACCAATTTCCTCCACTGACCCAGATCAGTAACCTTTCTGTAAAAGTCTTAAAGAATTGCCTGGGAGACTAAGAAGTTATGCAATTTGCCTATAGTTACAACTTGAGTATGTGTCTGAAGTAGTACCTGAACCCAGGTCTCTGTGATTCAGGCCAGCCCTAAATTCACCAGTGAATTGCTTCTCTGTGATTGTTCTAGTTTTCATAAAATTCTTCAAAATATAATGGTATATAATGAAAAAAATCACCAAATTCCATTAAAATTTTACATTATTAAAAATCCTACCATACTTGTAATTACAATTTTCAGAATAAAACAGTAGGGGAATATGAAATAATCTCTTACATAGTAATTTATGTAGAAACTTTTCACTTCACAAAGTTAAATCTAACATTTTGCTTATAACAGAAACCCCAAGCACAACAGATAAGTTAGTGTAAAAGTGTTTCACTAGATGCTTGTTAAAAACACACATCCACACACACACCCTCCCCTCCTACCATAGTTAAATCAAAAGAAGTCTTACCATTGATTCTGGGCAATATCCTGGTGCTCTCTGTAAAAGGTGTCTTAGGCGAGATTCACTTTTGGATGATAAAATCTATTTGAGAAAAAAGTATCAATGGAACTTAAAAAAAACAACCAACGAATAAAAAAATCACAACTTTTTTTTTCTAAATTCAACTGCTATGCTAAAAATCTTTATTCACTTTCCAAATGTAGCTGCTAAAATTAACTTTTAAACACTGTGCTATCACTAGTTAGGAAATACTCAAGAAACACAACATGCTGCAGTTTGGGAAGGTGCTTTTTAATAATCATATGGGAGAAAAACTGAGTATCATCATGAAAAACCAAAACTATAGTGTTCTATACAGTTCCATTAAACATTCTAAAACAGAAGAAAAAGAATGCCTCCAAATAGGAAATTATCTTAGGATAATCTAAATAGTACCTCTTCTTTTAAAGGAAGCTTCATGAATCAGAGTTAAAAAAAAATCAAACCAAAAAAGAAATAAAACAATAAAAGATCACCTGTCATTATAGAAAGGATGTTTCAGATTCAAAGAAACTGGTTTATTTTCAATTAAAATGGATCTGTGCTGTGATCTCATAGAAATGAGATTTCCTCAAACAAAGCAGATCATGTCTCCACACCATCCAATTTGTCCAACTCTCATCCCTCTTCTCCTGTTAGTTTGCCAAATAGGATAAAATACCCATTTTACAGAAGTGGAAACAGCCAGTGAGGGGAAGTGACTTGCCCAAGGTAACATAACTAATGTTAAAGGTGTGATTTGAACTCAGTTTTTCCTGCCTCCAAAGGCTGGAGTCTCTTTAATTTTGTTTCTCTAAGTCCTAGTTTATCTCCATTCAGTGTATGACTCTCCATTTCCTTTTGGGCGATCCTCTATTTCAATTCTGGGTAGAGTATGCCACGATTTGCAGGACACAAAACTGGAAGACTGGGGTTAAAAAGATGGGGTTTTTGTTTCAGGGAGAAACTTGGGTTAATTAAAAGAATTATGGAATATTTCAAAGTCAATCCAGCCTACATTCTTCCTCTTGTCCTATTATGGGGTCACCTCACTGTCTGTTTGGAATACCTGTCCAAAATACACATAATGATGGCCAAGTACAACAGACTGTCTATTCAAATGCTCATCATAACTTGACAACAATCATTCTTCCTCTACTTATTCTTTCTGTGCAGAGTTAAGCCAAACTCTTTAGAATAATTTATAGAGCTCATATAGGAGGCTCTGCAATGCTCCAGAGCTTTGTGCAATCTGTAAACCATCTGCAGCCAGGTATATCAGTTAGTCCTCACCATTCCTCAACCTGGATTGTGTGCACGATCTCCTCTATAACAACAGTAAACACCTATGACAAGCACACAACCCTTATTTCATGCCTCATTTGATACTGATGGTAGGAAGGGCTGGTTCTCTCTGAAATTCTTCTGACTCTAACTTCCTGTCCTTCCTTTTACCTCTCTGCTTCACCCTTCCTAGATCTCTATTTTCCTGTATCATTTTCCTTCCTTCAAAATCCTGACCCCTCAGTTACCAGTTCGACTTCCTCGCTCCATTGTTTATTACCATTTGTCCCTTTCCAAGCATCAGCCCTGAATTACTCCATCTACATTCTCCACTGCTGCTCACACGCTACATGGCAGATGAAAAGTCGCACAACAGGGCTGATAAGATCTACTAAGAGCGTGGCATCCAGTCTCAGAGCTGGGCCTTCACAGCTGCAAGCCAATCCTTTACTCTTTCCTGACAGACTCTCTAACACTCTCCACTGCAGCTACTCCAAACTTCCTCTGTTCTCAGGTCACCTACACAGTCCCATTCTGCCCTCCCTCTCAGCAAAGGACCTCACCTTGTACTTCACTAAAAAAAGAATTAGGCCCGATGTCCTGAGCTCTCTCTCCTCCTCAATTCCATATTTCAAGTCACTTCAACATTACTCTCTATTCCTTTTCCTTTGCTTCAGTCTCTAAGATGTACTCCTTCTCTTTGTCAACACCAATTTCTGACCGTGCTTTTGATTCCATCCTCTCATTTCCTCCAAGATATTACATCTTCCACTATTCTCTTTCTCCTTAATTTTCAACTTTTAAAACTGCCCATACCTTACTACCAGTAAACATACCTTAGTCTCCTACAAGCTTAAAAAAACCCTTTTGTTTGAACCTATAGTACCTTTCAAGTTATCACTCTAAGTCTCTCCTCTTCATAGTGGAACTCTTAGAAAAAGCTCTATGCAATAGTTGCCTTCACTCCTTCTCCTTTCACTTTTCAACCCCTTGCAGTTTGGCTTCCATCCCATTTTTGAAGGCTACTGATTATATCTTTACTGTAAAACTGAATGGTCTCTCCTCAGTCTTTATCCCTCTTGAACTTTAGGTAGCATTTAACATTAATTATCCCCTTCTCTTCTGAATAGTCTCTTCTCTGTATGGTTTTTTGTTATCACTCTCATTTCAAAAATGAAAAGTTCATTGCAGTAGAGTACTGTCTCTTTCTGTGTCACTTATACCTTTCAATCTCTTTTTCAAGATCATTATCAATATCCTGCCCCCATGCATGAGCGTACCACAGGACCCTGTCCAGTCCTTCTTCTCCATCAATCAACAAGTATTTGTTTAGTGTTTTACTATTTGTTAAGTACTAGAGTAGCAATGAGAATATAAAGATAAAAAGTCAAACAGTCCCTCATCTCAAGGCACTTACGTTCTATTGGGGGAGATAAGGCATAGAACAAAATAAAGAAAAAGTGATTGTGTGGGTAGGCAGCTGAAAGGATCTAGAGAAGTTCTTATATAGAAGGTGACACTTGAACTGAATCAAATAAGACTTCACTCCTGTCTCAGCTCAGCTTCTGACTCTCTGAGCTCTGCCTTCACCCTGAAACATCTCTCCAACCTTGCCATTCTCTTCTTCCACTGTGGAGTTCCCCTGAAATCTCCACTTCGAGAAAAGGGCCCAAGGTTGGCCATCTCTCTCCTTTCCCTGTTCATTTCTAATTCTCTGATGCCATCAACCCAACTGCACCCCCAACTTCTCAGCTTACTTTTATGTTTTAGCTTTACCTATTAGAACGAATGTCTACCCCCTTGAAGGTAGACGCTGTCTCTTTGCTTGTGTTTATTATTGTTGACTTAATTTGGTCAAGGATTTTTCAAGGCAGAGGTGAGGGAGGGCACTACAGACATGAGGCACAGACAGTACAAAAGTATGGAGAATAAAGATTTAGTCTTATCTATGAAAACCAATAAGAAGCTAGACTATGGTGTGTAAAAGGAAGGAAGATATAATAGGGCTAGAAAGATAGGCTGAAACAAAGTTATAAAGACTTGAAATGCTAAACAGTTTATATTGATCATAGAGGTAGTAGGGTTCTCTTGGAGTTTATCAGGTAAGGCAGTGACATGGTGAGACGTACATTTTAGGAGAACCATTCTGGCAGCAATGAGGAGGAGGGAGTGGGGAAAGACTTAAGTCAGGAAGCTCAGGAAAATGGTTATTGTAGTGGTTCCATTAACAGGTGAAAATGACCTAATAGGTCATGATTGTGAGCAGAGAGAAAGGGATGAATGTGAAAGATGTTGTAGAGGTACAAAGACTGAATATGTGGGATAAGCGAGAGTGAAGAATCGAGGTTAATAACAAGGTTGGGAAATGGGATGTTAAAAAGGATTTCTGTCCTCAACAGAAACAGGTAAACATGAAAGGGAAAAGGAAAGAAAATGAGTTGTTTTAGATATACTAAGTTTGAGATGTCTACAGTATGAAATGTTTGAAATGACAAATAAGTATTTGGAGATAAAGAACTAGAGCTCAGGAGAGAGCTTATGCTGGATATTTGATGTAGAAGTCATTTATATAAAAATAATTGAATCCATAGGAGCTGAACAGGTCAACAAGTGGAAGAGTTTATAGAGTAAAGAGAAGGGACAAAGGACAGGACCAGGTACACCAACAGTTAGGTGGCTACAGATGATGAAAGAGACTGACGAATGATCAGACAGACAAGGAGAACCAAGGGAAAGAGGTGTCATAAAACCCCATAGAGAAGAATAGTGGAGGGAGGAGAAGATGGTCAATAGGGTTGAATGCTACAGGGAGGTTGGTAAGGATGAAGACTGAGAAAAGGATGTTGTATTTGGCAATTAAAAGATCACTGGTAATTTTGAAGAGAGAAGTTTCAGTTGAGTATTATGTCAGAAGACAAACTGCAAAGGGTTTAGGAGTGAGAGGAGATAGAGGTGATAATGATAGACAGTTTTTCTAGGCATGTGGTTGAAAAAGGAAAGAGAAATAAATAAATAAATGGAAAGACAGAGGGGATGATAGGGTCTAAAGGGGGCTTTCTAAAGATGTGAACTTGGGCACATCTGTATGGAGCAGAGAAGGAAATCAGTACATAGTCTGGTGATCTGGGGATATCATTGGTTCCTACAGATTCAACTATCATATGTATGTTGTGAACTCAAAAAATTACCTATTTAGCCTTCATTTCTCTCTTAAACTTCACCAACACTACCTCTCAAGTTCCCTATTTCATAATGGCACCACCATTCTAGTTACTAAGATTTGCAAACTAGACATCTTCTTCAGCTCATCATTCTCACCCTTCATATTTCATCAGTTTCCAAGTCTTGTCAATTTTACTTTATTCAACTTCTTTCACATCAGTTTGCTTCTGTCCCCTCATACAACTACCCTAATCCATACCCTCTCATCACTTCTCACCTAGCCTATTGCAATGATCTCCTAAAGCATCCTCCTATATACAGTCTCCTCCTTGCCTATCTATCCATTGTCCACAAAGCTGCCAAACTGATATTCCTTTTGTACAGGTCTGACCATGTTGTTTCCTATTCAAGATACTTCAGAGGTTCCCTACTGCCTGTAAGATAAACTTTCCCCCTTGGCATTTAAAGCCTTCACAATTTGGCTCATTCTAGTTATCCAAGAAGATTACATAATATCTATCCCCCTCCCATATTCTACAATTTAACCAAATTGGCCTAGAGGCTGTTCCCTATATAAGACATTCCATCTTCTGCTTCAATAATTTTTTAGCCACAATGCCTGGAATACTCTCTCTCCTCACTTCTGCCTCTTTGAAACTCCACCCCCAGTTCCTTAAGTCTGAAGTCAAGTAATAACTTCTGATTTTTCAGCTGTTTAGTGTCCCCAATCCCATCTCCCCCAATTACTTTGTTCATATACTGTACAAACTTGCAGCCTCGGCTGGCAAAAACCAAGTACGGCCAGAACCAGGTTGAAATGTAATTAGATGGGCAACTAGGTGGCTCAGTGGATAAAGAATCCACCCTAGAGTCAGAAGGACCTGAGTTCAAATCTGGCTTCAGACGCTAGCTGTGTGACCATGAGCAAGTCACTTAATTCTACCTCCAAAAAAAGAAATAAAAATATAATTGGAAAATGTTTAACAAAACAAATAAAAATGCAATACAACATAGATAATCTGAATTTGTGCTTTTCTAAGTCAAAATGCATTTCGCAAGGATGTGTTTCCATTTGAGTTTGACACCACTAGTGTATAGGGAATAGCTAATCTGACTAGAAATCAGGGGACCTGTGTTCAAGACCCACCTTTGGCACATCCTGGCCAAGTCACATAACCTATCAGTGCCCTAGGCAGCTAAGACTATACATTTCAAAGAAGTCAATCGATTAGGAGTTTCACACATCAATGAAATCAGGTCCAGCCCTTGGATCTATCCCTACCTATACTGTATTTACATTTATCTGTGAATATACTATACTCCCTCTCTCCCAGAAGAAGGTAAATTCCTAGAGGGCAGGGACACTGCCAGGCATAGAGCAGGTGTTTAAAAAGCACAAGCTGATTATTTTAATATTTCTGGGAATTTTAAAAATAATTTTGACACATGCACTGAAGACACCTTGTTGGAAAGCCTCAAAGCAATGTTTTGCAGTCCTCTGAAAGTCCCGGATCTTTTTCAGAATTGCTGTCTGATCACATCTCCCCAATCTCATATTTCTGAAGTTGACTGTGTATCTAAGTATAAGACTAATTTTTATCTCTATTGAAATTGCAGACCAATGGTTTAGTCCTATCAAGATCCTTTTGGACCCTTACTCTGTTATCCACTGTGTTAGCTATTCTTCTCAGGTTTATGTCATTTGTAAATGTGATGAGGCAACTGATAAAAACGTTAAATGGCACAGGGCCAAGCACAGATATCTAAGGTACTTCACTAGAAAACTTTTGCTATGTTGAAACGGAACAAATTTGAGTCCAGTTATCTAACTCATTCAGAATTCATCTAAGTCAATTGTAGTCTAGTCTATACCTCGCCAACTACTCCACAAGACTAGTATGAGTCACTTTAACAAAAATTTTTTATGCAATCCAAGCAAATGCTATCCTAAATTGCCCCTCACCTACAAGTTTGGTAATTGTAAAAAAATAAAATAAATAGCTAAGAACTTAGTTTGATCCTTAAAGGAGCTTTCACTTCATCGTGCCCGAACACAGAATACAATACCTGCAACACCTTAATAGACTACCTTCTTTATGAGTTTCTAAGCCCTTTACTCCCACCTTACCCCTCAAAAATTTCTACCTCTTTATATTTAGCAAGTCTGATTCTTAGAAAATAGACATCACTGGGTCAGGATTCAAAGCCTTATGTAACTAAATGTCTCTACAAGTATTGCACAAGCTTACCTGTTCACAAACATCGCGGCACATTAGGTTATCCTTTGCATGATAACAACATAAGGCACCTAGGGAGAAAGAAAAAGAATTCTCATTCTTCCAAAGTATTTAGTAACTAAATAAACCCATATATATTCACAATAAATAACCCACTTTGAATCACAACACCCAAAGTAACACTTTTAAATGACAATTTTCTCAGTTCTAGAAAAATCCATAAAGACTGGCACTGTTATCAGTTCTCTCACTATCATGGTCTTCCTGTAGCTCATCAAAGTACTTCCTAAAAAATAGTAACCAGAAAAGAACACAATACAGCAGCTGTGAAGGGGGCAAAGTACCGTAGGCTTATCATCTCCTTAATTTGGACACTATAAAGTCTACTAATGCAGCCTTAGATGAATTTAATATGAAAAGAATATAAAAGTACAAAATGATGGAGACAAATGACAGGAAGGAAGTATACTTAAGAAGCAAACAAGGAAGATCATGTCCAAGTTTTTGGAAAACAGGGCTTTGAAGTGAAATTTTACTATCTAATGACTTATGTGTTTTTGTTTTGCATAAAATGCCTTTCCAAACCACATGTTACCTAATACCTCTATCTCACTTTTCTCATTAGTATATAAATAACGTATATTTCCTCCCTAAAGATATTAGACCAAATGATAAAAGAAACAACTTATCATATATCCTAAATTAACCAATACCAAAGAAACCAGACAACACAGTTGATCTGTAAAGGTCCTCTGTATCCAAAGGAGAGACTCTGTAAACATCCACCTGATTTTTGAGTCATCCTGAGAAGTTAACACACTGAGACCTTTTTAGTGATTCATCAAAAAAAATCACAAAATTTCAGAGGAAAAACAATCTCAGCAGTCAACTAGTCTAACATGAAACATCCTACGAAATGGTAATCCACAATCCCTGTGAAAATCTCAAACAGCAGTAAACAAGTTTGCCTCTGAAAATAACCCAATATACCTGTTCTGCTCTAGTTGTCAGTAAATTTTTCTTTATATTGAGCCAAAATTCATCTCCCTCAAACTTCTATCCTGTTGGTTCTAAATGTGCCCACCTGTACAAGACTAATCTCTCTTTCACATGATAGCCCTTTTAATATTTGAAAATAGCTAAGTCTCCTCTTCTCCAAGAAAAGCATCCCTATTTCCTTCAAGTATTTCTTAAAATGGCATGCTTTGCTCACCACCTTGGGCATGCTCGTATTGCTCTTAAAATGTCATACCCTAGAACTTAATATAATACTCTAGAAATGGTCTGATAGTGACTTTATAATCTACCCTCATTCTAGACACATTAACTTTTTTTATTATTAGTTCAAGGTACTTATCATCTTCCAACTCTTTTGCACAGCAAACCCAGAATCCCAGAACATGAAGAATAAAGTTGAACTACTTATAAAAGACTTTTAGCACCTCAAGAAAAATAAATCCACCAACCCATTATGTAAGTTCCAGTTAAAATATTACCTCAATTGGCAGCAGCCAAGATGGTGAAGTAGCAAAAACGAAATACACTGAGCTCTGTCCCCTTCCCCAAACTCCTCTAGGTCTAGAAAACATAGCAGACCAAAGCCTGGTTAAGAAATTCAAGAAAAGAAAAAAACCACAGAGTAATTTTTCCAGCCCAAATTAGCACAGGGAAATACATAGAGAAATCTGCAGACAATGAGAACAAGGTCTGGTCAGAAGCTAATCACAAAGAACATTCCAGAACAAACCAAGGCAAGATTGAAACAAGCATTTATTAAACATCTACCATATGCCAGGCACTGTGGCACACGTTCTCATATGATCCTCACAACAACCTTGGGAAGTAAGTACTACTATTGTTCTCATTTTAGAGTCAAAACTGGGACAGACAAAGGTTACCCAACTTGCCAGGGTCACTCAGCTAGCAAATGTCTATGGCCAAATTTGAACTCGGGTCTTCCTGACTCTAGGTCCACTGCCTTATCCACTAAGCTGCCTAGCGGCCAGATCCCAAATGCTAGGTTCCAGATTTAGTATAAAGGGGCTTAAATTTGTGTTGCTGTAAACTGGCAACTCTGTCACTCACTGCCTAATTCAGTCACAGATCTGGAGCAGACTGAGAAGTCCTGCACCTAAGAGTTGTATCCCAGGGTGAAAATCAGTCATGGGCCCTAGGCTGAGCAAGGGCTAAGTTCAGAAGAATCAGGTGTATTCCTTGGACCACAGGAATGGAACAGGGTATCCATTCCAGCTTCCAGACCACTGTAAAGTCTGGAAGGAATAATCAGAGAAGGAATCCCAGACCAAGGGGAATCCTTGAGTTGCCACTCAGAACCATTAAAGTTTTCCAGTTGCCTGATAGTCGCTGAGTCCAGTAGCAGTCTTCTGAAGCTACAACTTTGTTAAACCAACAGGTCTGTTGCTCAGACCAGGAGGGCAGCAATCAGACTTTTCCTTGGATCAGGCCACTTTGGGTTCATAAAAAGTATACAGGTCTCCAGCCTGAGACGTCCCCTGAGATCCTGAATTGCAAAACTCAATACTTCAAAAAACAGCACCAGGACCAGCCCAGACATTCCCTCCAAAAGCATGGTCTTAACATAAAGTCCAAAGTCAGGAAGTAGGCTGGAAGAATGAGCAAACAAAAAACTCACTGTAAAAAGTTGTCACAGGGACACTCAAGACAAACTCAAAAGAATAAAGTTAACTCCAACATATGTACAGACAAAGTCTCAAAGAAAAATACAGATTGAGCACACAAGAATTCCTGGAACAGATGAAGCAAAAGTTAAAAAGAAGAGTTTAAAATATTTTTGTAAATGAAATGAGAATGCTGGGGGCGAGGAGGAGAGGACATTTGGAAAGAAATGAGAACTATGGAAGAAAGAATTAGAAAGAGAATTGCCAGCTTGGCACAAGACACACAAAGCCTTGCCCAAGCAACAAATCCCTGAACATCCTCAACTGGACCAAATAGAAGCCAATGACTCCATAAAACAATAAGAGATAGTTAAAAACAAAGTCAAAGGACTGAAAAAAAATAGAAGAAAATTTAAACTATCTCACAGACATAAAACAAAACAAAACTGATGGAAAAAAGATTAAATAGAGATCACCAAAGAATCATCGGACTGCCTGAAAATCATGACTAAAAGACCACAGATACCATATTTCAAGAAGTCATAAAAGAAAAAGAAAAAAAATCTACTGATCAGCTGCTGAAAGAAACGCTTAAATGAAAACTCCCAGAAACAATGTAGCCAATAATCTAGAGCTTTCAAGTCAAAGTAAAATGCAAGCAGCCAGAAAGAAAGGTCTCAAGCACCAAGGAGCCACAGTCAGAATAACACAAGATTTACATCCACTCTAAGAAGTAGAGAGCTTGGAATACTATATTCCAGAATATGAAGGATATAGGCTTATAACCAAGAAAAAGAAAAACTGAATATAATCCTAGAGGGGAGAAAATGGACCTCTAATGAACTTGAGGACTTATTCCTGATGGAAAGATGAGCATTGCACACAAACTCTAAAGTGCAAACATAGGAGTCAAGAGAAATATGAAAAGGTAAATATGAATAAACAATCATAAGAGACTAAATAAGGATAAATTATTTACATTTTAATATAGGGAGACTATACACATCTAAACCCCTGTGAACCCTATCACCTGGATCTTATTAGACAGAAGGCCTAGGAATGGCTGTTATGTCTTGATGATTCTTAACAGAATAGAAAGGAAGAGAAAAATATACGGAGGATGGAGGGAAAGAGAGAAAGGTTAGGGAAAATTATTTCATATAATCAAGAGTGTGCAAGTAGAAGTTTATTTAAAGAGGAAGGAAAGGGTAGGGGAGCAGCTGAGATGAGAACCTCACTCTTATCTGAACTCATCAATGGAGGACAACATACACACATATATAGTAGGTACATATACTATGAAATATATTTCATTCATTAGAGAAATAGGAGAGAAAGGGGAGAAAGGAAAGGAAAATTAAAGGGAGGATAGACTGAGAGATTTGGTCCTGAGCAATCCAAACTCTAAGCATATACAAAAATGTGAAAAAGGAATTTCATTGTTCTGCTTCCACAGCACTATGGGGAGGAAACACCAGGACCTTGGGCTTTCCCTTACTCCATTTATGGATAGGGTACATCCTGTCTAAAACAGGGCTAGAGGCTGGGACATGACAACCCCTCAAAACCTGAGAGTTCAAATAAGGGGCAAAGTTCTCTTGCATCTGCACAAGCCTAACTAACAACCTTCATGCACATTAACTTACACACCCATGCACAGATTATCCTTCCATTTTCTGATAATGGGATCCAGACTGACATATGATCTGGAAGGGGAAAAATGCATGTCATGGGAGTGTCAGAAAGATTGTAACCCTGAGGAGCCTGGACCACTCCTGACTCTGAAGGGAGGTATGACCATCCTAACAGTTTTTAAACATGTTCTTGCTTCTGTACTGTGTGTACGTTCTTCACAAGCAGCACCCAAAAACCTTCCTCTGCCAACTCTGTTTCTGAGGTCTTTCCATGAGAATGGCATGTTTCTCACAAAAAATATTGCTCTTTCTGACGTGGTAAAGAATAGCAGCCTGAGGGGTACCCATCAATTGAGTAAAAGTGACAGACTACTACTGTGCTACAGTACATGATGAACAGGTTTGAGGAAACCACAGAACACTTGTGCGAACTGATACATAATAAAGATAGCAGAACCAGAACAATTTTTACAATGACAACAATATTGCAAAGATAAACAACTGTGAAAGAATTAAAAACTCTTATCAGCATAGTAACCAACCACAACTCTATAACATTCATGATGAACATGCTTTTCCATACCTCCTGACAGAGAGGTGAAGGGTTCAGAGTGCAGAATGGAGAATATTTTTGGGAGGACATGTCCACTGTGAGAATATTTTGTTTGACTATACAAATTTGAAACAGGTGAGCTATTTTTCTTCTTTCTCAAGGAGGAATGAGGTGAGGATAGAAGGTGGAATTTTACTAATTGAAAAAAATTAGTTTTCAAAAGGTATAATGACCAGAAAAAGGAAAACGAAAGGAACAAAAATTATTTCTACAAATATTTAGTGCCAGCAACAGCCTGTGTCTGCTAATCAAGACTAAGCCTAGCTAAATCTGGAAAGGTTCATTTCCAACAAATTCACTATCACAAGATAAATTATTTAGCCACAACAAATCATGAAGCAAATAAACAAAAACCACCTATCTTTCCATATTCTGTTGTCCCCTTCTGCTTCTACTGTGACACTGTCAGAGTTGTAGAAAAGGGCACAGAGCAATACAATGAATTAGTTTTCAGACCATCTATAAACAATTTTGGTACTCAGTGTAACGTCCTTGTCCAGAGACCAAGATGACAGATTTCTGGAGAAGGTAAGCCTTAGTGATCATAGCTCTATGGAAGGGACCTCAGAGACCACCTGGTCCAAATTTCTCATTCTATAGCTAGATCCTCATCATAAATAAAAGCAACAATGACATATTAGAACTATCTTACATAAGGAAATTACAGCTAAAAAGAAGCCAGCTCACAGATTCTCTTTGGAGATACAAATAAAGGAGTGATGGAATCAAAGAGTTGGAAGTGCTATCACTAGCCATCTAGTGCAACCCATATCCTAAGGAAATTCCCACTAAAGAAAGTGACATAGTTGTCTAGCCTTTACCTGAAGCCCTCCATAGAAGGGAAATCTCTACAATCTCTGGAGGTAGCCTATTTCACTTTTATGGCTCTAGCTGAATGGAAGTTATCTCAAGCCCAAATTTGTCTCCTTCCAGCTTTCACCCAACACTCCCTGTTCCGCCATCTAATTCCTCTTCAATGTGATTATTTTAAATTTCTGAATGCATCTATCATGTTTTGCCACAACCTCCACCCCAAATCTTCTCTTCTTCAGGCCAAACATCTCTTAGTTCCTTCAAATGATCTTTATACAGCATAGACTTAAGGCCCTTCACTATTCTAGTTTGCCATTTTTTCCTGTTTGCTTTCCAGTTTATTCATATACTTCATAAATTCTGGTGCCCAGAACTGAACTAAATACTCCAAAGAGTATAAGGGGCTCTTTCTGAATAGCTATTCATGGAAACTATGCCTCTTAATGCAGCACATGAGTGCATGAGGTCTTTTGACTGTCACATGTCGATCCTCCAGTCCACTAAACCATCTAGATCTCTAAAGACTATATGTATGGATAGCATGATTCTCTCATTCAATATGTGTAAAACAGAGTTAACAGATTTGTCACTGTGAGCCCAAAGGCAAGCAACAAGAAATGAGGTTGTATCCCTGATGTTCAGAAGCAGAAAGATAACTATAGCTCACAATAATAATGAGTACTATTATTATAGGAAACATTTATAGAGCACCTACGTGCCAAACACTTTACAAATATTATGTCATTTGATCTTCAGAACAACTCTGTGAGACAAATACTATTGTCATCCTTATTTTACAGATAAGGAAACCAAGGCAAAAAAAAAAAGTTAAGTGACTTGCTCATACAACTAGTAAGTGTCTGAAGCCAAATTTGAACTTGGGTCTTCCTGTCTTCAGAACCAACACGATCCACAGCATCACCAAACTAGGATGAAGAGAAAAACCTATAAAGAACTATACAAATTCCTCCAAACCAAGTCAATAGATATGATGATACTCTGATTTGTTTGAGAAAGTGATGTAGTGGTGAGGATAACAAACTATATTTGAAGTTTGTTTGGCATTGAGGAATAAAATTGGCAAATTTTTTTATAGACTACTAAGCAGCCTCACATATGTGTATGATGAATACCTTTTTCAAGAGACTCAAAGGGCACCTAAACATGGAAAACACTAATAGTGCCCCAAAATGAAACAAAGTATCTCAACAAAAGGAAGGGTGGTTATTACATGAGAATAAGTTATCTGTACATTTATAATAGCTCCAATCCGACCTATTTGAACAAGTTTTTGACTCGGAACATTAGGAAATGGATAAAGGAAAGGAATTAATTACGAACATCAATTACTGCTTACCAACTGCCACCAATAGGCAGGTAAGCTTAGGAGCTCTGGGTGTGATAGCACTGCCCCACAACACTGGTCCTACTTCCAGTTATCACCCAGGGAAGTAATTCCTGTGGAAAAGAGGTACTCCATTCTGACCAACTACCAATCAACTGCACACACAAGGCAAGCAAGCCAGCCTAGGTCAAGCAGTAAGGCACCCTGAGGAACAGGAAGGAGGCAGCATGTAACTGCGAAGTCAAACCACCACTACCTTGACCACCATCTCCACCCAAAACTGCCACGTCCCCTGTAGACACTGATGGAGATAGCCCAGAACCCTGAACCCAAGAGCCTTAGGACTAGTAATGCTTTCAGCTCACTGCCCATAGTCAGAACCCTGGGAAGCAACCCCTGTGGAGTTGAAATCTGACAACTGCACTTTCAGGGGCTACAGTCACAAGCTGAAGACCCAGAAAAGAAAATTCTTGCCACCAAAGCCCTTGGTACTGCCAAATGGTACAAAATCAGGAAATGATATGATTTTGTCAGTGAAAATACAGACTAGTCATTACCATCTGCTTTGGCCTTTCTATCTGATTTGAAGCTGAAACCTTTCCCTCCTGCTAGTGTGTGTTCGTCCTTCCTTGCCGAAGAAGACCATGCCATCAGAGAAATAATGACATAACTTGCATTTGACTTTGTTTTGAGTGAGGGAGGGCTGTGCAGGTCACCAACCTCACTTCTCCTCCAGAGACATCTGAATCCAGTGACCAGATATTCATCAGGATGACTGGAGATGACCCAGGATGAGGCAATTGGGGTTAAGTGACTTGCCCAAGGTCACACAGCTAGTGAGTGTCAAGTGTCTGAGATGAGATTTGAACTCAGATCCTCCTGACTACTGCACTGGTCTCTATCCAGTGCATCACCCAGCTGCCCCTCCCTCCTGCTAGAATGAGCTCCTGAAGTACATGACCCTCTTGCTTTTATGTTTGTATTTCCAGGCTGCAGCAGAGTGCTTTGCACATGAGTCCTTAATAAATACTTTATTCATTCATTCTTTGGGAGCTTTTTGTTCTACTGAAAGGTCCTGTCAGTTCAGGTAAAAGTTAATGAAGTACTGAATTGGAGTGATTGGGTAAGTAGGAAAAAAGCAGACAGATGTTGAGATACTGTGGAGGTAGGACAACAAAATTAATTGGCTAACTGGCTAGGTGGAGGTAGAACTGGGAGGAAACTGAGAGGGAAGATTTGACAATGATTCTAAAGTTGTAAATCTGAGTACTTGTAAGTAAAGTGTTCCCTACCGTGATTAATATTTCAAGTAAAAGTCTTCCAACCTCCTTTACTCACCTACTGAGATACTAGTATCCAGTAACATACACAATGATTCTAACACTAAATGGTCCACTTTTTTTAAAGACCCATTTTCTGCATATTTTGGAGCACCTAGCTCAATAGATGCTAAATGTTCTGATTAAAATCACATAAGAAAATGTTTCAGAAAGCAATTTGAAATTATGCAAGGAAAATAATATGCTCATACCCTTTGGTCCAAAGAGTTCAATAGTGAGACAGTTATATGAAAGAGATTATTGTCAGAACACATATTTACAAAACTGCATAAAAGCATTATTTGTGATATTAAAAATCCAGAAACAAAATATGTGCCCAATGATAGCTGAATGGCTGAACTGTGATATATGAATATCAAGGAATAGATAACATGGAAAGGAATACTGAATATGAAGAATTCAAACGTGAAATATTTATATGACATGATAAAGTATAAAGAAAGCAAAGCCAAAATAACAAAATACACGATAACTATGACAGTTTAAATAAAGATTTATGGGCAACGAAACTCTGGTCAATGTTAGAATCCTACTATCAAAGTTCAAAAAACTGCCTGCCTTTCCTTCAACATTCTGGAAACTGTTTTCAGAGAATGTACTTTTGTAGGAGAGGAGTCACCTAGGGTTTCTGTTGGGAAATATCTGTAGTGTCAAAAACAAAATGTACCAATACAAACTTTTCTAAATGGGTAAATTAAAAAAGTTACATGAGAAGTTTTCCCTCTTGTGATAATTAATATTTGGGATAGAGTTTTGCCTAAAGTAAATTTTCATGGTGAAACTGATTAGGCAATAGTCTCAAGAGCTCAGATCTGTTTTGGGGGTTATATAACCTGGCTATAACTACAGTACATAGAACTTTTGCCAAGCTTCTGGCTATTTCCAAGGGACACTGTAACTGTGTAATCTAAACAATTTCCTAGACTTTAACCCCAGTTATAATTTCTAATATGAAAGACTTCATTGTATAGAGAACTACAATTTTCTAATAGTTTAACTTCAACTGACTAGAATACTAAAAAAGAAAAAGATTGTTCGGGTTAATATAATCTTTAGGATAACTAATAAATCAAAAATCTTTTTGCTTCAATCACCTTTAAAACCATTTTTATGTTGTTTCCCTACACTTTCCTGCTTTATTAAGTATAGTATTGATTCCCTGAGGATCTTGCAAGTGTCCTATGATCACGAATCACTTCTCCAGACAGTTATTTGGGTTTTTCCCTCACAATTATATAAACTAAACTTTTTCCCCACATGAGCCTTGGTGCTCCTCTATTACAAATTTTCTGTAAATTTTAATATGTAATACCTCAAGTTCTATTCTGCACCAATTCCAAATTTATAGACAACACCCCAAGTAGAAGCAGAACAAGTCCTTGTCAGAAAGTAGACCACAGTCCTCACCAAAAAACCATGCTAGGATTCCCGCTCAGTTCAAATTCGGTATTAGGGCTACTTGACTTTAAGAATAGACGTTAAGAGTCTCCTGAAGTAGGTCAGGGGAGGAACACTGGGTGCCTGCTAGAAGCCAGACAGTGTGCTAAGTGCTGGGGATACAAAAAAGTCGCTGTCCTCAAGAGGCTCACAGTCTAATTCAACATGAATGCAACAATGTATATACAAGATATACATAGTGTTCCAAGAGTTCTATGAAAGCTGCACTAAGACTTCTGAGACACTGTACACAGGATTAACAGGAGGTAGGCACAGAAGGAAGGCACTTAGATTATTTGAGCAAAAATGGGGCAAAGCTTCTTGCATAAAGTGAAGGTTTAACTCGGATCTGGAGGAAGCCAGGGAAACCTGGAGATGGAGATGAGGGAAAGGACAGAAATTCCAAGAACTGGGGGGTGGGGGACGCTAGAAAAAAGCTCGGAGGCGGGAGATGGAGGTTCGCGTGCGAACCCCCGGCCCGCCACGGCAGGCCTAGCCCAGCATCCCAACGAGGTGACGACGACCCCACCCTCACTGCCTCGCGCTTCCCTCCGGCTCGACCCGCGCGGGCCGGGGGTCGGAGCTGCCCAGGAGCGGCCGAGGGCCCCGGGGACCCTCCGCCATACCCTAGAGGGTCCGGGCCGGGGCCCCCGCCGCCATGTTGGTAAAGTCTTGGGGAAGGGGTCTGGCTCGAAACCCCCCTCAACTTACCCGAAGTGCCAGGGACCAGCCCCACGGCGGCCTCCGCCACCGCTGCCGCCGCCAGGAGGAGGACGATAAAGCAGCGCGGGGCCGGGGCCGGGGCCGCCGCCGCCTCCTCCATGGTGCGGGCCGGGCCGGGCCAGGCTCCAACCAAGCTGCTTCGCCCCCCAGCCCAGACTGGCCGCAGCGGCCGCGGGGTGGAGGAGGAGGCCCCGCCCCCTTCCCTCGCTGGGATTGGCTGCGGGGCTCCCAGGCCCCGCCCTGCGGCCTCGCGGAGATTCCTGACAGTCCTGGCGGCTGGAACGCTTCCCGGAGACGAGGGTGGGCTGGCGGGGAGGGAGGGGGCCTGCCCTTTGTTGCTGGAGCCCGTCCTGGCACGCGCGCTCCCCTGGTCTCTCCCCGCTGCTTCTGCACGCCCAGGGGTCCGGCTCACTTCAGAGCTCGCGGGCCGGGGCACGGGAGAGACCTCTCAAACAGCCTGGAAAGAGACCGAGCCTCTGTGCTAGAGCCGCCCTTTTACACGTTTTCTTGGGCACGCGCTCCTTGAGGACAGGAACAGTATTTTGTCCTTGTGCCCCCAGCACTTAGCGCAGTGCCTGGCACGGTAAACGCCCAGCAGAGTCTTGTTGCCTGCCGGCTGACGAGGCTGGCTCTGCCAAGTTGTTTGTTGGCTCTTGCAAGACCTTAAAAATGAAGGAGATAGGCACTAGGAAAAGTGTGAAGTGGTGATTCCTGCCCTGCGCTCCTGACCCTTTGCACGAACCTGTGCCTTCTCATCCAAGTCTCCTGCACAAGACGAGCGCAGACTTTATGCCACTTCACAAAAAGTGCAGCGCTTCTGCCTTGTTCTGCAAACACAGAAGAGGTGAGGGCGGCAGTGAACTGGACTGGAGCGCATCCCACAGTGCACTTTGGATGGGGCATGGGCACTGAGGCCTTGGCATGGCATAGCAATTCCTTGGTTCCCTTGGCAGCCACGGAGGATGTGAGATGGTCAAAAGAGGAGAGATCAGAATTACTGCTAGGGAATGAGATGCGCTGCCTAGGCAAGTCCAAGCTTGGACCTCAGGCCCCTGGCTGCCTCTCCTCTTTGTGTAATGTTTTGTCTCTTAGACTATGTCTGTGAGTCCAAACGGTGATCCTGAAATAGACATTTCTAGCGTGGGAGTTCAGGAATTCCTCCTTCCCTCAGGTGGAGATGACTGACATCAGTAGGAAGTTTCTGCAATTATGTCCATCTTAGATAAGACAGCCTTGAAGGGATGTTAAACATAAGCCCTGACCTGACTTGGCTGGCCAGAACACATGAATCTGGAGGGAGTTGTTCTGACAGTACAAAGCTGAGGTGAAAATGAAATGCCTGTTCAACACCCAAAAGAAGTACTCCATGTCTGAATGTTTTAAGAATCAACCTTATGGTAATTTAGAACTCTGCCCAAAGGGCAATCAAACTGCGTCTACCCTTTGACACAGCAATACTACTATGTACCAGGTCTGTATCCCAAAGAGAGAATAAAAAAAGGGAAAGGAGCACACATGTACAAAATATTTATAGAAGCTCTTTTTGTGGTGGCAAAGAATTGGAAATTGAGGGGATGTCCATCAGTTGGAGAATGGTTGGACAGGTTGTGGTTTATAAATGTAACAGAATGCTATTATACTATAAGAAATAATGAGCAGGCAGATTTCAGAAAATCCTGGAAAGACTTGCATGAACTGATGCAAGTGACATGAGCAGAACCAGGAGAACATGGTGTATAGTAACAGCAATGCTGTTTGAAGATCAGCTGTCAACAACTTATATCTTCTCAGCCATATAATGATCCAAGACAATTCCAACAGATTCATGATGGAAAATGCTATCCACATCTAGAGAAAGAACTGATAGAATTTAAAGGCAGACCAAAAAATACTGTTTTCACTTTTTAAAAAAGTTTTATTCCTTTCGTTCTGTTTCCTCTTTCTGAACATGACTAATATGGAAATATGTTTTACATGATTGCACATATATAACCTATATCAAATTGCATACCATCTTGGGGGGAGGTAGGAAGAAAATTGGGAACTCAAAATTTTATTAAAAAAATGAATGCTAAAAATTATCTTTATATGTAATTGAAAAAACCAAAATGCTATTTAGAAGGAAAAAATGTGTCAACTTCCTGGGAGTTAGTGTATTATGCCATGTACAATTATGAGCCTTTTGTGACTTATTTATTTTGTGTGGGGAGATATAAATAGCTATCCTATATTTCATCTACATTATATATTAAGTACTTTTCTAATTCTTTTGGGGAGACCCTAGACTGAATTATACCTAAACCTTAAGTGGTTTTTCTCCCAGGCTCTCCAGTAGAAGCTTTGAGTCATAGACAATGAGAGGAAAGAACCTGACCCTTCTCTGAGAAACTATACTCCCCCATGTTTAAACTCAGTGTACCAAAACGAGTCCAGAGCAAGGGCCTATTAGTGGAAGAGGGAAGTGTGCCCACTCCTGCCCCCTCATAAATCTGTTGTTACACTCACAAAGGACTCAAAATGGATAAGATTCTCCTCGCTCTCTAGAGAATCCTAAAATTCTCCAGGCTTAATAGCAGCACCCTCTAGTTTAGACTCCCCTCAAAAGGGAAATGGGGCAGCTAGGTGGAGCACTGGATAGATTGAAGGGCCTGGAATCAGAAAGACTCATTTTTATGAGTTCAAATCTGACCCCAGACACTTAGCTCTGTGACCCTGGACAAGTCACTTAATCTTGTTTGCCTCAGTTTCCTCATCTGTAAAATGAGCTGGGAAAGGAAATGGGAAATCCCTCCAGTGTCTCTGCCAAAAAAACCCCAAATGGGGTCACAGACAGTCTGACACAACTGAAAAAATGACTCAACAACAACAAAAGGGAAAGAAGCTTGGAGGCTACTAGACAAGGACCTTGACAATCTGGTGTGGCAGGATGCTAAACTATAGTTGCCACAATTCATTCCTTAATGCCTGATTTGTAACTGCTATGAATGATCCTTTCCATAATTAGTATATGGAAATCTTTGCATTTTAGAGTTTTGTAACTGTAAGTTTCTTTCTTCCTTTGTGAATGTAAATTAATTGATATTATTAGAAAATGCATATGTAGCACTGGGTATGAGGTGTGGCTTGCAGATACATCCCTAGTGTCTCCTCTCTCCACCTTTCTCCAAGAAAGACTTTATTTGCTAGCAGGAAGAAAAGCAGGAGATTGGAACCAGACCAGAGACCTTTAAATATTATGAGTCTAGGGAACAAAGTTTTGTAGTTCAAGCTAAACTCATATCTATTTTTTAAAGGAGATGGAAGGTGGGAACACCAATGCCATGTGTACAGTACCTACGGCTCTCATGAATATGCCAACGAAATTCCGAATGATGAAATACAACAGATTCTCCTCATGGAAGACAGAAACAAAACATTTATTCAAAAACCAGAAAGCTGAATCCTAACACCAGAAAACCAAATCCATCATAGTAACAAAGAAATCTATACATAATAACAATGCAGAGGACAACACCAGGCCTAAGCCTCTGCTAGGCTTCCCACAAACAGGCTCCCTTAAACAAATCACAAACAGGCTCCCTTAAACAAAATCACAAACAAGCTCTCCCACTCCTACTCATTGCTTTCCCTCTCTTTCCCAGCTCTGACTAGTCTGATCAACTTCTTCTCAGCTCTGCTCTAGCTCTGCCTCTTCCTGTTCTACCTTCCCTGCTCCCCAACTTCAGCAAACTCCTCCCACCACAGGCTTCATGTGACTCAAACTCATGTGACTTAGCTTCCATATGACTTAAGCAGGTCATAGAGACCTAATAATGGATGGAAAAGATCTTTCAATTCCATTGAAAATACATCAATTCCATTAAAAATACATTAACAATACAAGGGCCCCACATTTTCCGTCCAAGGCTTCACTCTCTTGCTACCAAATACCATTTTCACAATAAACACACATAGGAACTAGCAAAGAAATTCATTTATCCAACAGCCAAATAGAAATTAGAGAAAGTATACATATGAAAAATATGTTCCAGAAAATACAGACTGGAGGAGCTGTCCCATTGGGAGGTAACAGCTTAACCAGAGAGTCCCTAGATCTCACCCAAGGGAATAGGGAGATGATTGAAGTTCTATATGTCAACTTTTTCCCAGAGTCGTTTTCCCTCTTCATCAACCTGAAGAGAGGTTTCCATCACCCATGTTTTTCTGTCTCTGTCTCTCTCTGTCTCTGTCTCTTTCTTTCTCCTGGAAGCTCACAAAGAGATTAAAGAGATCTGATCCTTCTTCTCTCAATGCCACCCACCCCTCACACAGGCACAGGATATCAATTTCCACCAATGAATCCCATACAGTTGGCCCTTTGAGCCAGAGTTACAAATGTAATTGTACAGACAAATGCATACACATCTGTAATTATCTCCTGACCCATCTCAGAGATACAAGATAGCCCAACAAATGAATCATTAAACAAAAGATCTAAGTGCAAAATTTTTTATTTTTTAATGCTTTTTAAAAATTATTTATTTATTTATTTTTAGTTTTCAACATTCATTTCCACAAGATTTTAAATTCCAAATTTTCTCCCTATCCCTCCCCTCCCCTCACCCCAAAACACCTTGCATTCTGATTACCCCTTCCCCCAGTCTACCCTCCCTTCTATCACACCCCTCCCTTCCCTTATCCCCATTTTCTCTCTTTTCTTATAGGGCAAGATAGATTTTGATACCCCATTACCTGTATTTCTTATTTCCCAGTTGCATGCAAAAACAATTCTCAACATTTGTTCCTAAAACTTTTAGTTCCAGCTTCTCTCTCTTCCTCCCTCCCCACCCATCCCCACTGAGAAGGCAAGCAATTCAATATAGGCTATATATGTGTAGTTATGCAAAAGACTTCCATAATGGTCATGCTGTAAAAGATTAACTATATTTCCCTTCATCCTATCCTGCCCCTCGTTTATTCTATTCTCCCTTTTGACCTTATCCCTCCCCTAAAGTGTTTACTTCTAATTACTCCTTCCTCCCATTTGCCCTCCCTTCTATCATCCCCCCATACCCCACTTATCCTTTTCTCCCCTACTTTCCTATAGTGTAAGATGAATTGTCATACCAAATTGAGTGCGCATGTTATCCCCTCTTTAAGCCAAATGTGATGAGAATAAGTTTCACTTTTTCCCTTTCACCTTCCCACTTTTCCCTTCATTGAAAAAGCTTTTTCTTGGCTCTTTTATGAGAGATAATTTGCCCCATTCCATGTCTCCATTTCTCCTCCCAATATAGTCCTCTCTCATCCCTTAATTTTATTTTTTTAGATGTCATCCCTTCCTATTCAACTCACTCTGTACCCTCTGTCTATATGTGTGTGTGTATGTGTGTGTGTGTGTGTGTGTGTGTGTGTGTGTGTGTGTGTGTAATCCTCCAACTACCCAAATACTGAGGAAAGTTTCAAGAGTTATGAATATTATCTTTCCATGTAGGAATGAACAGTTCAGGTTTAGTAAGTCCCTTATGATTTCTGTTTCTTGTTTACCTCTTCATGTTTCTCTTGATTCTTGTGCTTGAAAGTTAAATTCAGCTCCAGTTTTTTCATCAAGAATGCTTGAAAGTCCTCTGTTTCATTGAATGACAATTTTTTCCTCTGAAGTATTATACTCAGTTTTGCTAGGTAGGTGATTCTTGGTTTTAATCCTAGTTCCTTTGACTTCTGGAATATTATATTCCAAGTCCTTCAGTCCCTTAATGTAGACGCTGTTAAATCTTGTGTTATCCTGATTGTATTTCCACAACACTTGAATTGTTTCTTTCTGGCTGCTTACAATATTTTCTCCTTGTCCTGGGAACTCTGGAATTTGGCTATAATATTCCTAGGAGTTTTTTTTAAAAATCCTTTTCAGGAGGTGATTGGTGGATTCTTTCAATATTTATTTTATCCTCTAGAATATCAGGACAGTTTTCCTTAATAATTTCATGAAAGATGATGTCTAGGCTCTTTTTTCGATCATGGCTTTCAGGTAGTGCCATAATTTTTAAATTGTCTCTCCTGGATCTATTTTTCAGGTCAGTTGTTTTTCCAATGAGATATTTCACATTGTCTTCTATTTTTTCATTCTTTTGGTTTTGTTTTGTAATTTCTTGGTTTCTCATACAGTCATTAGCTTTCAACTGCTCCATTCTAATTTTTAAAGAACTATTTTCTTCAGTGAGCTTTTGAACCTCCTTTTCCACTTGGCTAATTCTGCTTTTTAAAGCATTCTTCTCCTCATTGACTTTTTGGACCTCTTTTGTCATTTGAGTTAGTCTATTTTTAAAGGTGTTATTTTCTTCAGCATTTTTTTGGGTCTCCTTTAGCAAGCTGTTGACTTGCTTTTCATGATTTTCCTGTATCGCTCTCATTTCTCTTCCCTTTTTTTCCTCCACCTCTCATACTTGGTTTTCAAAATCCTTTTTGAGCTCTTCCATGGCCTGAGACCATTGCATATCTATTTGGAGACTCTGGATGCAGAAGTCTTGACTTTTATGTTTTCCTCTAATGGTATGCATTGTTCTTCCTCTTCTGAAAGGATGGAAGAAAATACCTGTTCACCAAGAAAGTAACCTTCTATAGTCTTATTTTTTCCCCTTTTTGGGCATTTTCCCAGCCCAGACTTTTGAGTCCTTTGTCAAGAGGAGAGTATACTCTAGGGACCTGTAAATTCTCAGTTCCTTCAAGGTGGCACAATCAAGTGAGAGGAGTTTACTCTTCTCCTGGCCTTCGTTCTGATCTGGGAGCAACCATAAGCACTCTTCTGCCCTGGATCTGTGAGCAGGATTCCCTCTCCACAGTCACAAATAGCTCCACTAGGCCAGCACTACTCCTAACCCCAGGAACACCACTCAAGGCTGAGACCCAGATAGTTGGCTAGACTCCCCAAGGGTCTTTAGGCTGAGGGCTACAAAAATGGATGCTGCCACTGCCTGGGAGCAGGGTTAGACTGTGATTCCCTTCTTACCCAGGTGAAAGAGCTTTCTCACTGACATTTGAAGCTGTCTTTGGCATTTGTGGGTTGAGTAATCTGGGAACCACAGCTGCTGCCAGGGATTCTGCCTCCTGAGGCCTGCTCCAGTCCTATGTCTGCTGCCAAGGCTGGGCTGGGCTCTGTGGGCTGTACTCCACTCTGAAACTGGTGTGATATACCTTTCTTGTAGGCCTTCCAGGCTACCTTGGACTGGAAATCTCTTTCACTCTGTCATTTTGTGACTTCTGCTGCTCTAGAATTTGTTTAGTCATTTTTTACAGGTATTTTATGGGCTGTGGGGGGAAGACCTTTTAGTGATCTGAGTGCATATTGATGTGATTAATGCATCTATAGCAGCTTCAAAGTCTTGAAATTAAAAAGTAAATCTGAAGTTCAAGCTATCAACAATCTATTCTTCATTTAGCCATGATGCCTGTTAAGAATTCATGGTTATTTGTACAAGGGATTGGCTCCTGAGCTCTGAGATACATTTTTTTTTAAGAGACCGACTAAGGCTATGAGAACAAGACCCTGTCTTTATAAGAAAAAGTCCAATAAATTTGATCCATCAACCATGGGATGAGTCAGGCTTCCTTTTCTCCCTTCCTTGCTCTTCCAACTAATGACAGAGTTTGAAGATATCAAATTGCAGCTGTAGGAGCACTGGTAACAGATAACACCTTGTTTCTCCACCGATCCCTTCCCTAGAACCTTGGAATAGAGGAGAATTGGTAAAATATGATACATTAGGGATGAGGTCTTCCTTATATAAATGGGGGTATCTGGGACGCCATATTTGGTGCTGTCATTTCCCACAAGTTGATGGGACACAGATTTTAACATAGATCCATTGAGGTTAAGTGACTTGTCCAGGGTCACACAGCTAATAAGTATCAAGTATCTGAGGCCTCGTCTGAACTCAGGTCCTCTTGATTTCTGAGCTGGTGCTCTGTCTACTGCACCACCTAGCTGACTCTGGAACACAGATTTTTTAAGATTTTCAGTATCCCCCATTTCCAGATTTCTTGGTGGCTTACTTTGTTGTAAAGTAGTGGTGTCAGACAGAAACTAGGATCACTAAACCATACATATCAATCTCTTCAGGCCACATATTGACTTAGTTGTGTTTTATTATATTTTTGTTTATTTAATTAAATATTTCCAAATTACATTTTAATTTAACTCAGGCTACACTCAGGAGTTTTGTGGGCCCCATGGGGCCCAGGGGCTGTGTTTGACACCTCTGTTGTAAAGAATATATATTTTAGTACATTCCATTTGGACATGTAAGCTTTGTGCAAAGTTTATCTTTTTCCTTCCTAGCATGAAATCATTTATTTAGACAGGCTCTTTATGCTGAATATAGGAAATAATGATAGGAAATTAATCACTTCTCCATTCCAAATTATCCCTTGTATCACTAATTCATCTCTTTCCACAAGGAAGCATATAGTCCTCCTAGACTCATAGTGATGATGGTTAGAAAAGGGGAGGGGGATGGAGGATTCTGGAACTTCCCCAAAGACGGAAATATAGGGGCAGATCACCTGGAATGAATTCTCAGACTCAAGCATTCTTGAAGTCAAAGTGGTAAAGATTTATTGTACACTTTTCAGTGGACAAGAGTTCTTAGAGAAACTGTGATTTGAATGGGGTACAGGACATTCTATAGTAAAACATGAGCCAAATATGCCAACTAAGTGATTCAGGGAGTGGTTGGTTCTTAAAGGAACATACACTTGTAGTATCTACTGTGCAGATATTTTACTGAAAGTTCATCGGAAATAGAGCAAGCAAGGGCTACGTGGAGGTGTGGTTTTAGGTCTGAAACATCATTAAGTCAACTAATGGTCAGGGTTGACTAAGAAATACCCACACTGCTCTCATCAATGTCTTGTTAGACAAGATAAACGTAAGGTAGTGTATGTGTCTAAATCTAGGATACATATGATTGGTCAGTGAGTAGTAAATGTCGTTATGAACCAGTACCCAGCCAGTTCAGCCAGTACACAGCTGGTTTCAACTAAATTCTATAGGTGCAGTTGGCTACTGTAGCAGGAAGCAAGATCTCGGGTAGGCTGTCCTTAGGCTGAGGAGAAAATGTCTGGGACAGGCTAGGGAGAAATGTGATTTTTAGAGAGAAATATGGTTTTAGAATTGGGGTCCAAGCACAGGCACCTAAGCACCCCATCAATAGCATATTAAAGTAGTTTGGTCACCCCTCCAAAGGGAAACAAAATTAGAAAGCCAATATCCTAATGTTCCAGTTAATCCTCTTTTTAACCTCACAGCTACCCGTATAAACTCTGAGATCTAGGACTCCCCGCAGAAGGAAAATACACTTATGTGTGTCCTTCCTATCAGATCTATCCCTATCTGAATAATCCCTCTCAGGGGCTATGCGGGTATTCTATTACTAAGGATCATGATTCTCTTAACAGAAGGCAAGAACTATTTGGAAACCATGGGAAATTGCATATAGTTCATTTCTGTTATATGAGTGAACTGCAGATTTGGAATTTTTTAAACTTCAGTCAGAGAGAGGTCACTAATCACAGTGAGGCCCTGAGCTGAGTCTTTAGAAACCATAGAAAAGATGAGCAGTCAGAAACCCAGAGATCTGAAGGATAAAAAGACACAGCAGCCCCCCAATGAGAGAAGCTGATGGCAGACGTTACCCCCTGCCACTTGAAAGAGACAGAACAGAAGATAAAAAACAACTGTGTTGGTCTGAGTCATCTGAGAGAGCTGACTGAAGCCCAGCAGGCTCTGTAGCTGCTGGGAGCTCACTGGAGGAGAGCTGGCTGAGTTTTAGTGCCCTTTAGCCCCATCTACAGCATTGCACTCTAACTGCCAGTTCTCCAGCTTAGGGGAGAGAGAAGAGAGAGGAGACAGAAACAGAGAGACAGAGAGATGGAGACAGAAACAGAGAGACAGAGACAGAGAGAGACAGAGACAGAGAGAGAGGCAGAGAGAGAGACAGAGAGAGACAGAGACAGAGAGAGAGGCAAAACACTTCCTGAGTTCCCAAAGAGCAGATCCAAGAACTTTCAATTTTATGGCTTAATAAGGAAATTAGTTACTTTCTACAGAAAGAGTTTAACTCCACTTCAGCACTCAAGCAGGGCAATAGACCTGGAAAACTGAAGATTCCATTTTTAGGAATACTATTTCACTGAAAGAGTTTAATGCTGATGTTTTACTAATTAGTTAACTAATTACTTAATTAACATTGCAGCATCCTGAGTGTGGCAAACAAGTGATTTTATCCAGAGGAGAGCAGAGGGCTTAGTAGAAGAGCTGGTGATGTGTGGGTACAGAGTGTAGCGTACCAGAGATCTCCAGCACCCAGAGTCTGTACCAGAGATCTCCAGCACCCAGAGTCTTGTTCTGTCTAACGTGCATGGAATCTCCTACTTATGCACCGCACTCCTGGGTTTCTGTAAATGGGTTCCCACTGCCAGTCCCAGAATATGCATTAGTGGGAAAGTGTGATCCGGGCTTTGGAGGGTGAACTGTAATGTTTCCATTTTTCCTGCTTTTGCCTTCTATTCAGGAAATGTTATAATTGTTCTTGTTTTTGCCTTGTTTAATAAATGTTTTGTGTTTAAGAGTTAATGGTGTCACTGAGACTGCTTTTTATAAATGGAAAGCACACTGAAGCAGGCTTAGGAGCTAAAATGGCTAGTAACAGGAGAATATCCCTGAACCAACCCCTGCCCTGAACCCTAAAGCCCTAAGAGAGTATGAATTGTGGCTTTGTGTCTGGAGATGTTATCCTGACCTGCCCACATGGGCACAGGTGGGGTGAGTAAGCCAGCCCCAACCCAGAAATAAAGGCAGCTGGAAAGAGTTGGGGTCAATACCACAGACAGACAGACAGAATATAGACAGAATAGTCCACAAGGCTTGAACGTGGCAGAACTCAATATTCTTGTCATATTTGTATTTTAACTTAAAACTCATAAGGGGCACCCATCCTTAATTGAGGTTGAGTACCCTAGAGGATGGCCTACCCCACTTTGAAGTTCCCATGTGGCTGCAAACTCTTGAGAGTAGCTGCTCGCTAGCCCTCATCAATAACAGCCAGAGGCGACAATTCCCTCGATACAAAGGTATCCAGTGAAATGGTATAACAAGAAAAGCAGCCACGACAACCAAAAATCTCCTTCATACACTTTGAACGAACTCTCTCACAAGAACACCCAGGATCGCAGAGTGGATATACAAAACAGTTAAAAGCAGTTGCGTACACAAGAAGCACATGTGACCAATACCTGCCGGCATTCATTTTATTCCACCTGGGAGACACTTTTGTGGCCCTTAATTCACCTTCAACATGCACAATCTTTTAAAAAAATATATTTAACATTCATTTTAAAATTTTGAGTTCCAGATTCTTTCTCTCCCTCCAGCCCCTCTCCCACCCATTGAGAAAACTAGCTATATGATACCAATTATACACATGTACCATCTAAACAATTCTTGCAATAATGCAATAAACGAGGAGGGTTGTCAAGGTCCAGATTTCCCGGATCCTTCATTGCATGGCTTTATCATACTTCCAGCTGCAGGATAATGCTTTTTTATTATTATTTTATTTGTTTTCAGTGCTTTATGGTCACTTCCATATATCTTAGATTTTTTCCCCTCCACTTCTTTCCCCCCTACTTCCCCACTTCCTCCCTGAGATGGCATACAATTTTATATAGGTTCCACATATACATTCCTATTAAATACATTTTCACTTTAGTCATGTTGCATAGAAGAATTAAAATGAATGAGAGAATCATAAAACAAACCAAAACATAATACAAAAGAAAATGATCTGCTTCATTCTGTGATCAAATTCCATAGTTCTTTCTCTGGATGTAGAAGGCATTTTGCCTTAAGAGACCATTGGGAATTTTTTAAGTCCTTGCATTGCAATGAAGTACTAAGTCTACCAGAAAAATTCTTTGCACACTGTGGTTGTTGCTATGTACAAAGTTCTCCTGGTTCTGCTCCTTTCACTCAGCATCAGTTCACATGAATCTTTCCAGGCCTCTCTGAAGTCTTCCTGTTCATCATTTCTTATGGCACAATAGTATTCTATTACATTCATATACCATAATTTATTCAGCCATTCCCCAGTTGATGGGCATTCCCTTGATTTCCAGTTTTTGGCCACCGCAAAGAGAGCTGCTATAAATATTTTTGTATATGTGAGATCCTTTCCCATTTTTATGATCTCTTGGGGATACAGTCCTAGAAGCAGTATTGCTGGGTCAAAAGATATGTACATTTTGTAGCCTTTTGGGCATAGTTCCAAATTGCTCTCCAGAATGGTTGGATCAGCTCACAGCTCCACCAGCAATGAATTAGTGTTCCACCTCTCCCACATCTTCTCTCACATTTATCATCTTCCTGTTTTGTCTTGTTAGCCAATCTGATAGGTGTCATGTGGTACCTCAGAGTTGTTTTGATTTGCATCTCTAATCAATAATTTAGAGCATTTTTTCATATGACTGTATATGGTTTTAATTTCTTCCTCTGAAAACTGCCTGTTCATATCCTTTGACCATTTTTCCATTGTGGAATGACTTGTATTCTTGTATATTCGACTCAGTTCTCTATATATTTTAGAAATGAAGCCTTTATTACAGATACTGGTTGCAAAAATTCTTTCCCAGTTTTCTGCTTCCCTACTAATCTTGGTTGCATTGGGTTTGGTTGTGCAATAACTTTTCAATTTAATGTAATCAAAATTATCCATTTCTGCAGGATAATGTTGACCATCCACTTGTGGGAAAGAAATAAAATTTGTCCTCCACAGAAAGAAACATCTGGTAGCTAAGTGATAGGGAGGGAGTATTGAGAAGAAGAAACCTCAAGGTCCTGCTTCAGAAGGAGACATGCAGAACTAAAGGGGTAGACAAGTTGAAGGTATTCCTTCAACTGTGCTTGCTTAATAAGCTTCATGCCTATTAACTGACACACCTCACATAAAATTATTCCTCCATTTTCTGATCATGGGATCTATGTTGAAGTATGCTTGAGAGGAGGGAACATATCAAGGAGGGTTATGTAATGGGAATGTGAGAAAGCTTGTATCCCTGAGGAGTCTGGATCAATCCTGACTCTGAGGGGAGGTCTGATCTCCCTAACATTATTTAAACTTGTTTTTGCTTCCATATGGGTTGTCCTCTGTGAATAGCACCCATGGCTCAAGACGTGTAGAATAAACCACTTTCCTTTGCCCATTCTGTCTTTGAGTTATTTTCATGAGAATGGTGCATTTCTAATACTCTTCTCTGAGAAGTGCACTGTTAAAGAAATATTCTCCCTCTGGCTAACTTTTGCCCAAATCAGAAACTCTGAAGCTCTCATATTCAAGATTATGCACAAGGCAACCTCAGGCTAGAAAAGTCTTCTCAAGATTGCTAGTTCCTAACCTGTGATCAGAAAAGGAAACAAAAACGCATGCAGCAGCCAAAAACTGGAAGTTCATGTCTCCATTGCTATGTGCTTCTGCTATTAAGTCACCATTACTGCTGGAAGAGCAGGGGAAGAGAAATCCCTTCACTTCTCTTTTGCTAGAAATCCAAGGACAGAAAGGTTTGATAAAAGGAGAAGGGTCCGTAAGAGGAAGGACTGTTTCCCCGGCTCACTCCTGTGTACCCAAGAATGGAGGTTCCTTCAACAAGTTTATCTCTTCTGATTCTCAGATACCAATCATCTTTGAAGCCCTCTCTTCAGTGGTAAGCAGAGGAGTTTTCTGTGGCCTCTAAGCAAGGGGTCCCACTCATCCCTGATCTCTCAACCAGAGGTTAGTGGGCTTGTTTAGCTTTTCCAGAGAAGTTCTCTTCAAACAAAGTTATATATTTTGTAATAACATGATGTAGAATGGGGCTGATGAGGGCTGGAAGAGGGGGATATAGGAACTCCAAGACTGGAATTCTCTATGTGGGCCGTCTGGAGAAGAATTCATGGACTCAAGTATTGTTGAGGTCAAGATAAAGATTTATTACTCTTTTTAGCGGGCGATAGTTCTTAGGGAACCTGCAACCTTAGAGGGGTACAAGATATTCTATAGTGAAACATGTGCCAAATATGCTAAGTAGATAATTCAGAGTGGGATTAGGGAGTGGTTAGTTCTTAAAGGGACATGCACTTTTAGTATCTACCTTACAGGTATTTTATTTTATTTTATTTTATTTTTATTTAACTTTTAACATTTATTTTCACAAAGTTTTGGGTTACAAATTTTCTCCCCTTTTATCCCCTCCCCCCCCCCAAACCCAAGCATTCTAATTGCCCCTGTGACCTATCTACTCTCTCTTCTATCCTCCCTCTCTGCCCTTGTCTCCGTCTTCTCTTTTGTCCTGTAGGGCCAGATAGCTTTCTTTACCCCTAAACCTGTATTTCTTATTTCCTAGTGGTAAGAACATTACAGTTGATCCTAACACTTTGAGTTCCAACTTCTTTAGCTCCCTCCCTCTCCACCCCTTCCCTTTGGAAAGCAAGCAATTCAATATAGGCCAAATCTGTGTAGTTTTGCAAATGATTTCCATACTAGTTGTGTTGTATAGGATTAACTATATTTCCCTCTATCCTATCCTGTCCCCCATTACTTCTATTCTCTTATGATCCTTTCCCTCCCCATGAGTGTCGACCTCGGATTGCATTCTCCTCCCCATGCCCTCCCCTCTATCCTCTCCCCCACCCTGCTTGTGCCCTTGTCCCCCACTTTCCTGTATTGTGAGATAGGTTTTCCTATCAAAATGAGTGTGCATTTTGTTCTTTCCTTTAGTGGAATGTGATGAGAGTAGACCTCATGATTTTCTCTCACCTCCCCTCTTTATCCCTCCACTAATAAGTCTTTGCTTGCCTCTTTCATGAGAGATAATTTGCCCCATTCAATTTCTCCCTTTCTCCTCCCAATATTTCTCTCTCACTGCTTGATTTCATTTTTTTTTTAAGATATGATCCCATCCTCTTCAATTCACTCTGTGCACTCTGTTTCTATGTATGTGTGCGTGTGTGCATGTGTGTGTGTGTACTTCCACCCAGTACCCAGATACTGAAATGTTTCAAGAGTTACAAATATTGTCTTTCCATGTAGGAATGTAAACAGTTCAACTTTACTAAGTCCCTTTTGACTTCTCTTTGCTGTTCACCTTTTCATGGTTCTCTTCATTCTTGTGTTTGAAAGTCAAATTTTCTTTTCAGCTCTGGTCTTTTCATCAAGAAAAGCTGAAAATCCTCCATTTCGTTGAAAGACCATTTTTTCTCCTGAAGTATTATACTCAGTTTTTCTGGGTAGGTGATTCTTGGTTTTAGTCCTAGTTCCTTTGACTTCTGGAATATCCTATTCCATTCCCTTCGATCCCTTAATGTAGAGGCTGCTAGATCTTGTGTTATCCTGATTGTGTTTCCACAATACTTGAATTGTTTCTTTCTAGCTGCTTGCAATATTTTCTCTTTCACCTGGGAATTCTGGAATTTGGCCACAATGTTCCTAGGAGTTTCTCTTTTTGGATCTCTTTCATGTGGTGTTCTGTGGATTCCTTGAATATTTATTTTGCCCTCTGGTTCTAGAATCTCAGGGCAGTTTTCCTTGATAATTTCATGGAAGATGATGTCTAGGCTCTTCTTTTGATCATGGTTTTCAGGTAGTCCCAGAATTTTTACATTGTCTCTCCTGTATCTATTTTCCAGGTCAGTTGTTTTTCCATTGAGATATTTCACATTATCTTCCATTTTTCCAATCTTCTTGCTATGTTCTGTGATATCATGCTTTCTCACAAAGTCCTTAGCGTCCATCTGTGCCATTCTAGTTTTGAAAGAACTATTTTCTTCAGTGAGCTTTTGAATCTCCTTTTCCATTTGGCTAATTCTGCTTTTGAAAGCATTCTTCTCCTCATTGGCTTTTTGAACCTCTTTTGCCAATTGAGTTAGGCTAGTTTTCAAGGTGTTAATTTCTTCAACATTTTTTTGGTTCTCCTTTAGCAGGGAGCTGATCTGCTTTTCATGCTTCTCTTTCATCCCTCTCATTTCTCTTCCCAGTTTTTCCTCCACCTCTCTAACTTGATTTTCAAAATTCTTTTTGAGCTCTTCCATGGCCTGAGCCCATTGGGTGGGCTGGGACACAGAATCCTTGATTTCTGTGTCTTTGCCTGATGGTAAGCATTGTTCTTCCTCATCAGAAAGGAAGGGAGGAAATGTCTGTTCTCCAAGAAAGTAGCCATCAATAGTTTTATTTCTTTTCCCTTTTCTGGGCATTCTCCCCAGCCAGTGACTTGACCTCTGAATATTCTCCTCACACCCACCTCGCCTCCTGGTCCTCCCAGCCAGCGTTTGGGGACTGAGATTCAAATGCTGCTTCCTGCCTTAGGGCTTTTGGCGGGGGCAGGGCTGCTATTCAGTGTGAGAATTAAGTTCAGATGGTCAGGTCAGGGCAGGGCCACCTCTCAGGCTCAGTTCCCTCAGGGGGTTTATGTACAGACCTTCCACAATGGATCCAGGCTCCCGCCCACTTGGGGAGCCCCAGTCTGCCGCCGCCCCTCAGCTTCTGCTTCCCGAGGGGGCCCAAGCCATGGGGGCACCCCACTCCCCTCTCGACCCGCCAAAGAGACTCTATCACCGACCCCCGTCACCTGTGGGTGGAGGGGCTTGTGCCACCGCTGGAGATCCCGTCCCCATAGCCCGCTCGGATCTTTTCCTCATGGTGTCGCGGCTGCTGCAGGGCTGCACTCAGCTCCCAGTCCCGGCGCCCAGTCCGCAGCGCGAAGGACCCCCCCGAGAGGTTTGCAGGTCTCTCCGGAACAGAAATCTCCCTCGCTCCAATATTCCGTGGCCTCTGGGTGCAGAATTCACCATGAGTTGGTCCCCTCTAGCCGTTCTGTGGGTTGTGGGTTTGGAGCTATGTGTATGTGCATCTTTCTACTCCACCATCTTGGCTCCGCCCCCCTTACAGGTATTTTACCCAAAATTCATCAGAAATAGCCCAAGGAGGGGCTGTTGGAGCCCATGGAGGTGTAGTTTTAGCCCTGAAATATCAACTAATGGTCAGGGCTGACCAGGAAAAATCAGGTTTCTTTCATCAATGTCTTGTTAGACAAGATAAATGATAAGGGATTATAGGATACGTATGATTGGTCAGTGAATAGTAAATGTTGTTATGACCCAGTGCACAGCCAGTTCAGTCAGTATGCTACTGGCTTTAAAGTGATAGGTGCAGCTGTCTATTGTGGCAGGAAAGGAGATAATGGCTACTTCTGGGGCAGACTGTCCTTGAGATGGAGGGAGACTGCCTGAGATAGTGTTTTGAGGCTAGAGGGAAATGTGATTTTTAGAGAGAAATGTGATTTTAGAATTGGGGCCCAAGCACCCCATCAGGGCACCCACCAAATGGATCAGGGGTTCTCTTGATCACCCATGCTCCTTGAACAAAATGGAGGAGCCCTCAGATAACTCCATTAGCTAGATAGCTAAAAGGTTTCAAAAAGATGTTTCAGAGTAGAGAAAAAAAAAGATGGGGCAAAGGGAACCAAGAGGGAAAAGGATGGAGGAGAGGACTGCCAAAGCAAATGTTAAGCTACGTGACTGGAACTGAAAGAACTTCCCAGAAGAATCCAGTGGACCAGTGGATGCTGAAAGTAATGAGCTCTTTTTTTGGCATGTTCAAGGGCAGGCTCCATGGCTTAACTAAGGGCACCCAAGGGCAGATAGAGGGGAAGGTGAAAATAACTATTTGAACAGGATATGTATAATGCTGCTGCCACTGATACAAGTATGCACTTGTACCCTTTGAGGAAGCTGAAGCCATGTAAATGATTAAACACTGAGAGGCGCTTGGCACTTTAGAGATAAAGAACGAATCCATTATTGGGTTAATAATCCAGGAAGAGACAATGCCTTGATTGACCTTTAGAAGTGGAATGTTTTCTGTCCTTCCCTCCCTGCTCCCCTTCCCTTTTATCCCTTATCCTTCCTTGCTGTAGATTGTGGTGGAACTGTTTTAATTGGCTTCCTATGAGAGTTGGAGAAGGACAGCTTTCTCTGTCTCTAACTCCTGGTGCCATATGGCCATGAACACATGGCACTATGTCCTAGCTAGATAAGCTTGTTCTTGAGTTTTGGTTCCACTCATCTGTGCTTGCTTTTTATTGATTTTAGATGTCTCTTGACATTGCTTTTTGCTTCTTTTCTTGCAGATTGTCCTTTACTTCTGTGTATTTGTATTCCTAATACTTTCTTTGGTTTCTTTGGGGAGATTTGCCACAGTGGATACAAGGTTTTCTCTTCTGTTGTTTATTTTTTGCTATGCTGGCCATAAGTCCTGCTTTATAATTCTTATTTCCTTTTTTAAAACATTCAGGAACATCCTGTTAAACTCCTCAAAAAGACTCTATACATACAATAGATACCTCCACTTTCTCCCCTCTCCCTCTCTTCTTAACTACTTATACTTTGGTTTCCAACCTTATTATTCCACCAAAACTGCTCTCTCCGAAGTTACCAATAATCTTAGTAACCAACTTCAAAGGTCTTTTCCCAATCCCCATTCTCCTTGACCTGTCTCCAGTCTTTGACATTCTTGACCCCCTCTCCTCCTTGATTCTCTCTTTTCTCTGGGTTATCAGGACACCACTCTCTCCTGGTTCACTTCCTACCTATCTGGCCACTCCTCCACTTTCTGCTTTGCTGGATCCTCTTCCAGATCACACCCTGTAGTCATGGGTGTCCCTCAGAGTTCTGTCCTGGGCCCTCTTCTCTCTCTATACTATTTCAATTGGGGCAGCTAGGTGGTACAATGGATAGTGCACCAGTGCAGAAGTCAGGAGGACCTGAGTTCAAATCTCACCTTAGACACTTGATACTTACTAGCTGTGTGATCTTGGGCAAGTCACTTAACCTCAATTGCCTCATTCTGAGTCATCTTCAGTCATCGATGAATACCTGGTCACTGGATTCAGATGGCTCTGGAGGAGAAGTGAGGCTGGTGACCTGCACAGCCCTCCCTCCCTCAAAACAAAGTCAAGTGCAAGTCATGTCATCATTTCTCTGATGGCATGGTCTTCTTTGGCAATGAAGGACGAACACACACACCATTTCACTTGGTCATTTCATCAGCTACCTTGTATTTAATTGCTATCTCTATATTGATGATTCTCCAATCTACCTATCCTACTCCACACTCAGCTGACCTCCAGTCTCACTTTTCCAGCTACCTTTTAGACATCTCAAACTGGATATCCAGTAGACATGTAAAAATCAATATATTTAAAGCAGTAATCATTATCTTTCCTCCTAAACCTTCCTCCTCCCTCAGCTTCCCTAGTACAATAGAAGGCAATAGCATCCTCCCAGTCCTTCAGACTCACATCGTAGGACTCCTCCTAGATTCCTCACTGTCTCTCATCCCTCATACCTAAGTTGTTGCCAAGTACTGTTGAGTTCATCTGTGTAGACTGCAAATAGCAGAAGTAATCACAAATCCTAACTTATTAGAGACTAGAAGGAGCACCACTTAATCTGGGCCATTTTTTTTCTTTTGGACCTAAGAGCCAAAACACAATACAGAATAGAGAAAAGAAACAAAAACATGTCGTGAACTTAAATACTGGAACTTAAATACAAAGTAAGAAAGAAAAATAAGAAATGTTGTGTGCATAGCAGTACATGAGAGGATCCAAAATATGTAACAATAAAATTTCATTTCAAGAAAGCCTGAATGATAAACAACACACATTGTGTTGAGAATTGTCTGTCTTTGCTTCCTTGTGAGTTTTTCTTTAGTTCTCTGCTGTGCACTTTTTTCACTTTGCTCTTTTTTCTTCTCCCCCCACCCTCCCCAGAAGGCTACAATAAAGTTTAGATATGTTTCTCTATAGCTATAGATATATACATACATAAAAACATATCTATATCTATATATAGACATATATTTTTCCAAACATATTCTACTCCTGATCTTTGTTTCTATGTTTGTGCATATGTCCTGTTTCCTATCCCTCCTGCCTCCTCTACTTCTACCCACTACCTTGGCCTCCTATTCCTTGCCTACCCCTTTCCAAGGATTCCTCCCCCCTCCTCCCATTCCCATAAATCTAAACACCCACCTATTCCCCCTTTTACTGATTTCCTCATCCTCCCCTCTAAAGATCCCTCCCTTGTCCTCTCCCCCCTCCCCTATGTCCCTCCTGTTTTACTTCCTCTGAATTTAGAAGATTTTTGTATTCTTCTAGATATATATGCATTGTTCCCTCTTGAACTCATTCCCAATGAAAGCAGGTTACCAGACCTACCAAGCCTCCTCCTTCATCTAATTCCTCTGTATCAGTTCTTCCTCTTGCAACTCATTTGTATAAAATAATTACTCCTTTTAGCTATTCCTAAATGGTTTTACTTTTTAAATTAATATCACACTCAGGTTTGCCCCAATTTTTGTTATGAGCTACCCAATTGTTAATAAGAATCTTATACATATATTTTACATTTTACATATATAAAAGGTAAACAATCTGTCCTTATGAATCCCTTATAATCAGTCTTTGGTATATACCTTATATTTCTCTTGGTTCTTATTTGTTGAATCTTCTATTAAGTGCAAGATTCTTTCAAACGAAGTCTTGAAAGTCTGAGAGTTTATCAAATGTCCATTTTTTTGCCATTCAGAATAATGCTTAACTTTGCAGGGTATGATATTTTTGGTCTGGGCCCCAGTTCTTTTGCTTTTCAATATATTGTGTTCCAAGACCTGTGGTTCTTTAATATCTCTGCTACTAGGTCTTGTGTGATTCTAGCTGCAGCTCCATGATATTAAAATTGTTTTAATCTTGATGCTTTTAATATTTTATCCTTGAGATGGGGGTTTTAGAATTTGATCATGATATCCCTATGAGTTTTCCTCATAGGGTCTCTTTTAAGAGGTGATCAATGGATTTTTTTCTATTTCTACTCCTCCCCCCTTCTTCTAATGCTTCAGGACAATTTTCTTTGATTATTTCTTGTATTATTGTATCAAGATTCTTTTTTTTATCATAACTTTTAGTTATTTTTATATTTTCTCTTCTTGATTTATTCTCCAAATCTGTTGTTTTTCTTATAAGATGTTTCACTTTCTCTTCTATTTTTTCTTTATTCATATTTTGTTTAATTATTTCTTGATCTCTTTTAATTTTGCTGGCTTCACTTTGCGCAGTTCTAATTTTCAAGGTGTCATTGTCTTCCTTAAGATTCTGGATCTCCTTTCTAATTTCTAATTCATAACCTTCTTGTTTTTATTGGCTTATCTTTACTTTTTTTTAGTTTTCCCTCCATTTCTGTCATTTGATTTTAAAAGTCTTTTAAAAGATCTTCTAAGAATTTTTGGGGGCAAGTGACCATTTGACGTTACTCTTTGGGAGTTTCTTTACTTCAGTATCCTCCTCTGAAGATGATTCCCAGTCATCTCTGTTCCCATAATAGCTTTCTATTCTTTCTCCTTTGCCTGTGAATTTTTTTTGTGGTAATAATGCTAATCACCTCTAGCCTTGGGGTATGGAGATGGTGCCTCTTGCTCCAGATCTTCAGTTTTCCACTCTAACTTGGGACCAAAGCCCAACCTCCAACCTCCTGTAAGTGCCTGCTGGTTCCTTCTTGCGCTCCCTCCCCATTCTTCTTAGCACAGTTGGGTCTGGTGTTCCTTTTCAGCAGAGATTCCCTCAGTCTTCCTGGGCTCAAACACCCAACTCTACCCACTAACTGGGGGTTAAAGCTCCTGTTGCTGGGGCTGATACAGCCTCCCAAACCAAATAACCCCAGTACTTTCTGCTTGTTAAAATGTACCCCAGTCTAGATGTGTTTACTCTTCACAGGGATAAAACCTGGTCCTAGGATTTTTCTCTCCATCTTCTTGAACTGTCCCAGGAAGACTCCAGTGGTACTATTTTAACTCTTTTGTGGGGGAAAAACTTGAGAGTTTGGAATTTTCTGATCTAGTCTGCCATCTTCCCAGAATCCTCTCAGTCTGGGCTATTCTTGAGCCCGTATTTGGTTAACCTACCTACAAGGGGTGTGTAGATGAAAGATGCAGAAGTATTAATGAGTGGGACATGACAGAAATGTCAAGACTATCTAGCTGGTGAATAAGCTGACATAAGACATTCTAAGGGTTAGTGAAAAGGAGGTTTATGCATCTTTCCAGACTGGGCTCATTGGTGGAGTCTATAAATTCCCCTATATTCGCTCTAATGTGCATGTTATATACAGTGTACTTGCATGTACCCTATATATTTAGGATAATTTGCTTGTGACTAAACTCTACCTAGATCAATATGTAGAAGCTGTTCATTCAATGCTGGATTTGTTAAGGGATGTTTTCTATACCATGATCAAAGATTTGAGAGAAATATGTCCAGATACACATGTAAGAAGCAATCTTAAAATAGTAAGGCAATGGATGCAAGGGTATTCTGGAATAAGTTTGAACTGGTTTTAGAGACTGCTGTTAAATTTTCAGTATGAGTATCTACACCTCAAAAATTGGAAAATGCTACAAATTAGGACTTGATTCACTCTTTCGTTGATTTCTAGATTTTAAAGAGTGATAGATAAAATGTAAATAATGCAGATTAAGTTTAAGAGGATGTTACTTGCACATTTTTTTTTTTCTGAAGGGCCAGTTGTTAAACACTCACCAACACACTTTGGATGGGTTATGTATTTTTCCATGTATGTACTGATTTACATATTTCAACATATCACCCCATCAGAATATAAGCTTCTTGAGGAAAGAGTCTGTTTTTGTTTTTGTTTTTGTTTTGTATCCCAGTACTTGAGATTGTGCCAGGCAGATAGTAAGCGATTAAATGCTTGTTGATTGACTGACTGATTGGTAGGAATTTTAGCCTGAATTCTCCGAAAGCAATACAGGGATCTCACTTTGAATTCAGTGTCAATTAACAAGAACTCTTCGTAATTAGCTCTTTGGGACATTATTCCCAAAGCATCTGAAGTTTTTCTGTTTGAACATTTCAGCTTCTAAACTTTAAATTGTTCAGGGACTATATGGAATCCCCAGAAAGCAACAGAAGATTTAAATTTCCTCATGGCTTCAGTAGTTGATTCTTGGGAGTTTTCCTCTGCCACAGAACAATTTTGAAAGAAATGGAAATGTGAGTTTGGGCTTTGCATTAAATTCTTTCATATTCTTAACCTTTAAGAATGATGCATGTTCTTTCCTGGGATTATCAAATATTGTCAACTGCAATGCTGACATATCTCACAGAGACTGGGAAACTATAAAATCATCTTCACTTTTGACTTACTTTTTGTTACTGAATTCCATACAACCTCAAATCCCAGAAAGTCAGACTCAATTCTAGTCACATAAAGAGCACAATTTACTCCAGAAATTTAAGAGATTCTGGCAGTTTGTTAAATTGAAAAACTGCAACTGAAAGGGGAAAAAAAGGGTATAATAAGTTCCAGTTCTGTCTGTGATGCAGACTGTTTGTGTGTCTCTGTGTGAGACACTTAACCACTCAGTGCCCCAGGAAACTTTTCAAGACTGCAAGTTGCAGAGGAGAGTGCTGAGCTATATTGGTAGAGGGGTTGTCCTCACCTGGGAGTTTTCTATATCAATGAGGTCACAGGTTCAACTCTTATCCCTATCCCTAACAAACAAGAATGAATCAAAACCATGTCAGGGGTGAATGGATAGATTTCAAGATAATTATGACTATAGTGGTCAAAAAAAATTAACCTCCAACTTAGTATTTCCTCCAATTATAGATTTAAAAAATTAAATTAAATTATTTTCAAGTGACAAGAATCAGCAATGATTATTTCTAAAAAAAATATTCTAAGGGTTTCTTACATTTTCACCAGATTACCAAAGATGTCTATGACAGTAAAAAGGTGAAATGAAAAATCCTTATTATTGAACTTCATATAATCAAAGTTGTTTTAATATTCAATATTCTTTCCGTAAATTCTTGAGTATGAGAAGCTGGGAGAAGGAGGTACCTTAGACAGAAGTAGAGCAGTTGGGATGGGGCACCAGGGCTGAGCAAATAGAAATGAGTGTTAACTATTCATTTGACTATAAAGGCAGGAAGGAAATGAAATAGTGGTTAGAGAGTGCCCCAAGTTTCAGGGCGGGGTGGTTTGCTTGTTTTTTTAAGACAAGGGACTTGTGTAAATCTTAATACAGTAGGAAAGGAGAAGGATGGGAGAAAAAAGAAAATGCTAGAGAGTAAAGGCATTTAAAAGCTTATGTAGCTTGGAATTAATAAAACTTAGAGGAACATGATTGATCATTTAAATATTTGAATGGCTACCAGGTGGAAGAGGGATTGGATTTATTCCTTATAATTCTGAAAGGTATAATCAATTAGTAGAAGTTACAGGAAGGTAAATTTACTCTCAATCTAGAGAGAAAGGAAAAAAATCAAATAGATTGCCTCATGAGGTGAGTTCCTTGTCACTAAACAGAACAGGATGACTGCCTCTCGGAATGTTGTAGAAAGGATGCCTGAATGGGGTGAAATGTTGAATTAGATGACTTGATGATGATGCTCCTTTGAACTCAATTTTTTTGGCTTACATTATTCTAAATCCTTCAGCATTTAGGGACCAAAAATCGATTTTTATTAATAACATAAAAAATTGATAAAAAACATGATTATCTCTGCTGCTTGATTTTTATTTGCAAAGACTCCAGAACTTATTTAAAATTTAATTTTAAAGTTAATTTAGAATTAAAAATTAATTTATAATTTAACAACATCTAACAATAGTCACAGCTTAGAGAAAACTTTTTCAATAACATTTTGTGGGTATCTTTTGTTTTTATGCCATTTAACTCTTAATATATTCTTCTCCCATACCCTACCCAGTGAACTATTCCTTGAGTGAACCACATACAACAAAGATTAAAAAAAGAGAAGGACAAAAGTTCACCTGGACCAACCAATATGTCTGCTGATTTGGGCAGAATAAGTAATATTTCCACATTGATTGTCTCCCACCTTCATAAAGAAGAGAAGGACAGAGGTGCATTTTCTTGAGATATGATATTTTATAGGACACTGTCCAGTAGGGCTGAAGGAAAAGAATGTAAAGTTGTGTGTTTCTATCATAAACATGAATTTCTTTTCCATAAGCATTTCATTTTCTTAGTGAGTTGCTGTGAGTCAGTTAGATGGTGAAGTGGATAGAGTGATGGACCTGACGTCAAGAATACCTGAATTCAAATTTTCCCTCAGACATTTATTTGGTGTGTGACCTTGGGCAAGTCACTCCCTCTGCCTCAGTTTTCTCAACCGTAAAATGAGGTTATTGTGAGAATCAAATGAGATGACATTTGTAAAGCACCTTGTGCATGGTAGGCACTATATAAATGTTAGCTATTATTATTATGAAAGAAACAAACATTTTAAAGGGGTTTAAGTTGTAGAATAACAACACTAACAAATTCCTAGTGAGTAGACTGAATCTGAGGTCACTTTCATTAAGCAGCCAGTAGCCAACAAAAAAACATTTTTTAAGCTCCTTCTGTGAGGAAGGTGGGTCCTAGGTGGCATGGTAGAGTGCTGGGCCTGAAGTCAGGAAGACTCTGCTTCCTGATTTAAATCTGGCCTCAGATACTCACTAACTGTGTGACCCTGGGCAAATCACTTAATTCAGCCTCTGCTTCCTTACCTACAAAATGAGCTGGAGAAGGAAATGCAAACCACTCCAGTATCTTTGCCAAAACAAAACAAAAAACCCACCCCAAATGGTATCATGAAGAGCTGGACGTGACTGAAATGATTGAACAACAGTGTCAGATATTGTGCAAGGCTCTGGGTATGCTAAAAACCAAACCAAACCATACCCAGTGAAACCTCCCCCTCAAGAAACTTACATTCTTTTGGGGGAGATCACATGTACACGTAAAGGCATTTCCAAAATATATGCCCTATAAATGCCAGGGAGTTTCAGAGAGGAGACATTAGTAGCTGGGGAAGGATCAGTAAAGACCTCATGTGGAAGACAGCATTTGAGCTGAAATTTGAAGGCATGTAGGTATTCCAAGAAGCAGAAGGGATGTATTCCAGGCACATGTTGTCGCCTGTGCAAAGACACAGAGATTGTAGAGGAAATTTGTGTGTAACCAAAAACAAAAAGGCAGTTTGGTTGAATTGTAGAGTGCACCGAATTTGAGAACAGGCTAGAAAGGCTGGAGATGTAGATGAGAGTCAGGCTGTGAAGAAAACAGAACTTTATCATTTAACACGATCTTTTTTGGCCAAATTCTATGTAAGCTAGAGAAATGTTCTTTGCTGAGGATAGAATTTACTGTCATTAAATTAAACATCATGAAATGTTCTGCTTTTTCCATATCCACAGATGAAAGAGGGAAAACATGACAAAAGGAGAAAATCACACCATTTGGACCTATTTTGTTTTGGAGGGATTTTCTAAGTATCCAAGGTTAGAGATGGTTCTCTTTGCATTCAGTCTGGTAATGTACCTGATCACACTTCTTGGGAACAGTACTCTTATTGTAATTAGTGTCCTGGATTTTCACCTTCATACTCCAATGTATTTCTTCCTAGGGAACCTTTCCTTCATGGACATCTGCTATACATCCTCATCTATTCCCACTTTACTAGTAAACTTGTTGGCCACAGAAAAAACGATCATCTTCTCAGGATGTGTTCTGCAAATGTATCTCTCTCTTGCCATGGGATCCACAGAGTGTGTCCTCTTGGCTGTGATGGCATACGACCGGTATGTGGCCATCTGTAACCCCTTGAGATACTCTATTATCATGAACCAAAGGGTCTGTGCACAGATGGCAGCTGGGTCGTGGATAACAGGTTGCCTTACAGCACTCTTAGAAACAAACTCCGCTCTTCAGGTGCCTCTTTGTGGGAATGTGATTGACCATTTTACTTGTGAAATTCTCGCCATGCTGAAACTGGCCTGCACCAGTTCGTTTTTCATTGACATGGTCATGCTAGTGGTCAGTGTGCTTCTCCTTCCTATTCCCATGCTCTTAATTTGTATTTCCTATTTTTTCATCCTTTCTACCATTTGGAGAATTAACTCAGCTGAGGGAAGAAACAAAGCTTTTTCTACTTGTGGAGCCCACCTGACTGTGGTGATTTTGTACTATGGGGCTGCCCTATCCATGTACCTGAAGCCCTCATCAACAAGTTCTCAGGAAACAGACAAAATCATCTCCTTACTTTATGGAGTGCTGACCCCCATGCTGAATCCCATCATCTACAGCCTGAGAAACAAGGAAGTCAAAGAGGCTGCAAAAAAACTACTGAGGAGAAATTCTCCTTTGTCAGAAAAATGAAAGCTTCTGATTGGGGGTAGAATCTCTTCACACCTGCAGGCGTAGATCACCTTAATGCTGAGGAATAGCAGAGGAAGTAATTTAATGCTTAAATATCTGCCTTTGATCATTTATTCAACGAGTTGATAACAAATGAAGTCAGTATTGCGATATAAATAACATGTATTGTACCTAGAGGCAGTGTGCCATTGTGGAATAAAATGCTGGATCTGGGATCAGGATCTCTGGTTTGAATCAGATGCTTGCCGGTTGTGTAGTCATGGGTGAGTCCCTTAACCTCTTTGGGTCTCAATTTCCTTATCCATAAAACAGGGGTAATAATATTCATGCTACCTATCTCACAGGGTTGTTGTGAGGAAGAACTTTGTAAGATTCCAAATGCTATAAAAATGTGAATGATTAACAAGTAGATGGAACGTTCACTTAAACACAGAATAGTGAATTCCAATGCAAATGTATTAGTGTCTCCTTTTTCTGCTTATTTTTCTTTTATGTTTCATGGATATAGACAGCAATGTTCACCACAATGGCTTTGTGTCTGCCATTCCATGTCTTTCTTCCAGTTAGAAAATACTTGCTGCTCAAAATTCACTGCCTCTGGGATATCTTTCCCAATGAATTCAAGTAAAATTCATATTTTTTGCCTGACATTCAAGGCCCCCTAAAATTTGCCACTATGCTCCTTTATCTCATTCTCACTGGTGACTTCATCAGCTCCCAGGAGTTTAATTATGATCTCTAGACAACTCCCAGTTCTAGATATTTAGCTCTACTCTCTCCTGATCTTTAATCTTGCATTACCATTTCTTTATTAGACATTTCAAAATGGATGTCTGAAGATCTTTCCCACTCAGTCTGTCCAAAACAGAATGCAATATCTTTCCTCCCAAACCCAGTCCTTTTCTAAACTTCCTTATTACTGTCAAGGGCACCGTTACCTTTTTAGTTAGCAAATCTGGTGTCATCCATGACTCTCACTCACCCCAAATATTCATTCACGTAATATCAAGTCTTGTTTCCACCTCTCACATTTGAGCCAGTCCATCTCTATCTTCATATGGCTACCATCCAATCTATTCTCCAAACAACTGCCAATGTTATTTTCCTAAAGCATAAGTCCAATCAAGTCACTTCTCTGCTCAAAAAACTCTAGTGGCTTTCTGCTACCTTGAGAATAAAGTTCTGTTTATGATTTAAAGATCTTTCCAGGCTTGCCCCATCCTACTTTTCCATCCCCCTTAAATAGTACTCTTCTCCCACCTCTTCTACACACTCCATAGTGTTGCCGCACTGGCCTTTTTGGCATTCCTTACATGGAACACTCTATATCCCATCTCCATGCTTGAGCACTAGCATTTGAAATGTCCTGCATTTCTGGAATTCTCTCCTTCCTCTATTAATCCCTGGTTTCCTTTAAGACTAAGCTCAAAAGCCACCTTCTACATAAGACTTTGGTCTCCTCAGCTGCCAGTGCTTGCCACACCAAGGCTTCCTTGCATTTGTTTTATGGTTGTTTTGCATAAACAAGTCCCCAGTAGAATGTAAGTTCCTCAGAGGTAGGAATTGTTTTCTTTTGTTTTTGTATCTGCAGATATTAGCATAATATCTGACATAACATAGAACTCAGTAAAGGCTTTTTGATGGCTTATCACTCCCCTCCAAGTATTCTTTGCCCCAGTCAAATTACAGTGATCTTTGCCTTGCAAAAACAACATGTGCTTACCTTCCATGCCTTTGTGCCTAGAATTTCCTTCCTCCCCAACTTTGCCTATTGAATTCCTACCTTCTCCACAGAGGTCTTCCCTGATCCAACTTCTCACTCACTCTACATTTTTTATGCCCCCAGTAGTTAGAAGCAGCTTTGTCCCTGGACCTCACAAAGCACTTTGTTTAGCACCTCTAGTCAACAACATGCAGCACCTATTAATGTAATAGGTAAACTCTGTAAACTTGTAAACTCTGGGGAGATGAAGCTGAATTCCAGCTCTACCATGTTAGGTAACCTGAGGAAATTTACTTAACTTCATTTACTGACTTGGATTGGGTGGACTATATTCCTCCAATTAAATAATCTGGGACAAATAAAAGCACTTATGATAGATAAGGGGGCAAATCCTATGTGAGTTTTCAAAGAAGGAAAAAAATAATCACAAAAAACAGGTTTAGTGCAAAGACTCCAACTATTGTAGTAAAGATTATTTGACAAAAACTACTTGGAAAACTGGAAAGTCCTCTGGCACTGATTAGATTTTTTATTTAGTTTTATGTAATTCTTAGTTACATTTTTAAGTTCTGAACTGTCTCCCTCCCTCCTCATCTCATACTAGAGAAGGCCACCATTTGACACAGATATATGTGTTTGTCTGTATCATACTACCTATACTTCTATTTACCAGTTCTTTCTCTGGAGGTAGAGAGCATCTTCCTTCATAGGTCCTTTGTAGTTGACTTGAATATTTATAATACTCAGAATAACTTAGCTGTTCACCGTTATTCTTCAATAATATTGCTATTACTGTATACAACCTTCTCTTGGTTGTGTTCATTTCACTCTTCATTATTTCATGTAAGTCTTTCCATGTTTTCTTAAAATCAACCAGCTCATTATTTCTTATAGCACAGTAGTATTCCACCACATTCATATACTACAGCTTATTTGGCCTTTCCCTGATTCATGGGCATCCCCTCAATTTCCAGTTCTTTGCCAACACAAAGAGAGCTGCTATAAATATTTTAGAAGATATAGGTTCTTTTCCTTTTTTCTCGATCATTTTGGGAAACAGACCTAATAATGCTGGGCTAAAGGGTATATAATATTCCAGATTGTTCTCTAAAATAGTTGGATCAGTTCACAGTTCCACCAACAACGTATTAGTGTCCCAATTTTTCCACATTACCTTCAGCATTTGTCATTTCCCTTTCTACCATTTTAGCCAATCTAATAGGTAGGTGTAAGACGATGTCTCAAAGTTGTTGTAATTTGCATTTCTCTAATAAATAATGATTTACAGCATTTTCATATGTCTATATATAGCTTTGATTTCTTCATTCAAAAATTGCCTGTTCATATTCTTTGATCATTTATCAATTGGGGAATGACTTATAGTCTTATAAATTTGACAAAGTTGTCCATATATTTGAGATATGAGACCTTTATCCGACAAACTATAAAATCTATTCACCTCCCCCCCCCATTTTCTGCTTTCCTTCTAATCTTGGCTAGTAACTAGTTATCGTCCAACATTCATACTGTCTACCAAGATAAGCTCTATAAACATATATGACAACTATAAAACTTACATCAGAAACAATTTAGAGGGATGAAGAAGAAGATATCTCATTGTGGATAGGCAAAGAGTTCATGACCAAGTAATTAAAATAGAAACGATCATGGAAGATAAAACTAAAAAAGCTTTTGCATACATGAAACCAATGTAGTTAAAATTAGAAGGGAAACAGTGAACTGAGAAAAAAAACACACTTTAAAATAAGTTTCTCTAATTAAGTTCTCTCATCCAAGATATATAAGGAGCTGATTTAAATGGATGAGAACAAGAGCCATTATCCAAATCATAAATGGTCAAGTCATATGAACAGATAGTTTTCAAAGGATGAAACACAAGTTATCCATAATCATATAAAAATATCTCTAAATCACTAATAATTAGAGAAATACATATTCAAGCGGCTGTAAGGTTTTACCTCATACCCATAAGATCGATAAAGATGACCAAAAAAGGAAAATGACAATTATTGGAGTTTGCCTAAGAAAAATAGGCACAGTAATGGTGGAGCTGTGAATTGGAAAGCAATATGGGACAATGTTCACAAAGTCACTAAACTACTATTGGGTCAAACAGATCAAAGTATTACACTTCTACCTCAAAAATATCAAAGAAGAAGAAAGGAATTGTGTATACAAAAATATTTATAGCAGCAGTTTTTATATAGCAAAGCACTGGGAGCAAAAAGGGTATCCATCAAATTGGAAATGGCTGAGCTAATAGTATATTAATGCAATGGAGTGTGATTGTGTTGTGAATCGATGAAAGGGATGATTTCAGAGAACCTTGAAAAGACTTGTGAATGAACTAATGTAGAATGAAAGAAGTAGAACCAATAATATAATGTATATGATAACATTGTATAGAAAAACATCATTGATCAACCATGATTCCGTAGAACCAGCAATGAAGCAAGTTACACATCTTCTGACAGAGAAGTATAGACGTAGTATAAAATGAGACATATATTTTCAGACATGAACTATGTGGGAATTTATTTTGCTTGACTGTATGTATTAGTTACAAATGTTTTGTTTTTCTTATTTTCAGTTGATGGAGTGGGAGAGAGAAGAGAATTGAGGCTGGGAAACTGGACCACCTTTCCTTGTTGTTTAGAGACCCTTAACTAAGGACTTAGGTTCTGCTGACCAGAAATCCAAAGATTGATCCAAGGGATTATCTCACAATTATACATTATAAGAAATTCATAGGTGTTTTCTGAAAACTGGCCCTATACTGATCAGTTATCATTTCCATGTTCCTTTGATTGTTTATAGACACTTGGGGGAAGGAGACACTTCTTTTTCTGAGTTCAGGGAATTGCACCTGTCTGCTGTCCCCCTCCCAACTTAAAAAGTCTCTAATCTTTCATCCAATTAGACATCAGATTACCTAACGTTGTATCCTGATTGTTTTCTTTTAATTAATTGTCCTTACTCGATTAATTGTTTTTAATGTAAAAAAGTTTGTCTCTCCCGTATTTGGGAATCAGGCCTAAGCTGAGGAAGGTCTGGTCCTGGTTTGTCAGGCAGTTGCCATGCATTACTTAATAAATCCATATATGCAGACGAAGTAAGCTTTGTTTTCTTAGTCATTTCATCTTTCACCTTCCATAGTAGCCAACAAGAAAAAAAAAAGGTCATTGATGCATTTTTTAAAAAATGCACCAAAGAGAACAGAAAGAATCACCAACAAGTAGGACAGATTTTAAAGTTATATGCTTAATTTGTTGTATGTTTTGGAAGAATAGGAAGCTATATCTAATGGAGATTCACAGTTTCCTATACAATTCTCCTTTTCTATTATATTATGTATGTGGAAATGGTCATTTTATTTGATGTTAAATTCAGAATAAAAAATTTTTTTTACACATTTAGAACTTGCCTATAAGATATTTTCCTCTCTTATGAACATCAATGCTATTTTAAATTAATATATTTATGTATATTTGGTGTGTACGTAACATATAATCTGTAAATATGTATACACAATCATAAAAGAATTTGTGGAAATATACATGCGTATATTTGTATTTTAAAGTTAAATAGATTTGTGGCTTCTTTGATATGAACAGTCCCTTGTCATTGCTATTCTCATTGGAAAAAAACCCCAAAATCCTTGTTAACAAATATGTAGAGCCAAGCAAAACGTCCCACATTGTATGGGTATGAAAATGTATGTCTCATTCTCCAATTTGGGTCCATCACCTCTCTGTCAAGAGGTAGGTAGAATGCTTTGTGATCATTGCTCTAGAATCATGGTTCATTATAGACCTTTGGAAACTCTGGTCAACATGATAACCAATCATAATTTTAGAGAACTTATAATGAAATGTGATAGAGAGGTGATGGGATCATGTAGATTGAGGCATAGATATATTTACATATTCATAACAAGTCACTGTGGGAATTTGTTTTTCTTGACTACACAAATTTGTAATTAGTTTTTTGAGGGTTTTTTTTTTTTTGGTTCCTCAAGGTGGGAAGGAAGAGGAAGTAGGAGGGAGAGAATACAAACCTGAAAATAAAATTGAATTTTTTAATATTAAAAAAAACCCTAGAGACCTCAAACTAATGTTATTTAAGGAGTCTGAGTTCCATAAGAGCAAAGAATGAAAGAGTAAACACTGTCACACACTTACTCTGTATCAGGCACTGTGCTAAGCTTTAGGGTATGCACATATAGGAGAAATAGCTCCTGCCTTCAAGAAACTTACATTGAAATAGGAAAAGACGATGTATTTAGGATAATTAAGGCCAGCCAGGGAAAAGAGAACTTTGATCTGAAGAGTCACAGGGATGTGGAATTGATACATGCTTTCCAGAAGTAATGGTAGTATTGACATGTTTACTGTATCCAGAGGAAGGGTTAGGGGTCTAGAGCCAGATAGTAGATAAGGTAAGAAAGCACATTTTCATTCATTCAATTACCATTCAGTTGGTGGGGAATGGAAGTGCAACCCTTTGACTGAATCCAAAGGGTCACACTTGAGGACCCAGAGGGCCACATATGGAGGCTGCAGGTTCCTCAGTCCTGGTATGGACTCTAGAGTTAGAGCTTCAAAGGTCGGTGGCTTAACTTCTCCATGAACTGATGGCCTAGATTTTGAAAGTCCATGGTAAGGAGGTCCTAGTGGGAAGGGTCTTGGAGGTGGGAAGAAGCACTGACAGGAGATGGAGAGTAATCCGCCTGGGCAGATGGCTTTAAGGCTGGAAGGAATAAGGAGGTGAAATATGGAAACTGGGCTTAAAGAAAGGTAATAGACGTGGTTCCAAAAGCTGAATGGGAGAGAGTATTTCTGAGGTTAGCTGTGAGAGAAATAGATAGAACCAGGAGTCCTGATGCTTCTGGAAATCCATATGAGAGAAAATTCAGGCTTGACTTTCCAGTAAGAGAGAGTACATACCCATTTTCTAGGAAGTGAAGCTTTCCCCAGTTCTTGAGAATTAAGACAGGGAAGATAAGGTCAAGGACTTTGCTGATTAGGGGAAGGCAACACCCTTCTGCCTATAATGGGAGTTGGTTCCCCCATTTCAATGAGATGTAAAAATTAGATGAAGGTGTTTACTGCTAGGATAAAAAATAGACACCCTGTGCCTGGTATTTGAGACTCTTGGCAGTCTGACCTTGACCTAGACTTATTTCATATTCTTCCCCATCTCTGTCCCTCCTCCAGTCATTTCATGTACTTGTTCATTTCTTGTTTTTCTACATTCATACAAGCCCTCCATCCCACTTGGGGGACTCCCTCCCTCTTGTCTCTACTCCTTAATAATCTTTATCTTCTAAGACTCATCTTGGGTGTCTTCTTATCAATGAAACCTTTCCTAATGCTCCCCTCCTCCATTTTTTTTTGCATTTATTTATTACTCATGTACATGCCACTAGAATGTAAGTTCCCTGAGAGCAAGAGATATATTCCTATCTTCCATGCCCAGCTCAAGGCTTTATACAATGAATTGCACTTAACAGATGCTTAATACATTCACGTTCTGGTCCTAATTTTTACTGTCTATATAGCTAGGGGTAAGTTAAACAAGCATCACTTTGGCATAGCCCATTGACCTAATCTCAGACTCATTCACTTATTAAATTTCTGTCCATTTACACTCTTCTTACCCTAGGCCTACTTCTCGACCTTTTCTTTTTATATTCAGTGACTATTAATTAAAATTCAGGTATCTTAGTCATCTGTTATCTGTCACAACTGTCGTCAGAGGCCAATACTACAGGGGAAGATGTAAGAACCTAGAGCCTCAGAGTCTCAGGACTTGGAGCATCTCTGGAGCATACCCAGGCCCTCTCCCCCATATTTTTCCTTGCTAAAGGTGAGCTCAACAAGGACAAATCAGGCCTGCCAATATTCTGTCAGCTCCTACATTTGAAGAAGCTAGGTGGCTCAGTGGATAGAGCACTGGATCTGGAGTCAGAAGACTTGAGTTCAAATTCATATACTTACCCTGGATGAGTTGCTGAACCTCTGTCTTGCCTTGGCTTTCTCAACTGTAAAATGAGAACGATGATAGTACCCATCCCTCAGAGTTATTGTGAGGATCAAGTAGGTGCTTAATGGATATTTATTATTGTCCATTTGTTTTTAATTGTGTCTGACTCTCCATGACCCCATTTAGGGTTTTCCTGGCAAAGATACTGGAGTGGTTTGCCATTTCCTTCTCCAGCTCATTTTACAGATGAGGAAACTGAGGCAAATAGGGAGAAGTGGCTTACTCAAGATTATTCAGTTAAGTGCCTGAAGCTAGATTTGAACTTAGGAAGATGAATCTTCTCAATTCTAGGCCCAGCACTCTGTCCACTGCACCAGCTAGATAAATTGGAAAGTTACTTCTTCCCTTCCTCTTCACTTCTCTAGAGTGTCCTTACTAAAGCATACAGTTGCTCTTATCGCAGCGTAGAGCCACTTACTACATGCCATTCTTGGATGAGGCAATAAGGCATAGTACAAAGCAGACTGGACTTGGAGTGAGGAAACAAAGGTTCTGATTCCTTCTCAGATGCCTACTAGCTGTATGTCCATGGGCAAGTAAGTTAACTTTCCCCAAGCCTCAGTTTTCCTCAACTGTAAAACAGATATTTTATCTTAAATATAAAGATACTTGTGTTACCTGTCTCACAGGATCATTGTTAGAAAAGTTCTTTGTAAATCCTTAAGTGCTATAGAAATGTGAATTATTATGTTATTATAATTACTATTCTCTATATTACTAAAAAATTTGCCCTCTGATCAGTCACAAACCCTCCAAGTCCAGACCTCACACTGGCATATTAGACAATTGCCATCAGTGTCAAGAGAACGTTTTGGCAGGCGTTTACGGCTAAGGAAGTAAAGGAACAATAAAAATATGAGTATCTTTGAGATTTTTTCTCCTTATGTGTAGAGCTGTCTGCCTTTCAATGTTCCCAGATTCTTATACTGTTTCCTTACCCATCAAATAGGGTTATAACACAATGCTCCTCAAAGGAGTGTTGTAAGGAAAGCACTATATGCATGAGAGAGTATTGATCCTGTATATCCGCCCATTGATACTCTATGGTCTCAAATGATGGAAAAACAACATCTTAGAATATTCAAAATTATAAAGTCACAAAGAAGAATGTAAAGATATATGGTGGTATAGGTAGATCAAAGTACGACTAATGATGACTTGTGAGAAGGAATTTGAACAGATCATCAAGGAATTTATGATTGTTAAAGATGAGAAGCCAATCAGGCATCAAGAATGAGAGATAATGTGCACTGATTGATACAATGTGTAATGTGTATTTGAATTTTTAAAGTTATACACACACCTTTTTAAACTTGAAAAAAAAGAGTGATAGTAGGTGAAAACCCAATTGATACACAAAATAGTTTCAAAGAAAGCAAAAATGAGGACAAGTGCCACTATATTGGATAGATTCTCTTCAGAAGATTTAAAGGAAAAAAGAGAATGGAACAGGATGAGTATTACATAGGATGAAGGAATCAGAATATGGAGGGAGTGCCCACACCAATGAACTCACATATCCAACCAAAGGTGACTTTGTATAGCCCTCCCTCACTTAAATCCAATTCCCTTGCACTCTTGGCATCACCTCCCTGATGCCATGATCCTCCTCATGAGCAAAGGATAGAGGCAGGTAGGTAGTGCAGTGGATAGAGTATTCCCTGGAGTCAGGAGGACCTGTGTGGCCTCAGACACCTAACGCTAGTTATATGACCCTTAACCCCAACTGCTTCGTCAAAACAAAAGAATGAAGGAGAAACAACAATTAATGATCCAGTTCCAATGAATGCATAGTTTATTACTCCTTGGCTTACTTGATATTAGCAGAAACCATCAGAGACAGAATTCCCTCTCTTGCACAATATGATCCTGGGCCCAGGAACCTTTTTCTGGATAATCTGTCTGAGTTATTTTTCTCTCCATTTAGTTATTACTTTATAGTAGAGACTATATCATTTTGGAGAAATGGCAAACACTCTTCAGGAAACTTATTGAGAAGAAAAAAGTTGTAACTTTAGTTTTAACAAGCTCATTCCCTAAAATCAAAAACTTCACTTACCTATGGGATTGAGTCCCACTGTAACCTATTTGTACTCCCATGGGAAAGAGCAAAAGAAACTCTAACTTTTAATGATGCCCTATGAAACATGGCTCCCTGATGAAGGGTAAGTCTTAGAGAATGATTTTGTGTTCCGGTGGGGGGAATAATGCCAGAATAGGGATCTGAGATAACGAAGAGAGAACAGTGTCTAGATTTGGAGGCCTTTTGGGAGTTGGGAAAGTCATAAGTTCATATCTGAGTGCTCTTACCCACTTTATATGCCGCAGGGATAATGACAGAATCCTCAACTGTGTAACCTGAAGAAATATGCAGCGATATGATGACTATTAATTATAACATCTGGATTAGGATTTGTAATTTTGGAAGAGGGTACTGTCCCCTCTATCACCTGTCTTTCTTTCTGCTCCTGAGCATTTTTGGAGAAAGTTGTGAAACCTTTCTGATTGAGTCCTTGGCCTTTACTGCAGCTCAAATATTTTTTTAATTCATCCCTTGACTCTTAATCACACTCCAGACAACAGTTTTTCCAAATCTTTTCTAAGTGAACACAACTACATATTTAGGGTTAGCAGATGACTTCACCTGCTACTCTGTTGAGATCAATATCACCTGGACCCCACTTTCATTATTAAACTGTATCCTGTCTTTAACCATGTCCACAGAGAGTGGAGAGTCTTGGAGGAGGGGAATGACCTACTAGATGGGAAGAATTCCCAAGAATTCCCAACTTTGAATGTCTCTTTTGGAATGAAGGGGGTTTGTGGGAAGAAGCAGAAAGTTATTGCAAGGAAGAATATGGAAGAAGGGAACCATGGGGAGTAGACACCAAAAAGGAGACTTCATAAGCTTCTAGAAGTTGAGGCAACCAGAGAAGTGGGATGATTGCGGGTATATTGATCTATTCTATTTGCCAGTGTAACAAGGGCCATCATCCCATGAAACATGCTCAGAATAGTGCTTACTAGTTCCAGTGGACCATACTTAGGACCATTCTTCTGGCCATGTGTGACTTAATGCTAAAAGGTTTGCACTTTAGGATGAAAAAAAATCACCTTATTGACCAGTCAAGAAAGTACTAATGATTCAATATATATTTAAAAGAGGGTGTCCCCAATCTCAGAGTTCTCTTCCCTTCTTGCCGTGAAGTATATCACAACTGTTTGGAGACAACATGAATGCTGGAGAAGGGGTAGGGTGAGGAGAGGGATTGCTTGCCATATTCCTCACCCCAGCCACCATGAAGCCAAGAACACTGGCATTTAAAGTATGTACGTTCCTTGGGCAAGGCTGAGCCTGGATTTGAGGCTTTTTCTGTTTGCTCTTCCCTGATCTTAGATGAATGAATGGGTACATATTCACAGATGGACATGTGTGGATGGCTTGGATGGCTTCCAGGCTTGGACGTAAACTTGGGAATTTGAGAGCTGCAGACATTCTAAGTCCTTTTGACCATAACTGACTTACGGCAAAGAAAGGAGGGACCAACAATAACTCTAGAAACTGACCATCAGGAGAACGGGAGCAGACCGACACCTTTTTACAAGACATAAAATAGGAATTGTGTAGACAGTGCAGAGCCAAGCTGAAATGAAACGTTCCTAATCAATACTTTTATAAAGTCCTTTATGTTTGGATGCTATTTAACTATCTTCCTTCCTAGAAAGTATAATAATCATTATAAATTAAGTTATTGAATCCTATTAATAAAATTTTACATGTAATTATAAATAATAATATATAAATAAAATTTATGTTTCAAGTAATAAATATTTTTTCTCCCCAGCTTCCCCCACACTTGGGGAAAAAGAAGAAAAAGGAAAAAATTTTGTCAGAAATATTTGTATGTATATCCATACACACACACACACACACACACACACACACTCCCACACAGGGAGATATATCTATCTCCTTTCAGCATTTTGTCTTTAATTTGGGAGATCTGAATTTTGGCTACTGTATTCCTAGGTATTTTCAGTCTGGGGTTTCAGAAGATCACCTGTGGATTCTTTGCCTTCTGGTTCTAATAGAATAGGGCAGTTTTTTCTTATGATTTCTTGAAATATGGTACTCAGATATTTTTGTTTGGCCAGAGTTTCCAAGGAGTCTGACTATCCTTGAATTATCTCTCCATTGCCTGTTTTCCAGGTCATTTGGTTTTTTTTCTATTTCTTTTTAAAATCTTTTAACTTTTGATATTTTTTATTGTCTCATGAACCACTGAATTCTGACTGTCCCACTCTATTTATCAGTTAGTTTATTATTTGTGTAAAGTTTTCTGTCTTCTTCTCTAAACTATTTACTCTTTCCAATTTCCCCCCACAGCTTTTATTTTTATTCTAATGTCAATTTTTGTTTCTTCTTTATTTCTTCCATCCAAGCCGAGCCAAGCCATTTTTTTTCCTCTGTGATCTGCTAATATTTATTGTGAAATTACTTTTGTAATTACTTTCTGTCTGGGTGTACCTCTATGGTTTCCCTTAACCTATAGCATTTTTTCATTTTGTATATTTTTGTTTCCTGTTTACTTGTGTTTACTTTGATTTAGTTCCCTCACCCTCATAGACTTCAGGACCCTTCACCAAGGTTTGTGCGGAATTCTCTGGAGTAACTCCTCTTTAGCCACTGTTGGCTTCTTGCTGTCTTTTCATTTTGCACTTCTGACTAGCGATATTTATTTTCTGTTCTATCTGGAATCTTCTCGTGTTCTTTAATGGGATAAATTGGGAGAGATAGGTTTCCCTGTACCTTTTTTTAAGTTTTTTTTTAAACAGAGTAAACCATCGACCCACCACAGAACAGGGTGGGTGACTGAGGCTACAAGCTTGAATATAGCCTCATTTTGTTCGGGGAGGTCAAAAATGGCTTTCGAACAAGTTTCCCTTGTCCAGTAATTACTGTAATAACAGCAAATAGCTCAACATTTAACAGAATTAAAAATTTCAACCAAAGAATTTGCCTTACAATGGGTATTAAAAAGAAACATTTTTGCTTCCCCATTGGCTCTGGATATTAGTGAGACAGGAAGCAGCTCATCCTGGTGTCAGTACTTAGGCTGGAAGAGTGTATGGGTCTCCTGTTTTGTCTTTAGGTTGGTTAGTTGGGTAGGGGTGATAAAGGAAAGGGAGTGAGTTAGGACCCTTGATGTTACACTATGGTTTCAACAAATGATGCTGTACCTCCCCCGACATCCCCAACACTTTTGTCTTTGGCCCATTATTAGGATATGAAAGGGGTAGAATAGTCTTCACCCCTGGGAGCTGGTCCCTTTCAAAATCCTAAGAGGGTAAGTTGGGCCAAGTGAAGGGGCAAATTAATTTGTAGGAAAGGTTAAGGGCTGGCCCATCCCTCCTCACTTCTGCTGGGGAAACCATTCTTGGCCCAATGAAGTCCAGAGCTGAACCAGACCACTTTCTCCTCTCCCCAGTGGGAATGCTGCTCTCCTCTTTCTTCTTCATCCCCAACCTGGCCATCCCTGGACCCAATTTTTCTAATCATTTGAATTCAATGAGACTATTCCTAATATAGCACTTACTAGTGACCATCAGCACACTTTTGGTGACACCTGTCCCTTTGCCCCATGATGGTGCAGCTAGATGGCAGGGCCAACTCCCTCTCTCCCTCTGTATAGTGTGTGTCCTGAGGACCCACCCAGAGGCTCAGTTGACTAGCTCCTGCCTGCAGAGATGAATGACTGTGTCCACACATCATCCCTGAATCTGAGACATGAGTAAGGGTGGGAGGTGATTCTTTGGCAGTGTCAGCCAATAAGAGAGGGAGTGGGATATAGTGGATTCCTGGTAGACATCCCGGAGGAGTGAACTGAGGCAGCAGTGGGTAGTAGCCTTATCTGAAGTCTCTACTAGTATTCCGAATTAGCAAAGAAGAAGAAGTCCTGTTCCATGGTTACTGGGGACATGGCAGAAACCCCTCTGGAGGGCGGTCTCTGAGACAGCCAGGGAGCCACAGTAGCTGAGCTGTTTGACCAGGCCCAGCAGGAACCAGCAGTAGTGGTACATGTTGGTATAAACAGGGTACATTTTAGACTGTTCTCCAAATATTCAGGTTCTGCCATGCACTCTGGGGCAACATTAGAAGTGTGCCCTAAGTCAGCATAGGGTGGGCTGGAGGTGGAGGTGGTGGCCAGGGGCAGCAGCGGGTTGGGCAGAGGTATGGTCATGGGCAGTAACAGTGCCCACTGGGTCCAGCTTTGCACCAGTCATCAAGGCTCCAGGAGTCCACCCCTGCAATCCCTGCAGCCACTGCATCCACACTGCCTATCCCTATACCTCTTCACATTTTTTATTGGTTCTGGGTCCTGTCCAGGTGATGGCAGTGAAAGAAGAGAGGTGGGATTGCTGTATCTGCCTTGTCACAGTCAGAGTAAGGCAGTGTTGGGTCATAGGGAGTTGGGAAGCCAATGCCTGCAGGCTTGTGTCAGGGTAACCTCATAATTGTCCAGGGTCCAGTGGTGGTGGATCCTAGAAAGTGGGAAGGGAGAAGTATATACCTGGAGGTAAGCATCAGGATCTGCCTCCTACCTGGGTCTGGGTCCAGGTAGTGCTGGGTGATGCTGGGTGGTAGAAAATAAGTGAATGTTTAAAAGCAAAAACAATCACGTCGTTTATTTATTATGCACTTACTGTTTATCTGACACTGTGCTAGGCATTAAAGATACAAGTACAAAGAATTAAAAAAAAATCTCTGGGTCAGGGTAAAAGCGAATATTTAAATTTAATAATTTCACGTTGATTTTCATTAATGATGTTAATGATTAGGTTGTGAGCTCCTTGAACTGCCCTTCTTTGTATCCCAAGATTTTAACACAGTGTTGGCACATTGCAGACAATTAATAAAATGCTTATTGACTGACTGACTGATGGTCCACAGTTATCTTTTTCTCCTTTATTCTTGCTACATTTTTTGATTGTAACAATAGTTTGTCTTAGGGGGAAAAGCTAGAGCATTATCTTTTTCTAGTTTTGAAAACAGTTTATAAACTGAAGGGGTAAATGTAAGGATTCTCCTTTCTGCAGAATCACCTGCCTTATGCTAGCACGAGCGGGCATAAATAGCTATTCAAAGTGCAGTCTCCGTGCATGTCACCAGGTGGAACTCTGAGCATGAGTGATTTCACTTCCCTCTCACACTTGAGCACACATAGACTACCTGCCTGGGCTTCTGCTTAATAAGGAGAATCCTCTCCTCCTATCTCACTGGCTCTGACATTTCTTCCTCTTTAGTCTAGGATGGATCTCAGCTTGAGACCTTGGGAGCTTCCCAGTAGAATCCGAACCGATACAATTTCCGTTTGATTTGGAGAATGTCAGCCTGGCTTAGCAAGCCTACTACTTAGTTCTGGACAGATCCACTCATGGGGGCCTAAAGCGGGGTGGGGGGGAGGGGGGAAGGAGAGAATCTGCCATGATCCTGTAATGTATCTCATCTGAGGTCAAAGTTCAGGTTCCCTCCTGGGTTCCAGCCACTAGCCACTTAGGCAACCTAAGGTGTGTCCTCAAAGTTACTTTCCTTGTGTGTAGCGGGGAAAAGAAGGGAGAGAGTCTCTGTGTGTATTCATGTATGTATATAGGTCTATAAACTCCCCAAGGGAAAAACCCTGGTTTTTTTCTATATGCCTCCTTCCTGCTTCACTGGGAATTTGAACTCTACCCCCAGAAACAAACCTTGGTTCTGAAAGATATGTGTTCACCTTATCTTGCTGGTTAACAAGTTTCTAACTCATTTCTTCATCACCATCTCCCAATAATTTCTCTGTAGATTCCCCTTCTCTTTTCCAGCTCTCTTTTACATTTTTTCTCTCCCTCCCAACCCAACAGAATGTTAGCTCTTAAAGAGCAGGCAATTTTTTGTTAACTTGTATCCTCAGATACTTAGCACAGTGAATGACACATGGCATTTAATAAATGTTCCATCATCTATCTATCTATTGATCTATCAAGCTGAAGGTAAAAAGATGATTGGATTTTAGAGGAAAAACTAAGATGATAGGATTTTAAACCTTAGAGATTATCTAATCCAAACCTTTCATTTTAACATAGAGATTACCCCCAAAGAGAAGTCAGTAGTGTAGTCAATAAAAAGACAACCTGAAGAATAGTCAATGGTTTGATACCAAATTGGAAAGAGGTTTGCCTTGTATGATTCCAGGGTTTTGTTCTTGGCTCCGTGCTTTTAAACATATTTATCGATAACTTGGATAACACATAGATTATCTGTTTATCAAATCTGGAGATGACATGAAACTGAAAGGTGTAGCTATCACAGGTGACAGAGTTAAAATTTTAAAAATTAGCTATTGATGGAGCTGTGAATTCGCTCAACTGTTCTGAATGTCAATAAAAGTGACGAAATTTTCCATACCCTTTGGCCAGGTATCCCACTATCAGGTACTCACCTCAAGGAGGTCAAAGACAGAAAGGAAGATCAATATACACCAAAATATTAAGAGCTGCACCCGTGGTGGTAGCAAAGTATTAGAAACAAGATGATGGTCCATTTTTTGGGAAATGGCTGAAAGAACTATATGGTATATTAATGTAATGTAATATTATTATGCTGGAAGAAAAGACAAAAATGAAGAACTGGGAGAAATATGGTAACATTTGTGTGAATGCATGATGAAATAACCAGAATCAAAAGGGAAATATTCACAATGCAATAAAACTAATGACAAGATTACTTAGAGTAGAATTCTTTATAATTAGAAAACTTTCTTCCCTAGTTTCTTATTTCCCATCGCCTCAGCAGCCTCTTCTCCTCTCTCCTTCTTTGCTCTAATCTCAGACAAAGAAATGGCCCTTCTCCTTGCCAACACCAACCCCTCTATTTTATCCTTGAACTCATTTTCTCCTGGCTTCTCCAGGAGCTTGTCTCTTCACAGTAATTCTTCCTCTTGTCTTAATTTTCAACCATTTCTTCTTCTTCTTTTTCTTTTTTGCAGAATGAAACATCTTTATTTTGGAGAATTTGTTTTGCTCAACTATGCCTAGTTTTTTAAAAAGAAAATTATTAATTAATTTCTTTTTGGTTTGCAACATTCACTTCCATATGCTTTAAATTCCCCCCCCCCTTCTCCCGCCCCAAGATGGCATGCAATCTGATATGGCTCTACACATATATTCTTATTAAACACATTTTCACATTAGTGATACTGTATAAAAGAATTATAACAAATGGGAGAAACCATGAGAAACCATTCTGACTATGTAGTTCTTTCTCTGGATGTGGATGGTACTTACCATTGTGAGTTCTTTGGAACTGTTTTAGGTCCTTGCATTGCTGAGAAGGGCCAAGCCTATCAAAGTCAGTCATCATACACTGTGATTATTTCTGTGAACGATGTTCTCCTGGTTCTGCTCAATTCTCTCAGCATCAGTTCATAGAAGTCTTTCCAGGTTTTTCTGAAGTCTGTCTGTTCATCATTTCTTATAGCAGAATAATATTCCATCACATTCATATACCACAAGCTGTTCAGTCACTCCTCAATTGTTGGACATTCCATCAATTTCCAGTTCTTGGCAACCACGAAAAGAGCACCTATAGAAATCATTTTTATGATTTCTTTGGGATACAGTCCTAGAAGCCGTACTGTTGGATCAAAGGGTTTTTCACATTTTTATAGCCCTTTGGGTATAGTTCCAAACTGCTCTCCAGAATGGTTGAATCAGCTCACAGCTCCACCAACAATGAATTAGTGTTCCAACTTTAGGAAAGGCTTCTTGCAGAAGTAGGGATTTTAGCTAAGACTTGAAGGAAGCTAACTTAATCACAGACTTCTTTTAAAAAAGCCATACTATGTATTCCAGGACTAGGGAGAGTCTATGAGCCATATAGGTATGACATAGAGGAATTTGGGTGAAGGGGGAGAGAAAGGGGAAAGTGGTGGAGTCTGGGAGTGTGATAGAACCAAAATTCACCAGAGTCCTTAACCCCCTCCCCAAAAATGTGAATAAGATAAAGACAATGAAGCCAGCCTTGATTAGCACAGTGGGGTGGGTCAAGATTCAAGCTGGATCTCCCTTAAGGTTGCTACTAGGGATCCAGGCCCCTCTGACTTGCTGGATATATGAAGACCACAAGAGTTACCATACCATTACCTGCTGATCATGCCTATTTCCATATGAAGATGGAGGAGACACATGTCTGTAGGAGCTAAGTGTCCCCAACTCCTTGTTGCATATCCCTACTATTTTAGAAATAAGTAACCTTTTGGTTAACTGTTCAATGACTTATGAGTTCCTCATTTCATCCCAACATTAAACCTGAACTAACAGGGAATAGATCTCAAGTCTGACCCTAATAGGGGGGCTTCATCCACCTGAATACTGTCCTGTAGCCTGACAACTATCTCCTACGTGCTGATGTCCCCACAGCAGAACAAATAGAGGTTCACAGATTCCAGGAGTGGTAAGGCCCTTTGGGGAGATGAAGCTAAAAGTATCTTACAGAAGCTGCAACAGTAGTGCATGCTGGAATCACTTGAGTATTGGAGAATTCCTTGTTCTAGAACTTCTAAAATGTGTCATGCCCTTTGACTCCTAGTATCTAACTAAAGGTTTTCCTAGAAAGTCCTGGGTCTTGCACAAGAACTTGGAATTCTCTCTGCCCTGATCTTACCCACAATCCTGAGGGCTTTTGTGGCCCACTGAATTATCCCCCACAACCCAGGCAGTCTTGGGAGGGAGGGAAATGACAAGAAAATCAGGAATTGGGGAAAATGACCCCATTCAAGGTGAATTCCTTTAAAAACAGTTTTATTTTTAATAATTAATGTTATTTTAATAGTAATTTTATTTATTATTTAATATTTGAATTTTCTTTATTATTTGAATGATAATGAAAACCATTTTTATGCTGAACTTAACGAACACCAAATAAAATGAGTATTTCCATATCTATAAAATAACAGAAGAGCATTTATATGACACTGAGGCTCTCTATTATGCATCACTTGCTTGTCTTTTAAATATAAATATGTTATTTTCAAATTTATTCTGCTTGTCTGTGATTTTTTCTAGCCTTCCCTCTGTTCTCTTCTGTGCATTTTTAAAAATGGATCCTTCAATGACCCTCTTTTCTTCTTTTCCTTCTCCTTTTCTCCTCCTCCTCCTTTTTCTCCTTCTCCTTCTTCTCCTTGTCCTCCTCCTCCTTTTCTTCCTCTTCTTCCTCCTCCTCCACCTTTTTATTCTCCTCTTCCTCTTTCTCTATCTCTCTCCTTCCTTATTTTTGCTACCCTGGTCCTACTCCCTCCTGTTCTCTTCTAACTCCTTTCCCATTAGAAAAAAAGAATAAAAGCCCTTGGGATTAATATACATAGCCAAGCAAAACACATTCCATTCCAAAACACATGCCCATTTCCAAACATGTGTGTCTTATTCTGTCTATTCATCTCCACAATTTCTCCTATTAGGTATGTAGCATGCTTCATCGTGATATCATCTCTAGAATCATGGTTAGTAGTTACACTAATAAGGGATTTTCAGATTTTCAAAGTTGTTTTTCTTTACAGTATTATCATATAAGTGTTCTGGTTCTGCTCACTGCACAGTGCATCAGTTCATATGAGGCTTCCCATGTTTCTCTGAAACTTTCATTTTTGTCATTTTTTATGGTATAACAATATTTCGTTACATTTGTATATCATAATTTGTATAGCCATTCACCTATAGGCACTCCCTTAGGTCTTTGCTATAATAGAAAAGGCTACAATAAATATTTTTCTACATGTGGTCTTTTTCCTCTGTCTTTGATTACTTTGGGGTATAGGCCCGGTCTAGGTCAAAGGGCTTATGTGGAATTTTGTGACTTTCTGGGAATGGTTCCAAATTACATTCCAGAATAGCTGGACCAATTCATAGCTCATCATCAGTGCATTAGTTTTCCTGTATTCCCATAGTCCCTCCAACATTTCTGTTTTCCTCTTCATTTTCCTTTTTTTGGTTACCTTTGTCAATCTGATAGATGTTAGGTAGAACATCAGAATTGCTTTAATTTGCATTTCTCTCATTACTAGTTATTTGGAGAATTTTTTATACTGTTGTTGGTAGTTTGGACTTCTTCCTTTGAGACCGTTGAAATTAATCTATTGGAGAATAGTGCCAATGTCCTTCAGATCATAGCTAAAAATTTTTTCAAACGGTACAAGTACTCCAAACCACACCAACTCAACCAAGTTCCTCAAGCTTCTCAAATCCCCTGACTTCTGTCTCCAGTCCATCCAAACTTCACAGGAGAGGTCATAGCACAGACACAATACCTCCCTGTCACTCGGGCCTCACTCAGGCCAGTCTGGTGGTTCAAGTTCAGGAATGCAATGAAATAAGGCCATTTTACAGTTAACCAAAGGAAGTTTACATGAACAGGATATTAAGCAAGACTTGATTCATTTGGTTACAGCTTCCTTGCCTCCACATTTCCAATCCTCCCTAATTGATTTGCTATCTCACTACCTACATTATATATAGATTCCACATCCACAGACCTCTCAAAGAAGGGAAGGTGGTACCTGCATATCTCTTCTTTGGGGGATGGTTTGTTCGTCATTTTATAGACTTCCATTCCAATTGTTTTATTGTCATCTTTCCCCATTTACACTGTTTTCATTGTGGATATTGTTTTCCTGGTTCTGGTTTTTCACTTTACTTTCATATATGTCTTTCTATGCTTCCTTGTTTTTATCATGTTTTCTATTTCTTACAATCCAGTAATTTGTTTAGTTGTATTTCCTAACCAGTGGGCATCTAGATTATTTCCATTTCCTTGCTACTTTAAGAAATGCTCCTTTCGGTACTAAGGTTTCTCCTTATCCCTAGCAAACAGGCTAAGAAAGTAAAAAACAGGACACTACACTGGAGAGGTTGATGAAAGACAAGCACACAAATCCCACTGTTAGAGGAGCTTTGAGATCTGATATTGATGTTAGCGATATTGTTACCCTTCCCACAGAGCAAGCTGGAATGGCTATGAAAGTGGTTCAAGTATTCATTTTGAATTAGAGAGCTAACTGCTACACATACACCACAATGAGATCAAAAGAAAGGCCCATAGACACAAAAATATTTGTAGTAGAACTTGCTTTCATCAAGTCTAGAATGGAAAATATTAGAATTCAATTCATTGAGAGTATATTCCTTTAAATTCGACTGAATAAAGATTTCATTTTTAGAGTAACAATAGCTAAATAAATGTTTACAGATTGTCTAAAAACCATGGATCTTAGTACTCTTTCCTACTACTTTTTCAGTGTCACTGCAGAAGTGGAAAGGGCCAAGATTGAGGGACATTTTGTAATTTTGTTTTGTTCCTTGGGTTACCAACACCAAAGAATCTATCACCAAGTGGCCAGACTATGGGTTGTGAGACTCTAATGCTTAGCTAGTTTGGTCCTTAAAAGTGGAAATAGTTTATTACCAGGAACCATACAGTTCAAGTGTGGTGTATTAGGCTTATACCCCATTGCTAGGAGTGCCCAAGAAGAGTATAGATGATAGAGAAAAGTCACATGCTCCAGTGGAGAGGTTGGCATCCTAGATGCCTGGAGGGCATCCTAGAAAAGTCCTTTCTAGGATCCTCTCTTCTATATTCCACGATTCTATCTTCTATAACTCTATATACTATATTCTATGGAACTATAAATATAGGGAGTACTTGGAGGATGTCACCTCTCTTTCTCTCTCTCTCGATGATGATGAAGGCTGAGGTCCCTGTCTAATAGCTGACTCCTCAGAACCCAAACAGGATTGTCTCTTTCCTATTCCTCTCCTCTGCATTGAACACCTCCCCTTCTACCCCCTCTACCTCTTCTACTATATGCCATTAGGTATGCAATACCCTCAGATCCCTATAACTTCTCAGAACTGAGTTCAGAGCCTAGGGATCTGGAATTCCTGCTAACTTACCACCTACACCTTTATCACAAGGTGTAAGGTGAGGGAAGACAGGAGGAAGGGTCCACAAAGGAAGGGTCCACAGAGGAAGGGAGTGGGGTATTACATGTTTTGGCTCTTAGCTTTCTCATCTCCCTCCCCTCCAGGACATTCCTGGGTTCACGCAGAGAGTGGAAGTGGGGGAGACAGATAACTTAAGACAGACAGACAGATATAGAGACAGAGGGACAGAAATAGAAAGAGAAATAGAATGTATGAAGTCTCCACCCCAGTTCCGGCCAGAGAGGGTGGGGAGAGACGAAGCAGGCAGGCCAGTTCCCTGTGTCTGAGGAGCCATGCCTTGCGGCCGGGACCTCATCCTGAAGGCTCTGGAAAACCTGAATGAAGAGGAGTTTAAGAAGTTCAAAATCAGGCTGCGGGATGTGCCTCTGCGGCCAGGCTACTCCCAGATCCCCAGGGGTCCCTTGCTGGAAATGGACCGCTTGGACATCTCTGACAAGATCGTCTGTTGCTACCTGGAGGACTACGGGATGGAGCTGACTGTGCAGGTGCTCCAGAACATCGGCATGCGGGAGGAGGCTGTCAGACTCCAGCAAGCAGCGCCTGGTAAGGCTCCCTTCTCCCAATACCCACCCCTTAGCCAGGAACCCACCCTCCACGCGCAACTTTTAATCCCTTCCACTCCACTTCCGAAATTCTGCCCCCAGTCTCCAGGGCTCAAGTTCCCAGTCTTTGAGATCCGCTACAGGTGTGGCTCCTTTCCTGGGACACAGACCCCTGCCCGCCACCCCAAACGATCCCCAACCTCTTCCTTCCTCCCCACCTTAGATAGCTTCCTCATCCAAAGTTTGATTTCCAAACATATCGTTGCTGTCCCACCCTCTCTTCCTCTCAGCATTACTTTCATTTTCTTCTACTGCCTCAAGACCTAGTTTACAGTTGAGGGTAAGAAAACACTGGAACAAAAGGCCCTAGGAAACATTTAAACACACAATCCTGTCACACTTTGTCATACATACACCCTAATACACACACAAGTTAACACATATACCAACACCCACAAATGTTTACATGTACAGACATTCACAATGAGAGACCGAGTAAAAGAACCAAATTCTCCCCTTCCCTTCCCTCACTGTCCTTCTCCTGGGACTTTTGAACTTAGACCTGTGTAAGTCAGGGAAGTTGGAGCTATTTGGAGGATGAAGTGGGGGAGAAGGAAAAAGATGTCATCTACCAGAGTGGGTCCCCAGGAAGGAGAAACTCAGAACTGGAAGAAATTGGAAAAGTCACCTTTACATTCTCTCTTTACAGCCTCAAGACCTCACCCAACTGGAAATTCAGCTCAGCCCACTCATCATTCAGCTACTGCATCCGCTCCATCAGGTAAGGACTAATTCATTCTCTCTCCAGGGGACTCTAGGTTGAAGTCTTTTGCTCTTCACCGCCTTGTGGAGAGTTGCCACTGAGCCTGGAAGAACCAAGGTCCAGGACGAGGAAGCATCCTCCAAGATTTGGAATGTAGGTAGAGTCTTCAATCAGTTTGACATTCAACTACTACATCTTTCAGGAAGACTTCCTGCACTGAATGTCCACTAGGCATTGAAGGGCAGATGGGAGGAATCAAAATAATGTCTTCCCTCAAGGAATTTATATTTTAATGTGGGAGTGTATGTGTGTATACAAACATATGTATACAAATATGTATATATGTGTGCACATACCATATCAGATATAAGACAATTTTAGAGGCAAAGGCACTAGCATCTAAAGGGACCAGGAAAGGCTTCCTGTAAAAGGTGGAACTTGAGTCTAGTCTTGAAGGAATTTAGGGATTTCAAGAGGTAGAAGTGAGTAGGGAGAGCAATTCTAGGCATAAGGCAATACAAAGTAATGGAACTGGGGATGGACTGGGTGTAGAATAACAATCATCACTAGACTGTAGATTGCATGTATAAGTAGACTGGAAGATAGAAAAAGGCTGGGTTGTGAAGAGCTTTAAATGCTAGAAGGGTTTGTTTTTGATTCTCAACATAATAGGAAGCCATCGAAGTTTATTGAGTAGTAAGTAGGGTGGCGTTGTCAGACCTGCATTTTAGGGAAATCATTTTAGTGTCTGTGTAGAAGGTAGATTGAAGTAGGGAGAGACTTAAGACCAAATAAGATAACTATTGCAATAGTCCAGATGAGATATTACTAACCTGAACTAGGGTGGTAACCATGTAAGCAGAGTTAAGGGGACACACACACACACACACACACACACACAAGATTAGAAAACTCAATGACTATAAGCTTTGTGTAACTTCAGTAGATACAGGGAAGTTCAGCAGAGAGGTAAATTTAGGGTAAAAAACAATGAATTCTGTTTCGGACATATTGAGTTTAAGATATGTGTCATCTGTATAAAGATAATAATCAAAACTATGGTAGCTGATGAGACCACCAAGTTAAAGGAGTATAGTGAGAAAAGAGAAGGGAAATCTTTTGAGAGCCTTGGGAAACTCAGATAGTTAGAGGCCGTGACATGAATGATGATCCAACAAAGAAGACGGAGAAGGAACAGTCAGACAGATGAGGGAGATCCAAAGAAAGCAGTATCATGAAAACCCAGAGATGAGACAATATCCAAGAGGATCATGGAATTATTGATCTAGAGCTGAAAGGGACCTCAGAGGCCATCTAATCCAAACTCTTCATTTTATAGATGAGAAAACCAAGAACCTTGGAGGTTAAATAATTTGTCCAAGATCAAGCAAGATTTGAACTCAGGTCCTCAGATTATAGATCCAAGGTATTCTGCACTGTATCATCCTGGTCAATTGTGTCAAATGCTGCAAAGTGGTCTAAAAGGCTAAGAAAAGACTATTAGACTTACCAAATAAGAGAGCATTAGTGGTGTTGGAGAGAGAAGTTTGAGATGATTGATGAGGTCACTAGTCAGTTTACAGAGGGTTAGAAAGAATGAGAAGAGAAGGGAGAAGAGATATGGTGATGGCTAACAGGGATGTTAGGGTTGATGTTAGAGAGTGGGGGCAATCTTCTCCAGAAAGTGAGCCAAGTCTTGGTTAAATGCCAGATGGAAGGAGCATGAGAGGAAGATATCAAAAAAGAAATAGAAACTGAGTCAAGGGAAGATTTCACGTGCATCTTTCCCTAATCTCATCAAGTTGCAAAAAACATATGCCAGTGGGCTTTGCTTTATGGTGCTTTTATATTGGATATGCTCTCAAAGGATTATTGGTAAATAATACCAATTCCATGAATTTAAAGAATCCCACTTCAATGCTCTGGGAATGGTTACTTTTTAAAGAAGCCTTGAAGGATGTTTAAATTGAGACTTATCTATTCTTGGAAATCCTGGGACCAGAGCTTCTCTTAGTCCAAAGTGTTGGTTCAAGGACTGTAAGATGAATGGAAGTATCAGAGGAAAAAGGGAGGTATTGAGCACAGTGAGGTTAGTCAGGGAATACTCTTCACAGGAGACCAATCTTAGTGAAGGAGAGGAAAGAGATGGATATGATAAAAGGTATGGGCAAATGGTCCTACTGAAGACTCAGGAGTTATAATTATGGGTTATTGATGGTTTTTAATGGGGGAAGGGGAGGAGGAAGCCTTGAGGTAACAAAATATAGTTGCTTAGAAGGGCTTCCCCTACCCTAGGGCTAATCAAGGCTCAATCTTAGTGGGTGGAGTATCAATCTTTCTCCCCTATTCCTTCCCCAGTGGGTCTGAGGGATTGTTATCCTTCCCAGGAGCTCACCATAGCCCCACTTTCTTTAGCTGTTGTCTCCCCTCCTATAAGCCATCATCTCACCCTTTTTCTCTTTTTCTCTTTGTCCAATGCACTGCAGAGACACATTTTGTGGATAAGCATCGGGCAAGTTTCATCAGTGATGTCACCCTGGTGGATCCAATCCTAGATAGGTTGTATGACAAAGTGCTGAGCACAGAGCAATATGAGTCAATCAGGGCTGAGAGCACCCCTCAGAAACAAATGAGGATGCTCTACTTCTTTACTCGATCCTGGGATGATACATGTAAAGATCTGCTGTTAAAAGCTCTGAAGGAGACCCACCCTTTCCTGGTGCAAAGGCTGGAGAGGAGCTGAGGGTCTCCTAGAGTTCCCTCTTACTACAGGATCCCAGAACTCCGCTCTGATCTTAAAACTTCAACATCTGGCTCTCAAGGGTCCCACAAATTGCCTTAAAAAACTAAAATAAAACTTTGAAAACTGATTCTCTTCCATGTATCTGACTGTTTTCTCCTTCCTATTTTCGTTTCCCAGTGTTCTCCCTCCACCCCCATTCCCTCTCTCTGAGTGAGACTGAGCTTGGTTCCTTGACTTCCTTGAAATATCTTTCAATCAAGAAACCTTGCTTCATTCCCTCTGGGATTGAAAATTCTTACCCCTACTCCCCTTCTTACTGGGCACGTGCCCAACTCTCACACAGGCACCCCAATGAAAATCTGAAAAAGAAAGAAAAGTAATATTCTACAGTCAGTCTAGAACTGCACAAAAAGACAGTTAAAAGACTATAGAGACTGGTATGAGGTTTGGGTAAGCCAGCTCAGGTAAAAGTCGAGGCAACGAAGTTAAGGAGACAGGCGGACTAGGGAACTGAAATCAGGCAGTACTCTGAACGAAGCCCTCATAAGTCAGGGCCAATTCTAGGAATCAGGCACTTGAAGGAGAACCCAGCCCTGGTCTCTCAGAACAGAAGCAGAAGACAGAACTTGGTCTTAATAGCACTAAGCAGAGAGACCAAACCTGGCAGTGTACTCCTTGGAAGCCACAGGAGGATACAGGACCAACTCAGCACCTGGGCACTGGAGGCCTGATACCTGAGTGATCTCTATTACTCCACTGGGGTTCATTAGGATCACACCAGTTATGAAACCAATCCTTAACTGTGTGCTGTCAAAGGAGAAGCCACAGGAAAGCAGCTAAGGCCTAAACCCACAAGGGTCCGCCAAAGCTTCTGACAAAACAAAACATTCCTTCATGTTAATGGCACCAGAAAGCAGAGGAATAAGTGAATCTTTCCTTGATAGGGTATTAGTATCTATGTAATGCCAAGAACCAACATTATCTGTAATGGAGAAACACTAAAGGCCTCTCCAATAAGACAAGGATGTCCATTGTTAACACTATTATTTAATATATTTCAAGTTATTTGCTATAACAATAAAACAAAAAAATAGGAAAATAAGCAACAAAACAATTGCTTTTGTAGAGGACATTATGATTTACTTAGAGAACCCTGGAATTTAACGTACATTAATTAAAATGATAATTTCAGCAAAGTAGCAAAATCCACAAAATCATCAGACATCCTGTACATTACCAATGTAGAATGAGACGTAAAAAGATACTTTATTCAAAATAACTCTAGCGTTTATAAACTATCTGAGAGTCATCTTATACACTTAGGAATTATATGAATAAAACTACAAAGCACTCTTTAAAAAATAAAAGCAGACTTAAATAAGTGGAGAGGAATTAACTTCTTATGTTTAGGCCATACTGATATAAAAATTATAATATGATATATATATTTGTACAAATTCAATATTGTGTCTATCCAGCTATCAAAGATATAGAACTAGATGAAACCGTAACAAAACTTATAACAAAATTTATTATCTGGAGGAACCAAAAATCTTTTTTTTTCCCAGTAAAAAGTTAAAAGCATGATTTTATGTGGATAATTTCTTTTATTTATTTATTTTTTTTATGTTCTACATTCACTACCATAAAACTTAGATTTTTACCCCCCCAAGCCTACCCCCCTCCACCCCCCTCCCTCCCCAAGACAGCATACAATTCTATATAGGATTTACATATACTTTCCTATTGAATACGTTTTCACTATAGTCATGCTATGTAGGTGAACTAAAATAAATGGAAGAAATCATATAACAAAACATAATACACACACACACACACACACACACACACACACACACACACACAAACATGATCTGCTACATTCTGTGAATGAATTCCATAGTTCTTTCTCTGAGTGTGGAAGGCATTTTGCCTTAGAAAACCATTGGGAATTTTTTTTTTTAAGTTCTTGTGTTATTACAAAGTCCAAGTCTACCCGAAAAAACTCTCCCACACTGTGGTCGTTGCTGTGCACAAAGTTCTCCTGGGAACCAAAAATCTTAAGGTAAAGGTTAAAAAAAAAAGCAGGAAGCAAAAAGGCCTAGAAGAACCAGATCTGAAGCTATATAATAAAAAAGTAATCATTAAACAATTTTGTGCTGGTTAAAAATTAGAAAAGTTGAGCGATGGTACAACTAGGAACAAAATATCCCAAAGCAATCAAACAGGGTAGTATAGTGTTTGATCAATGCAGTGACTCTAATTATTAAGTTAAGGATTCACTAACTGACAAAAGCTGCTCAAAAACTGGAAAACGGCCTGGGAAAAATTAAGTTTAGATCAGCATCTCATATACCACAGCAAGCTCTAGATGAATATGTGACCTAAATATAAATGGCCACATCATTAAAAAGTTTGAGAAAATTATAGAATTCACTCTTATGGTTAGGGAAAGAAGTCTTAATCAAACAAGACACAAAAAATTGAATGAAAAATTTTGATTATATAAAATTGAAATTTTTGCATAATCTAAAGCAAGGCAGTGAGAATTAGAGGATAAATAATTAACTGGGAAAAAATCTTTGCAGAAATCTTCTCTGATAAATATGTGTCATCCAAAATTATAGGTAACAAGAGTGATTCCTCTAATAAAGAAATGGATATTCCAGAAAGGTTATGAGCAGACAATTCTCAGAAGAAGACATTCAAATTATTGACAACCACATGACGAAATGCTTCAAATCACTAATAATAAGAAAAATGGAAATAAAAAACATCTAAAGTTACATATAGCAGGTTGGCAAAGTTGATACAAAGGGGAAACAACAGCTAGAGGAGGGACTGTAGGAAGACGTATATTAACACACTATTATTGGAATTTTCAATTACTTTTGCCTTTCAGGAAAGCAAATTGGAGCTATATCCAATACGTCACTAGAATACCCTCTTACTCGAAAATGTCACTGTAAGGTACATATCCCAAAGAGATCCAAGACAAAAAAAAAAGGATTCCTATAAACAGAACTATTTATAATAGCATTTTTGGTAGCAACTGAGTACCTATCTACTGAGGAATGGCTGAACAATTATGGTATATGAATATAATGAAATATCATCCTTCAAGAAACGACAAAAGGAATGGATTTGGAGAAACCTCTGAATTTCAGGAATGGAAACTCTAGGAAGAAGAAATCAAACAATGTTGATAAGAGAGAAGAATAATTATATTAGCGAAGGCTTTGCTAGAAACGTTCTGGTTTCTAATAATTGCTTCACTCTTTTAGAAACCCCTAAATAGTATTTTTATTATCATAGATGTAACTATTCATCATTTGAAAAGAAACATTAGCAGAATTACTATTCTGGCTCTGTATCTGACCCAAAAGGAGAAACTAGTTTCTGAAATAGAAATGACGGAAACTTTGGGGAAGTGAAGGAAATGACCACTTTTTCTAGGAATTCCTGAAAGGGAATAACAGAAAAGTTAGATATATAGTCTGATAGATATCTTGATTTAGGGGAAACAGATTTCAAAGTGTACAGAAAAATAGTCGCTGGAATGTTGTGATTTAATACTATTTCTTACTACTAAAAAAACAATGTTATTTTCTCTTGAATAAACAAAAAATTATCTGACAGACAATTTTCTTGACCCAGAAGATGATGTTATCCCTTCTACATTGTGACTTTCCTCATCTTGGTTTTGATACGCTGTGGGTTGGCATAAGAAATTAAATGGGAACTTTTGGAGAGCTTCGTGGAAGTCTTAGATGACATGTGAAGGCTTGTAGACAACACAGAGCCTATGAGCTAATAACTCAAATTTTACAACAAAGTCCTATAAAAAACACCCTGTAAAAGAAAAAGAAAAAATTCAGACTTCCACTCTTAAAAGAAGGGAAGGTCAAACATTTTATGTGTATTTTCCATACTTTGGGAGCTCTGTGGCCTTAACCTCCATGATGTAGAAGAGATAACCATACTTCCCAATGAACAGTCAAATTAAACCCTTTACAAAGTACCTTTCTGAGCAACAAGTTTTTTAAACCCATTGTAAACAGAAAGTAGGGATGCGTCATCTAATTTTTTTTAAAATTTTAATGATACATTTTGTTTTTGTCATATTCATTTCCCCTGAAGCGTCCCCTGAAAGTCTACTATTGAATTGTCTCTTCTAACAACTTTGTGTTGTTCCAGTTCAGTTGTTTCAATTGTATCTGACTCTTTGTGACCCCATTTTGAAAACCCCATTGTGGGGTTTTCTTTGCAAAGATATTGAAGTACTTTTGCTATTTCCTTTCCCAGTTCACTTTACAGACGAGGAACTGAGGCAAACAGGGTTAAATGACTTGCCCAGGGTCACACAGCTAGTAAGTGTTTGAGGTCAGATTTGAACTCAGGAAGATGAATCTTCCTGACTTCAGGCCTGGCCATTCTATCCGCCGAGCCACCTAATTTAGTATAACAACTAAATAATAACAACAATCACTTAAACAAAATCAGCAGACATGGGTATTTCTTACAGCTTAAGGCTGAAAATGCCACATCTTATTAGTTCTCTGTGACCAAGACTGGTGATGACAGTCAGATTTTGACTGACTTTTAGTGTTGTTTATTTATATCATTGTACTGATTATCTGTATTACTCTCTTTATTCTTCTTTGAGCTATATAAATTCGTGTCTTCCTCCATTTCTCCGAATTCCTCATATTTGTAATTTCTTTCTTTTTTCTCTCATATTTGTCCAGACCTTTGATTTCATTGTTTCTTTTGGTGCAATAATAAATAGCCTATTACATTCATATGCCATAACTTCTCTAGCTGTTGTCCAATTGACCGGCATTCACTTTGTTTTCAGATGTTTGTTACCATGGTGCTGCTATTAATATTTTGATATACATCAGCCATTTTTCCCTTGTCTTTGACCCACTTAACATATATGTCCAAGATTGGAATCTCAAAAGGTAGAAGCATATTATCAAATTTTCTATCATAGTTCAAAATTCTTTTCCAGAAAGGTTGTATCTGTTCACTATTCCATAGCTTCATGAATAGTATATATATACTGATGTATGCCTGCCTTCCCACAGTACCTCTAATTTGACTATTTCTACATTTTTTATCTTTGCCACATTGAGAGTTGTGAAATGAAACCTTAGGGTTGATTTAAATTTCTTTCCTCTTATTTGTCCTTTGTTTTCTAAGATGACCAATGACATTGTGGGTGATATCTTGACTTGCACATGAATTGAATTTAAGTGAGGCAGAGTTGCTCCAAGTCCTCTGCCTCACCCTCTCTTCTTGAGTCATCCAAGTCCGGTGACAGGTCAAAAGTCAAGATGACTGGTGATGACTCCAGATGCATTGGATATCAACTGCAAAGAGACAGTAAGGAGTGTGAGAGGGAAGGAGAAGGAATCCTCTCTGCATTTTGAAGACCAACTAGGAAGCAGCATTTGAAAATGCTCAGTTCATTCCAAATTTCTGAAGAACAGTGCAGTCTAGGGCTCAGTGAGCAGGTCTGCTCTAAAAAACCTACACTGGGTTTTGAGAGTTCTGAATTTGTTTGTGATTCTTGGGTAGAGATGTATGAGTGTGCTTTGGTATTTAAATAGCCCTTCTCCTCTTTTTCTTTTTCCTCCTCCTCTTTCTCCTTGTCTTCCTTCTGTTCTTCCTCCTTTTCATCTTCCTCTTCCTCGTAGGATGTTGCACAATGTGATAACTAAACCCCAGCAAAGACTTGAATACTGGGAGAACAAGAACAGTGGACTGAGTCACAGCTTCTGAGGGATGAATTTGGACCAGTGTTAGGTAGTGTTTGGTTACATTCATCAAAACGCTGGCAGCTTAAGGTCGGGAAGCTCACATGGGGAAAGCTCAGTCAAAGAATCTCTAACAATCTTAGAGTAATTGATGTATAAATCTTAATTACTTTCTCTTCCTACAAGAATGTGCTGTTTCACAGTGAAGAGATTGACCGTTTTCCTTGGTCAAAGGCTCCTGGCATGTCTCCTATGCTCACAGATGCCATTTCTGTGCAGGAAGCAACAAAACTAAAAATCTTTTTGGTCAAACTTGTCAGTTTGACCTGGAGGTCTTTATTCTTCTCTCAACAACCAGCTACTTCTTTTTTAGATTCCAAATAAAATATTTAGGGACCTTTGGGTTGAAAAGACTCTTAGAAGGAGTTTTAGACCATCTCCTTGCCCCAAGGGCTCTATATAATTTGTATACTCCTACAGTTGTGTTATGCCTTAAGCATGGTTTAAAAAAAGAGCTCGTCTTTATATAGCACTTCAAGAATTAAATGTCACTTTTCTCAAAATAATGTTATGAGGTAGGAAATGTAAGTATTATTCTTCTCATTTTTCAAGTTTTTCCCCACTCTAACCCATTCTCTACTCAATAGAATCAACCCGGATCTGACCACATCACCCAGCCCCATTCAATCATCTTCAGTGACTCCCTATTACCTCCAGAATCAAATATGAAATCTTCCATTTGGCTTTTAAAGCCCTTCATAACCTGGCCCCTTCCTACCTTTCCAGCTTTATTACACCCTATGTATTCTATGATCCAGTGACACGGATGTCCTTGCAGTGGTTCCTCACGTACAATATTCCATCTCCAGACTGGGCATTTTCAACGGTTGTTTCCCATATCTGGAATTCTCCATTTCTAACTGGAGGCAGATAGCTAGTGCAGTGTATGGAGACCTGGACCTGGAGTCAGAAAGACCTGAGTTCATATATACTTTGTTCAGTAGTTCAGTCATGTCTGACTCTTTGTCACCTCATTTGGAGTTTTCTTGGCAAAGATACTGGAGTATTTTGCCATTTCCTTCTCTAGTTCATTTTACAGATGAGAAAACTGAGGCAAACAGAGTTAATTGACCTGCCCAGGGTGATAGTTAGTAATTGGGGAATGGCTCTTACATAGTTACATAATTTCCCTATAGAGAGCAGCCAGGTGGTGCAGTGGATAGGGCACCAGTGCAGGAGTCAGGAGGGCCTGAGCTCAAATCTCACCTCAGACACTTGACACTCACTAGCTGAGTGACCTTGGGCAAGTCACTTAACCCCAACTGCCTCATCCTGGGTCATCTCCAGCCATCCTGATGAATATCTGGTCACTGGATTCAGATGGCTCTGGAGGAGAAGTGAGGCTGATGACCTGCACAGCCCTCCCTCACTCAAAACAAAGTCAAGTGCAAGTCATGTCCTCATTTCTCTGATGGCATGGTCTTCTTTGACAACAAAGGACGAACACATGCATACAATTTCCCTATATATTGTGGATATCAGATCTTTATCAGATATATTTGATGGACATTTATTTTCCCCCTTAATTTGACTTGTGTTTTTTAAATTTGACAGTATGTCACTAACATTGAATGCTGCAACCGTGTAGAGTTTGTCTCTTCCTGCTAACTTTCTTTATGACACTGTCATAAAGTCATTATATATAGTGTTCTTTTGGCTTTTTTTTGTTCATTCTATATTACTTAAAAAGTCTTCACATATTTACCTGGATTCCTTATATTTGTCATTCTTTAAGACGCATACATGGAGCCACATTTCAGTGCGATGGGGCTTTTTCCCAGGACACTTTTCATACTGTATACCCCACAGACCAGAAGGGCTACTTAACGCTCTACATTTGTGTTTAACAATTCCTTCAGCTAATTATCCAATTGCTGGATGCAATATTTTGTTTCCAGCTCCTTGTTATCACAACTAGTGCTATTGTACGTTTTTTGTCCATATGCATCTTTCTAAAAAAATATTTTTTTCTGTCAACATCTGTGGCATATAGATCCTTAAATAGAATCTTTGGGTCAAAGGGTATAACCAATTTAGCAACTTTTCTTGCATAATTCCAAACTGTTTTACAGAAGGGTTGAACCAAGAGGCAGAGTCAAAATTGCAGATAAATGGCAGGGACTCATCTGAGTTCTTCTCTGAACATCTTTTATAGAATATGCCAAAACAAATTCTGGAGCAGCAGAACCCACAAAAGGATGGAGTGAAACCCTCTTCCAGCCAAAGACAACTTAGAAGGTCAGCAGAAAAGGACTGTCTCACCTGAGTGAGAGTGGAATGCAGCCCAGCACAGGCCAAGCTAGTACAGATGAAGCCCCAGCAAGCCAAGAATAGGCCTTGGGAGCAGTTGAAGCAGCAGTGGCATCTGCTTCTGGAGTTCTAAGTCCAAAGATGGCAAGAGGGTCAAACAAGCAGTCAGTAGGAGATTACAGGGGTTACTTTGCTGGCACTTGTTGTTTTGCCCATACTCAGATCCAGGCTGCAGTCCTGGGTGGCAGTCCCAAGCACTAGTACACCAGAGCTTATGGACACTATGGAGCAGGGATCTTGTCACAGTTCCAGGACAGAAAAGAGCGCTTATGGTCACTCATAGACCAGAGCACAGGCCAGGAGAAGAGTAAACACACCTTGGAAGAAATAAAACCTTACAGATCCCTGGAAGTATTTTTGAAAACAGCTGCACAAAACCCCTAAAGCTTGGGGCAGTGCACCCTCCACCCTCGAAGCACAGCCCTACGTTAGCAGAGATAAAAGTCGAAAAACAGGTTGGAAAAATGAGCAAAAAACAGAAAAAAAAATTCTGACTCAGAAGAAGATAATAAAGTCTGTGACTGCAATAATATAAATTAAGTCAACACTATATGGCAACCAAACCCAGGTCAGAAATAATGGATATCAAACTATCACAGTTAAAACAGTCCTCCTTCCTTAGTGTTAACAACTGGGAAATCACAAGAGGGAAAAATGATCAGTTATCATCAGCCCCAATCACCACAGGCGCTTTTGCCAATGTTTCATGGAATAGTCTTCCTCAGGAGGTTTGTTGTGGTGTTTGTTGGGAAGGGTCTGTTATGGGAAAACAAATGTATCAATTTAAAGAAAGTCACATAAAGTATTGACTATAAGTAAAAAAGAATACGCAAAAACAAAGAATAGGAAACAAAATTGAACGGACTAGCAGAGGGAGTAATTAAAAGGTGATGATGCATATTTGTATTTAGAAACTAAGTCTTAAGTATTAATAAATAAATATAAATTGAAATATAATTAGTTTTAAGTACAAATAGACTGAGTAGCTCTGCCTCACTTAAATCCAATTCACATGTAAGTTAAGGCGTCATCCTTGCTACGTATCATCGGTCCTCTTTAAGAATAACACAACTGAGGGGAGGGGTATATTCAGAAATTAAGGTGATATAAAAGCAAAAGATAATTTTAAAAAAGAAATAACGCAACGACTACAATAATATTTATTAATCGTCTACTGTATGCAAGGTCCCAGATAAGTACAAAAAAGAGATGTTTCTCTGTCCCCAAGGCACTCACTTATACTGGGAGCATATAACAACGTATACTCACCAGAGTGTAAGGAGACCACAGACTTCCATATTATGGCAGGAATGCAGGGTGAAGATTGTAAGCTCTTTCAGTGTTACTAAGTCTTTATAGATGTTCTTTATTACTCTTGTCTGACTCTTTGTGATTCTATTTGTTTGTTTTGGCAAAGATATTGGAGTGGTTTGCCATTTCCTTCTCTTGCTCAGATGAGGAAACTAAGGCAAACAGGGTTAAGTGACTTGCCCAGGGTCACAAAGCAAGTAAGTGTTGGGAGGCTGAATTTGAATTCAGGTCTTCCTAACTCCAGGGCTAGTGCTCTATCTTCTGTATCACCTAGTTGCTAAGTCTAGGTCTGGGGTCAACTTGCATGATTCTAGAGCTGGCTGATAGGAGCATTATGGAAGCTGAAAGAAAATTACTCACCTTACCCTTAATATCAGGTAGACCCAGATGTATTTCTGCTGATGGTGGGAAAATGAGGTTAAAAAGAAACATGTTGACTTCAAAAGTTCTTTGCCCACTGACTGTGGGACTGATTTTCAAGAGTGAAAAATGTTCTGATTAGCTCTAGGAGTGTTTCTTCCCTTTGGAGACAAGCAACTCCAGCAGCCAAAGACAGCAACTACTCAGCAGAAAAGCAGCAAGTGACAGCTCAGGAAGTAGAAGGAACATGAGCTGTCTTGGTGACCACATCAACTCTTAAGAGTTTATAGATTATTTCTATGGAAGGATAGGATCTGGACTTATAGTTTCACTGATTTAGGGAACTTCCAAATGAAGAATCTTTTTCCAATGCAGATAAGCACCTTCACTACCTACAACTTTATAGTCTTAGAGGGAGGGTTGCCCAGAGAAGTGAGAATTTAAGACATCCTTGGTCACTCAGCCAGGATGTGTCAGACCTTGAACATAGGTCTTCTTGACTCTAAGGACAGCCTTCTATCCACTAGAACACACTGCCCTATATCTCTATGTAGATGACTTCAAAATTCATATTACTTGCCCTTTTTTCTCTCCTGAGTTCTTGTACCACATTACCACCTGCTGATTGGCATTTCAAACCACATCCAATATATATTCAAACCATGTCTATATGTACATTGAACAGACATCTCAAACTCAACATATCCCATCCAGAATTCATTGTTTCCTTAGAACTCATACCTTTTCCCACCATCCCCATTCCTGTGGATGGCATCGCTGTCTTTCCAGTTATTCAGGTACTCAAAGTAGGAATCATCCTCAGGCCCTCACTTTCCCTCATTTCACAAATCAATAAATGGTCAAGTCTCCTGATTCTATTTACATAACACCTCTCACATCTATCTCCTTATCCCCATTCATTCAATCATTACCCTAATCCAGGCACTGGACTATTACAATAGCCTCCTAATTGGTCTCCCTGCCTCATGTCTCTGCTCTTTCCAATTCATCTTTCACATAGCTGCCAAAATGATATTCCTTTTCCCCTGATCACCTTTGGAAATAGATCAAGTAGTGGTATTGCTGGGTCAACAGGTAGGTATAGGTAGTTTAATAACTCTTTGGGCATAATTCCAGATTGTTCCAAAAATGATTGGATCATTTTACAGTTCCACCAACAATGAATTAAGTGTCCCAACTTTTCCCACAGCCTCTCCAACATTTGTCACTTTCTCCTCCTATCATTTTAGCCAATCTGGTAGGTGTAAAATGATAACTCAAGATTGTTTTATTTAATCTGCATTTCTCTAATCAATAATGATTTAGAGCATTTTTATATGACTATAGATTGTTATTTCTTCTTCCAGTTTGTATCATTTGGCCATTCATCAATTGGGGAATGACTCATATTTGTATATGTTTGACAAAGTTGTTTATATATTTTAGATATGAGACCTTTATGTAATAAACTATAAGAGAACCTATATGATCTAAAATGTTAACAGAAATTCACTTTGTGTTGTCAAAGAACTGGAAATTGTAGTGATGCCTATCAACTGGGGAATAGTTGAACAAGTTGTGGTATATGATTGTGATGGAATATTACTGTGCTATAATGATGAGCTCAATGATTTTAGTAAAATATGGAAAGAAATAATGCAAGAAATAATGAAGGGTAAAATGAGCAGAATCAAGACAATGCTGTATATAGTAACAGCAATATTGTTTTAAGAATGACTTTGAGAGAATAAATTATTTTATCTATCACTAAAACCCAAATTAACGATAAAGGACATATGAAAAAAGTGCTATCTGCATCCAGAGGAAGATTGGTTGGTTGGTTGTTGTCCTTCATTCTCAATGAGGACCAAATTGACATCACAACGTTAGAGTCAAGTTATAGTATGTCCAACTATGGCTGATCGGACCAACACGAGTTTGGAATGTTCTACTACAGGTCTGGCACAAATAGTTCGTATGAACACTTGGGGCAGATTCTCTAAATTTATGCATCTCCCATTTCTTTTGAGCTACTTCAATTTTGCTTTACTTATAGAGCATGAAACCTCCTCTGATGAGGGAATGTCATGCTGGGTCATGCTGTGCTAGTGTCTCCATGTCGCACAATCAAATCCAAAGTTCTTTAAGAAGACCTTGAGAATGTCCTTGTATCATTTCTTCTTACCACCATGTGAGTACTTGCCCTGTGTGAGTTCTCCATAAAATAGTCTTTTTGGCAAGTGTATGTTTGGCATTCAAACAACATGGTCAATCCATCAGAATTGTGCTTTCTGTAGTAGAATCTGAATTCTTGACAGCTGAGCTTGAGAAAGAACTCTTATCCTGCCAGGTGATCTTCAGAATCTTCCTAAGTCAATTCAAATGGAAGTGATTCAGTTTCCTGGCATGACGTTGGTGGACTGTCCAGATTTCACAGGCATACAACAATGAGGTCAGCATAACCGTTCTGTGGATGTTCAGTTTGGTAGTCACTCTAATACCCCTTCTCTCCCACACTTTCCTTTGGAGACTCCTAAACACTGAGCTAGCTCTAGCAATGCATGCACAAACCTCATTGTCAATGTGTACATCCCTAGAAAGTATACTGAACGTATCCACAGTATTCAAAACTTTTCCATTTGCTGTAACCAATGGTTTCATGAATGGACAGTGTGGTGCTGGCAGATGGAACACCTGTATTTTCTTGGTGTTAATTGCTAGGCCAAAATTAGTACAAGTGCAGAGATTGATCCATGCTTTGTTATCTCAGCTTCAGAAGCTGCATTGAGTGCACAATCATCGAGAGAAAGAACTGATACGTAGAAGTATGTATACAATAATTTTACATATATTTTACATATTGAGGGTGTGTGTGTGTGTGTGTGTGTGTGTGTGTGTGTGTGTACCTATTTGTGTCTAATGGTAGCCATCCCTAGGGCAGGGAGGAGGGAAGAAAAAAAGAAAACAGAAATTTACATGATAATTTTGTTGTATATTTGAAAAGAATAGCAAATAGTAGATTTGCAGTTTCATACACAGTCATTCTTTAGTTGTGCTATACCATGGAAATACTGTTTTTATCCCACAAATTAAAAATAAAAATAAAAAAGCATAGGTCTGACCATGTTACTCTTTTGCTCCGTGAGCAGTGGCTACTTATTGCTTCTAGGATAAAACAAAACCTTTCTTTGTTATTTAGTCTTTCACAACTAAGCTCCAACCTGCCCTTCAGACTCCTTATGCATTATTCCCCCTTGTGAACTCTATGATCCAGCCAAACTGGCTTTCGTGCTATGTATTTCGCACATGTGACGTTCCATTTCCTGTCTGTCTCCTTACGCGCTCTTCACCTCTACCTTTCAGGGCTCCCTAACCTCCTTCAAAACTCAAGTGCTGGTGCAGGTCCAAAATTTACCTTATATTCATTTTCTGTATATTTTATGTATGCTTATTTTGCATTTGCAAATATGGCTAAATCTATTCTCTCTCTATAGAATGTACCTTGAGGGCAAGAATAGTTTCATTTTTCTTTTTATATCCTGGCACCTCTGCTGGGTAATAGGTGCTTAATAAAGGCTTCTTGATTGATGGGTCCAACCAAGGTTATCTCAGGTTTCCCTTCATTTTCAGCCCTGTCTTATGGCTTTCCCTTCTTGCCTAATTCCCAGGTCCTCTAGAACAGAACTCAGCCTGGGGATGTGAAACTCCTAAAAAACTGCTCCCTGGCTTCAATGCAGATGTCAGGTGGGTGAAAACCATGCAGTTCCTGTCCCTGTAGTTGCTCCCTTTGTATTCCTTCCACTCTATTTTTGCCTGTCTTATATCTAGCTTCCAGTGCTTCTAATCCATCGTTATATGGGTTTACGCCTAGCCCTATCTTCTTCCTAAATCCTAGAAACTTCTTGGCTTTCTCATCCTCTTGGCTCCTAGCTTTTAGTTTCATATTAATTGACCTTCTAAGGGCCCAGCTTGAATGGTTTTGGAGCAAGGTTACACACTGGGCCAGGTTTAATCATACACATACAAACAACCCCCACACCCCAATACTTATTCAAATACTCACATATACCAGCACACTAATACATTTTAAATTATGCATGCATGAACACACATGTGACCATGGAAACACACATGTTTGCATAAACAGAAGCAATCCCACAGTCATACTCTCAAACCCTTCCTTCTCTCAGCTTCCCTATAGAGCTTGAGCTTGGGAAATGGCTCAACAGCTGGCTGTGTTCAATCCTTATCATCACTAACAAGGCTCTATTATTCTCTACCAGGGGATTCTATCTTTCCCAGGCTCTATGTGGAGCCAAGTTAAGGGGAGGTTAGGCTTTAGGGAATACCAGGTATATGCTGACACACCTAATCACACAGGAATATGCATGCTTCTCTATTTATATATGCTGAAACAAGAATCTATTCACTTATAAACACCTACATAAGTATACACATATGTTGACATGCACTCATACACATAGGCAAGTCTAGAGAAAATGAGACAATATTTGTAAAGTACTTAGCACACACAATGCTTGCCATATTGTAGGCATTATCTAAGCGTTAGCTATTATTGTCATTATTACCTTACTGTCCCTCCCTCTCACCATTCCAGGGAACCCTGCCCTGTGTCCTCTCAACTCTCAAACCTTGGTTGGACCATGTTGGCAGTATGAGATAGGAGAGAAGGAAAAATATCAGATATTTCCACAGAGCATGCTGGTCCTGGAAGGAGAGGTATATATCTGAAGAAACTTGAGACTGAATTACCCTCACACTTTTTTCTCTCTGGATCTCAGGATACAGAACAGCTGGAAATGAAACTTAGCTAGTAGGCTCTGTTCAATTCAATTTAATTAAACATACCAATCTAAATGTCTATACATATATGTATATAATATGCATATAATGTGTGCATATGTATGTATATGTGTGTACATGCATGTGTGTATAAGAAGGATTATGCCTCCCACGTGTTGGGGGAATAAATTTGTATATTCATGATTATACCTTTTGAAGTAAATATTCCTTTGTATAAGGTCCTATGTTCATATAGATTTATTAATATGTTATATGTTTATAAATACAGATACTTATAAAGAAATATATAGTTCAAACTTACCCTGTGTAATTCACTCTTCTAGACACTGGGATTACAGGGACAGAAAGGATAATATTTTCTATTCTCAAGGGGCTAAATGTTTTGGAGTAGTGGAAGAGGATCCAACCTGACACAGATAAATAATTGTCAGCTAAAGTATCTGCAAAGCAAAGAGGTTTCAAGATACCTGGAAAGACTTGTATGAACTGATGCAGAGGGAAGTGAGAGCCAGAAGAACAGTTTATACAACAACATTACTGCAAAGACAAACAACTTTGAAAGATCTGAGAACTCTGATCAATGCATTGATTCCAGAGATCTTCCTGATGGAGAAATGATGGGTTCTGGGTGCTGAATGACACAAACATTTTTTTGATGTGGACAATGTAGGAATTTGTTTTGCTTGACTCTGCAAGGTTTCTGTTTTTCTTTTTAATTGGGGCTAGTGGAAGAGAAAATAAATGCTTAAGGGTGGAAAAATTACATTTAAAAACAAAATTATTTTAAGTGACGGAAAACACAAACAATCAAGGGTTAGGAGTGGTTTTCTGTAGGGAATGGCACCTGAGTTGTCTCTTAAAGGAGGATAGGAATTTTCAGGAACAAAGCCTAGGAGAGGACTGCATTGCAGACGTGGTGGCCATACTGTACAAAAGGACTGAGGTAGCAGATGGAATGTTTTATCTATGAAAAACATATCCTTTCCCAGGGAAAACTATTTGCTCTTAGGTTGACATCTCCTACTTCACTTGAGCCAAGTCTGGAAGGGATAGAATCCAGGATCAGGGAGCCAGCTCCCACTTGTGGAATCTCGAAGGTAAATCCTTCAGTCTGTTGGTCAGTCAGTGTATCAGAGAAACTTCTTGTATTGATTGTTTACTGGGTGCAGAATGTGACAGTGGGTCCTGAGGGGAAAAAAGGGAAGCTCCAGAGACAAAGGAACTAGGCTCATGGGAATATTTCATATGTATCTTTCCACAACGTGGAAAAAAATCATAAAAACTCATGAAGGTGGGCATTGCTTTACAAACCCTTATGGTGGATATTAAATTCCATTTCAACACTATGTGAGGGAAAAGGGATCAGTTCTATAAAAGGTCCCTGAAGTGTGATTTGCTGCTGCAAATTCTTCTTTCATGTGTCTTTGGAGTAAATCTGGATTCTCATAGACTGACTCTTTTAGCTGATGCTCATCTGTACTTAGAGCTTGGCTGATCCCTGAGCATGAGCAGTAAGTTAAGGGCCCAGCAGGTAGTAGTGGTAGGGAATAAAGAAAAGAGGAACCTGAATCCAAATGGGTTGGGCAAAGACTTCATGCAAGGGCAACCTTAACAGGGTGGTTGAAAAGGAGGATATGCAATAGCTAATAGGCCAGAAATAGTCTCAGTTAAGGTTCAGAAATGCTGGTTATGGATTCCAGTGGGGCCGGATTCATCATTAGAGTAAAAAAGTATCCAACAAGTTAGAGAAAACCTCATGCTCTGTGATGTTAACAGCTCTGGGGTTAAGATTTCCAAGCTCAGATGTGGTTAGGTTACCAGACTGTGAGGATAGTAGGTGGTCAGAGCCTCAAAGAGGTCTGACTGTTGAGAGAGCCCAGTCAGAAAAGGGAATTGAGAGTCAAGGCCCCTAGGGTAGGAAGGAAGTGATTTTCAGGGTCACAAGGTGGTAGTAGAATGAATACCAGAAACTTAGGCTGAGATGTGAGCATGGGTAAGAATCCCCAGATGAGAAAACAGGTTAGTAGGAACTCCAAGTTGGAAGGGTAACTGGGGCTCAGGGCCAGATGATTTTTAAAAATGGGTTTCAGAATTAGGGAAGTGAGGAATTGGTGCTTCTATCACAGAGAATAATGAGGGTCAGAACCTCGGGATGGAAGGTCAGTGGGGAGTGAGGGAATCCAAGATGAAAAGGAAATGAGGGTTGGAAAGAAGTGGAGACCTGGGGCCTATAGATGAGCAAGGGAATAGGAACCAGGGTTCCCAGTGAGAAGGAGAGTAGGATTAGAGGCCCAAGGTTGAGAGAAGAATGGGGATTAAGAAAACAGGTGGGAAGGTAAGTAGGGGTAAAGGTTCTCAAGCTGGAAAGGGAGTGATGAAGCATTTCTCAGGAATTCAGGGGATCAGGCTGAGTTGGAGAATGGAAATGTGGGAAAGACAGTGCTAGGAAACTGGCATGGGAAGAGAAAATTACTCCGATACATGGAGGAAGCATAATTCTTAAAGTTTTATTTGAATTTTTAAAGTAAAAGCAGTTTTTTGTGTACTGGAAGACCACACACTTGCATCCCAGCACAGAAGCTCAGTTCTTAAGTTTTGTAATAGTAGCTATAGGGAAATCCCTTCTCTACAACTTTCTCTTCACTTTCATTTGACTGCTGCCTTGGTTTACTTTCATTTAGATATTAAATCCTTATTTCCTTTTCTTTTCTTCTCTTTTTTTGTTTCGTTTCATCTCTTCTCCTCCCCTCTCTTCCCCTCTCCTCCCCTCTCCTCTCCTCTCCTCTCCTCTCATCTCCTTTCCTCTCCTCTCCTAACAGGTTTGTTGGGTAGACATGAAAAGGCAACCTTCCATCTCACTCCAGATCTCCCCCTGCCCTGAAAGGTTAGATCTCCCTCAGGACTTTAAGGAACAGGTCTTTTTGGTTGAGGTCCCAGTCAGCCATGAAACTGCAGAGCTTTCTCATTTTGTCCAGATTAGTGTTCTTGGTCCTGACTTCTTGGCATTGCTTCTCACTGAGGACTTTTCCATACAGTTTGTCTAGGACAGGATTCAGTTGGATGACATAGTTGATGAAATCTGTCAAATGTTGTCCACAAAATGTATCCCTGGGGAGTATAGATCAGAAGAAAATATAAAGAAGGGATGAGATGATGGTTTAAAGGGGAGGAGGCAGCAGTTAAAATGAAAGCAGTGAGTGGATGGCTCCTGGGAAGGAGAATGATATATAATGGGGGGTGGGGTGATGGGAGGAGCCCCACAAGTATATTCCACCCCCTAGGCTTCATCCTTTATTGGTTCTGGGTGAGGAAAGCGCTTCTAAGTATTTGTATTTTTTTTACATCAAGGCTGTATTCACTCTTCCTACCCTACTCCCACCTGTCAAAAATAATTAACCGCAACCTATGATTATAATTTCTGATCCTTGGGTGGGACCATTTTCCATTCCTCTAGGCTAATCTATCTCCTTTCGCTCCCTCACACCTCCTCTAAAGGCAGGCCTCCTATGAGAAGTCTTCCCTGATTAATTCCATTGTGCTTACACACTTCCCTTTTTCATCCGTTACCCTCTTTCACTCCAGTGCCCCAGTGTCTGACATTCTGGACTAGGAAAGCTTTGCTTCCAGGGTTTCTGAGTACAGATGAACTTCAGTTAGAACAAACTTGGTCAATGAAAATCCCAAAGATACATGAAGAGGAACTTTTGTTACAACAAGGTCACCTGGCATGGCTCCTTTAAAGAGTCATCACTCTCAGAGCATTGAATTGAGATTCTATTTACCTACAGTTTTTTTCAGGAGCATGTCCTCTGTAAGGGCCCAGTGAGACTATCTGTATATTTTATAACTTGCTTATATTTTGGAAAGAAACATGTAAAACATTCTCTGGGCACAGTTCCTATTTGGTTTTGGATCTCTCTTTCAAGTTTCTCCCACTTCTAGCATTTACTCAGACTTGACTTCCCATTTCCCTTCAGCCCTGCTCCTCCTACTTCATTAGGATCATTCTGTTCATACTAATTTCACCTTTTTTTTCAAATACAATACTCATTGATTGGGGCAGGAGGGAGTCTGAAGACTTGTCTTTCTCCCTATTGCTTCTTATAGATTGACTCTACTGTCATCACATGCCCTTTATCCTTTGAGGTTCACTCTATCCAAATCCTGGTGGCTGTTATTTACCATCCCCCAAGACATCCTCCCTCTTTTCTCAGAATTTCAGTGTCTGGATTACTGTATGTCTCTCCAACTCTCCCAACACTTGACTTTCTATTAGAGGCCTTCAAAATACATCCTGATGTTTCTTCAGGTACATTAACTCCCAAGTTCTTCAATCTACTTAGCTCTTGTGACCTTAAGTTGTCATAGTGATGGTCACATCTTCGATTTTGTCCTCATTCACAAGAGTTCTGCCTCCATGATCCCAAACTCTGAATATCTAATCATAACCTCCTACCATTTGGTCTTTCTCTGTTTCTTATTCCACTTAAACCTATTCTTCATTCTCACAGTGACTTCTAGTCTCACCAAGTCTAGTCTATAAGCATTTGTAAAGCACGTCAGCCCTTATTTTTATTGATTCCTCTGTAATCTAAGACACTGTTGATCACTGTCTTCTCTTGGATATTCTTTCCTCTCCTACTTACTCCTTTGGTTCTCCTTCTATCTGTGTGACTACCATCTATCATTCTCCCTTGCTGGATCAATGTCCATGTCATGTCCACTCAATGTGGTTATTTTCCAAGACTCTGTTCTGGGTCCTCTTTGCTCTCTATATTTTCTCACTGTGTGACCTCATCAGTTCCCATGAGTTCAATCATTATCTCTATAAAGATGATTCATAGATCTGTATATCCAATCTTTGACTCTCTGTCTCTGTCTCTCTCTCTGTCTCTGTCTCTCTCTCTGTCTCTGTCTCTGTCTCTGTCTGTCTCTGTCTCTCTGTCTCTGTCTCTGTCTCTCTGTCTCTCTGTCTCTCTCTCTCCTTTCTCCAGTCTCACATCACAAACTATTCAGTGGCATTTCCAACTGATTGCCTAAAACTGAGCTCATTATCTTTCCTCTCAACCTACCACTCTTCTACATTTTGCTGTCACTCAAGTTTACAATCTTTGTGTCATCCTCACCTCACTTCCATTCATCCCACGTATCCAATTAGTTGCCACATCTCTGGAATTTGTCACATCATCCTACATACATGTTCATCATGCTAGTTCAGGTCCTAGTCATCTCTCATCTGAACTGTTGCAAAGCATCTTATTTTGTCTCCCTGGCTCAAGTCTCCAATCCATCCTCGTTGCCACTAAAGTACTTTTCCTAAAGCCCAGTTCTGATCATGCCACATACTATTCAATTAATTCTGATCATTATGTATTACAGTGCAAACTCTCTTGTTTGGCATACGAAGCTCTTAACAACTTGTCTTGTTTCTATGGCCTATCCGTACTGGTATCCTTGCTGTTCCTCACATGAGACGTAAAATCTCCCATCTCCATGATTTTGTGCTACTTATTCTCCATGCCTGGAATGTTTGGAATGTTCTCCCTTCTTACTTCTCCCTCTTAGAATCTCAAAAATTTCTTCAAAACTCAGTTCAAGTACAACTTTTTTCAGGAAGTATTTTCTGGTCCTTGTAGATACAAGTACCTTCTTTAAGTCTGTCTTATACCTTATTTGTATATGTCTTACAAATATATATATATGTACATGTCATCTACCCCTATTTGAATGTAAATTCCTTGAGGGTGGGCTCTTTGTGCCTGGCACAAAGTAGGTTTATAAATGCTTGTTGGTTTGCTTGTTTGATTCCCTCTGGAATTACTTTTTTTCTTCCTCGGTGCCTAGGGGGCACTCAATACTCAGTAAAAGAAGTTTTCCTGATGGATCAAGTAACTGAATGACAAATTGACTGAAAGACCTCCCTAGTTCCCACACTGTGAAACGTGCTCCCTGATCCTGGATTTTGACCCTTTCATGTTTAATTCCAGCTTTTCAGGCTATGAGGGTCAAGTGGCTCCAACTTAGGGGCAAATAGAGTCCCTTGAATGAGGAAGACTATATTTTTACCTGATGGAGCAGATGTTGGGACTGGAATTGGAGTGGATTGGGCTGTGTTTCCATCTGAACCACATCCTGAGGCTGTAAATAGAGTACTGAGTTGACATTGTCTCAAATTCTCCCAGACCTGAGGCTCTCCTTCCTGGGGTGTCCCCTCTGGGTAGAGTGTTCTGTCTTTTTCTTCCCCACCTTCCTCATTCCACCCACCAGCTCAACCCTCCATGACAGAAATCAGATTTCTCTCATTTTAGATATCACAGGACAGGTGTGGTGAGGGGAAGAGTATACAGCTTGGAACAGATAGGTGTACTCTATATGCATGCCTCCTTTTATGTAAATATGTGTTAGCATGAGTGATGTAGCATGGGCTGACTGTAGAATCCAGTCCTTAAAGCATACATAAATTTCCTTTGCCATTTTCCAGTCTGACTATGTATAACCTTTGGAGGAGCCAATTTCTGGCCATGCATTATGGAAATGAATGTACTATGCAGTGATGAAATGTCTTCTAATTATCACCTGATCTGGAATGTAGGGGGTTCCAAAATGAAGAAATGAGACAGGTTTTTGAGCTGCCTGGATAGGGCAAAGGTTTTTCTTCCTCTCTAATCCTAGGTGAATGAGTAGCCAAAAATGAAATTGTCCAGGCAGTGACCTTGTGATTTCGAATGATCCAGAGGTTCCATTGATGGCCAGAGCTGTGATGGTGGTGGCAGAATCTCCTGGGTGTGGCACTAGCTGATGTCAGAGGAAGTTTCTATTTCTGGAATAGAGATCAACAGGAGACAGCATATTTAGCAAAGTGAAAAAGTCACTTGAGACAAGGTGACTTCAGGGACTATGAAGTCCTTTGTAGCAGAGAGAAGTTCTAGCCGCAGATTCTAAAAAGATCTACTCTTGAGAATTGGAGGTGGGGCCATGTGAAAACTACCGTTGAAGAAAGAGCTTCCAGTACCAGAAGCTATGAGTCACCCCTTCATACCAAGGTCCTTTTCACATATTCTTCATCACTGCTGAACTTTATATTTGTGCCCATTCTCCCAATGGAAACTATATTTGTGCAATACAGATATTTTAGGGGAATGTTTTGTAACTGGTGTTCTTACTATACCTTTTTAATAAATACATTTCCTAAAAACTAGTTGTCTGGCTATCTAATTGTTAATAGAGGGCACATCAGTGGGGGCTCAGGAACCATAGTAGTAGAAGCATAAACCCTCAGGGTTACCCCTAGAATTCTGAAGGCAGTAGTATTCAGCCTCTTGTGTACTCAACTTGTCAGTGGGAGTACAAATTGGGGGAGAGAGCTAGAAGAGAGCACTTCATTTATGTACATTTACACAGAACTCATTTATACATGTCTGTAATTCTTCGAGAATATATGTCAGCATGTGCCTGAACTCTCCATAAAGACTGATCTCCCTCCAGTTTGACTCAGCATAGAGACAGTAAATGAGAGACTCTTTTGGAGGAGAGTGATGGTACTCTCAATGATGACATTCGGCATGAAGTTTAGGCTCTATGGAGAGGCTGAAGTAAGTGAGGGATTGTGGATATGTGTAAATATGAATCTGTTGCACTCTAGTTCTGTGTGAATATATGTATGTGTGAGCATTTGTGTTTGTTGATTTCTGAGTTAACTTATGAGTGTTCTGATTTGTGCACTTGAAAATGCAAGTTAGGGTGTGTGTGTGTGTGTGTGTGTGTGTGTGTGTGTGTGTGTGTGTGTGTGTGTGTATGTGTGTGCGTGTGGTCAAATGCTTCCCAGGATGTCCTGTCTCATTTATTCCTTGGTTCTAGCCCACCAAACTAGATCTTTAGGAGTAGAAAAATTGAAAGTAAAAGCTAGGAGACAGAGAAATGAAAATAAGGAAGGCAATAAGGAATAGGATAGAGAGTGAAGAAGATTAGGCTCAAGAGATAGCTTGAGATGGAAAGCAGGGTCTCGGATTCTAGGAGAGATCTTAAATCTATTGAAGAGATCAGGACTGAAGACTTGGGCAAAGAGGTTAGACACAGAATGAAAAAACAGGAAAAAAAGAAGGGAATAGGAGGAAGAAGAGAGTGAAAGATGGGTGCTTGGGTCTAAGGACCTTACCAGACTTCACACCCTCCTGGACACTGACAGTTGCCTCCAGCACACCCTGCTCCCTGAGCATCTCTGCCACCTCCAACCCATAGTCCTCCAGGTAGAAACTGACTGTTTTATTGGTGAAGTCCAAGGCATTCAGGGGAAGCTGAATCCCCTCTGGGCATACAGTTGAAATCATTCCATGGTGAAGGGGGGAAAAGCTTGAGCTCGAACTTCCTTAGCTCATTGATGGTCAGATTCTCCAGGGACTTCAACTTGAGGTCCTGGGTGTGCCCCATAGCTACTAGAACTCAATAATCTACCTGATCTCTGCCTTCCTAACAGTTTTTCCTAAGAGCAACAGTAGTTGGCTGATAGTAGGGGCATCTGCATCCTGAACAGAAAGATTGGATCAGTAGAAGAGAATATATCCAGTTGGTTCAAGGGTGGGGACATTCTACTCTCCACCCTGGCCCAAACTCCTCCCATAGAGTGGGAAGAGAAGGAGATGAGATAACTAAGAGAAGGGACAAATGATGCAAACCAAGGATGCAGTACCCCCAATCTCTGGTTTCATTTCTTTCAAAAATGTAAATTGATTTGATTTAATTCCTCTGGCAATATGTGCCTCCAAAGGCAACTGATTAAGGGTCTCACATTTAGAATAGCAATGGTGCAGGTAGAAGAATGGGAGATGGTTTTGGTTGAACCAAGGGGAACTGGTAGGTCCTCTGACCTATGATAAGTGCATTCTGTTTGACTATTGGATAGAGATCCCAGCCTCCTCTTGGGCTTTAGAAACACAACAACATTTGGAGACAGAAGACAGCAGAGATGACATCCCCACTGAAACCCCCTCCCCATTTATAGAATCATACAATGAAGAACATAGGTAGAATCATAACTTATAAAGCATAGATCCAGAAAACATAGGATCATGGGATGAAGAAAAAAGATCATAGAACCTTACACATAGAAAGGACCTTAGGGGTGGTCCAGTACAAACTCTATGTTGGAGCAAGACCCTCCTAGATATCATCTTTTTTATACTCTGCTTGAACACTGCCAGCAATAGGGAATAATATTATTATGCCACATTGGAACTGTACAGATTTCAGAAACTGACTATTTCTGCTTTCAAGGATCAATTTAGCTAAGTATATAAAAGCTCATAACCAGTGGATTGGCCATTTGGTGATAGATTTTCTAACCATAGTAACCCTTGAAAAAAAGAATGACAAAATGATCCTCAATTCTGGGCAGACCCTTTTGCTTCGGCAGTGATCAGTGATTGAAAGAGGATAAAAGGGTAGAGATTGTTAATAATTAGAGTTTTTAAACCATCCTTCTGTATTAACTATATCCTTATTCAATTCAATTCTGCTAGAGGAATTCAAACATACGAAATTTTTATTCTTGATAGAAGGGAATCCATAAAGTAGTATGATAAATGTTTTGGGGTGTGTGTAAATACAAACATACATACATATACCATGTGTGTAAACTATGTACATATGTATAAGTATATACACACTATATATATATACACATATACATATATGCACATATGCCCATGCACACACACACATATGAGAGAGAGAAACTTTCTTTTTATCACTGACCTTATTGGCATATAAGTACAGCAGTAGGATCTTTGGGTCAAAGGATATGGACATTTTAGCACTAATCAATAAGAATCTATTAAGCACTTTCTACGTTCTATGGTCTGGGCTTACTGCTGGAAATATAATGAAAAGGAAAAAACAGTTTCTGATCTTAGGGAGCTTATATTCTAATGAAAGGGACACACACACATCTAATGCAATGAAATAATATATTTCATAATATATAATTTTATATATTCCATATATCACATGTGTATGGATATTACATTGATATATTTATTTATATATGAAGACATATAAATAGAGGGGCAGCTAGGTGGCATAGTGGATGGAACTCATCTTCCTGAGTTCAGACTCAGCCTCAGACACGTTAACTGTATGACCTTGAACCAAGTCACTTAACAATATTTGCCTCAGTTTCCTCAACTGTAAAATGAGCTTGAGAAAGAAGTGGCAAATCACTCTGCTATCTTTGCCAAGAAAACCCCAAATGGGTTATGAAGAGTTGAACGTGACTGAAAACAACTGAACAATAAAAATAAATAGAACAGATGGAAGATAACCTTAAAGAGGGTGGCATTAGCAGCTAGAGGGGTTAAGGAGAGGCCTCCTTAAGGAGATGGCCCTTGAGCGGAGTTTTAAAGGAAGCCCTGCATTCTAAGAATCGGAGGTTGGGAGGGAAAACATTTCAGGTATAGGGAGCAACCAAGGCAAAGACATGGAGACTGGAGACTGAAGATGGAACATCTTGTAGAAGGAATGGTAAGTGGGTTAGTTTAACTTTGGAGGGAAATAGAGTGCAAGAAGACTGGAAAGGTAGGAAAGAGTCAGGTCGTGAAGGACTTGAATCTCAAACACAAGACTTTATATGTGATTCTGGGGATTAATAAGGAGCCAGTGGAGTTTTTTTTTTTAATTTAATTTTTAACATTTATTTTCACAACATTTTGGGTTACAAATTTTCTCCCCTTTTATCCCCTCCCCCCCCAAACCCAAGCATTCTAATTGCCACTGTGACCAATCTGCTCTCTCTTCTATCATCCCTCTCTGCCCTTGTCTCCGTCTTCTCTTTTGTCCTGTAGGGCCAGATAGCTTTCTTTACCCCTTAACCTGTATTTCTTATTTCCTAGTGGTAAGAACATTACAGTTGATCCTAACACTTTGAGTTCCAACTTCTTTAGCTCCCTCCCTCTCCACCCCTTCCCTTTGGAAAGCAAGCAATTCAATATAGGCCAAATCTGTGTAGTTTTACAAATGATTTCCATAATAGTTGTGTTGTATAGGACTAACTATATTTCCCTCCATCCTATCCTGTCCCCCATTACTTCTATTCTCTTATGATCCTTTCCCTCCCCATGAGTGTTGACCTCGGATTGCATTCTCCTCCCCATGCCCTCCCCTCTATCATCCCCCCACACTGCTTGTGCCCTTGTCCCCCACTCTCCTGTATTGTGAGATAGGTTTTCCTATCAAAATGAGTGTTCATTTTATTCTTTCCTTTAGTGGAATGTGATGAGAGTAGACCTCATGTTTTTCTCTCGCCTCCCCTCTTTGTCCCTCCACTAATGAGTCTTTTGCTTGCCTCTTTTATGAGAGATAATTTACCCCATTCAATTTCTCCCTTTCTCCTCCCAATATTTCTCTCTCACTGCTTGATTTCATTTTTATTTAAGATATGATCCCATCCTCTTCAATTCACTCTGTGCACTCTGTCTCTATGTATGTGTGCATGTGTGCATGTGTGTGTGTGTGCTCCCACCCAGTACCCAGATACTGAAATGTTTCAAGAGTTACAAGTATTGTCTTTCCATGTAGGAATGTAAACAGTTCAACTTTAGTAAGTCCCTTATGACTTCTCTTTGCTGTTCACCTTTTCATGGTTCTCTTCATTCTTGTGTTTGAAAGTCAAATTTTCTTTTCAGCTCTGGTCTTTTCATCAAGAAAATTTGAAAATCCTCTATTTCATTGAAAGACCAATTTTTCCCCTGAAGTATTATACTCAGTTTTTCTGGGTAGGTGATTCTTGGTTTTAGTCCTAGTTCCTTTGACTTCTGGAATATCCTATTCCATGGCCTTCGATCCCTTAATGTAGAGGCTGCTAGATCTTGTGTTATCCTGATTGTATTTCCACAATACTTGAATTGTTTCTTTCTAGCTGCTTGCAATATTTTCTCCTTCACCTGGGAATTCTGGAATTTGGCCACAATGTTCCTAGGAGTTTCTCTTTTTGGATCTCTTTCATGTGGTGTTCTGTGGATTCCTTGAATATTTATTTTGCCCTCTGGTTCTAGAATCTCAGGGCAGTTTTCCTTGATAATTTCATGGAAGATGATGTCTAGGCTCTTCTTTTGATCATGGTTTTCAGGTAGTCCCAGAATTTTTACATTGTCTCTCCTGTATCTATTTTCCAGGTCAGTTGTTTTTCCATTGAGATATTTCACATTATCTTCCATTTTTCCAATCTTCTTGCTATGTTCTGTGATATCATGCTTTCTCACAAAGTCCTTAGCGTCCATCTGTGCCATTCTAGTTTTGAAAGAACTATTTTCTTCAGTGAGCTTTTGAATCTCCTTTTCCATTTGGCTAATTCTGCTTTTGAAAGCATTCTTCTCCTCATTGGCTTTTTGAACCTCTTTTGCCAATTGAGTTAGGCTAGTTTTCAAGGTGTTAATTTCTTCAACATTTTTTTGGTTCTTCTTTAGCAGGGAGCTGATCTGCTTTTCATGCTTCTCTTTCATCCCTCTCATTTCTCTTCCCAGTTTTTCCTCCACCTCTCTAACTTGATTTTCAAAATTCTTTTTGAGCTCTTCCATGGCCTGAGCCCATTGGGTGGGCTGGGACACAGAATCCTTGATTTCTGTGTCTTTGCCTGATGGTAAGCATTGTTCTTCCTTATCAGAAAGGAAGGGAGGAAATGTCTGTTCTCCAAGAAAGTAGCCTTCAATAGTCTTATTTCTTTTCCCTTTTCTGGGCATTCTCCCCAGCCAGTGACTTGACCTCTGAATATTCTCCTCACACCCACCTCGCTTCCTGGTCCTCCCAGCCAGCGTTTGGGGACTGAGATTCAAATGCTGCTTCCCGCCTTAGGGCTTTTGGCAGGGGCAGGGCTGCTATTCAGTGTGAGAATTAAGTTCAGGTGCTGAGGTTGGGGCAGGGCCGCCTCTCAGGCTCAGTTCCCTCAGGGGGTTTATGCACAGACCTTCCACAATGGATCCAGGCTCCCGCCCACTTGGGGAGCCCCTGTCTGCAGCTGCCTCTCAGCTTCTGCCTCTCGGGGGGGCCTGAGTTATGGGGGCACCCCACTCCCCTCTCGACCCGCCAAAGAGACTCTCTCACCGACCCCCGTCACCTGTGGGTGGAGGGACTTGTGCAGCCGCTGGAGATCCCGTCCCTGAAGCCTGCTCGGGTCTGTTTCTCTTGGTGCTGTGGCCGCAGCAGGTCTGGGCTGGGCTGGGCTCCGCGTCTGCAGCACGACGGACCTTTTGCGAGAGGTTTGCAGGTCCCTCTGTGGGTGGAGGGACCCGCGTGGCCTCTGGAGATCCCGTCCCCGAAGCCAGCTCGGATCTCTTCCTCTCAGTGCCACGGCTGCTGCAGGGCTGCCCTCTACTCCCAGTCCCGGCGCCCAGTCCGCAGCGCGAAGGACCCCCCGCAAGAGGTTTGCAGGTCTCTCTGGAACAGAAATCTCCCACGCTCCAACACTCTGTGGACTCTGGGTGCAGAATTCACCGTGAGTTGCTCCCCTGTAGCCATTCTGTGGGTTGTGGGTTCGGAGCTATGTGTATCAAGCCAGTGGAGTTTACTGAGGAAAGTAGAGCCTGAGTGTGTATGACATGGCCTGTGCTAGGAAAATCACTTTGACAACTATGTGGAGGATAGACTGGAATGAGGCAGGGAGACTCATGAGAAAATTGTAGCCACAGTCCAGAGAGTGGTGATGAAAGCCAGAAATATGAGGGCAGACATGTGAGTGGGAAGAAGAGAATGTACGTGGGAGATTTCAAAGAAAAAGATTTCAACAGTTCATAGCACATGTGGCAAGAGAGAGAGAGACAAAAAGAGAGAGAGTCAGTGAGGACAACGAGGTGGAGAATGTGAATCACTGGAATGATATTGACAATAACAGGGAAATTCAGAAGGGAGGAGACATCATGAGTCTGGGGAAAATAATGAGTTCTTCTTTGGATGTGTTGAATTTGAGATGTCTATGGAATATCCAACTGGAAATTCCATTGGGTAATTGATGATGTAGGTGCTATATAAATTCTTATTTCCTTCATTCCTTCATTCTAGTCCTACAGCCTTGTGGAAGCAGTTTCCTAGTGTCTTTCACATGGATGATGCCACTTTAGCAAATGGATGATGTTTGTATATGGATCAGTCTGCCTTTCCCTGATTACGCATAGAAGGGATGTACAGAGTAGGTGAAAGGTGATCTTGGAGAAGAAAGCACTAGCAAACATGGGCTCTGGGAGTTGTCTTGTGGAGGGATGGTGCTTGAGTGGAATCTTAGGAGAGCCCTCCAGGCAGAGGCCAGGGGCCAATGCAAAGACAGAGAGGGACACATGAGATGGAGTACCACGTGTGAGAAAATATGCTGGGATGGTGGTACTGTAAAATGCATAGAGGGGAAGTAGGTGTTAAAGGCCTAGAAAGACAGGGAAAGGCCTGGTTCCAAAGAAACAGAAGATTTAGATTGGCTCTTGGAGGTAATGATAAACAACTGGAATTTGTTGTCTGGTGGTGGGGGATGTGGAGAGGGGAGAAGGTGGATGAAACGGACAGACATGATCTAGCAAAATCATATGAACAGCTGTACATAGGAGGGTGGGAAGATACTTGGAAGTACAATTCAGAGAATATGGCAATAGTCCAGGAGAGAAATGATAAGGGCCTATATCATGGTGGTGGCTATATGATGACAAAAAAGAATATGAGAGACTTCTTTAGAGAAAGATATTATAAGATTTGACAACTGATTAAATACGTGGGGTGAGTGAGAGAAGGGAGTTAAGGTTGATATATGAGTAACTGGATGTATGACGGTGCCCTTGACAGCAATAGGGAAATTTAGAAAGGAGTAGTAGTAGGGGGTTGAGGGAAAAGATAGCGAACTTTGGGGACAAGTTGAATTTGAAGTGCTTATAGGACATTCATAGAAGTAAGGCTAAGTCCAGCACTCTTTTTAGTTCAGGTTCCACAATGAGATGAAATGAAGCATTTGCAAGTCATCGAATAGCAAACAAAAGGTTTACTTTGCCCAACCATAGAAAAGATGTGCAACAAGGACACAGCGGCATGAATTTCTCTGGATATTACCCCTTCTGTCTCCATATGCAAACTTACCTGATCAGCAAAACAGGGTATATGGTCTTATGTGGTCTTCAGAAATCCACCAAGTTGGAGGGGTCCTAACTCCACATAAATGGAGCTACTGGGATAAGATGATAATGATGGTTATGATGACAGGAGTAATGGAAATAATCTTATTATTAGGATAGCTTCATCATCCTATAAGATGTCATCAACCTTGATGCTCTACTTCATCACTACCCTCAACCTCTCTGGTTGGAAGATAGGGTTATATACTCCAAACCTCCATTTAACAAGAGAATTCAGTCCCTACCCTGGTTCACCTCTCTCACTTTCCCTTTCTTCCTTCTTTCTTCCTCTTGGAACATTTGTGCAGCTGTGTTTTGAACTAGCAGATCCAACCTCTGGGAGAACCTTTTAGTGATAAAGAGTAGGTTCAGTGGAGAGGGAAAACAAGATATCATTCTCTTCTCCTTGCACATAACTTGATACCAACAAAAGTAAATTCTAATGGGGGAAATTATACCTAACCAAACTGGACAGTGTGGCAGTCAGATCAGAGTAAAGTTCTGGGAGGTGATCAGTGATGAGCATGGCATCCATTCCACTAGCACCTGCCATGGGGACAGAGACCTGAAGTTGGGTGATGTAATGTTAATGAGATTAAAGATCTTCCCCATCCATTAATGGGCCTGCCCATTAAGGGGAGTTTGATTAGGGAAGATTTGTAGGAAGGCCCATACCTTTTGTTAATGAGGCACTGGTTCTCAAGGGATGTGATACCCTCTGGTTCTGAAAAGTGTGCAAATACTCTGAGATGAGGTTTTACTTTGGGGTTTACTCATTGGAAGTGTTTGTTTGGCCAGATGAGACTCTGGGCAGCCACTAAGAAGTCTTCAGCTTTGAAAACCTAGATGTTGCTTTTTTCTCTGGTCACTATGTATGTATGGTCACAGATCTGTCTGTTGATGTGTGATGTATGTATTACTTATGGTCAGGCAGCTGAAAGCCCTGTCTGTTGATCTTTATTTCACTGTATTTTCTCTGAAGTACAGAATGCTGACTTTTTCTCCTGAACTAAGTGAATGATATATGTGCTTGATTAAAGTGATTGTTGACCCCTCAAAAGTTTCTTTCCTTTTAGAAAAGCAGATCTAAGAACCTGTGATAGCAGTGGATGAGTCAGGGTGCTTGTTTTTACAATCAGATCTCTTTCTAATACAATGGGGCCACTGGTAGCAAATATTTTCCCTTGGCTGATCTTGAGCTTTGAGACCATGGACTCTGCTCTGGACCTTTTGTTCAGATATTCAAGTCACACAGCTTTGTCTTTGGTCAGTCTAGAGTTGGCAATAATTGGACCAAAGGCCACTATCTGGAGGGAGCAGAGCAGTTGGATTCAGCCTTGGATGTGGTGTGCAAAGAGGCAAAGAACTATGATTGCCTGCAAGACTTCCAGCTGGACCACTCACTTAGTAGAAACACAGGCTCAGGGATGGGTGCCCTGCTCATTAGCAATATTCAAAAGGAGTTCCCTGACCATATTATGAATGCCTTTAGTGTGGTTCCATCACCGGAGCCCTCAGACACTGTGATTAAACCCTACAATGTCACGTTCTTTGTCCATTAATTAGTAGAAAACAGAGATGAAATCTACTGCATTGGAAATGAAGAATTCAAAGAGAGAACAGAAGCAATGGGGGACAGGATAGGATGGAGGGAAATATAGTTAGTCTTATACAACACGACTATTATGGAAGTCATTTGCAAAACTACACAGATATGGCCTATATTGAATCGTTTGCCTTCCAAAGGGAAGGGGTGGGGAGGGAGGGAGGAAGAGAAGTTGGAACTCAAAGTTTTAGGAACAACTGTCGAGTACTGTTCTTGCTGCTAGGAAACAAGAAATACAGGTAAAGGGGTATAGAAAGTTATTTGGCCCTACAGGACAAAAGAGAAGATGGAGACAAGGGCAGAGAGAGATGATAGAAGAGAGGGAAGATTGGTGATAGGGGCAATTAGAATGCTCGGTGTTTTGGGGTGGGAGGAGGGGAGAGGGGACAAAAGGGGAGAAAATTTGGAACCCAAAATTTTGTGAAAATGAATGTTAAAAGTTAAATAAAAAATAAATTAAAAAAAGGAAAAAAAAGAAAATGAAGAACTCTATGATATCTGCTTCTAATCCCTCAAGTTGACTATGCCAACCTATGGTGACCTCAGCCATCTAGTTTCTGCTACTATGAGTGGTGTCAACTTTGCTTTCTTGGTCAACTTAATGCTGACCTCATAAAATGACTATAAACAGTCTTTTCCCCTTGACTCCACTTCTTCATACCTGGCTTTGTCCCCTTTACTAGATGATGGAGCTTGTAATATCATGCCCTAACCTCACCTGAGCTCCCCCAGAAGGTCTTTGATGTCAAGAACATGATGGTAGCATTGTGACCTTCATCATAGGTGATACCTCATGGTTACTGCTGTTTTTCTACGGCAGATGTCCATGAAGGACATGGATGAACAAACGCTCAATGTGCAAAACAAAAATGGTAGCTACTACATTGAGCAGATTCCCAACAATGTCAAGCCCATTGTCTGTCATATCTCACCCGATGGGCTCAAGATAGCTGTCACCTTCACTGGCACCAGCACTGTCATCCAGGAACTCTTCAAACACATCTCAGAACAATTCACTGCCTTCTTCTGCTGGAAAGTCTTCCTTTGCTGGTACACAGGGGAGGGAATGGATGAGTTGGATTCACCGAGGCTGAGAGCAACATGAATGATCTCATTTCTGAGTACCAGCAGTACCAGGATGCCACTGCTAAAAAGGAGGAGCATTTCAGTGAGGAGGCAGAGGAGGAGGCTCCCTCAGTCTTCCCAACTCTTCCAATATTCTTTCCCCATCCCCTTTTCTCTCTGTAATTTGCATTTTCTGCTTCTGTCCTCTTTTTCTTCTCTGTGGGTACTGAGCTCTCTGCCCTCTCTTCTTCCTTTACAACCTGTTGCTTCAGTAATATACCCTGTGATTCCACACTCTCAAATTTCTCTCCAAGAAGCAGGATGTCTCCAACCCATAGGTTCAGTTTAGGGACCTTTGTGCCCTAGGTACCCTAATCTAAAATGGTGACCAAGAAGAAAAGTCCAGAACTCTTTGGCTTTCCTTGTTGGAGGAGGGGACTAAGATGTCATATTCCTAGTTGAGAAACTTCACTTAGTGGATCTCTGGGGAGAAGGGAGAAAATGGGGTATTCCATTCCATAAAAATCTATTAGGGGAACCAAGTTTTCTTTTCTAACTACCAAATACTCCCCAACTTGTTCTATTCCTGCCTCCAGGTGCTCCTTTCCCTTCTCTCTACTCCCCTGCTCTGGGGGAAGTGTTGACAGTATTAACTCCCCTTGGTTTCAGTTCCTCTCCTGAGTATTCATTTTTCTTTGGAGGGGTCTGTACCTCATCTACTGGATGGGCTTCCACCTCTGCTCTTTGCCTCACCTCATCTTGGGACCCACCCACCCTTCCCCAGTCTGAGAAATGAGGAGAGAGAATTGCTTCAGCTTCCAAATTTCCAAAGAAATTCCTCATTTGTGAAGGAATTCAATTCTCCCCCACTACCGCCAAAATCAATTCCCTCCAAGAGAAGGGAGCAGGGATAACAGGACGACCCTTCTCCTACCATCACCAGATCTTTCCTTCATTTTCGCTCATCCTTTCCACTTTTACAATTTCTCTCTTTGGCTCTCCCCTCTCACTTCTTCGGTTTTTGTTTTGTATTGAGCTTTCTGCTTCCCCCCCTCCATATTGAATAGACAACGTCTCAGAATCTGAGAATAAACAATAAATAGTGAGGGGAGCAGAGGGGGAGCTCAGCCCAGACATCTCATTTCTCACACTACTTTGGGACTTCTCTGACTGTCTTCTTCACCAAGTCCCTAGGCTGGTCACCTACTTCTCCTTCCCCTCTTCTAGAGGCCCAGCCACCATTTTATGTGATTTCATGACTTTTATTGGACAATCCTTCCGACATAGACAGTAAGTATTAAGGGGAAAAAGAAAGAGAAGGAAACAAAACAAAGCAAAACATCATCATCATCAACAACAATTCCTACAGCTTCCTCACCAAGAGTCGCCAAAAATAAAAAGAACCAAAAAAAATGTGTGGCACAAAAGCCAGAAATCTTTGCTTTTTCTCTCTGTTTTGGCAGGTCTGAGTCTCAGATCTTAGATCTGACCATATGGTGAGTTGTCCCCAGTGGCTCCTCATACATCATGGTGCCGAAGAGCCAATGAGCCAGAGATGCACAAAGAACATCAGGGACATAACGGAGGCAATGATACCTTTGGAACAGTCTCCGATTCTTCTCTTGATGGAAGGTGGGGATGATGAGCCAGGAGGACCGGACCCATAGCACAGATGACAACATTTCCCACATGGTCACCAATTCATCGTATGTAGTAAAGTGACTAAAAGATCACAGGCCTCTTGAATGCAATCTGTCCTGGGCTCCAAGGTGACAAGGAGGTTCTCTCAACAGCACTCCTCACTTTGTATTTCCTGGCTCACCCAATATCTCCCCCTCCCTGAAAGCCACATCAGGGGAATTAGAGGAAATCTTTACTGTTTTAGAAGTCTATGTGGAGGGTTTGCCCCCTTTCACAGGGACTAAATCAGCACTTTTCCCTCACCCCTGTACAAAGACTCAGAATACCACCAAATCAGCTAGGGGATTTCTTTCCTTTTAAGTAAATACATATCCACCATAGTTATATAGTGACAGTTTCATCTCCCCCATGCTATTAAAAGTAAGGTATCCCACAACAATAATACCTCCTTAGTCCCCCCCCCCCCCGCAAAAAAAACCCTTTCTGGGAAAGAGACGTCCGAATTATTCCCAAAGGAAAGCCTACTAATTGAGGGGAAGCTGAACAACTTCTCCAGGATGTATGTAGCCTTCTGATGAAGCAAGGATCTTATGGCCAGGGTACTGGGGAAGAAATAGGCAGGGGTTAGAGAGGGTCATCCAGAATTATGTTCCCCAACAGTCCGTTCTCATCAAGTAAATCTTCCTGGAGACTGGATGCCAGAAACTAGTGGACCAGAGAGCCCTTCTCCTTCCCAGGATATCGGTGATCTATTGTCACAGTTATACTTTCTGGGAGGTTGTATACTTGATCCAGGAAGTCAAGTGCATGATAATACAGCTGTTGATTAGAAGGACCAAACTTTTTATCCTGAAATGGGAGACTGACATTTTGACAGAGAGTTTGGGGTACTTTGCAGTTAGGTGGGTGCTCCAAATTAACACAAGTTCAGTTGGGCAGGAATGATAATCATACTAGCTAGCATTTATATAATACTAATTGCCAGGCAGTGTAAGTGATTTACAAAAATTGTCTGATTTAATCCTCACAACAACCCTACAAGATTAGGTGTTATTATCATCCCCTTTTTATAGTTGAGGAAGCTAATGTAAACAGAGGTTAAGTGACTTGCTCAGGGTCACATAGCAAGTAAGTGTCTGAGACTAGATTTGAACTCATGTCTTTTGAAATAGCAAGGACGTCAGCATACACAGGAGGGCCTGCTGTACAGGTTCTTAGATCTGCGTTTCTAAAAGAAAAACAACTTTTGAGGGGTCAACGATCACTTTAATCAAACACGTATACCAACAGAGAAAATACAAGCAGAGATAATAAGACTAACATACAAGACTTCCAACTGCCTGACCATAAGCACCAAATACATACATCATGGATCAACGGACAGATCCAACTGTCTGACCATTACATACATACGTAGTTACCAGAGAGAAGCACCAACAACTGGGTTTTCAAAGCTGGGGGGCTCCTTAGTGGCTACCCAGAGTCTCTTGTGGCCCAACAAGCACTCCCAATGGGTAAACCTCAAAGTAAAACCTCACCTCAGAGAATTTATACACTTTTCAGAACCAGAGGGCAGGACCCTCTGACCCAGTGCCTCAGTAGAAATTAACAAAAGGTCTTGAGGCCTTTTAATGGACTGGGAAGATCTTCAACTCTTCCGTCCACTTTTGATTAACCTTATATTTACATGACATCTTCCTGACTCCAGTTTTAGCATTCTATGTACTGGGCCACCTGGCTTCCCCCTAGCTGGTGTGTATTTAGAGGAATTATATAGTTCTATGCCCAGCACAATTTGGTATCACCAATCAAATATCCGTATTGGCACTGTACCCGCACTGTAACTTCTGCTGTTTTTATAACAGTTCCAATCTGATTGTTTATCATATGATGGCTTTGATGAGGGCTAATAAGCCCCCACAAACAACTATATTCAGCGGGAGGCATTAGCAAAATTTCTCCATTTGATTGTCTGATTCTGTGCTCTCTAGGCCCCAGACCACTTGGTCAGACCTGTGGCTACTGCCTAGGAATTAGTGTAGAGGATATTTTCTACCTCATCCTTTAAGACTTATTCACATGCCATCCATGTAGCCTGGAAGCTAGAAGGAATAACTAAGGCCTCCATTCTTTAAGGTATTCCTAGTTACTAATTTAGTGGCCATCAAAGTCTGATTTCATGTGCCTCTCTCATAGCATGTAGACACATTGACAGTCAAACAAAATGATATTCCTCAGGAGTCAGCTCCTTGTAGGTGGGGCCCATTGGGACAGCAGAGGAGGCAGGATTTCAGGTTTGGACTATGGGCTTCAGGTTCTGATGTAGTTACCCACCATCTATTTTTGGAAGGGCACTGACATGAGAGGGCCCCACAAAAAGATGATTTTGAATGTGCCATTTCCATTTCATGATAGAAGCCTCTTGTTCTCCACTCACCCTGTAAGAGGGATCACATTGTACCACCTAATCCTTAAGAGGCAACTCTGGAAAAAGGATAATTGTATGACCCATGCATCATCTGTTCAGTGGAAACTAGGACCCAGTAAACAGGAAAGCAAGTTCTCCTGTGAGTGATAGCTTTGTGGGTTACTTGTGTAAGTATGCATGTGCATGTGTATATGCACACATGCATGTGTGATTGAGCATCAGTCTTTAATCCTGACATACTACATATTGACAAATCATATGTTTTGGTCTCATTTCTGTAGCAGCAACCTTGCAATTAAATCTACCGGCCTGAGCACCAGCCTCATTTCCAGAGAAGAATTGTTTCCCTCCAAAATAAAGACACCTAAAATTTCATGTTAATTCCAATACGGCTCCATACAGAGAGCAGTAGCAATAATTAATTGGGATTTTTTTAAGTGCACACCAAGTTTATACAAAAATTATTTACAGAAGTCCTATGGCACTCTTGCATCAGAAGTAAAGACCTTTTTATCCAAAGGGTCGTGCTAAATTCAAAAGGATTGGATCCTTTTGAGGGAGTTTGGAGTCCATATTTTTAGACTGGGTTAGGGGTTGAGGGATTCACAGCATTTTTGTTAAGCTCTCATATCCCAGAAGAGGGAAAAAGATACCCAGTGCCTGTGAATGGCTACCACCAGAGTAGTAGAAAGAATTTTAGAATATCCTATTGGTTGGAGCCTCAGAAGCCTAACTTTCTTATTCTAGTGCCCTCTTGGTGCCTGTTACAGGCTCAACTCCACCTGGTCTTTATGGACAGAGACTTCTGGAAATTTGCTCCTTACATTGTCACTGGGTCCAAGGGGAGAAGTTGTTAGACAGCCCAGCCAGGTATCACTTGAAATTCTCAGGAGAGCTGTGGGAGGCTTTGGCATGAGAGGTTTGAGGGGAGAAAAGAAGATTTGGAACAGCTGTAGTAATGAGTGGGACAGGAAATCAATCAGCAAGGAGAAGTAGGATGGCCATGCTGCACTGAGGACCTCGTGGCGTAATTGTTGTTCAGTTGTGTCCCACTCTTTGTGACCCCATGGGGGGGTGTTTCTTATCAGATACTGGAATAGTTTGCCATTTCCTTCTCCAACTCATTTTACAAATGAGGAAAGTGAGGCAAACAGGGTCGTGACTTGTCCAGAGTCGCACAGCTAACATGTATCTGAGGTTGGATTTGGACTCAGGTCTTCCTGACTCCAGGTGTGGCACTCTATCCACTGAGCCACCTAGCTGCCCCCATGTTGATGTTAGATGGCATAAATTTGTAGTGGACTAAACCCAGTTTCCTGATTATTTTCAGTTCTGTTACAATAGAAGCAATTGGATGGAGACAGCAATATATGTATGGGGTTTGGGAAGGGGCAGTTAGTGTAGCAAAAGGGAACAGGCATTCAAAAGTAGAGGACAGAGGAGCGTTAAGCTATTTCAAGGGGTCGGTATTGGGAAAGGATGAGAACATAGTCACAGTAGAGGTGATGGCCTGGAATAGTACTGAGGCTTGGACACATCAAGTCACAATGAAGACAGAGTAGATTTAGCAGGAAAGAGGGAACTGGGAAGGCCCTTAGAGATGATCCATTTCAATACCTCATTTTACCTAAGCACCAAAATAAAATGAGGCTTTCCGCATGTGTGGTCTAACAAGGTAGGCTTGTCTGTGAGACTGCAAAGTTATATAGTTTGTTTTCTTTTTATGTATAATAAATTCAGTATATCACTTTGAAAGCTTTCCTGCTTGTTTTTGATCTCTTCTGGCCTCATTTAGAAGGCTTATAAGATATATATTATCCTTAGCCTGCTTCTTCCTCTCACCTCTTGGACAATTTCCCAATTCCCTATTGAAAAAAGAAAAACAAAACCCTTTTAACAAATATTCATATTAAAGCAAAATGCATTCCACATTGGTTATATCCAAAAATATGTATGTTTAATTCTTCATCTTGAATCTATCAAGAGATGATAAGAGATGGGTACCATGCGTCATTATTTTTATTCCAGATTTGTAGTTGCTCATTACACTAATCAGAATTCTTCATTATTTCCGAGTTGTTTCTCTTTACATTGGTTTGGCTCACTTTACTCTCATTAGTTCATACAAGTCATCTCAGACATATCTGAGATGGGATGGTTATTCCTTTCATTTTTTCTGACAGAACAATAATATTTCAGTATACTTAGGTACCATAAATTGTTTAGCTATTCCCCAGTTTATGGGTTCTTCCTCAGTTTCCAGTTCTTTACCACTACAAAAAGCTGACACAAATATTTTTGTAGATATGAGCCATTTTTCTCTTTCTTTGATTGCATTGGGGTATAACCCTACTAGTGGTAAGTCAAAGGATATAGACAGGTTCAGGGCTTTTAGAGCACGATTCCAGATTATGTCCCAATATGGCTAGAGTCTGGGGTGGGGAACCTGCAGCTTTGAAGCCACATGTGCCCTCCTCAAGTGAGGCCCTTTGACTGAATCCAAACTTCATGGAACAACTTTTATTAAAGGAATTTGTTCTGTGAAGTTTGGATTCAATCAAAGGTTCATCCTCTCACTTCACATTCTGCCAATTGTATACCAATATCTCTGTTCTCTCATTGCCCCTCCAACATGTGTCAATTTCCTTATATTTTTGTCATCTTTGACAGTCTGATGAGTAAGAAGTAGAACCTCAGAGTTATTTTAATATGCATTTTTCTAATTATTACTTATTTGGATCTTTTTTTTCCATTTGACTGTTGATAGCTTGTATTTCTTCTTTTGAAAAACTGCCTCTTCATATCCTTTGATATGTATCTATTGGGGAATGACTCTAGTTCTTATATGTGAGACTAAGCTTCTTATAAATCTTGGAAATGAGATTCTTATTGGAGAAACTTTCTGCAAGGACTTTTCCCAATTATCTGAAACCCCTTATTTTACTTAGGAGGAAACTTAGAACCAGAGACAATAAGTTACCTGCCTCAGGTCCCCTGGTTCCAAATCCAGGGCATTTTGTATTGTATCCCTGAGAAGTCAGCTATCTAATTCATATATAAACAAGACTGTCCTCTACAAAATTCAGAGAAGGAGACTCATAACTAGTTTGGAGCAATTAAGATTTTGTTCCAGGATGCCAAAATTTAGAAGATGCTAATATTGAAGTTCTTTTGCTGCCAGAAACAAAGGAACAAAAAACTGTGAACTTAGCACACAGTCAGCAAGAATAATTATTTTAAAAGGAAATAGTAAGAGACTGCTTTCTTTTACCACTCCTCTTACCTGTTGGTAGTACCACTGGTGAATTCCCAGCCCCTTGTTTGTCCATCTTTCCACCATGATGGCCTGGCAGAAATAGCTTCTTAGTATCTGGGCTCCACCAACGCACTCTATTCCCCAAAATAAATGGAAGGCATGTTTCAGGCTGCTAGACCCAGGTTTGAAAATTGCTAATTATAACTCTTCTGTAAAAGGAAATTCAGTGTGCCCTGGAAAACATCCAGTAATGGAGCATTCACTTCCTTATCAGTTAGTGCATTCTACTTTAGAATAGCTCTAATAGCTAGGAAGTTTTGTTTATGTTGAGCTCAAAAAAATCTTTGTGAAACTTATACCCATTGCTGTTGGGCTCAGGGATTATATTTCTAATGATCAGAATATATCTTTAATTCCTAGTGTAGATTAATAGAAAAATAAGGTTCACCTGGCACCAGCTTGCTTAACCACCAATTTTGCTGTTGTATGCTAAAATCTACTCACCACCATAAAGAAAGGAACAAAGCAAAATGAACTCAAATCAGTACTTTTTGCTCTAACATTTTGTAATTTTTATATTTTAAATCAATTCAATTTTAAGTCAACTAATATTTATTAAGCACCAACTACACACTAGGTACTTCACAAAATTTGACAAGCAACTATTAGGCACCAACTATGTCCAAGCCCCCCTGCCAGAGACATTAAGGAAAGAGAGAGAAGAAATAGATCCTGTCCTTATGGAGACTGTCATTTTAATTCTGTACAGCAAGGGTTACCTGAAACTTCCCACCCCATGCGTGCCCCTTGATGTCTCAGACTCCCACCGTCCTACATATAGCCTCCCAAAGAATCTTCCCAAACTGGTTTATTAGAAGGCTTTCCCTTTTTTTTTCCTTCTGGGCCTCTACTCTGGCATGCCCTCAGGCTGCCTGCTGACTTCTAGAGAACTCCCTCCCTTCCAGACTGATAATCAGAATAATTCCTTTCACATATCTAATACTTTATAGTTTAGAAAGCAATTTCACAACCAGTGGTTCCCTTTGATCCTCATCCTCCCTCATGTAGGCGGGACAGGTTCTATTTTATTGTTATTTTACAGATCATCTAGTGTGAAATTTGGGAATTGCCTATGACTATTGCTTCTTTCCCTTAGTAGGGAAAGGCCAGTTGTTAGATTGGAATGCAAATGTCATGTCAAGCAACCAAGGGATTTCCCAGTTGCATATGAGTTGATTCTGGGATCAAAACTGCTTGGACTACATAGGAGTTACAAGAATCAAAGGGATGACTGCATATGAAATCACTTCCTAAATTGTAAAGGGATAGCTGAACTCGGGAATGAGCTGGGTTTGGAACACACAGGCAGGGAAATTTCAAGTCAGCATTTTTGGAGGTAGAAGAATTTATGTTCTTGTAGGACCAGGAAGGTATTAGGTTGTGGTGTGAAACTGAGAAAATGACAGGCCAAGTCAAGCCTGGGGAGCTGTTGCTAAGCAGAGTAACTTAGACTGTCTGAAACTGGATAGTGCTTCTTCTAATAGTTTTTCTCTGGTACATGTGATTTCTGAATACATGTACACACATATATGCACATATACATATATGTATGTATACATACATGTGTGTATCTATGTATGTATGTATGTTTTTTCCTTGTGAAGAAACCCTAGAAAATTCACTTTTGTCATTTGGAGTATGTGGCAGCAAGGAGTTGAAGGGAAAGAAAGAGCAGATGCCAAGATAGGATCCAGTTTTAGAGGCACTGGTAGAAGGTTCATAAAGTTAGAACTGCAAGAGATTTTAGAGGCTAACCCCCTCATTTTACAGATGAGGACACTGAGGATGAGGAAGGTTAAATGACTTGCCCTAGCTTATACACCTAGTGTCTAGGGCAGGATTTGAACTTAGATCTTCCTATGAGCCCCATGCTCTATCTATTGTGTCATCTGGCACCTACCAGGTGGAATGCATTATATCTTTGCACTCAGGGAGTCGGTTGAGAGACCATGGCCTTGAGTTCAGGCTTAGTAATTAGGGAAAGCTTAGAATGTCATAGATTGTAGACTTGAAACTAGAAGGGGCCTTCAGGGTCATCTTATCCAACCCCCTCAATTTATGGACGAGGAACTGAGATCTGAAGGTTTCACAGGTAGTAAACCGCAGAATCAAGATATAAACCCTAGACCCCTGACTACAAATAGAGTAGTCTTTCCACCATACTATGAAGTAGTGAAAGCTGAAAGACCAGGGCCAAAGGATTAGGCCTCTTAGATCTAAGAGGAAGCTCGAATTTCTAAGACATTCACTCATTTCAGCAAGGCCTAAGGCCTGACTCTTTTAGAAAGGGAATATGATTTGTCCTAAGGTAAGTGCTAAAATTGGAATTAGAACCCAGGTCTCCTAATTCCCATCTCAGAGCTTTTTCTTTTACATCTTATTTCACTCTTCTGCCTTCCCTGGTTTCCTTTAAGATTCAGCTCAAACTCTACTGTTTGCAAGAGACCTTTCCCAGCCTCTCCTTCTCCTTTTCTCACCACCAATGCTAGTGACTTTCTTCTAAGATTATTTTTCACTTCTACTGTATATACCTTTTATGCCACCTCCCCCCCTTTTTTGTATTTGAACTTGAGAGCAGAGACCATATATCTGCTTTCCTTTGTATATCTAGTGCTCAGCACAGTGCCTGGTACATAAATACTTGTGGCTTGATTGCCATCTCCTTACTAAAGGAGGAACTGTGGATGGTCTTTAGAAAATAGTGAGGATACCACCCATAGGTGATCACCCTACCCCAGTCAGGGAAGAGCAAAGAACAGGGCAGGGGTAACCTGGTTCCAATTCAAAAACCATCAGACAAGCCATCTCCCTATACCACTCCCATTAATCTTCCAGTCAACCCAACTCCTCTCTTCTCAGGGTTTACCTTGAATTCTCCCTGTGAGAGAAGGCCTTGATAAATCTGTAGTTTTTTATTCTGGAATAGGACAGGAGCTGTTACCTACTTGTTCCTCTGTTGATTTAAAGGAATCCGTTGACCTCATGGGTCTTCTTTAGGTAAATAGTTTAAGGGAAAATCTTAAAAGGAGACAGAGAGAGAAAGGGTTACAAGACAGAATGAGGTAGAATAGGTATGAAGAGAAATATTAGTGAATGCCCTATCTGTAATCAAAGACCTGAAGAGTTCATCTGTTTAGTTTACTTTTCTTTAACCTTTGTGTGATTGTGTGTGTGTGTGTGTGTGTGTGTGTGTGTGTAGTAAAAGTTATTTTTGTCCTGAAATGACTCCAAGTGGAAACATAGCTTAAGTACAAAAGGAGGAAGTGACAAAGAGGTGAATTTAGCGTTGTAGTAAAGAAAAACTTTCTGCCAATTAGAGCTATCCAGATGTGGGATGGTTTGCTTTGGCAGTGGCAGAACCCCACGTTGTTTATCAAGTGCTTCATACATGTGCTGGGCTAAGCACAGGGGAGACAAAGAAAGTGGAAAACACAGTCAGTCCCTCCTCTCAGTGTGGGGTGGGGAGAAGGGGGCAATGACACACAAACCACTGTGTCCATACAGATTTCATGGAAGGATTATTCACTTCCATATAAAGAGATGGATTCAAAGTAGAGCTGAGGCATAGAGACAGGTGAGTATACGTATTTACGTTATATATGTGTATGTATGTATTTGACATGGCTAATATGGCCATTTATTTTGCTTGACCACAAATATTTGTAGTAAGTTTTGTTTTTCTTGCTTTCTCCATGGGAAGAGAATAGGCATTTATTAAGCTCCTATTGTGTGGTAGGTTGGGCAATTAGGTGTGCAGTGGATAAAGTTTTGGACTCAGGAAGACTCATTTTGCTAAGTTCATATCTAGCCTCAGACACTTAACTAGCCATGTAACCCTAGGCAAGTCACAGCATTGTGTTTCCCTTGGTTTCCTTGTGTGTAAAATGATCTGGAGAAGGAAATGGCAAACCATTCCAATATGGTTGCCAAGAAAACCCCAGGTGGGGTCTCAAAGAGTCAGACATGACTGAAAAATGACTGAATGACAACAAAATGTGCCAAACACCATGCTAAGCACTTTGCAAATATTATCTCGTTTAGTCCTCCTAACAACCCTAGAAGGTAGGTGTTATTATAATCCCCATTTTACAGTTGAGGTAACTGATGCAAAGAAGCATTAAGGGTCACATAGCTAGCAAGTGTCTAAGGCCAGAGTTGGACTGACGCCATGCCTATCACTCTATTCACTGTTTAACTGCCTCTCGTGGGAGGAAGTGGGAGAGGAAGAGGCCAAAGGGAGAGAATTTAGAACTGAAAAATAAAAATTGAATTAAAAAGACATGTGGAAGGTCTTCAAGAAGAGACTAGATGACGATTGGTTATGTCTGCTGTACAAGGAGTCCTTGCTCAAGTACGGCATAGACTCTGAGGTCCCTTCCAACTCAGATTCTGTGATTCTGTGAGACAGCTGGGATCTAGGTTGTAGTCAGGACTGGAGTCTAAGGACTCTGGACTGGGCTGGGCTCTGAACTTGGCTTGGATAATTAGTTGAACGATGAGGTACGCTTGACCCTGTAATGGACTGAGCTTTGGGCAGGAGTAGACTTTGGACTGTGTCTGCTTCTGGGTTAGCCTGAGAGTTGGGGGGAGGGGTAGAGAGGGGAGATGGCTAATTCCAGGAGAATTCTTTAGGCCTGACAGGAGGCTCTGACATGTGATGCCCCTCCTCCAGGCCCCCATCACGACCCAAATTTAGAACTAGTTGAACTGATGAGATGTAGCATGCCAAGATATATAAATATCACTCTGGGTTCCAGCAAAGTCAGAAAGGACTTGGACTGGACACTCACTTTGGGTCACTACTCCACGCTTTTGAATCCCCTTTCCCAACCCTACTTCACAACTTTGACCTCTGGCAGAAACCCTAAATCTTGGTAAGACGTTCTCTCATTCTGTTCCCAGTGGGGTTAAGGGGAGAGATATAGGGAATTGGAATAGAGAAGGAAGAGTTCTACTCTTTGGAACAGGAGAGAGTGGAGAAGGAAGGCCCAGGGAGTAGAAAGTCTGTGTTTTGAGAAAGGTGTGACAGAGGGAAAGAGGGAAGAAGTAAGAGCTTTGAACATTGGAAGAAGCAGGGGCTGAGGATGGGGTGGTCAAAAATTCTGGAATCTATGGGGTTGGGCTATTGAAGGAGTCACTCATTGTCTGTAAATGAGGGATGACCTTGGGATATGCAGTGACTTGAGAGAACTAAGTGTAGTTCACTGGAGGCCCTGAGTTTTTCGAGGAAGGGTGGATAGCAGGAGCAGGAGGTCTATAATCATGGGCCTTGGGGTAGTGGACAGTGAGACAAAGAGGAAAGCAGGAAGACTGGGAAGAAGGAGTATCTGATTCTGAATTGAGTCCTCTGGGGTGGAGGCCTGTGGCATTTGCTTTCTCCCTCCTTGGGTGGTGGTGACACTCACTGGTTTATGCATCTGTCAGGTCTATTTATAGAACTTGGCTCAGCTTCTGGTCTCATTCTTTGATGGGGAATGGGGATTTCTAGATCTGTGCAGGGGGAACACTGATGTTCCAAGCTGATATGATTTGATTGCTTCAATCTGAGCTGGCAAGACAGAACTTCCTGGGAACACCTAGGTCCTAGCTGGAGTGATGAAACCTCTATACATAGGTTGGGAGAATGAGTATACTCTGGTCTGAGCTAGAGAGATGGGAATATAGAGAGGAAGGAAAGAAATGAGCATTTATTAAGGCACTACTATGTGCCAAGCACTGTGCTAGATGGTTTACAAATATCTCATTTGATCCTCACAACAACTCTGGGAGGCTGGTGCTATTATTATCCCCATTTTACGGTTGTAGAAACTGAGGCAGAAGTTAAGTGACTTGCTCAGGGTCACACTGTCTGCAGATTTGAATGCAGTTTTTCCTGGATCTAGACCCAGTGTCCTATCCACTGTTCCACCTAGCTAATTAGAAGGGGGAGGGAGAGAGATGCTGGTGAACAGGGGGATAAGGATGCTTGGACTTCAACTGGGTACTTCAGAAATGCCAGTGGGCATCTCCAGAAGCACCTCTGACCTCTTCCTTCTTTACCTGTCCCCAGGTCCCATCATGTCGGGTGCTCCTGCCCTGATGCAGGGCATGTACCAGGATCTATCCTGCCCACTCTGCCTCAAGCTCTTTGATGCACCCATCACAGCTGAGTGTGGCCACAGCTTCTGCCGCAATTGCCTCCTTCGTCTGGTCCCGGATACTCAGGCTGGAACTGTGCTCTGCCCTTCCTGCCAGGCACCCACAAAACCCGATGGGCTCAGTACCAACCAACAGCTGGCACGGTTAGTGGAGAGCCTGGCTCAAGTGCCACAGGGCCATTGTGAGGAACATCTGGACCCCCTGAGTGTCTACTGTGAGCAGGACCGGGCACTGATATGTGGAGTGTGTGCCTCTCTGGGCAAGCACCGAGGTCACAGTGTGGTCACTGCTGCTGAGGCCCACCAGAGGATGAAGGTAACAGTGAGGGCTCTGGTCCAGGATCCCATCCCTAACCCAGCCCTATTCCTATGGCCTTCTTGTTGGTACTGAGGGAAGTATTTACCCTAGGGACTTTGGAGTGGGTACAAAAGGGAATATTCCCACAGGGCGTTGGATGGGGCATATTTGCCAGTAGGTCCTGAGTACAGAGAGGAACTCCTGGAATCTAGGGGACAGTTTTCATTTTGGGAGGGCTGCTGGGGTTTAAGCTTGGATGTATTGCCTAAGAGCTAACCTGGAGATGGGGGGGAAATACAGAAAATGTGTTGGGAAAATGACAAAGCCAGAGAGCATGGTAGAGTACAGGGTCTGAGTATCTGAATAACCTTCAGGATTTGGGGTAAAGTATTTTATCTTTTCTCCCTCCCTTCTTACTCCCCAGTCAATTACAAGACCTATCCTTGTTGAAGATCAGGAAATGACTTGAACAGGAATAGGGTTCTGATTAGAGAGGGGTTTGGAGGGTGGATCTATGGGCAAAGTTAGAGAAAAGAGTCTGACAACAGAAGCACTGGGACTCAAGGTCAGCGACATTGTGGCAATTGTAAGAAGTTGGGTATATGGGTAAATTCCATATGAAAAGTGTTAGACTATTAAGAAATATAGTAAGACTATGAAGAAGTAGTTTTGAATCTGAGTTTGAGGAAGAGAGCTTATGTATTCTTCAAATTACTTGGGCAGCTGGTGTCACAGTGGATAGAACTATGGACCTGGAGTCAGAAAGACCTGAATTCAAATCCAGCCTTAGATATTTACTAGCTTGTGATCCTGGGCAAATCGCTTCACCCAGATTGCCTCAGTTTCCTCATCTGTAAGATGAGCTGGAGAGGGAAATGGCAAACCATTCTAGTATCTTTGCCAAGAAAACCCCCAAATGGAGTCATGAAGAGTCAGACACAACTGAAGCAGCTGAACCAAATGCCTCAAATTACTTAGTTCAATAGAATTTAAATATTCCTTAACTTACTATGAGTAGCATAGTGTTGGGGACAAATTGAGTGAGTTATTCTAGATGGAGTAGGAAGGGAGAGATTGAAGAATGTTAAGTAAAAAATCCTGGGCAAAAAGTTTTAGGATGTTGAGAGTTTAACTTGGCACAAGAATTTCTCTGTATCCAAGCTCTCATTGTGAACGCCAGGAAGAGCCTGAATTGTGACTTCCTCTTCCCCCATGTCTTCCATGGCAGAGAGGAAACATTAAAAATCTCTGAAGTCTCTTCTGATGCAGAAAATCCTAAAGTGCCTCCTCTCTCTTCTTCCAGTCCGAGTTGAACCTCAAGTTGGGTTTAGGAAAAGTCACCTTTAGCAAGCAGCCTTTGCTTGTGCTAAATTTAAATTCTCTGCCTCCATACAGACACAAACAGAAAGTTTCTATGGAGAGAAGAATGTGTTGGGGGCTGGAGAATTTATGTCAGAGGCATGGCTGGTAGAAGGTGGGGTTGGATGTGGGTGATAGGGGCAAAGGGGTGAGGCTCTAGGTGTCAATCTTGGCACATTTTCAAAGGAGCAAATCTTGGGACCATAGGAAGTAGTTAAACCTGTATGCTATGATAGGGGCAGGCACAGGGGAGATGATTTACCCTCACAGATGTGGAGGGGACAGCACACACACACACACACACACACACACACACATACACACACACATACATGCAAGAATGTGTCCCTGTGCAGTCCACATGCTGTGTACACAGACACACTCGCAGTGTCAACTCTATGTGAATTTATCTACAAATAAGCACTGAGGCAGTCAGATTTTGGTGAATTTGAATGTATAAAAATGTAGGTACAAGTGGGTGAGGATGTCTGGCACAAAAATTGACTTTGTGGGGAGAGATAGAGCCAGAGAAAGGTCAGGGAACAGTTAGAAGCCCTTTGGTGTCAGTGATAAAAAGACTGCCCTGGGTCCTGGTAGTTGAAGCCCCATGCCTCAAAAAAACTGAAGAACCTCAAATTAGGGTTGGTGATGTCTTCAATCAGGATTCGTTGGTCTACTTCTATGGGTCCAGTGATGAAGATCAATCAGCCGTGGTCCATGATGTATATAGTCCTGGGGGCAAAGTGGAGATAAGAGAGACCAGGTGAGAAGGTAGCTAGTTGGGGAGGTAGTAACAGAATAGAATGCTGACTGTCATACAAAAAGTGAAGCCTTTGACCAGGAAAGGTCCTTCCTTCCATCTTGTCTATCACCAATCTATATCTGTATTACATCTGACCCTTTCTCTCCATGTTCAGTGCCACTGCCTTAGCTCCAATCCTCATCATTCTTTGCCTAAATTATTGCATAAGTCTCAGCTGGGTTTTCTAGCTTCAAAATTCTGCTCCACTCCTCCCTCCCTCCCCCACTAGGAGACAGTAAAATAGAGCATCAGACTTGGAGGTAGGACAACCTTTGTTCGAATCTTGCCTTAGATGCTTACTAGCCATGTGACCTTAAGCCTCAGGTTCTTTATAAAATGGAGATAACAGCTGTACCACCCTAACTCATGCATTGTAGTGAGTGGGGTGTTTTGTAGACTTGAAGTGCTATGTATTTGGTGGTTATTTATTATCATTCCTTATTAAGGTATGTTGCAGATCCAACTCCTCCCAAAGAAACTCCCTCTTCTAGTAAGATCAGGCGCAGGGAAGTTCCATGTTCCTGGTATTCTCCCAGTACGCATCCAGTTTAGCCCTAGCCCAAGTCCAAGCTCCCGAGGAACCTTCCCTCATTGGAGATGGCTAATCAGCCAATCTGTTCCCTCCTGTTTTCCCTCCCTCTTCACGGTCCAGGACAGGCTGCACATAAGTGCCCAGATGGTGTCCTAGTATCGTTCTCACACTAGATGTCTAGGCTCTTACTATGACCCCTGAAGAGTGCCAGACTTATGCTTTCCTCTTCTCCTACCTGCCACACTCTGCCCTGGGGTACACAGTAGGCACTTTTCACACCACTTTTCACATCACTTACCTGATGAGGGCCTCCCAGAAGTGCTTCTCTCTGTCAGTGCTGAGCCTCAGACTGTAATGAGAGAAGGGAATGAGAAAGAGGTGTCTCATCATCCTCCCATCCCTAGGATGAAACTCCCTTTGGGTCTTAGAAGACTTCTCACAGTTAGCTATACTGCTTGGGGCGGGTGTGTTAGGGGAGGGTTTGAGGAAAAGAAATGGTATGTGACTGTGGGGGCAGGAAGCTGTATGGAAGCTGGGGTCAGGACTCAGGTTCCGGTTAGGAGCAAGGCACGGGATGGGTCAAGGTTAAGGTCTCAGTTCTCAAACACAAAAAGAGCAGGGGACATAGGGAACAGCCCCGAGCCTCACCAGCCCCCGCTGCTTGCCGGAGTCTGACAGCCTCCTCCCGCATGCCGATGTCCTGGAGCACCTGCCCAGTCAGCTCCATCCCGTAGTTTTCCAGGTAGTAACTGACGATCTTGTCGGTGAGGTCCACGCGGTCTATTACCTGCAAGATGCCCCTGGGGATGTGGCAGTAGCCTGGCTTCAGGGGCACGCTCAGCAGCTTGGTCTTGAACCTCTTGAACTCGTCTTCATTCAAGTTGTCCAGAGCGTTCAGGATGAGGTCTCGGCCTCTGGGCATGGCTCCTCAGACTCTGTGGTCAGAGGGTCAGTCTGCAGTTTTGCCTGCTGTGTCCCCAAGAGCGGGAAATGAAGAGGAAGAAGAGGAGGGAGGAGGAAGAAGAAGACAACGTCAGCGTGAGGAAGGAAGTTTCGCGGGATGCCGAGGTCTAGGAGAGGAAGGGTTTACGAGATTTCTAGAATGGGGTTCTGGAGGACTGGGCTTCCGGATACTCCTTGGAGAGTGGGAGGGTTTATCTACTCTCCCACCTCCTTCCTTTCCCCGTCTCTATCTAGCTCTCCTCCTCTGCTCAAGGTCAGGTCCAGGAGCCACTTGTAAGTGGGAGCCTTAAGGATCAAACATTTAGAGATGGAAGGGACCTCAGAGTCTAATCCAGCTTTCTCATTTGGCAAATGAGGAAATGGAGTTTAGTGACTTGCCTGAGGTCATACAGAATAAGTGACAGCAGGTCATCTGGCTCTAAATTCAGCCTCCTGCAGTCCTTTCGACTCTGAGCTCTTTGGGAGCCCCCTATCTTTTGCCTTTCTTTGTGTTTTTTTTGGGGGGGGGGGAGGGGGAATGTTTTAGCATTTAGCACAGCTTCCTGCCCATAGTCTGAGCTTCTAGACTGGCTGATCTCCTCAGACCAGTTCTATACCCTGACTCTCAAGAGGTAAGGACAGGATGAGTCTTCATTGTAGTGTCTCTCAAAACGTAGACGGGAAACAGGCTTGGTACATGGCCAGCATTCAATACATATTATTTAAAGATGGTACCAATTTTAACTCACCTTTTTATGATGTACCTGACAGAAGCACTTTACTCCCAACAGCTCTGTGAAAAAGCCCTGTATCTCTATGGTACTTGAGGAAGAAACAGGCTGAACTAACTTGCCCAGGGACATAAAGCACTTGGGTGGTCCAGTGCTCTTGGCTCAGCATCAAGCTCAGTAACAGAATATGGGGAAATCGTGCACCCTGACCAAGAGAGGGCACCTCCCCCATAGGGTTTGGGATCAACTTGAGGATCTGGGAGGTGCCCTGAGAGAGAGGATTTTGTCACACCTCTCTCCTCTCACATACATACTTTTCTGCCCAACTTTCTCCCAGTTTCCACTTCGACTGTCAAAGTTAGGTTGGGAGGGGAATAGGACTGGGCATGAGTGGCAGGATGAGAGTCACTTTGGGGAAGGGAAGGTGGGCATAAGATAAGAAAGCAAGTGGTATCTATTGGTTGATCTATACTGAGTTAATAAGGAAATTCAGAAATTTATTGTCCTGGAATGACTTTCCAATAAATTGATCCCATGACACTTATGCAAGGGTAACTCCCAATACCAGGGAGGATGTTGGGTAAATGCCAGGTGTTATAGACAGAAAGCAGTATATAAGGGCTTATAAAAGTATATAAGCAGTATTTAAGTATGCATGTGTGAGGATAGAGTTATGGCAAATTCCCCTCTCTCAGGTCCCCCTCCCAGATCCTCAAGCTGGTCTCAAGCCCTACAGAGCGGGTGCCCTCTCGTGGTCAGAGTGCGCAATTTCCCCATATTTCATTATTGAGCTTGGTGCTGAGCCAAGAGCACTGGACTTGCCTGAGAAGATGTGGGTCTATCCAAGTGCTTTATGTCCCTGTGTAAGTTAGTTTATCCCTCTGAAGCTGCGGTCTTCCTCATGTACCATAGAGATACTATTCATACAGGCACAAGGAAACAATCATTGCCGGTCGGGAAGGCTTTATAGAGGAGGTGGGATTTGAGCTAGGCATTAAAGCAGCCTAACGCAGGACAAAGATTGGAGACAGGGTATATGTTTCCTTCCTTTCAAGGAGAATGGTGGTAGCTCCACCATTACCTATGATTCCCCTTGGTCTTAGCCTTCTGTCTCCTGACATTCTTCCTTTTCTTGATACTGCCCTTTCCCCTAAGCATCTCCATTTCTCTACCCTTCCATAGAAGCAGCTTCCACAACAGAGGCTGCAGCTACAGGAGGCCTGCATGCGCAAAGAGAAGACTGTAGCCCTGTTGGATCGACAACTGGCTGAGGTGGAGGTGAGTAGAGCTTAGAGTTTGGAGACATGGAGCTCCCAGAGAATCATCTGAAGAGGAAGGTAGGTGGTGAGCTGATGGCTGGGCGATAGATGCCTGCCTATGCATAGCATGAGAAGGGTTTGGGTTCTGGAGGGAGAGTCTGGTACTAGATACCTGGGATTTGGGGGAGAGAGCTGAGGTCTGGGGGTCTCCTCCTTCTCAAGTCTCCTCTGCCAACCCTCACTTCCCAGGAGACAGTACGGCAGTTCCAGCGGGCTGTGGGGGACCAGCTTGGTGTCATTCGGGCCTTCCTGATAGCATTGGAGTCTTCACTGAACAAAGAGGCAGAGCAAGTGACTGAAGAGGCAGGGACAGCCCTGAAGGCTGAACGCAGAATTGTCACTTCCTACCTTGATCAGCTGCAGCAGATGGAGAAGGTGTTGGACGAAGTGACTGATCAGCCCCAAACAGAATTCCTCAGGGTGAGAGCTGTCCTAGATTTCCCAGGTCCTCCCCTCTTTCTTCCTTTATTATAAGCTCTTTGCCAACTCCTCAGACTTCTGGATCCTCAAAATCATAAAATATCCTAGATTTATATAATGTTAGAGTTGGAAGGAAACAAACATTATTTAATACAATTTCCTCATTTTACAAATAGGGAAACTGAGACCTAAAATGGAGAAGTGCCTTGGCCATGGTCACATAGTGAATGAATACACAAATAAAGGAATGAAAAAAGACATTTATTAAGCGCTTACTATATACTAGACACTGAATTGGAGAAATTGGACTGATTCCTGATTTCGTCTAGTCCCTCACTGTTACCCCTACAACTGAACTGTCCTCATTTCTTCTAATCATCCTATAAAACCCTTTTTGATCTCCCATATTTTCTTAAGCTCTTTGGATCTCTCTTCTGGGCCCTGAGGCTTTGACTTTCAGGAGCATAAGGGTCTGTAGAAGCAAGAAAAGCAATATTTACCTATCTTTTATCATTATCTATATTTCTTTACCTGCTCCCTCCCTACTGTCTTGTGGTTTCTAATTCAACTTTCCATGTCTTTTCTCTCATTTTCTCTCTCTAGAAATACTGCCTGGTGGTCAGCAGGTAAGACTTACCCAGGGCAAGCAAGGTCTGGCTGTTCTCCCTGAAAAGCCTAGTCCCTTCCATCACCCTTACTTGGGGCTCCCCTGCTTCATATATATAGAGTATATATAATCGGAACTCCTCAACGTTTACATATCTATAGACACCTTCATTTGGAGGATCTTCACTTTCCTTACTTTTCCCACACACACATATACAAGCTTACAACTGCCGAATTTACCCTGACACAGTTCCTTCTGAAACCCGTGTCCCTATCCAGCATCTTCTTTGCTAGACAGCACTTGTTCATATTGTCTAGATTCCCCATCCTGACTCACTTGATCTTCTGGAGCATTCAGAGCCTCCAGTCCCATGTTTGCTGCGACTTCTCTTCCAATGTCAATAAAAAGTGGCATTTATATTCTGGTCCCTGGTCTTCCCCTTCCATGCCTGGAAAGCTCAGGCCCTTAGCTTAGCCTTTGCAAACTCCAATCCTGCGCATTCCATTTTCCTCTACCCTTGGCATCTCCTCAGGTTGCAGAAGATCCTAGCAGAGTCACCCCCAGCTGCTAGATTGGACATCCAGCTGCCCATTATCTCTGATGACTTCAAATTCCAGGTCTGGAGAAAGATGTTTCGGGCCCTGATGCCAGGTATGGACAACTGGCTGGTCTCAGGGGTACCAGTGTAACCTTCAAACCGATCTCTTAGCTGCAGCTGCTCAATCCATTCCAATTCAAGTCACTAAAATTTTTTCTGAGTCCCTTGCCTTGTGCCCAGTCATGTGCTAGACACTAGACACACAGGAGAAACAAGATGAGAAGATAAACACTGGGTAACTGCCCTCTAGGGACTACACTTAAAGCAACTAGAAAATAATACAAAGTGGTCAAGAATCAAGGGCTACAGTTAGCTGGATGGACTCCAAGTAAAACCAGGAAGTTATTTAAAGTATGTCCAAGGGGCTCCCTCCTCCTTTTGTGCCATTTACCCCTTTTTGGTGCCCCTCTACTGACAGGTACCCAATGCCTTGTGCTGCCAGTCTAGAAGGAAGAGAGACCCAAGAAATACATTCATTAAATTTTTTTTATCTATTTATTTTTTATTAAGTCTCAGAAGTCTTTTCAGTGAAATCTACAGCAAGGTGAGAGAAATGAGTCTAATCATATACAATGGAAAAACAAAATGAATGACAGACAGCAGGTCAAATTAATCTATCAAGCCATATATTCTAGACACTTCGGATAGATAATGAATTAGGTCCATCCCAACCAGAACTGCAGGATCACATTGAGGAAGTTTTGCAATGCTTTTAATTGGTCCCAAACTGTCCCCAACTATGAAAACCTATCCTTTGTACAACAACATATCATTACATATCACAATGTACTGTCATTTCCCAAAAATAACCCCAAGGGTAATGAAATGACACAAATTGGTCAGCAGTGTCTGTAGCACATTACTAATTCTGACAAGTGCCAGAAGTGAAATTATTAAGAAACCTATGACTGGAAGGGAAGTAGGATGGTCATATATTGAGAATGGGAGACAACAGCCTAAATACCACATTGGCATCCCTGAGGTACAAAGAGAAAAAAAGCCTCCTGTGTATTGAGTAAAACCTCTAGGGTAAGAAGTTCTATGGACCGTTTTTATTTTTAATTTACAGTTATTTCAATATAACAAGTTTCCTTTGTAATCTTATATATTTTGTTTATTCATTTAAAAAGTGTTATCCTAAGAGGTCCACAGGTCAAACAAACAAACACTTATTAAGTATCTAGTATATGCCAGGAACTATGTTAAGTGTTTTAGCTAAAAAGACAAGAGACAACCCCTGTTCTAAAGAAGCTTATAGTCTAAGGGGAGAGGTACAATGTATAAACAATTATGCACAAGCTATGTACAGGATAAATTGGAGGTAATCACAGAAGGAAGGCACTTGCATTAAGCAGATCTGTAAATCTTCTTGTAGGAGGTGAGATTTTAGCTGGGACTTAAAGGAAGTCAAGGAGGCTGACTGGGAGAGAGAGAATTCCAGGCATGGGGGACAACCAGTGCTTCCCCAGACTGCCAAGGGTTCAGTACAATAAAAAAGGTTAAGAATCACTGCCCTAAAGAAATTTATTGGGAATAAGGTTAAGAATCACATAAGCCCCACAAGGCATGGAAGAAAAAAGATAAGCATCCTTGAGAGAGTAGCCATACTGATGAAATCACAGATCTCATGGGCAGCTAGGTAGTAGGGTATCTAGCAGTCTGGACCTGCAGTTAGGAAGACCTGAGTTCAAATCCTCCTTCAGAGATTTGCTAGATATGCCTTGAATTCTACATTTAACCATTGTCTGCCTCAGTTTCCTCATCTGCAGAATGTAGATAATAAATAGCATCTAACTCACAGGATTGTTATGAGGTTCACATGAGACAAGATATGTAAAGCACAAGGCAAACCTTAGTGTTATATAAATGCTGGCAATGATGGTGTTGATGGTGATGATGATAAGGACAATTATTATCCCTCCAATACCAAAGTTCTTCACCTAGAATAAGCCCAGGCTATTTCCACTGGAAAAAAATCCTACCCACCCCTCTAATGTCCAATTCAAATACTCCTCCTAGATTTCAGTACATGGAAGAATTTTCCAAAAATTGAAGCTGTTAGATGATAGCAATCATTGCTCACATTTATACAAAACTTTTTTTCAAATAATTTTATGTAGCCCAGGTTCCAAGACCTATTTGTATAAGGTGGCTAGGTGATGTAGTAGATAGAGTGCCAGGCCTGGAGTCAGGAAGACTCATCTGTTTGAGTTCAGATCTGGCCTCAGATACTTACTAGCTGTGCGACTCTGGGCAAGTCACTTGACTTTGTTTGCCTCTGTTTCCTCATCTGGCTGGAGAAGGAAGTGGCAAACCACTCTAGTATCTTTGTCAAGAAAACTCCAGATGGGGTCACATGACTTAAAAAAATGACTAAGCAACAACCTCAGTGGTGGAGAGAAAGATGACTTGTTCCTGGAGAGGCTTTGTTCCTTCCTGCTTTGAGAGAAGACACCAATCGTTTCAGAATTTTTCAGGGAGATTCTGGGGAGACAGAATAGACTTTGAAGGCAGATGTATAGGGGAAAGCTGGCTCCTTAACATGCTTCTGATTTCCAGAGTCTGTCCTTTCTGCCCTCGCTCCACTCCCCAATCACTCTTCAAAACAGAGTGTAGAAACATGAGTGTCCTTTCTTGAAGCACAAAAGGAAGGTGAAGGTCTCCCCAGTGGCAAGTCAGTGTTCGATCCATCAGTGAGGATGGTCCCCGTCTTGGGAGAGATGTCATTACGCATGGCATAAAGAATAGATCTGAAAGCCAGGAACACCTCTGTTCCAGTCCTGCCTCTGAAATTCACTAACTGAACGACTCTAGACAAGTCACTTAATCTCTCAGTGATCTGCGCAGCTCTCTAAGATTTAGTTGAAGATAAAGTGGTAAAGGAGAGGTTTCCTCATCTCAGAGTTCCCTTTTAATATAAGAGAATATAGTGTAACATAATATGATATAACAATATAATATAATATAATTAATATATTTCTATCAATGAAACCATAAGTTTGGTCCCTATCTCTGTTTCATTTGACCCTCACAATAAACCAGTGAAGTAGGTTCTATTTTTAATCCCATTTAACAGACAGGAAACTAAGGCTTATAGAGTTTCTATGATTTGCCCTGGATTACATAGCAAGTTTCTGAAGCAAAATTAAAATTCAGATGCTCCTGAATCAATAAACAAACACTTATTGAGGGGAGGGGGAGAAGGAACTATCTTTCTCTGGTGCAGTCGCTGTCCCCACAAGTCCTTCGATCTGAATACGCTGGTGATTTTTATACTTGTCCTGGGTTTCCATGCTGGCTGCGTTTACCTTCTTGGGTAAAGTGCAGGGTGGAGCAAAGGAGGGCATTGCTTACAGGTAAGGTGGAGAGGTGGGTGGCTTCAGTGATCTTTAAGATCTATTCCAGATTTATAGTTGTATAAAAGATCATAGGACACAGATCTCGAAAGAATCCACTAATCCAAACTCTCAGTTTATTAATTGGACACTGAGAGGAAAGGGATAGCTGGGGAGAGGCAGAGAGCCTGGGAAGATGCCCTGTTGTTCAAAGGTCAGGGATTTCTTTCCTCCTCACTCCACCTTCTCTTCCCTTGCCGTTGCAGCCCCGGGAAGTCTCACTTTTGACCCAGCCACTGCCCACCCCAGCCTGTTGGTATCCCCGTCCGGGCGGCGGGTGGAGTGCGTGGAGCAGAAGGCGCCGCCGGCGGGGGACGACCCGCAGCAGTTCGACAAAGCTGTGGCGCTGGTGGCCAAGCAGCAGCTGTCGGAGGGCGAGCATTACTGGGAGGTGGAGGTGGGCGACAAGCCCCGCTGGGGACTGGGGCTGATCTCCGCGGAGGTCAGCCGTCGGGGGAAGCTGCACCCCATCCCCTCGCAGGGCTTCTGGATGGTGGGGCTGCGAGAAGGGAAGGTGTACGAGGCCCACGTGGAGAGCAAGGACCCCAAGGTGCTCAAGGTGGACGGGCGAGCGTCGAGGATCGGCCTCTACCTCAGCTTCAAGGACGGCATCTTCAGCTTCTTCGATTCCAGCGATCCAGATAACCTGGTCCCTCTCCACTCCTTTCACGAGCGCCTCCCGGGCCCCGTCTACCCTTTCTTCGACGTCTGCTGGCACGACAAGGGCAAGAATTCACAGCCCCTGCTGCTGCTCGGGCCAGACGGGGAGCAGTGAGGCCAGATCAGGAGCAGGGGACGGATGGTGGGGACAGTTTGTTAGTCAGTCAGCAAACGTTTGGTTCAGCACTTACTGCAAGTCTAGGTGGATAATGTAGGAGAGAGGGAGCAGTTCTAAAGTTTGAAACTCCTGGCTAATAAAAAAGACGAAGTGTGACTCGTCCAGTGTCTGAATTTCTAGAGGGGATGAGAAGTGAATTTGACAAAGGAATGGATTGGCGTAGGGCTGAATTGAAGGGGTCTCACTTAGATAGGGAAGAAACAGTCTCTTCCTGCTTCTATCTCTACTGCTCATACCCCTCTGCCCTGCCCACTGGTTTTCCTCTCCTTTCTGTAGCTCCAAAGGTTGGGGAATTGAAAACAAATCCATTGGCTAAAGCTCAGAACCCCTCTCCGTCGTCTGAGGTATGCCATCTTCCTTGATGACTTTGATATTAACGCTGAAGACCTTCCTAACGGGCCCCGCAGTGTACTGATTTTCTCTACTTCCATGATTTCCATGTCATTCATTCATTCAAGGACAATAGAACACACTACAGGTCAGGCACAGTGCTAGGTGATACAAAAACATAAATGAAATAGTCCCTGCCCTCAAGAGGTTTATATTCTAATGGGGGGAAGAGCAGGGAAGAGGTTACTTGTACAAAGACAAGTAGAAATATCCCCCCAACCCTCCCTTCCTGCTCTAGCTCCCATTTACCCTCTCACAGGTCTCCCGTGTTGCCTCTCCAGCTCTTGAACCCCACCCTTTATCAGAACTCTTTCAGGGTTGGAAGTGCCTTTCAGCACATGTACCTCTCTTCTCTTCATCTTTTGGGCAAGTAAGTGCTGCATGACCCAGGGTAACTCAAAGGCAAAAATATTTTGTCTTCTCTGTGGAGACAATGTCCTGGCACTAGCTCCATACCTGCTCTACCTCTTTTCAGTTGTTTTTCCGTCATGTCCAACTCTTCATAACTCCACTTGGGGTTTTCTTGGCAAAGATACTGGCATGGTTTGTCATTTCCTTTGCCAGTTCATTTTACAAATGAGGAAATGAGGCAAGTAGTGAAAAGTGTCACACAGCTAGTATATTCCTGACTCTATGATAATTCTAAATCTATAATTATTTCAAAGCAACAAGAATTCTTTTTAAAAATTTTTTAAAATTAATTTTTCAAAATTTTTAAAACTTTTAAATTAATTTTTGATATTTAAAAATTAATTTATTTGTTTTCAGTTCTCTACAATCACTTCCATAAATCTTAGATTTTCTCCCTTTCCCTCCCTCTCTCCCTCCCCCCTCCCTCTCCAGGAGGGTGTGCAATCTTACGTGGGTTATACACATACATTCTTACTATATACATTTTTACCTTAGTCATGAGCAAAAAGAATTCTTAAGAGTGTAAAAAGAAGAGAGAAAAAAAAGGAAGAGGGGAGAGGGAGGAATAAGAGAAAGAATAAATTAAGGGAGGGATTAGTTATAATCAAAGAACCAGGGATCCTAAATATGTCTAGGGACTCGTTCTCTAGGGAGGCATGCTTGGTCCTTGGGCAAGTCACTTAACCCCAATTGCCTCATCCTGGGTCATCTCCAGTCATCTTGATAAATATCTGGTCACTGGATTCAGATGGCTCTGGAGGAGGAGCAAGGCCGAAGACCTGCACAGCCCTCCCTCACTCAGAAACAAAGTCAAGTGCAAGTCATGTCATTATTTCTCTGATGGCATGGTCTTCTTCGGCAACAAAGGGCGAACATTGTACTGTACTCTGTGTCCTACTTCAAGTAAACTGAGCCACCTCCCAAAGCTTTGATTGTTGCCTCTGTGTGGATAACTCCCAAATCTACATATCACTTTATGGAGGGCTTCCTATGTGGCAAAGTCCCTCAGAATTCCAGCTCTTTTTCAACCCCTAACCACATGATATCTCTTCATTCACCTTGAACTCAGTGTGTCCACAGCTGAGCTCTTCCAAGAGGAAGCCCCAAAGTGGCTCCACTTTCCAACTCTGGCTTCCATTTTTGTCATTTGCTTTCCCATGCCTCTGTTTATTCAGGGGTGGGGACCTCACTGCCACATGGTCCTTGGATGTGGTCTTTTTACTGAATCTAAGTTTTATAGAACAAGTCCTTTTATTAAAGGGATTTGTTTTGTGAAGTTGGCCACATTTGAGGACCTAAAGGGCCATATATGGCCTTGAGGCTGCAGATTCCCTGCTTCTGGTTACATCCATTCTCCATACTTATAATGGACTTTCCACTGCCTGATACCCGCAGGTGAAAGTGATCAAATTTTACTCCTTAAATAACTCATTGCCTCTTACTCCTAGCCTCTCCTCTGCATTTATCTCACTCTTTTCTGTATTATAGTTATTTGTAGACATATCTTTCCCTTCATTAGGTTATGAAATCATATGATAGACTGTCAGAGCTAGAGGGAACCATGTAGTCCAACTTCTTCATTTTATAGATGAGGAAACTGAGGCCCTCAGCGGTGGGGTGACACTGAGGTAACACTGAGGTTGTAAGCTCCCCAAGAGCAAGGATATATGTATGTACATAGGCACCTATATGTATATATGCATGTACATGTACATTGACATACACATGTGTATATGTATATATGTGTGTATAAATATAAATACACACATGTATATATTCCTACTTCCAGGTCCTTACATCTAGTAGTCATTTAATAAATATTTAATTGAATGAATGTTGCTGAACTGAACTGAGTTGACACAATATCTGCTTAAAACTCTTCAATGGCTCAAGGGGCTCGCATTGACTCAGACCATTACGCTACCTGAAATGCCTTCTTCATTTCTCTCTACATTCCATTTTTACATGACTAGTTCAAATCTTACCTCCTTCCTAAAGCCTTTCCTGAGTGCCACCACCCACACAGATCTCTTTTATGAAAGTCTTTTGTTGATCACTGACACTAATTATTTTCTAATGTCTAATGATTGACAGTAATTATTCTCTAACTATTCCGCGGAGATAATTGGATCAGTTCCTCAAGATGAGTCAATGAAAGTGAGTCTGAACCTGAGCTGCTAACTGGGCATGAACCAAGAAGCAGGAGATGCCCTGTAAGCCCTAGGGCCAGTAAGGAATATTATCCTAATCAGCAACACTACGTAAGGAGGATATGGAGTGTGTGGCTGTTTGTTGTTGTTCATGCAGAATCTGTTGGTCCAAAATAGTTTGCAGGGAGACAAGGATAAATGTTTTTATTGTCTACACATCTCCCACCCCCCATCCTTCTCCAAGGGAGATTGATTCCTTACGGAAGGCTGGGGCTACTCTGCTCTCCTCAGATAGAGGAGGCGCCAGGCTAGAATTATCCGTCTGTTCCCTTAAACAGTATTTGTCTAGGAGATTTAATCTTTAAGTTCAAGCTAAACTCCTGATTACTGTTTCTTAACAACAAAGGAGGGCTCCACCCTTTATATATTCAAAGCTAGATGCTTTTCCTACCAAATGCCAGCTCCAGAATGAACATACATTACAAATAACAAAGAAACTCATTTATCCAAGTCAATAGAAAAACAGAAATCACAGAAAATATGGAAATTCAAAGAGCCCTGAATCTCTCTCCTCTCTCATGCCCTCTTATTCATGCTGCATTGAGTAATCATACTCCACCTATGAGAAGAGAGTCTCACAGAATTGACCTTTCAAACCAAGGTTTACTTACCACTGTTCGTTATCACAGTCTCTTCAGAGAGAAACTGATTTTCGACCCCATTTATTAGCTAATCTCTTCCCTTCCTGCTATGCCTTTTGTCCTTCATAAACTAGGCAGACTACCAACTTTGAGGCGTTTCAGTTTCCCTACAGTTAAAAGAACTTAATGGTCAACTCCAGCTGTTTGCCTTGGTTACGCAATGTCACACCTGGGTGGAGAGAGGGATGAAGTCCTGATAGGAAGAGAAAAGAAATTTTTTGTAATTATTTTTATGAATCTTTTGTGTGTTCCTGTTTTTGGGTGTTTAAAAATCAAATAACCTCAGGGCTGTGTGTGATTGGGTATGTGTGTGTGTGTGTGTATGTGTGTTTGTGTGTGTGTATGTGTGTGTGTATGTGTGTGTTTGTGTGTGTGTGATGGTGCACAAGAATATTGATTAGACTCAGCTTTGCAGGATATGTAAATTTGAGGTGCCATTTCTGATTTTTTTAGCTTAATACTCCAATCTCTTTTGTGGAATAATATTGGGCTATTCTCATTGGTATTCCTTCCTGATACAAGGTCTTTGACCTTGCTGATGGTAGAATTTGCTTTTTAAATTTGTAGAATTTAATCTCTATATATCTTGGAGTTTGTTTATGCTTGGTTGTTTTTTGTTTTGTTTTAAGGTAGTGATCTATAAACCCTCTCAAATGAAGCTTTGTTGTCTCTACTTAAAAGTTTTGGATAGTTTTTCTTACATTATTTCCTTCAGTATTGTATTCAGGTTTTAAAATTTATCATGCATCGATAATCCTTATGTTACTTCAGTACATACTGCCTTCAAGGTTAGTGATATGGGGTTGTATAGTATTTTTGTGTTCTACTGATGTTGTTGTCTTTTGTTACTCTTTTGCCAAAGTTTTTCTATGTCAACATTTCTGCATTTCAACCTGTTCTTTGTCTCAGAACCTTTGCTTCTTGGGAGAGATTCTCCATGATGTATCTGGGTATTTTTTCAACATCTGCTTGGAAAGGTCTGATTTCCAACTTAATTTCCTCCCAGATTTCTTTGTTTAAAAGTTCTATTTTTCTTTTAAATGAATCTTCAGTTTCTTGCTATCGTTTTATGATCTCTGGGAGTCTATAACATTTTGTTTTTCCTTAGATAATTTTGGTTTATTTTCCTTCATAATGTAATATTCTGGAGTCTTTTTGGGGTTTTATTCATTCTTTATTCTGTCTTTATGATTCTCTGTTGCTTTATTTACTTGTAAACTAAATTTCTTTTTCCAGGATTTCTCTCTTGAAATTTTGGCCTTTCAGACTTTCCCTTGTATTCTTTGTATTCCCTTGTATTCCCTCCACATTCTTTGACTTCTCCCCTTTTCACTACTTCAAGATACCTCAGGTTGGCAGGCTACATATCCTCAATCTCCTCATATTAGGAATTAGGAGACCTAGCTCACATCCCTTTCCAGGACAAACTGTGGGAGGTAAATATTATCCCCAACTGAAATTCCCGATCCCTTTCCCTACAGGTTGGAGAGTCATTCCTTTCTATTCAGTGGCTCTGTACAGAGCTCTTCACTGCCAATGTCTTCTGTCACTTTTCTCAAGTTGTTTTCTGCTTCCTTCATGTGGCTGGATGGAGCAGGTATTTGCCACTTCTTTTGGAGTAAGGGAAGATTTAGATTGAATCATTTCCACAGGAGTCCTGGGCAGGGATTCCCAGAGCTGGACCCTCAATCTCAAGCCTATGATGCTGCATATGCTCATTGTTCCTGATGTGTAAAATGTGTCTGGGAATGAGAATTCTGAATGGAAGTGCTAAAGGAACTTTTTAATGTTATTTAGTTAGTTTTTTTTTTTTTACTTTATGCTATGTTTTTGTCTTTTTATACATTCAACTTTAGTTACTCTTTCTCTAGTACTTATCTTCTTTTCTTGTGGGGGTGGTGTTGATAAAGACCTGGAAAATAACTCATCTGCCATCTTCCTGGTCTATGGAGTCCAATCTTAGTCAATTAGGGATTGTTATATTTAATAATTTGAGTCAATTAGACAATTAATAGGAATTAGATTGTTCTTATTTATGAATAAGCAGAAATGTAGTGGACAGTTGTATAAGTTTCAATTTCAAGCCCTGGAGAAAAAATTTTGGAAGTCACCCATTCTAGTCTGCCATCAGACATCCTCTTACTGCGGTCAAAGGGCAGATATGTTAGCTGTTTCTTTTATGCACTAGGTTGGAGAACAACAATTGTGGATTTTGTTTCTAATCTATGTGTTCACAGGTGTGACCCAAGTCTCTTCCACTTAGTTGCCCCATCTATTTATGTAATAATGAAGAATCATTATTTCTTCATTGGGATGTTGCGAAAATGAAGTGAGATTAATAGACCACAGAATTTATGTCTCCAGCTGACCTCTCTGAGAGACCATCCTATTTCTTCTATTAACCAACTACTCTCTAGTGATCCTGTCCTTATTATAGAATCTAGGCATCCTATACCCCACCTACATTTGTCCTCCCACAAAGAATGACTTTCTAAATCTTACTTTCCCTTATCATGCAAATCTATATGACACCAGCCTTCCCTAATACAGACAGCCACTTCTTATTTTACATATTCTCAGGCTTATACAAACTCCAAAAGAAAAATGTTAATGTTAATTGGGACACAATTTCAGAATCCCCAGAATCTCAACCTTAAAGGCAGAATTCTAACTAAGGTAGGGTGACCATGACTCTGCTCCAAGGCATCAAATTTAAAGGGTGTCAGATTTTAAAATCAATGGTTGCACTTGGAATATTTCAGCAGTAGAGAAATCAGTCAAAATTAAATGAAATTAAACATGGAAATGAAGATTTAGGACCTAGTTAGTAAGAAGAACTAGTTTAAATGGAAACTACCTGCTCCCCAGTGCTTCTTAGTGACCTTGCCAGCATCAATCTTGCACTAAAGTCTGAAAGTCTCTGTTTTCTGTCCTCCACTCAAGGAGGCAGTATTCTGGCCTCCTCCCTGAATCGATTTAGCATTACTTGCTTTGGGCAAGGTTTAGGATGGTTGTGCCGAGCAAGAAAAATTCAGTTATAGTTCTTCTCAAAGAATTCTTCTCACGATACCCTCAGTAAATGATTACCCAGCCTCTGTTGGCAAGTCCTTTACAAGGAGGAGGAAATAAGCACTTACCACATGCCTTGTAATAAGCACGTTATATGTGTCTCATGTGATCCTCACTACAACCTTGTGAGATAGGTTCAGTCTTTTCAGTCATATCTGACTCTATGATCCCATTTGGGGTTTTCTTGGCAAAGGTACTAGAGTGTAATTTGTAATTTCCTTCTCTATAGGTACTATTATTAATATTCATACTAATAATGATATCATATTATTATGGCAAAATCATAATGTAATCACCAAATATATTATCTTAATAATGTATTATATCTACAATAATATAAATATGATTTGTAGTATATTTAATAACATATTATGTGATGATAATATATTTTAATATGTTTAATATGTTAATTATGATCAACATATCATATGCATAATATATAATTTATATTTTACATATTTATAATAATATATAATGTATCATATAATATATGACAATATATAATATATTATAATTGTATTTATTTTGTTATAATTGGTATTATATGTATTATATGTGGTATATAGTATATATAAGTATATTAATATATTAACAGGTATCATTATTATCCCCATTTTCACAGTTGAGTAAACTGAGGCAGACAGAGGTTAAGTGACTTGCTCAGGGTCACACAGCTAGTACATATCTAAGGCTCAATTTGAACTCAGGTCTTTCTGACTTCAAGCCCACCTTGTATTCACTATATCATCAATTGCCTCCAACGGAAAGAAATTCACTACTTCCCAAGATGGTTCGTTCACTCTACTGAAACTGTTAAAATGATTGTTCTAATCATGAGGAATTTTTTGTCTAAAATGAAGCTAAATCCATCCCTGAGTAACATGGTGCAGCTCTATGGAGAAAAGTAGAAAAAGAACCTCAGTCTTCTTTCTACAGGACAGCTTATCATATTCTAGAAGACAACTGTCATATCCCTCACCCCTACTTCTTTTTTCTCCAAACAATAATTGTCTCCAATTTTTTCAACTGATTTTTAAATGACAGAATTATTTTTGAAGTCTTTTGCCAACCTGGTTTCCTTTAACTCTTCTTACAAAACTCTTCAGTTTATCGGTGTCCGTAAAATACAGCATTTAGAACTGAGAGGTCTTGAGTGGTCTCCTTAGGGCAAAGTCTAGCAGAATTATCACCTCTCTTACTTGGAGCATTGTACTATTCTTAATGTAGCCTAAGATCAAATTAGCTTTCTTCACTTGCTACCTTATACTGTTGGCTCTAATTGAACTCTAGCTAAATTAAAACCTCTGGGTCTTTTCCACCATGGACTGAACTTAATAATTGAGCACCTATAGAGACAAACAGAAAATTTACCATGGGAGTTGGCCACAAGAGCTACCAATAAGAATGACTTTCAACAAATATAGAGGATACGGTGAATTTTGCAGTTACCTGTACAGACTGCATGGTGTTCGCCTTCTTACTAAAATGGTTAGATAACTATGTTCAAAACAGAGGTTGGTTGGGTTTTTTCCTACACAAGAAGATAAAAGGACTTGAGCAATTTCTCTCCGCTCTCAAGGTTATCAGGGAGAATGAAACGTCCTTTAACAATATGGTAAAAGTGGTCCAAGGTAAAGACAAAGAATAGAAAGATATGAGGATGAAGCAGGGGGTCTTGACATATGCTGGGCTGAATAGTTGAAGAACATGTTGGAGAAGTAAAGGGATAAAAGATAAGTCACCGAATGCTTAGAACTAAGTAGTAGATGTAAAGATTTTACCGTAGGAGAGAGCTAGACTCTTTGAGGAGAAAGCACTGAATAACGAATGACATCAGAAAAGAGAGCCTCCAGTTAATATTAGAGGAAGGAAAGATAAATAAATGTGGTTGATTTTTCGCTGATTAGGGGATGACCTGATGTGAATGTAGTACCTGGGGCATTCCCCTTCAAACATGGGCCTCCAGAAAAGTTATCCCAGATTCAAGTTGGTCTGCTTCCACTCAATAGCTCATGAGCTCCCATCAGTGCATTTGCTTTTATTAGTCAGACTGTGGACACAACAAATTCAAAGGAAAAGCATAGTATAATAAGAAAAGTAGCAATGCAGCATTTGCTGCTATGGTCCCAGGGCACAAACACACTTAAACCTTCAGTGGGAGGACTGGATATGCATAGTGATCATGTATAGGAGGTACATATATTGCCAATATGTGTAGCTGGAGAATGTGCTTGGAGAGGTAACTCATATTTTTGATGTCGTAAGGTTGCCTGGGCCTCCTGGGGATGCCACTGTTTTTTTATGCTAGGTCTGCTTCCCTCTGGGTTTTGCATCTCTGCTGCTCTCTAATGGACTTTGGTGAAATGAAACCACTTCTCCACTGGAAGAGTCTGTTCTGCCATCTGGGTTTTCTCTTATAACTCAAAAGCTTTTTTTTGGAAAGTTATGGCCTTCAGCCACTAGAACACTGGCCCTGGAGTCAGAAGGATCTGAGTTCAAATCTTTTCTCAGATATTTACTAACTGTGGGACCCAGGGCAAGTCACTTAGCCTGAACTGCTCCAAAAAGAAAAGAAAGTAAGTTATGGCCTTCAAATACTCGGTTACCAGTCTAGGGGGAGGAGAAAGTGAGGCTGGTGACCTTGCACAGCCCTCCCTCACTCAAATCAAAGTCAACTGCAAGTCATGTCATCCTTTCTCTGATGTCATGGTCCTCTTTGAGAATGAAGGACAAACACAACAATACCAGTCTAGGAAAAGTGGCTAATTAGTGCCCCAAAGATCTGAAACACTTGAACTCTTCCCTACTGCTGACTGGATCTCAAACCCTCTGTCTTACTTAAGGTTAGAAAATACCCTTTCATAAATTCCAAGCTATATTCCCCTTCAGATCATTTAGGGGTTTGCCTCCCAATAAATTGTAAAGTTCTGTGTTCTGATTCAGTACAATTTTCTCAGTGTCCTCTGCCCCTACATCAGCAAGGTCCTGTGGGTCTCTTGTGCAAATGAATGAGTGGGGGAAGATAATCAATCAACATGCATTTATTTAGAACCTACTGTGTACCAGGGAGTCAGCTTAACACCTGGGGATGCAAAGATAAACAATACAGTTCTTGCTTTCAAGGAATTTACATTCTACTAGGAAAATGTATTTTTATGAATAAGAAAATATTTTCTTATTCTCATACACACACACGCACACACACACACACACACACACACATATATATATACATACACACAGTGATACAGTAATTGGTGAGAGGGGGCACTACTAATTCTGGGAATCAGGAAATGTATCTTGAAGGAAATGAACTTGATTTGATCTATGAGGTTAGCAAAAGTTTACAAAAAGCAGAGGCGATATGGAAGAACATAGTAGTCATCAGGAACAGTTTTTTTTTTTATTATTATTAAATTTATTTATTTAACTTTTAACATTCATTTTCACAAAATTTTGGGTTACAAATTTTCTCCCCTTTTATCCCCTCCCCCCCCAAACACCAAGCATTCTAATTGCCCCTATGACCAATCTACTCTCTCTTCTATCATCCCTCTCTGCCCTTGTCTCCATCTTCTCTTTTGTCCTGTAGGGGCAGATAGCTTTCTATACCCCTTTACCTGTTTTTCTTATTTCCTAGTGGCAAGAACATTACTCGACAGTTGATCCTAACACTTTGAGTTCCAACTTCTCTTCCTCCCTCCCTCCCCACCCCTTCCCTTTGGAAGGCAAGCAATTCAATATAGGCCATATCTGTGTAGTTTTGCAAATGACTTCCATAATAGTTGTGTTGTATAGGACTAGCTATATTTCCCTCCATCCTATCCTGTCCCCCATTACTTCTATTCTCTTTTGATCCTATCCCTCCCCATGAGTGTCGACCTCGAATTGCACTCTCCTCCTCATGCCCTCCCTTCTATCATCCCCCCCACCCTGCTTGTCCCCTTATCCCCCACTTTCCTGTATTGTGAGATAGGTTTTCCTACCAAAATGAGTGTGCACTTTATTCTTTTCTTTAGTGGAATGTGATGAGAGTAGACTTCATGTTTTTCTCTCACCTCCCCTCTTTATCCCTCCACTAATGAGTCTTTTGATTGCCTCTTTTATGAGAGATAATTTGCCCCATTCAATTTCTCCCTTTCTCTTCCCAATATATTTCTCTCTCACTGCTTGATTTCATTTTGTTTTAAAGATATGATCCCATCCTATTCAATTCACTCTGTGCACTCTGTCTCTATGTATGTGAGCGTGTGTGCATGTGTAATCCCACCCAGTACCCAGATACTGAAATGTTTCAAGAGTTACAAATATTGTCTTTCCATGTAGGAATGTAAACAGTTCAGCTTTAGTAAGTCCCTTATGACTTCACTTTGCTGTTCACCTTTTTATGGTTCTCTTCATTCTTGTGTTTGAAAGTCAAATTTTCTTTTCAGCTCTGGTCTTTTCATCAAGAATACTTGAAAATCCTCTATTTCATTGAAAGACCATTTTTTCCCCTGAAGTATTATAGTCAGTTTTGCTGGGTAGGTGATTCTTGGTTTTAGTCCTAGTTCCTTTGACTTCTGGAATATACTGTTCCATGCCCTTCGATCCCTTAATGTAGAGGCTGCTAGATCTTGTGTTATCCTGATTGTATTTCCACAATACTTGAATTGTTTCTTTCTAGCTGCCTGCAGTATTTTCTCCTTGACCTGGGAACTCTGGAATTTGGCCACAATGTTCCTAGGAGTTTCTCTTTTTGGATCTCTTTCAGGCGGTGTTCTGTGGATTCCTTGAATATTTATTTTGCCCTCTGGTTCTAGAATCTCAGGGCAGTTTTCCTTGATAATTTCATGAAAGATGATGTCTAGGCTCTTCTTTTGATCATGGCTTTCAGGTAGTCCCATAATTTTTAAATTGTCTCTCCTGGATCTATTTTCCAGGTCTGTTGTTTTTCCAATGAGATATTTCACATTATCTTCCATTTTTCCATTCTTCTCTCTTTGTTCTGTGATTTCTTGGTTTTGCATAAAGTCATTAGCCTCCATCTGTGCCATTCTAATTTTGAAAGAACTATTTTCTTCAGTGAGCTTTTGAATCTCCTTTTCCATTTGGCTAATTCTGCTTTTGAAAGCATTCTTCTCCTCATTGTCTTTTTGAACCTCTTTTGCCAATTGAGTTAGGCTAGTTTTCAAGGTGTTAATTTCTTCAACATTTTTTTGGGTCTCCCTTAGCAGGGAGCTGATCTGCTGTTCATGCTTTGACTTCATGTCTCTCATTTCTCTTCCCAGCTTTTCCTCCACCTCTCTAACTTGATTTTCAAAATTCTTTTTGAGCTCTTCCATGGCCTGAGCCCATTGGGTGGGCTGGGACACAGAAGCCTTGATTTCTGTGTCTTTGCCTGATGGTAAGCATTGTTCTTCCTCATCAGAAAGGAAGGGAGGAAATGCCTGTTCGCCAAGAAAGTAACCTTCTATAGTCTTATTTCTTTTCCCTTTTCTGGGCATTTTCCCAGCCAGTGACTTGACCTCTGAATATTTTCCTCACACCCACCTCACCTCCTGATCCTCCCAGCCTGTGTTTGTGGTCTGAGATTCAAATGCTGCTTCCAGCCTCAGGGCTTTTGGCGGGGGCAGGGCTGCTATTCAGTATGAGATTATGTTCTGGTGCTGAGGTAGGGGCAGGGCCACCTCTCAGGCTCGGTTCCCTCAGGGGGTTTATGCACAGACCTTCCGCAATGGATTCAGGCTCCCGCCCGCTTGGGGAGCCCCTGTCTGCAGCTGCCTCTCAGCTTCTACCTCCCAGGGGGGGGCCTGAATTATGGGGGCACCCCACTCCCCTCTCGACCCGCCAAAGAGACTCTCTCACCCACCCCTGTCACCTGTGGGTGGAGGGACTTGTGTGGCCGCTGGAGATCCCGTCCCTGAAGCCTGCTCGGATCTGTTTCTCTCGGTGCCGCAGCCGTGGCCGCAGCAGGTCTGGGCTGGGCTTTGCGTCTGCAGCGCGACGGACCTTTTGCGAGAGGTTTGCAGATCCCTCTGTGGGTGGAGGGACCCGCGTGGCCGCTGGCGATCCTGTCTGTGAAGCCTGCTCGGATCTTTTCCTCTCGGTGGCGCGGCCGCGGCAGGGCTGCACTCAGCTCCCAGTCCCGGCGCCCAGTCCGCAGCGCGAAGGACCCCCCGCTGCGAGAGGTTTGCAGGTCTCTCTGGAACAGAAATCTCCCTCACTCCAATGTTCCATGGCCTCTGGGTGCGGAATTCGCCGTGAGTTACTTCCCTGTAGCCATTCTATGGGTTGTGGGTTCAGAGCTATGTGTATGTGCGTCTTTCTACTCCGCCATCTTGGCTCCGCCCCCAGGAACAGTTTTTATAAAGATACAGAGATGGGAGATTAAATGTCGGATACAGAGAACAATATGAGGGATAGTTTGTCTGGAGTATAAAATGAGTGAGAAAGAGTAAAATGTAACCAGCTTAGAAAGATAGGATGCTATCAAGTTGGGAAATTCTTTAAATGCCAAATAGAAGAATGTGTATTTTATCTTAGAGTCCATAAGAAGCCACTGCAACTTTTTGAGCAGATGAGTGCTGTGGTTTGACTTGTGATTTAGGCACCAATTAATTACAATTTATTAAGTGATTACTATGTGCCAAGTGCTAGAGATACAAAGAAATACCAATCAGGAAGACATCACATATATAAATAAGAATTGTATGCAAGTGTAGCACTTCGTCTAGGGTTGCCCTCCTTGGCACTTGCAGACTGCAAGTTGAGTCCCCACTGGGGTGAGTACCTTGAATACCTTCTGGGCCTGTACTCCTAAAACTGTAACTCACTATCCTTTACCTTTAATGGACAAGAAGACCCAGTAAGTTCAAAATAAATATATTTAGATATTAACAGTAACAAAACGTTGTTTCTTAAACCTGGGAACACATTGTCTTTCCAAGGGAAGGTATCTCAGTTGGGTTCTCTGGGTCTGCTTTTCTCCACAACTCAATTCCCTCCTACCAACACCAATTCTCTTCTTTCATGGCTCTTTTCTCTTCTGCCAAGGGTCATTTCCACTGACTGTCTCTCTTGACTCTTTTATTCTCCTACTCCAGAACTGGATTCAGTGACTCTAAAATATTTGCTGCAAGATGTTGTGGTTAATGGTGAGAGGGAAGGGAGAGAAAAAAAAAAAGAGGGAAATCTTCCTGCTTTATGCCCTCTGGTAATGGTCATAGGGTAACACTCTACAAAACTGCTTCCTTCCTTAACCTCCTTTTACTAATGGAAAACTTGATTTTTAAGGGCCTCTGGGGCATAACCAATCTTCAGCCAGTCAATGACTAGAGCTGCCCTTCTAATTTCATCAGAGAGAACTGTTTAATAATTCATAAAGGGATGACAGGGAATAGACACATTTTTGCATTTCATTAACATATGAACACATTGATACCATAGGTGCATACTCTAAAGAGATCAAAGAAAGGATACATACATATGTACAAAAACGTGTATAGCAGCACTTTTTGTGGCAGGGAATAGACACATTTTTGCATTTCATTAACATATGAACACATTGATACCATAGGTGCATACTCTAAAGAGATCAAAGAAAGGATACATACATATGTACGTGTATAGCAGCACTTTTTGTGGTAGCAAAAACCTGGAAACTAAATGGGTGCCTGTTGATTAGGGAATGTAATGGGATATTATTTTACTGAAACAAAAGATTAAAGTAACAGATTCTGAGACACCTAGGAAGGTTTATATGTACTGATGCAGAACAAAATGAGCAGATCCCAAAGAGTTATGACCATAGCATTATAAAGGAAAACAAGCTTTAACGACTTAAGAATACCAACTGATACAATGTTAGATCATGAGTCTTGAGGACAAATGATAAATAAAGCATGCCCGTCACTCTATCTCTTGATGGCTTAGGATTAGAAAAGCAAAGTGAGATATAGATTTTCAGATGTCACCAGTACAATACTAATCTATTTTGCTTGACTATACATTCTTGTTTTAACAAGGCAGGACTTTGATTTGGTGAAGTTGGAGGGTAAAATATATTAATGCAAACAAGAGTATCATTGAAACAATTAAAGTACACAAAATAGAACATAAGGAAGTTCAAAAGGTGATGCAGAAAAATAAGAGCAAGTTGGTAGTAATATGTTAAATTTAATGCATGTCCTTTTTTGGGAGGCAATTAGGGTTAAATGGCCAGGATCATATAGCTAGTAAGCATCTGAGGCTGGATTTGAGCTTCTGAGTTCAAGGCTACTGCTCTACTTTTCTAAGTAATAGATTGACAGCTTCATATACAATCCTCTTTTTTTCTGATACTCTTTGAATATAGAAAGGTTCATGTTTGTTGATGATTTGCTAGTTCATAATAAAATATTTTTTAAGAAATAAAAAAATGTAGTTAACCCAATTCCTCTAACACTATTTACTAAATTCTCCTCAGAAATGCCAATTAACTGTTCATCTATGTTCATAAAGTAACAGTTGTCTGAGTTTACTTTAGGGTGGCAGTTAAAATCTCTCAATTCCACTCAAGAATTTTCTTCAGAATACCATCTTCACAGGTTCTTTCTCAAAAGGTAAGAAATTCACTCATTCTTGCAAGGTGCCTCTCAAAGTCTTGAAAATGACATTTATCTCCCCAAGTGGTGTGTGTGTGTGTGTGTGTGTGTGTGTGTGTGTGTGTGTGTGTGTGTGTGTGTGCATTGTATACATATTAGGAACTAAGTAAATCAGGAAGTTGAGGCTGAGCCATTAAGATCACCATACTGAGGCAGAACTGAGGCAGGGAACATACCACTCACCTGACATCTTCAGTGGAGCAGTTGCCATCTACTGATACTCTGCCTATGCTTGTACCCTTTGGCTAGCAAACTCCCATTTTCTTTAAATCAGCCAGTTCCAATGACATGAATCTGTGGCTGCCTATGCATAAACTCCCCCTCTCTCCAGTCTCCACTTCCTGTTTTCTTATACCCCACCCCCCTCTACCTCAACCTACGAGTACCATATCTTCTTACCCTTTCCATTGTGCCCCCTGGAATTCCCATTCCATAAATAACAAGCTTCCTTAATTTTAGATGTCATCTGTTGCTCTTCTGACCCTGAAAGAGATCTGACTCCCTCAGATGACATTGCATTTCTGATCTTCCTCATTTTACTGACTATTCCTTCTCTCATACGTCCCACCCTAACACATTATTACTAAAGGGATAGTCAGAAACATTACTTCCCCATTTACCACATCCAAACACGTCCTGTACCACTCTCAGAAATCCCTCTTCTTTTGAGGTTCACTCTTTAATTAATCATCTAATCCAGATTCAATTGGCTGTTACATACTAGATTCCAGGTTATTCTCTTTCCTAGTAGGTTCATTAATTGGCACATTACCCAGCTTTCATCTTCATCCAAACTTCTGCCTTAGTACAAAGGGATGTGAACAACACATATCTCCTTAAATAGACTAACTTTCCAATTTCACATTCTCCTCAATTCTCCTGAACTGCTTTTTCCCTGTTCTCTAGCTAGATATTCAGAAAATGGATAGAATATTGGACTTTGGGTTAGGAAGACCCAAGTTCAAGCCCTGTTTCAGACACTTAGCTCTGTGATCCTCGGAAAGTCACATACTGTCTCTAAGATTCGCTTTCCTCATCTATAAAATGGTGAGAATAAAGTACCCCTCTGACAAGGTTGTCATGAAAATCATCCAAGATAACAAGTAAAGTACTATAAATGCTAGCTAATATTATAACCCTTGATTTTGCTATCACTAAAAAAAAGTGTTCCACTTTCATCATCAAGAATGCCTCTGGAGGGATAGAGGGGGAGAAAATTTAAAACTTAAGAAAGTGAATGCTGAAAACTGAAAATAAATTAATAAATTGTTGGGAAAAAAGAAAAGGGAAAAAAGGAAAAATGTGCATACCTTTTGACCCAGCAATACCACTTTTAGGGCTGTATCTCAAAGCGATCATAAAAATCGAAAAAGGTCCCACATGTACAAAAAATATATAGCATCTCTTTTTGTGGTAGCCAAGAACTGGAAATCAAGGGGATGCCCATCAGCTGGTGAATGGCTGAACAAATTGTGGTATATGAATGTAATAGAATATTACTGTGCTATAAGAAATGAGGAACAGGTGGACTTCAGAAAAACCTGGAAAGACTTCTATGAACTGATGCTGAGTGAAGTGAGCAGAACCAGGAGAACATTGTTCACAGAAACAGCCACAGTGTGTGATGACTGACTTTGATAGACTTAGTCCTTCTCAGCGATGAAAGGACCTGAAACATTTCCAAAGGTTTCATGATGCAAAATGCTATCCACATACAGAGAAAGAACTATGGATTTGGAACACAGAATGAAGCAGACCATTTTCTCCTTTGTTTTTATTTTTCTCATAGTTTCTCCCATGAGAATCTTGCTGTAATTCTTCTATGCAACATGACTAATGTGAAAATGTATTTAATAGGAATGTATGTGTACAGCCCATACAAGATTGCACGCCATCTTGGGGAGGAAGGGGGAGAATATTTAAAACTTATAGAAGTGAATGTTGAAAACTGAAAATAAATAAATTAATAAATTTGGGAGGAAATGAAAAAAACACTATAGAGCAAAAAAAAAGAATGCCTTTAAATGTGAAAATATGTTTAATATGATTGTACATGTATAGCCTATATAAGATCATATGCTACCTTGGAGAGGGGGGAGGGGAAAAATTCAGAACTCAACATCTTATAAAAGTGAATTTTGAAAACAAAAGAATAAATAAATAAGAATACCTTTAGAATAAATTGTTCCAAAAGCGGAAGTAAAAGTTAACTAAAAAGAAAAAAAATCCCAAAATAAGTTGGAAAAACTTATGTCACTGTAACAAATATTAATGTGCAAATAAGAGTGAAATTTGAATAATTTAAAAAGGAAATGTGTTTTTTTTCTGGAACTCCTAGGTTTGGACTAGTTGAGAACAGCCTGGTTCTAGAAGAGCCTAAATCCAGTTGTATGGTAGATTGCATACTGTGTATCATTTGTTCCTTTTACTTGATCTATGCAAAGAGTAAAAGTAATAAAAAAAAGTAAAAGAATGCCTTTGTCTGATCATAACCTCCGAGCATTTCATCTCTTCTTAAGCTGTATTCCTTAACCCATTCTTCACCCTCACCTCAACTTCCCATTCCATAAATAACAAACTGGCTTAATGTTAGATCTTATCTGTTGAGGGTCTCTCTGCTCCTCAGTATGTCTTTACACCATGGTCGCTGCTTTGGCTTCACTTGATGTTTTTCGCCAGTCCCAACCTTGCAGTTAAGCAGCTAAACTCTGTACTTTTTCCTAATCTTGAATCCCTTACTCCTATGTTTTATTACCTCTCATGCCTCATAAGACCGGAACTACTACTAGTGGGCTATTCCCACCATCTGCCTCTTCAACTCCTACTTGTTGCTACTCTGAAGGAATCACACAACTGCACTGACTGGATTCACTACAAATTTATACTTTCTAATCTTAGCTGGGTCCTCACGACAGGAAGGCACTCTCTTCACACTTCCCTAATTGAATTTTCTGTCTCATTTCCCAGAGGTGTTGAGATAGTGCATTGCGGGCATGGGGACTAGCCAGTTCAAAGGCATAGACATGTAAGATGGAGTGTTGTGTGTGAGAAGTAGATAGAAGACCAGTTTTGTTGGAGCACAGAATGATGGAAAGGGAATAAAATGCAGAAAGGCTGGAAACTTCTATTCTCATCAAATCTCATACAATATGGTGCCCTTGACCCTCATGACTGAAGGCCTTCATTTTATTTAGAAAATTGGGGCTATTTGCTGTGAGCTTACTCTTTTTTCCTTTCTCTATATTTCACAGTCCCTTAATACTATCACCCATTCTCTCATCCTTTACTTATGCATCAAGAAGAGGGTTTTTGTCACTAAAGATAGCCCTCTCTCTATAGCCTTGAAGACACTCTTTCTTATCTTCTCTAGCAGCATGACCACAGCCATGATCTTTATCCAGTTTTCACTTTACTACTACAATCTGGCCACACTGACCTCCTTGCAGTTCTATAAAGACATCCCATCTCTGGGCTCCATTTTCTCTGGCTGTTCCCCATGCCTGGACTGCTTTACCTCCTCACCTCTGCTTACTGGCTTTCCTGGTTTCCTACAAAAATCATATCTTCTGTAGAAAATCTTTCCCCAATAATGATTTCCTATTTTTCCTGTATATAACTTGTTTGTATATATTTATTTCTTTATTTCCTCTCCCATGTAAGTTCCTTGAGGGCAGGGACTTTTTTTGCCCCCCCTTTTTTTGTATCCCCAGTGCCTAGCAGGGAGCAGGCATTTAATAAGTATGTGTTGATTGATTACTAATTTCTTTTCTGCTGCCTACAAAACTTACTAGTTTCTCCCATCTTAAAACAAAAACAAAACAGTATTTAACTTTACTCCTCCTTCTCTCAGTCAGACTCCCAGAAAAAGCTTGTTGCTTTCCTTTCGCTCATTTCTCAACCCTTTGGTGTAGCTGTCATTCAGTTTTCAGTCATGTCCAACTCTATGTGATCCCATTTGGGATTTTCTTGGCAAAAATATTTGAGCAGTTTGACATTTCCTTCTCCAGCTCATTTTGAAGTTGAGGAAACTGTGGCAAACATGATTAAGTGACTTGCCTAAGGTCACACAGCTGGTAAGTGTCAAAGCTGAATTTGAGCCCATGTCTTCCTGACTCCAGGCCCAGCACTTTTCTACCATGCCACCTAGCTCAACCCTTTGTAATTTGCCTGTTAATCTCGTCACTCAATTAATACTGCTCTGTCCAAAGTTATTAATGATTTCTTAATTGCCAAACTAGTCTTTTCTCTGGTCTTCAACCTTTGTGTTCTCTCTGCAGCACTGGACACAGTCAATCACCTCCTCCTCCAGAGTTATTCTTTATTCTCTGGATTTTTCATAATGCTCTAGGTTTTTCCTACCTGTTTGACTGCTCTTTGCTTTTTGCTGATTGATCATCCACACTCTATCTCCCTACCTCTATGTATACGAAATGACTATTCTTAGCCTTGTTCTTTTTCTTTTTTCGTGGTCTCACTTGGTGACTGTCTAAGCCAGGGGTGGGGAACCTGCAACTTCAAAGCCACATGTGGCCCTCTAGGTCCTCAAGCGTGGCCCTTTGACTGAATTCAAACTTCACAGAACAAATCCCCGTAATTAAAGGATTTGTTCTGTAAAACTTGACTTCAGTCAAAAGACTGTACCCAAGGACCTAGAAGATTAAATCTGGCTTTGAGGCTTCAGGTTCTCCACCCTTGATCTAAGATCACATGGATTTAATTATTATCTTTATACAGGTAACTCCCGGATCCATTATCCAGCATAGTCTCTCACTTCGGTTGTCATCCCACAATAACAACTAGTTATGTGACACCTTAAGCTAGATATTCCAGAAACACCTCATAGTTCAACATTTTCTTTCTCACTAAACCCACTCCTTTTCCGAACTTCTCTATTGCTGTTGAAGTTACCACCATCCATCTAGTTACCACATCTTTCTAGTTATTTTGATATCAGCCCTGACTTCACTTTCTCTTACCCACATATCTAATCAGGTGCCAAATCTTGTAGTTTCATCCTTAACAAAATTCAAGTCCTTTCTATCTCTCCCATTCCTTCCTTTTCCCTTATCCTAGCTAAGTCACTCATCACCTCTGGCCTGGAATATCATGACAGCATCCCAATTAGTCTCCCATGCTTCATGCCTATTCTCACTCCAATCCATCTTCTATACATCTGATGTAGAGGTTTTTCTAAAGTTCAGGTATGATCATATAACTCAATAAGCTCAGGTGGTTCCCTATAATCTCTATTGTTTACTCTGTGGATGTTGCTGAGGAAAGGGAGAGTGACCATTGATAACTGATAGTTCATAAGCACCACTATGCTTTCTTCCTTATCCCTATTATCTCTGGGGAGTTAATCAACTAAATCCTATTATACAATTAGCTCCTTTTTCAGCCTAGAGTCAGTATAATGGCCCCTCAGGTTCACATGGTTCTCTCTTATGCTGATTTATGGAGTTTTACGCTTACCTAGCATAATTAATCACTGAATGGGCACTGCCTCAGTCAAAATAAGACCTGTAAAAAGACCTTAGCTTAAAAAAGGCCAAGGTCTCTCACTGCATCCTGGGCCATCTCCAGTCATTCTATATCTTGCCACTAAACCCAGATGGCTGGGGAGGAGAAAGTGAGGTTTGTGACCTTGCACAGCTCCACCTCACTTAAATCCAATTCACTTGCATGTCATGGCATCACCTCCCTGATGCTACAATCCTCTTTGAGAACAAAGGGCAAGCAGCACCAGCAACAATGGAGTTTATACTGGAGTTTACATTGGGCATTTGAACGATAATATGGCCAGCCCATCAGGGTTGTGCTCTTTTCAGTAGAGTTTGAATGCGTGGCAGTTCAGCTTGAGAAAGAACCTCAGTGTCAAGTACCATAACTTGCCAGGTGATCTTCAGAATCTTCCTAAGACAATTCAAATGGAAGCGATTCAGTTTCCTAGCATGCTGCTGATATACTATCCAAGTGAGGGAATCCTGATAAAGCTGCCCCCACCTCCAATATCCTAACTTCATGGGCCTCACTAGAACAGCAGGTATGTCCATGAACTCATATTTCTCACTGAAACAGCAGGCATGTCCATAAACTCATGCCCTCTAGGACAGCAGGTATGTCCTTAGGATGGAATTCTATCCACTACCTTGTGAGGCACTGTCCCCAGATCCATTCCTCATATTTCCTACAGAAATAGCAGGTGTGTCCATGGACCCAACCACAACCACATCCATCTGACCTCAGACAGGACCACAACAGCTAGCCAATCAGAAAGCAGTGCCACCAGGATGCCCAAGCAGAATGTGGACCTCAAAACAAGAGAAGTTCTTTCCCTAAGTAGGCAGCTGCGTAGTAATAGTAAAGAACTGACCTAGAGTAAACTTATGACATAGAGGGTTATTATAACATCATTATCATATTTTAATGTCCCCTTTTTGGGTTTTTCTGTATGCATTACGGGTAATCACATGCACAGTTCCACTGAGGTTGAGACCCTTCCCCTATTACCTAATCCCTTGACAAACCCCTCTTGCCTTTTTAATATTCATAATTTCTGTTATGTAATCAGCATCATTAAACCATAAAATTGCCTGTCTTGTCTTACTAAAGTTGCTGGTTTCTCTTGAAACTCGGACCACTGGAAGGGCAATAAATCAATAAATGCCTTTGTTTGAATTGAAAGTGATCTGAGTTTGTGAATTCATTGAAGACAACTCCCACAACAAGCCATGAAACTCCATTTTCATACACGAAGAGTATACCTGTTACAGAGAACTCACGTAAAGCAAATACTCACATGGAAGTCAGGAGAAGTGATACAAGGACACTCTCAAGGTCTCTCTGAGGAACTTTGGCATTCATTGCATGACATGGAACTCTCTGGCACAGGACTGCCCAGCATGGCATGCGCTTATCAAAGAAGGCACTATGTTCTTTAAACAAAGCAAATTGCAGTAGCTCCAAAGAAACATGATATATGTAAATTTAGAGAATCTCCCCCAAATGTTCACATAGACTATTTGTGTCTGACTTATAGTAGAGCATTCTGAGCTCATACAGGAATGATCAGCCACAGACACACTGTAACTTGACTCTAGCCCAGTGATATCATTCTGGTCCTCTTCAAGAACGAAGCACAATAACCAATTGGAGTTTATATAATGAAAAGCTGGAAGTAAAACCTCCAGTTAAGAAAATTCCTAACACTTAAGCAAAGGTTTGGCTCTATGCCTGAATTTAAATTTGTGGTCAGTCATCTCAGTCCTATTCAACTCTTTGTGACCCTTTTGGGGATTTCCTTGGCAAAGATACTGAAGTAGTTTGCTGTTTCCTTCTCCGGCTCATTTAACAGACGAGGAAACCGAGGCAAACAGGGTCTCAAGTGACTTGCCCAAGGTCACACAGCTAGTAAGTGTCTAAAGTCATATTTGAACTTGGGTCTTCCTGACTCCAGGCCCAGTGCTCTATCTACTGCACTACCTAGCTGCCCCCTGTTCATCTCTAGCCTCTTTATAGTTAAGGCAAAATTGAGGTTACCAGAAATGATTTGGATAAAGAAATTAAGAGAGTATGTTATAGTGTCTGTTAATTAACAGGCATTGGGAGAGGAAGTTAGGAAAAGAATAAACGTATTTGAGGGTAAATATGATGGTTTAAGTTGGAGTCTTCAACTTCAAGATGCATGTAGGGCCAATGGCCCTGCTTGATCTCTCTTTTCTCTGCCTGGTCTCAGTCCGACTTTTTCTTTCTCCTTTCCCTATCATCCCAATGGTTCCATTCTTTCCAGTGCTCGCCTTTAAGACTTTCATAGGGCTGGGGAAGTAAACTCCATCGCCAATACTGCTGCTAAGCTAAAAGGTCTTTTCCTCTCAATCTCTTTTCCTAAGCCTCTAGGTCTCTTTAAGAACTCTGGGATGTGCCTGAATTCTGCCTTCTGGCTCCAAGATCTCGATAGTACTAAAATGGCTTCTTACGACCGAAAGGGCAATGTCTGTTCCTGCTAACTACAAATTCCAAGATATTAATTGGTTCTCAAAGCCATATTAACACCTTTGAGTAGCCAGAGGAATCTGGGGCCCCATACTCTCTCAGGACCAGCTCTTGTTATACTTAAGACAAATATAATCAATTTCAGTTAGAACCAGCTGCTAAAATTCTCCTTCCAGTTTGCTGGCATGGCATAGGTATAATTTGATTTCCTCATTTTAAGGGCTTCCGTGCTTTGCATGTAATGGTGCAGTTAGAATAGACTTTCCTGGCTAATCTTTAGAGAACTCACTTTACTACTGGTCCATATTCTTTGAACCTTATTATCTTACTTGTGTTGGGTCCCAGAAATACCCTAGAATTTGTACTGCCTTTTGCTTGGAAGAGGTGCTTGAAGGAAAAAGCTTTGCTACCTGAATGACTCGATTAGAGAGAAGAGGTTCTACCTTTACCCAGGAATGCACTGGAGAAAGTTCTAATTAGCCAGTTGCTAAATTTTCAGCATGAGCATTTATACCCCAGAATTGGCAATTGCTACAAATCAGGGGCTGATTCATGGCTTGGATTGCCTAAACTTAAGAAAGTGTTAATAATGCAGATTAAGAACCCAGACTTTTATTTTTCCACCCAGAAAACTAGGTGGTTAAACATTTAGTAGCACACCCCTGCCTTTCCCTTGCCCTATGCTGAGAAGGCCTCATCTAGTGTGGCAGATCTGGAAAAACCCTGCAGATCTTAGGTATAAGGAAACTGGTTTACTGCTGATAGTGTTTAACAGTTCCTTGTAGCCTATCTAGCCAAGAAAGCTGACTTGGGAAATCAGTGAAGGACTTCAACTACTTTGACATCTCCTAGAGGTCTAATTCTGTTGTAGTGTGGTAGATGTGACACCCACCTACCTTTCCCTCAAGAGAAATAAGAAAAGAAAATTAATGATGACCTTGAAAAATATCAAAAATTATCATAACCAGAGTCTAAAGAAATGTGACAAAAGAGGGTTGATCTAAAATTTCCTATTTGAAAATTTTGTTTGTGAGGAATTCAGTTGCTGGCCTTCTCAATTCCCAGGGGTGACTCCCCTCTTTACTGATCCTTTAAAGTATAATTATCCCTTCTACATCTTGAGGATTAGGAACATGGTACCTTCAAGATCTGGAAAATCCTCATGAAATTTTTGGTCTTCCCTTTGTTCCAGATAGAGGTTCCTAAGCTTGTTTGGCCTAATGCCCCCTATTTAAAAAAAAATTACTCAGTGCCCCCCTCCCCAAATTTACTGTCCTTAACTCTTTAATGTTTTTTTAAATATGTGTTATTTCAAAAAAAAAAAAAATACTGACCCCCCCCCGGATCTTTCTAACACCCCCAGGGGGCAGTATCACCCACTTTGGGAACCTATACACCCTGAAAAGAAGTCTGATTTTTTTTTCTTTTTCTTTTGTGGGGTGTTTATAGCATCTTATTGTAGAATTTAGGTTAGATATTTGGGTATAGACTCTGTGTCATCTGTCTGACCTTCCAGTGTCACCTGTGCCTTCCACAAAACTCCCCCCAAATTCCCATTTAAATTCTTATGCTGACCCATGATATATTGAAATCTTGATGGAGAAAGTCTTGATGTGGAAGGGATAACCACATAGCCTGCTTTATAAAGACCACCAGGGGCATGGCTTATCCTTTGGCCAGTTCCTCTATGCCAACTTTGTAACCTGAATAACCAGAATGCCCACAGCATTTGGATGAAGAGGAATTCCTTCCTCCCTTCTAGAAAAAGAGAGAGGTTGATTCCTCCCAGACCCCACCAGTCTCCTTACAAAGAACTCCATCCTCCAGCCCAGACTAAGTAACACAGTTATCCCTTCCACATCAAGACTTTCCCCATCTTGGATCTGATATATCACTGGTCAGCATAAGAAATTAAATGGAATTTTGAGGGAGTTTTGCAGAAGCCTCAGACAACATGCAAAGGCCAGCAGACAACACAGAAAAAGTTTAGAAATTCGGAAATGCCTAAAAATATGTATAATATTGTATAATGTCAAGAAAAAAGAGAAGGAAATCCGTGAAGCCAGAAGACTTCTTCTCCGGTATGAAGGGAGGGCCCAGCATTTTTCAGATCATGAGGGCACCACACCCCTAACCCCTGTGAGGTGGAAGGGATAACTATACAGTCTCTTCTAGGTCTAGGAGGGACCATAGTTCTCTTGAATAATAAATTCCAGAGTCCTTCCTAAGAGTTCTATCACTATATCCTCTGTGAGAGCTTCAGCATTTCCTCCTTCTCGGGGGAAGTCTGCTTATGTAAGGAACCAGCTATTGCTTTCATCTGGCTGAGTGTTCTATGATACAGTTTTAAAATGGAAATAACTCTATTTCTCTTACTTTTATCTTTACAAAATAATCTTTGGGGAAGCAAGATGGCCCAGTGGATAGAGTGCTGGGCCTAGAATCAGGAAGACTAACCTTCCTGAGTTCAAATTTGGCCTCCGATTCTTATCAGTTGTGTGACATTTGGCCAAGTCACTTAACCTTGTTTGCCTCAATTTCCTCATCTGTAAAATGAGCTGGGGAAGGAAATGATAAACCACTGTAATATCTTAGTCAAGAAAATCCCAAATGGGGTCATAAACAGTTGAATGTGACTTAAATGATTTACTAACAACCACAAAATAGTCTCTATTGCACTTCTGCTTTCAGAGTTGGGGGTTTTCCATGCAGGGTCATATCTTCTTCATATACTATGAAAACTCTCAGAAACTTGATTTTCAAATTTAAAAAAAAAAATGTGCTTAAAAAAAATTAGAAAGTTAATCACTTTAAACCAGTTGAAGTCCAAAGATAACTTCCAGTTTAACCAATACCGGAATTTAGCATTTCCTTAACTTTCAAACTAATTAGCTAATTCCTATATCTATGGAATGTTGTCTACAAATACAGGTCTGAATTCCAATATTACCTCTTTATTCATTAAATATCTCCAGACCCTTTTTTCCTTCTCAAGATACAATAAATCCTTTTCTCTTTCCCATGATGATTTACTCTTTTTCTTTTCTGACTGAATCTGTCACTTCATCTGTGTAGGGAACTCTCAGTAAGGAACTTTTGCATATCAGGAGTTACGATTCTGCTCTGATATGATAGAATTAGTTACCTGGGGTCACTGAGAGGTTAAGTGGGTCACACGCATCATAGGCAATACTTGAGACCAGCTCTTTCGGACCTGAAGGTCCATTCTTTATCCTTTATGACACCATGTGTTTCAATGATTCAAATCAACCCAGTGCCATGGTTCCAGACATCTTGCCCTTTGGGACTTTGACTGTCCTATTCCCAAAAGCTAGTTTTCACTCTCAGAATCCAGCCAAGGGAAGCCTCATTCTTTTGGTGTAGCCTTATGATTAAAACATACTTGCAGTTGCTTTTGTCTTGATGGAGGAAGTACCTGAAATTGAAAGAAGTTCCTCATTTCTAATTTCTTTCAACATTCAGGAGGCCCAGAGAAAAGTTTTTCTCCATTTCTCAGGCATCCTGGGCCCAGTTCCTTATTTTTTCTCTAGTTGTGTTTCCAGTTGTTCAAATTGTTCCAAATTTGTTGTTTGTTCAAAATGTTCCAATTTGAAGACTACATTGATGGTACAAAAAATATTCCGGTATTCTCTGGTACTTTTTAAAAAACTATTGCAGAGAGGAGGGAGATAGCCTTTCAGTAAAGATTTAGATTGAGAATATAGAGTTGGAAGCTCGATGAGTATAAGATGTTATATCCTTTATGGAGGATTTCTCTATCTCTGCCTCTTTTCCCCTTCCCATGCCTGTGAGTGGCTTCATTACCTTGGTCCAGTGATGAGGATCTAACTATTTGTATAAGAAGATACCTCTTATCTGAAAGGTAGCAGAAGAGGCAGCAACTTTCCAATGCTGCTGAACTATACTGGCTAGTCTCCAGTTTTTCAAAGTTATAGCTTCTATGATCTATTTCTGAGTTCTGAACTGACACAGACCTAAGTTCCATCCTGGGGTTACTTGATAATTAGAACTCTGCTCAATACATGCTCTTATTCAATCTTTCTCGAGAGAAAAAGCAGAATCTGCCTCATTTCTAGCTCTTTCCGAGGGGTAATTTCAACTTCTGTCTTATAAGGAAACAATCAGTACTTAAAAGCAGACTATTCAAGACAATAAGAAACAATTGAAGAGGCTAGTATTCCAGTCCTTTTATCAAGAGACCTTTAAGAAATTAAGGATTTCTTAAGAAAGGGCACTCATCCAGAGGTGAGCTATATTATTACTGTAAACAGGGACTGGCATGTTATGGAGAGCCTCTGAAGGTGTCTTTCCATATGGAAAGGCTGAGAAGCCTGCTTCTGGGAGAGTCATGATGACATGTAATGGAAGTGACTTGGATATAGATGCATTACATAGATGCATTAACATTTTGTAACTGGTTTTGGCCAACTGAATAGGAGATTCTTTGCAGAGGCTTTAAAAGGGTCTAATAGACCAGAGATTCTGCCTTTTTTTTTCCTCTTTAGCTCCTTGTTTTTGTCTTGACTCCTTTGCTGATGGCATTCATATGTTCAGGGCATTCAGACCAGTAGGTGTATCCCTGTTGGTGTAATCAGTTTTTAGGATCCACCCTTCCTGGAAAGATAATGGTGTAAAGAGAGAGAACTTGGGCCTTCTCCCTGCTGAGGCTGACATGTGGCCCTATAAAAATATGCTGTGCACTGGTCCAACCATTCTGGAAAGCAGTTTGGAACTATGTCCAAAAAGCTATGAAATTGTGCATACGCTTTGATCCAGCAGTATCTGTACCTCAAAGAAATAAAGTAAAAAGGACCCATATGTAAAAAAAATATTTATAGCAGCTCTTTCTGTGGTGGCAGAGTTGGAAATTGAGGGGTTGCCCATCCACTGGGGAATGGTTGAACAAGCTATGGTATATGAATGTACAGAATGCTATAGTATGGTAAGAAAGGATGAAGGAAAACAATCTACACAGTGACAGAAATATTGTAAAGATAATCCACTGTGAAAAATTTAATAACTCATCAATACAGCAATCCGCATCACTCTCAAAGGACTGATATCCACCTCTAGATAGAAAACCGAGAGTCCTAGCATTCAGATTGAAGCATTTTTTCCTTTTGTAATTTTTTTTTTGCATAATGCAAACATAATGCATTAATTAATTAAAACATTAATGCTAAATACATTAACATAATGCAGAAATATGCTTTGCATAATTTCATATATATCATGGCTATTGTATTTCTTGCCTTCTCAATGGGTAGGGAGAGAGACAACTTGAAATGAAAAATAAAAATTAAAAAGAATTTCTCCAGGGTGAATGTGTCCTGAAAACTGATTACACAAACAGTGGAGCACCCAACAGCCTGGAAGTCACGACATCTCTGCTGCTACCACTTGAATCTTTATCATATTCTAAAGATCCATTGATGCTGCCCTTAGAAAGATCTCTTCATTTCTAAACTGATGACGTGATGTAGAAGTTTTTCTACACATCTAGTACTGCATCTTCCTCTTTTTCCTCTTCCCAATGTTTCCTACTCTCTTAAGCAACCCCTTCTAAGTAAGTGTTTTTAGCTCTGTGAACTGGAATCTTTCCCCACTGTCATCATGTCTTGCTACACACCTTGCGTGTATCCTTCTGCCTCTTCCCCTGCTCTTATGAGAAGACAGAGAAAAGGAGTTAAGAGAGGTCTAAGTTATTTTTGCCCGCTCGTGGGCTTTTCTGAGATACTCTTCTCTTATTCAGTAGGGAATCTAATTCCCCTGTGGACAATTGAAGAGCCCCAACCACTTCTTGGAGCTATTTTGAAGAATGACAAATTGTCTAGACTTTTCTCTCCTTTATATGGGATGGGTTTCCACTGTTCTGTTATCTTATGTTTCTCCTGGACCACAAGACTTCATACCATTATTCTATGCCCTGGATAGGTTTCCAAACAGCAAAAGAAACATTGTAGCCTGGCTCATTCCTCTACGCCTCTGAGTTGAGATCATAGGTGAGGGACTGATCTCAGCTCATCTCTCAATGCATTGATTGTGAGTTGTTATATCTGCCCCGTCCTTGGAGACTCCAAAGGATAGGTCAATAGGCAGCCACGAATCATGGCTAAACCTGTTGTAAAGCTTGTGTAGTAACTGTTTGGTGGCCTTATGGGCAAACAAAAGAAAGGCCACATACAGAATCTGTTAAGACTTCTTCTTCGGTCTCAATATCCCCAGTCTGTTCAGTAGTATGCAATTAAAATGCTTTGGTTAATGGGCCTCCATGCTTACTGATTATCTGCTACTATTAGAACTTTACTTATGGTCTTTCTCTCTCCTCCTAGGGACATGACAGCAATGTGTATCAGATCCAAAAGTTTTCTACTGCTTATGCTATTCCAGTAAGCAGTTCTCTCCTTTACATGTTCTATGCACAAGACTCACCTTGTCATATGTCTGATGCTTCCTAGGACCAGTAAGATATTTTCTGCACTAGCTCAAGAAATTTCTTCTAGGCCAAATATCCAAAATCCTTGTGTAGAAATCTCATGGATTTGAACCTGGAGGCTTTTGGAGGTTTTATCAAACCTCATGTAGTACTGCTGACAATGCGGCAATGTATCCCCATGTCAAAGTTCCAACTGTCTCAGTATTAAGATGTCGTCAAGAGAGTGAAGCTTAAATCTCTGAGGATTATGTCCCTCTTTAATCACTCTCATTCTGCAACTCAGCTTGCAGTTTAGATGGGGTGATATAGTGGAATCGTGAAGTTTTAGGTTTGAATCCTGCCTCTGAATTGTGACATCATAAGCAAGTAATTTAACTATTCTAAGTATCAGATTCCTCATCTGAAAAGTGTAGATAATAATGCTGCAATTTTGTAAGGATCAGTTGTGATACCATATGTCATACATAACATATCATCACATCTCTGTAAAACTTTCTTTTGCAAAGCATTTTCTTTTTTTAAAAAAAAGTATTTGTGGGGGCAGAGCCAAGATGGCGGACTAAAAGACACACTTATGCAGGGTCCTCCCCACAGCCCATAAAATACCTGTAGAGAGGGACTCTCAACAAATTTTAGAGCAGCAGAAGTGGAGAACAACAGAGTGGAGGAGATTTCCAGCCCACGGTGACCTGAAAGGCCCATGGAACATCGGTTGGGTTGGACGCAGAGCTGAGCACAGAGCCCAGCCCAGCCTTGGCTGCACAGCATGGCGCTAGGAGACTCTGGGAGGAGGACACCTCAGGGGCAGAATCTCCAGTTGCAGTAGTGGGGCCTCAGATCCCTTGGCCCACAGGTGCCAAGTGATGGGGTTCAATCAGCAGGCCAGGAAGGGAGAAGGGCTTTCCCATAGCTCCAGCAGCAGGCAGCAGCCACAGAGCCTGCACAGCAGCCCGTAAGGAAGCTCCATTGTTGGAGCGTAAAAACCCCTGGGGGGATTGAAGAGCTGAGTCTTGCCTCTGCCCTGGGTGGAGGCCCTGACTGAGCTGGTCTTTGTCTCACGCTGAATGGTGGCCCTGCCCCTCCAGCTTATCTGAAAATCAGCCCCCAGTGCTGACTTGGGAACTGGAGGCCAAGTGGCTGTGGAGAGGTATCTGCTAAGATTCTGGGAATAAAAATCCCTCTCTGCATCCAGACCAGTACACACTTGATTGTGCCACCTTGGAGGAACTGAGATCTCACAGATTCCCAGAGTATACCCTACTCTTGACAAAGGACCCCAAAGTCAAGTAACTGATTGGGAAAATGACCAAAAAAGGGGAAAAAAATAAGACTATAGAAGGTTACTTTCTTGGTGAACAGATATCTCCTCCCATCCTTTCAGATGAGGAAGAATAATGCTTACCATCATAAAAGTCAAAGCTTCTGTATCCCAAACATCCAAAATAAATATTCAGTAGGCTCAGGCCATGGAAGAGCTCAAAAAGGATTTTGAAAATCAAATTAGAGAGGTGGAGGAAAAACTGGGAAGGGAAATGAGAGAGATGCAAGAAAAGCATGAAAAGTAGGTCAAGGAGACCCCAAAAAATGCTGAAGAAAATAACACCTTGAAAAATAGGCTAACTCAATTGGCAAAAGAGGTTCAAAAAGCCAATGAAGAGAAGAATGCTTTAAAAAGGAGAACTAGCCAAATGGAAAAGGAGGTTCAAAAGCTCACTGAAGAAAATAGTTCTTTCAAAATTAGAATGAAACAGAAGGAGGCTAATGACTTTATGAGAAACCAAGAAATCACAAAACAAAACCACAAGAATGAAAAAATGGAAGATAATGTGAAATATCTCATGGGAAAAACAACTGACCTGGAAAATAGATCCAGGAGAGACAATTTAAAAATTATGGGACTACCTGAAAGTCATGATCAAAAAAAGAGCCTAGACATCATCTTTCATGAAATTATCAAGGAAAATTGCCCTGATATTCTAGAACCAGAGGGCAAAATAAATATCAAAAGAATCCACTGATCATCTCCTGAAAGAGATCCAAAAAGAGAAACTCCTAGGAACATTGTGGCCAAATTCCAGAGTTCCCAGGTCAAGGAGAAAATATTGCAAGCAGCTAGAAAGAAACAACTCAAGTATTGTGGAAATACAGTCAGGATAACACAAGATCTAGCAGCTTCTACATTAAGGGATCGAAGGGTGTGGAATAGGATATTCCAGAAGTCAAAGGAACTAGGACTAAAACCAAGAATCACCTACCCAGCAAAACTGAATATAATACTTCAGGGGAAAAATTGGTCTTTCAATGAAATCAAGGACTTTCAAGCATTCTTGATGAAAAGACCAGAGCTGAAAAGAAAATCTGACTCTCAAACACAAGAATGAAGAGAAGCATGAAAAGGTGAACAGCAAAGAGAAGTCATAAGGGACTTACTAAAGTTGAACTGTTTACATTCCTACAGGGAAAGACAATATTTATAACTCTTGAAACATTTCAGTATCTGGGTAGTTGGTGGGATTACACACACACACACACACACACACACACACACACACAGAGCACAGAGTGAATTGAATAGCATGGGATCATATCTTTAAAAAGTGAAATTAAGGGGTGAGAGAGAAATATATTGGGAGGAGAAAGGGAGAAATGGAATGGGGCAAATTATCTCTCATAAAAGAGGCAAGCAAAAGACTTTTTAGTGGAGGGAAAAAGAGGGGAGGTGAGAGAAAAACATGAAGCTTACTCTCATCACATTGGACTAAAGGAAGGAATAAAATGCACACTCATTTTGGTATGAAAACCTATCTTACAATACAGGAAAGTGGGGGATAAGGGGATAAACAGGGTGGGGGGGATGATGGAAGGGAGGGCAGTGGAAGGAGGGAGCAATTTGAAGTCAACACTCTTGGGGAGGGACAGGATCCAAAGAAAGAACAGAAGCAATGGGGGGGCAGGATAGGATGGAGGGAAATATAGATAGTCTTACACAACACAACTATTATGGAAGTCATTTGCAAAATTACACAGATATGGCCTATATTGAATTGCTTGCTTCCCAAAGGGAATGGGTGGGGAGGGAGGGATGGAGAGAAGTTGGAAGTCAAAGTTTTAGGAACAACTGTCGAGTACTGTTCTTGCTACTAGGAAATAAGAAATATAGGTAATGGGGTATAGAAAGTTATCTAGCCCTACAGGTCAAAAGAGCAGATAGGGACAAGGGAAGGGAGGGATGTTAGAAGAGAGGGCAGATCAATGATAGGGGCAATTAGAATGCTCAGTGTTTTGGGGTGGGGGGAGGGGAGAAATGGGGAGAAAATTTGGAACCCAAAATTGTGTTAAAATGAATGTTAAAAGTTAAATAAATAAATTTTAAAAATGTATTTGTTTTCAGTTTTCTACAAACACTTCCAAAAGTCTTAGATTTTCTCCCCCTCCCTCCCCACTTCCTCCCCCAGATGGATGCAGTCTTATATGGTTCTACACATACAATTTTATTAAACACATTTTTACACTAGTCATGTTGCATGGAAGAATTAAAATGAATGGGAGAAACCATGAGAAAAACCCAAACAAAACAAATCATAACACAAGAAAAAATATTCTGCTTCACTTTACTTTCCAATTTCATAGTTCTTTCTCTGGTTGCAAAGCATTTTCTCTCTGTCTCTCTGTCTCTCTCCATATGTGTATGTATGTATGTATATATATATGTACATATATGTATATATATACACACACATAGAGACACATCCACACACATAGAGTTGTTATTTAGTCATTTTCAGTCATGTCCCACCCCTTTTGGGTTTTCTTGGAAAAGATATAGGAGCATTTACCCATTTTCTTCTCCAGTTCACTTTACAGATGAGGAAATTTGGTCAGTCACACAGCTAGTAAGTGTCAAAGAGGCTGAATTTGAACTCGGGTCTCTCTAACCCCAGGCCCAGCACTCTATCCATTGTAAAGCCCATTGACTCAATTAGATCAAAGCAAAGGTATTTATGAAGATGGGATATCATGATCAGTAGTAATAAAAGATCTCCCACCCCACAAACTGGGACTTATTCTTCCACAAATCCATTCAGCAATTAGTGAGAAGAGCAGGCCAACATATAGAGTCCGGTAGTAGAGAGACACGGTTAGGGAACACATGACAGTGAGGCAAGTCATGCCTCTTGTACTACAGGGTCCTCATATCTTTTTTTCTGATGGTATTTGCGTGCTGCTCCTCCTGGCTGCCATGGTCTGTAGGATGTGTTACTTAGCTGGGCTTTTTGGGCCTGCTCCTTTCCACAGTTCTAAAGCTGGACTCTCTTGGCCTGGTCTCTGTTGTCTATGGTAGAGATCTTCCATACAAGGTAAGTTGCTCTACTGCAAGACCCCAGTCCTGAAGGGCAGGGGAAGAGAGAGGATTCTCTTCACTCTCTTCCCATGGACTCTAAAGGAGACACAAGGGAAAAGTAATTTTCTCTCAGGGTCTGAGTTCTTCCTCAGTGACCAGAACTTTTCTGAACTTCTAGGAATGATTCCTATTTCAGCTGACCCCTTAGGATCTTGTTTTTGAAAAGCCATCAGGGGCATGGCTAATCCTGTGGCCAGTCAATGGCTTGTTCAGGTGTGTCTGATTCTCCATGACCCCATGAGACCATCCCAGGGGTTTTCCTGGCAAAGACACTGGAACCATTTGCCATTTCCTTCTCCAGTAGGTTAAGGAAAATAGACATTAAGTGACTTGCCCAGGGTTACCATTAGTGAGACCAAATTTGAACTCAGGTCTTCCTAACTCCAGGCCCAGCTCTGTATCCACTGAGCCACCTAGCTGGCTCCTAGGCATACAGAGGTTAAGTGACTTGCCCAGGGTCACACTGCTAGTAAGCATATGTGTGTGTGTGTGTGTGTATGTATGTGTGTGTGTGTCTTCGTCCTTCATTGCTGAAGAAGACCATGCCATCAGAGAAATGATGACATGACTTGCACTTGACTTTGTTTTGAGTGAGGGAGGGCTGTGCAGGTCACCAGCCTCACTTCTCCTCCAGAGACATCTGAATTCAGGGACCAGATATTCATCAGGATGACTGGAGATGACCCAGAATGAGGCAACTGGGGTTAAGTGACTTGCCCAAGATCACACAGCTAGTGAATGTCAAGTGTCTGAGATGAGATTCAAACTCAGGTCCTCCTGACTCTTGCGCTGGTGCTCTATCCACTCTATCACCTAGGTGCCCCTATAAGCATGTGAAGCCAGATTTGCACGAGGTCTTCCTGACTCTAGACCCAACTGGCTATCCACTGAGCCATCTAGCTACCGATGTCAATGGCTAGCCATCATATAATTTCTGCAAGAAGCTAATTTGAAGAATTTCTTCAAATTTCTCCTCCCATAGGAGTAAGACTACTTTTTTAAGAACTTCATTTGTAGATTGTCTTCTTTTCCTTGATACTCTCTGTTCTTTAGGTCTTTCTGGTTCTGCTTTCTCCTAGTTCTCTTTCTAACCTGTCTAATCACTTTCCCAACCTCCTTTGCTGGAGCATTATCTAGGTCATACCTACTAACCTAACCATGGATGTCTCATCTCATTTTATATTGTTTTGCTTGGTAATCTTGTCAGTTCCCATGGATTCCATTATCATCTTTACTAGATGATTCTCAGATCCATTTATCCAGTCCTAATTTCTCTCCTGATCTTCAATCTCACATCTCAATCTGGTTGTTCCACAGTCATTTTAAACTCTCGTGTCCAATCTGTCACCAAATTCTGTTGGCAACCTCCCTCATATATCATCACCATTATCTCCAGTCACACAGCCGTCAGCCTTCTTCATGTCCTAATGGTTGGTTGGTTGTTGTCCTTCGTCTTCAAAGAGGACCAAAGTAACATCATCACTGTAAAGTGAAATTTCAGCGTATCCGACTGTGGCTGATCAGACCAACACGAGCTCGCTAACACTTCAAGGCAGAATGGTTGTAATAGCTTATGGCCTTACTACGGTCCATCCTCCACTCAGCTGCCGAAATAACATTATTAAACTACAAATCTAACCATGTCTTGATCGTACTTAAGAATCTTCAGTAGCTTCTTATTAGCTTCCAGGATCAAATATAAAACCCTCTGTTTGATTTTTAAAACCCTTTACAACCTGGCACCTTCCTACATTTCCTTTCTTCTCATACTTTACTCCCCTCCACATACCCTATGATTAAGTGACGCTGGCCTCCTTGCTCTTTCCCAGTTAGGATATTCCATCTACCAGATCCAATTTTACTGGCCTTTTCCTTTGCTTGGAATTGTATTACTGCTATTTATGACAGGTCATTTCCATAAATGCCTTTCTTCCCTCAAGTTTCAGCTAAAATCTAACCTTCTATAAGAAGCCTTTCCTAATCCGTCTTAATGTCAGTGCCTTCTCTCTGAGAAGTTATCTCTCTAATTTAGCATGTATATGTGTGTGATATATATAGCTATATATGCATATATATACAAATATACACACTTATGTATATGTATATATAGTTCTCTAGATATTCTCCCTAACATACATACATTATACACACATATACATATGATATATTATATCTATTATTTATCAATTTACATTTACTCTAAGCCATCGGGGCCCAAACAATGAGCAAGTGAGTCTTGGCGTGGGACCTATTGTTGACCAATCCATGAAAGCCAAGATGATTTGGGTTTAAGGCATAATCTTTAATTAAGAAATCTAGCCCATAAACCCCAAGATATCTTGTGAGATTTCAGTGATCAGAATTTATATTCCTTAGGTCTTCCTCTCCCAGACCGATTTTTTTAACTAGGTAAAAGAGGTCATTCTTTGCCTCATTTCTTACCTAGTCATAATCACTGACTAGGCATTGCCTCAGTCAGACTGAGACCTGGGAAAGACTTTAACTTGAAAAGGCCAATGTCTCCCACTGAACTAGAGCCATCTCCAGTTGTTCTGATCTATATATCTTGCCCCTGAACCCAGACCCAAGTCATTTAACCTCATTTTTCTCCTCTGTAAAATGAAGGTAGTTAATATTGTCTTGCATTTCACCCTGGCTGTTGTGTGAATAAAATAATAGATGTGAAAGCGTTCTCAAAACAAAGATGTTCTATACAAATTTAGAATGCTATTGTTATTAGAATGTTGCCTTTTCTCTCTCAGAGAGAAATTATATTGGGGCTAGAACAGTGTCAAGTCTGTCATCTAGAAAGAAATTATATTGGGGCTAGAACAGTGTCAAGTCTGTCATCTCTGCTTTCTCTACTCCTGGAGGGTGTCCCCTGCTTATATCTAAGTCTGTACTGTATTATCTTGCTGCATCTCATAGGATTATAGGTTTAGAATGGGAAGGGACCTTAGAGATCTTTGAGTCTAACCCCCTGATATTACAAATGAGAAAAATGAAGCTCATACAAATTAGACAGTTGGCCGAAATAGCTAGTAAGCATCACTAGCAGGACTGGAAAGCAGGTCTTCCTGACCCCAAATTCAGCCTGTTGTCTCTTATGCCACACTGATTCCCACAGGTCAGGCACATCTTAGGGTTAAACTCCGTGTCCCTCCTCAGCAGCCTGAGCATTAGGAAAAGTGGGGTTCAAATCCCACTATCAAACACTTCTTAATTGTGTAATTCTGGGGAAGTTACTTAACCTGTCTGGGCCTCAGTTTCTTTGACTGTAAAATGAGAGATCAGAACACAGATATACCTAAGGTCCCTTCCAACTATGCTACGACTTTATGAACTAGCTTTGTCTTTGTGTCTGTTGAGTGGCTGAAATTTCCTTCTTGAGTCCGTCATAACTAAATTTAGTGGAAATGTGAGATTTCCCTTTCATTTTCTTGTACAGGCAAGAAATGTTTCAGAGCCAGAGTAGAGCTCAGAAGGATGCCACCAAGATCTTCCTTGTCATCATGGATGGGAGGATAGATTGGACTATCAAGGCATCATCCCTCTGGCAGAAAGAGCAGGGATTATCTGATATACATAGGAATATGGGACAAGAAAGGCTTTTCACTTTTCAAGAAGGATGATCCTTATTATTACTTCCCCTCCCTTGAAGCTTCTTTCAGATATAAATATGCCTTTTATAGCTCCTTCTGTGTGAATGGCAAACTCCTTCTACCTCATAGGCTTATAGAAATAGAGCTAGAGGGGACCTCAGAAGCCATGCAGTCTAACCTCCTCACTTTACAGATGAGGAAACTGAAGTCTAGATGGGTTAAGTGACTTGCCCAAAGTCACACAGGTAGTAAGCGTCAGAAGTGAGATTTGAACTCAAGTCCTTTAATGCCACAACCTTTGCTTTTTCAGTGCCATGATATTCACCTAGCTATTCTCTTTGGGCAGAACTGAGGTTCTGTTTCCTTGGAGATTTCCAGATGGTAAGAACCTGGTCTCACACTGACATGGATTCTGCCATTGTGCCAGGTGGGGAATAACTTTACCACTCAGTCTTACCTGTCGGACCATTACCTCTGCCCCTCTACAGGAGCACATGTTTCAGTGTATAACTTTGAGGGTCTAGGGAACATCCAGAACCAATTGCAAAAGGAGACCTTTGCCATCAAAAGTGAGATGAGATTGCCAGTGGCCAAGTCCAGAACCAAGTCCAGCATAGCCTACTTTCAGCCATCAGATTTCTGATTTCCACGGGTCAGTGTTCAAGATAGATTGCTGAGTCTGGAGTCAGGAAGACCTGACTTCAAATCTGTCCTCAGATGCTTCCTAGTTGTGTGACCCTAGGTAAGTCACTTAACCTTTGTTTGCCTTAGTTTCTGTAACTGCAAAATGAGGATAATAATATTGCCGTGAGTTAATATTTATAAAGAGCACTGTAGATATTTGTAAAATAATGCCTGTCACATAGGAGGTGCAGTGATAAATGCTTTCCCTCCTTTCCTATGCCAAACTCTTAGTATTTTGTTCCCTGAAATCTAGGTTTCCCACACTTCTACTAGAAATCATATATACTGGTTCCACGTCTTTTGCTATCCTCTCTAGGTTCCATTTTCTGACTCTAAGAACTCTCAACAAACATACCATAAGAATATCTATACAACCCTCTCTGAACTCACCCATCTTGCCTCCCTATGATACTCAATCAGAGAAAAGTATGGTTTTTGAACATGAGATGTCTCAAGAGGGGTTCAGTGTTGTGTAATCAGGTGAGTTCCTCCCTTAGGAGGCAAGGAACTGGGGCAGCTAGATGGTGCAGTGGATAGACCTGAGTCCAAATCCAGCCTCAGACACTTAAAGCTGTGTGACCCTGGGCAGATCACTTTACCCCAACTGCCTCAAAAGAAGAAGGCAAGGGACTCTAGGAAGTGAGAGTAGAGTCACAGGAAAGACTGAGTTGCGTTCAGTAAGCTGTCCCTACTGTGAATGGGAAAATTAGCTTCTTTCTTTGCTGATAAGGACTTGGGGTGGGGAGTGTCAAATATATTTTCTTTGAAAGATAGAGATGCACTCCACACTTCAATTTTCTTCCCCCTTCTCCCAAGTCTGATGCATTTTTCTCCCAAGTGGAGCCAGTGCTTGGAGCTGTGGAGAGCTTTGGTTGGTCTGGATGTTTCTTCTTGTACCTCACTGTTGGGGTCCCTGTCTTTATTAAGACATGAAAAGAAGACAAGGGCATGAATGTTGCTTATCTTGGTAAGGAGAGGCTGAAAGAGAGAAGGGAAACTCAAAGAGAAGTCTGTCATATCTAGGAAAAGAAGGAGGAACAGATGATACAAAGAATGAGGAAAAGGTGAATCAGCTTCAAATTATTCTATGGAAATGGCCTTTCAGAAGGGGTTCAAAGACTGATCCTTGGGTCCCCTCCCTACCAACACACAGGAATAATTGTCATCTTCATCCTGATCTCAAGGAGCTGGGAACAAATAGCTGAGGCCAAAGAGATGGAGGCGAATAATGAAGTGATTATGAAGGGTGAGGTACTGGGGTTCTGCTCAAACTGCCTGGAGAGAACATGTTAAATTTTCAGGGTAGTCATTTACACCTGGCAGATTAGTAAGCACTACAAATCAGGGCTTGATTTATGACACTGTGGATTGTTTAGACTTAAGAAAGTGATGGGGAAAATGTTAATGATTAAGCTTTAAAATGCATCCTGTTTTCAATACCCACCCACCCACGCATCTTCCAGCCAGTTGCTAAACATTGACCAACATTCCATTGGATGAGGGTCAGGAAGAGGCAGAGGTTCTTCGGGGAAAGGTATTCTATGGAATATGAGGGAGACAGCTCTGGTACTTCAGGAAGATTTGGGGCTTCAAGAAAGAAAGTGCTTGCATCTGGGAAGAGATAGGAACTATGATTAATTTGTCTTTTAGAGCCATTGTAGGGATAGATGTGACAAGATCATCAGGAGAAAATGTGATTTCAGCCACTGTTCAAATCCAAAGTCCTAGGGTGTGAAGCCATTGTTACTGGTAAGCTTGGGGTAGCTGTCTGATTTCTGAAGGGGAAATAATGTTGGTCAAAGTAGTTTTGGAGGGCTGGTAAATTGGAGGGGCTAGGAAGGGAACTTGTGGCCTCGAGGTCACATGTGGCCTTCGAGGTCCTCAAGTGCAGCCTTTTGACTGAGTCCAAATTTTACAGAACAAATCCTTTTATTAAGGGGATTTGTTCTGTGAAGTTTGGACTTAGTTTGCACTTGAGGACCTAGAGGGCTGCATGTGGTCTTGAGGCTGCAGGTTCCCCTCTCCTGCTCTAGCACATAAATTCCTGATTCTCTTTCAGATTTGACTTTGGAGTCCTCCAACTTGATCTCATTCTTGACAGTCTCTTTAATATTTCTTCAGAAATTCTCATGTACCACAGAGGAAAATACTTCCAGAAATGCTGACTTTGTTACATAGCTCCAGAAGGCCCCAGTGCTGGCGAGGATGGCCCCCAAATCAACTCTAGGGGCAGCTGAATGCCAGGGCCACATGGCGCTCTACTCACTCGCTGTTACTCCTTGTCAGAATCCATTCAGATAGAGTACAGTATTGTATTTTCAGATCTATCAGTCTCTTTTGTCCTCATGCAATCACTGTTTCTTCCTTCCAGAATTGTTCCGTTGCTCTCAGTCAGACATCCCTTCCTTCCGTATTCAGGAGAACTCAATTTTGCCATCAAAGGCAGCCTCAGCCTTGGCTGATTTCATCAGGTATGCGGACGTAGGATAAGAAGCTTTGTTGTGCCTTCTCACAATTTAAACATCTTCTGTATTCTTTGGTCTATATACAAGGATCACTGGTTTCATCCCTTTCCTCCCATTCTTTTCCCCTCCTACAGACAGAGTATAACAACCTACTGGTTACAAGGTTGACAAATCATTTTTAATGCTGATTGAACATTAAACACTAGCTGTTTTTAATAATCATTTTAATAACTCAAAATATGCTCTACTTCCAGGAGAGGAGATGTTTGTGAGAGCCCGGGTAGCCTGTCTTTATGAAAATGATCTGCACATACACAGAATCACAGGATCATAGACTTAGAGCTGGAAAGAACCTTAGAGGTCATCTGGTCCAGCCTCCTCTTTTAACAAATGAGGAAACTGAGGCCCAGAGAAGCTAAGTAACTTACACAGGTGGCAGGGGCAGAACTTGAATTCATGTCCTCGACTCAAAACTAACACTCTTGTCTGCATAGAATGGTACAAATATTCCAAGAAAGGAGTGGGACTTACGTATGGGAAGAGTTGCTAACCAGGAAGCAAGATCCCCTGGTATGAGAAGCAGGGTTTGAGGTGCAGGAGCACAGAAAAAGTATTTGTTGGGGTTTTTTGGGGGGGACGCTGCAGGGGAGCCTGAAAAAAGAGGACATATGGAAGAATTTGTATGAAGTGATACAAAAAAAATGGCCAAATGAATCCAGCTGTAAACTGTATTCAAAAGGACTTAAGTTCTACCAAGAGAACTCAGAGCGAAAATAGGGAAGCCCTCAGTTGTAGATCAGAACAGATTGAAGGAAAAAAGAAAAAGCTGATGTGATTAGTTTTGTTAGAGTTTCTTTTCCCTCAATGTCCCATCCTTCCAAATGATGTTCAGGCAGAGACTAAATACGAAGGTCATTCTCCTCTTCCCCTCATTATGGGCAGCAGCACTGGGGCGATGGTATTCTTGGCACTCATCACTGCTAGACTGTACAAGGGGAAATTCCCCACCTTCCTATTCCCAGCACCCTCCTTTGATCTATCTGATTTCCCCCCTTTTTCTTCTCTGTCTGTTAAGAACATTTCTATTGATAAATTTGTCTTACTTCATACAAACCTTCAGCATATTCTTAATTGAATATCTGACCTACAACATGTAATTCTTTCCCTCAAACAATTGTAGCACCTAGACGCATCTCACAGCTTTCAAGTGATTGCCCCAAATAAGTTACTTCCGAACAACTTAAAGCTATAACATATAGTATAATATAGTAAGCTTGTGGTAAGCTTGAACAGCTTCACAATATAGTTCCTGGGCCCCACCAGTGTTTTCACTAGTCAACTGGAATATACAATTGATTTAAAGCAAAGGCACTCAATGACATTATATAGTAAAGAAATAATAATAAAGTATTTTCTTCATAATCTTCTTTCATAAATATACCACCTGTGGAGAGAGGTCATGTATAGAACATGTGGAGAAACATGTGGGATACATTTGGCCATGGTGCATATGTTTAGAGAGCATATGGGCAAAATCCTACAGTTCTCTATTAGGGAAAACTTGTGTCCAGAGTCCACACATATGCAGGAAATACTTGTGGCCAGGACACACTCATGGAGGAGTAAGTCATGTCTAGGAAGCCAACAATGTCTTCTGGTGATATTTTGCTGATCTCCCTAGGCCTGCTCCTGGTCATCTTGTATTCCATGCACTTTGTGACAGGTGTTGCTTCTTCTAAGCCTTGAATGGAGCCTTCCGATTGTTGCCAAGTATGGTTCTATTGGAGAGGAGTTTTTCCTCTACTTCCGATTTCTAGTTTAATCCAGATTCCTCAACGGAGGGGCTACCTCTTCTTAATAAGATAAGGTATGGGAGTCTATCAGCTTTCTTGTATTTTAAAGCCCAGAGACCTAAGCTAGAGCTGTTTTAGAAAGGCAAAGCCCTCACATGCCCAAAAATTGGTTGGGGAAAAATGCGTAGTGGCTTCTCTCTCCCATAAGGAGAATCAGTCAGCTCTCACATCCTTGGCTATGACAAATTTTTCTTCTTTAAAAGGAGAGATCTTGCCCCAAGATGCAAGTTCTCTGAAAGACAAGAGAGCCAACCAGATAAGTGGTGCTTATAAGTTTCCAGTCTGTTTTTTTAAAATCTCTGCTTCCTCCAAGAGTAGAAGCTACAATCTGACGTGGATTTGAAATCCAGTGGTGGTGGTGGTGGTGGTGGTGGTGGTGGTGCTTTCTATTGGTCCTTTGTGCTCGAAGCATCAGGAAGCTGATGCAAGTGAATTGGATTGAAGTTCAGGGACCACCATTGTCCTGGTCCCCCAGATTCACAACCTATGTGTCACCCTCAGTTCCTCACTATCTCTCACGACTCCCTCCCCCAGCCCTACCATATCCAATTTGTTATCAAGTACTGTGGATTGTACCTTTTCAACATCTCTTGAATATGGTCCCTTGTCTTTTCTGATACCATCACCATTCTGGTGCAAACTCTAATCTACTCAAGACTCTTCTATTATAATAACTTCCTGGTTGGTCTCCCTGCCTCAAGTCTCTCCTATCAACTCTCTATTCAGCTGCCAAAGTGATTTTCCTAAAGCACAGGTATAACCATGTCATTCCCCCCTCTTCTCAATAAACTCCAGTGAATTCCTATCACCTCCAGTATTAATAACTACTTAAAAGTGCTCAAAACCACTAAAGATTAGAGAAATGCAAATTAAAACATCTTACATCCAAGAAATTGACAAAGATGACAATAGATGGAAAATTAAATGTTGCTGAGGACATGGGAAAACTAGTATGGCAATTTTCTTTGGGTTAGGCCATGAACTTTTCCAGCTATTTTGGAAAACAATTTAAAATTATGCCTTTTGCAACTGACAAATAAAGACTTAACTGTAAGAAAATATTCATATAGCATTATTTACCACATATAGCATCATATAACATTTTTTTAAAAAAAGGAAACAGCTCTGTTTATTTCCAAAGATCAAGGAATGGTTGGGCAAATTATGGTATATCATGGTACTAGAATATTATTTTACCAAAATTTATGAATATGGCAACTTCAAAGAAATATGGAAGAATTTGCATGAAGTGAAACAAAAAAAATGATCAAAGCAGAACCATTGCAATTTATATGTGAGGAAAGTCTCAAACTGCAACAAAATGCAGATTAAAAATATTAGACAATGCTGGTATTAATATATAAAATATATTCCTATCCTTTCTTTAATAAACAGAAAATTACTGAAGTTCAGAATTGCAATTATAAATATTTGCCCTTTTGTGTTATTTTATTTAATTGTGCAGAGTGGGACCCAAAGGCTAGAAAGTTTTGAAGCTACCTACACACACACACACACACACACACACACACACACACACACACAAAAGAAAAATAATTTGAAACAGATTCAGTGGAAGGCAGTGGCAGTGGCAGCATAGTTCTTAGGTGGTACAGGGTTATGAGGCAAGGGCAGTAGCAACATTACCCACAGAATTTCGTCATTTGCTTTTTCCTCCCATGAGAGCCTTCTATTCAAGATAATTAGGTAGTGCAATGGATAGTGTCAGGTCTGGAGTAAGGAAGAGCTGAGTTAAAATTCTGCATCAGAAACTTACTAGCTGTTTGATGCTGAGGAAATAGAAGGGACACATCTTCATATGAGATGGTCTAAAGGAGGAGCTAGTGACAGAAGGGTGATCTGAGTGATATGAGATAAGGAGGAGAGGGGCATCTTGGTAAATAGCCTCATTTTAAAAGTAAAATGTGAGGCATGGTTTTGAACTGAGAGGGTGAGTGTACGGGAAACTATGGGAGATTTAAAGAGATATGAAAAGATTTGGAAGAGCTGTTGTGGTGAGTTAATTAAGGAGGTGTAGAAGTGTTGCTTTATTTAGAAGTATTGCTATTTATTTAGATTTAATTTAATTTATCTACTATGAAATTAGATCTATTTTAAATTATTTATTTCTCTGGTTTATTAGATTTATTTAAAATTATTTATTAAATTAGATTTAATTCTATTTACCTACTATGAAATATGAAACCTTTTCAACAAATAGTACTGCTGTGCTATGTGTATATTTTATTTTTGAGACCTACAAATAGGGGGAAGGGGGAGAGGGAGACAGAGAGATAGCACATTCCTTACTCTAGAGAGGAAGAAATGATCAATAGGAGCTGATACAGAGGCTTGGAGTTGTAAGGACAAAGTAGAAGAAAGACAGTAGACTGTGTAATGGTGGCATAGGAATTTGGTGTGTAAATATACGTAGAAATAAATCACATCAGCTTAGCACAGTGCCTGGCATTTAATGAAGTTCATTGGTTGATTGATTAGTAGCAGGCTGCAAAGAATTGAAGTCTGAATAAGTTTACTCTTGTTTTTCAACTACCTGCTCTCATTCTTGGAAGAACTGAGGTGGAAGGGAAAATCATTACCCTGAGCGAGGAGGGAGCCAAATGGAAGCTCTCACTACCAGGTATCCACCTCATCAATCACTGAAATAGCCTTAATGTCTTTACTTTCACCGGCTGTGGTAGCACTCTAGCTTAGTCCTGGGCCATAGAGTACTCACACCTGTGTCTCATGCTCAATCCAGCTTTGTGTTCTTAGATCTTACTGTTTTGAGATGATTTGGCCCATTCCCTCCCACATGACTGGGGGAGAGTTATGCTTTCAGTCAAATTCTTGAAGAAGAGATTGGCATTGGGAAATGTATGTCTTCCAGTAGATAGCAGTTTCCTCTCTCCTGTTACATTCACTTACTAATTTCTTCAGTGTTTCTTTTAGATTTTGACAGTTTAAAAAAACTTTCCCAACTTTTCTTCATTATTCTTTCAATTTCTTTGGTGCATTGGTCATAGTTCCTAGGCGGTACAGGGTTATGGGCTTGGACCCAGCCACTCACTTCACCATCTTGTCATAGCTCTTTTTTCCTTCTATTTTTATCGTACCTCTCCCTCTTATCACCTTTATTATTTTCATGTTGCTTTTCTTAGTCTTCATTATCTGTTTCTCTGGCCTTTGCCCCCTATTTTCTTCTACATCCTTGCTATGTTATTCTTTGCTTCTGCTTCATCATATGTTTCCACATCTCTCTGGGTCTTAACAATTCTTTCTTTCGAATCACCTTACTCTACCTAAAAAAAATCCCCCAAAACCATTTTCCCCTCATTCTGACTTTTTTTTTTCTGATAAGAGAACAGGGAGAATGTGTAACTCTCACTCATTACAGCCTCCCTAACTCTGACTCTCTCTGCCTCCCTTCCAGCTTGAATTCTTCAAACACCATTACAAAGAGATTATGACTAGCTGATGAATAATGAAGAAGCTGCTTTGGACATGGTCCTTCCTGAGTAACTGCTTCTTCTTTTACCTCCTACCTCTTGTGATAAAGACTGAAGAGATTTTATTAGACAAGTGCACCAGTCCTCTTCTTACCTTGAGATCAAATCACCTTTTTTCTTCAGTAGGAGGATGAAGACTTGCCACGGGCTTATCCTCTTGAGGAGTAAAACATTTTAGTTCATATTCTTTGGTTGTTAATCGAAAGGATATGTGTGAAATATCTCTCACAGTAATGAACCGCTTGGCATTTCTACTGTGTGTGCATATTTGTGTGAGCGTGTAACTCTGAAACTGAGGTGGCGCAATTGGCAAAGCCCGTCTGACAGCAAAAGGATTGTTTGTGGTTTACATAGTTGTTCATAAACTTTAAATGGCAGCGTAGTGCTTGGTCTTCCCCTTGGGGTTATATGTCTTTGAGTATGGGACCGAACTTGGCAAGTTAGGGTAAGGATGGGGCAGCCATTCTTTTTTCTAACTGGAAATAAAGAGGAGTGAGATTTTTTTTCCCTCTCCACATGGTGGTGTAGGCATCAGAGGGAAGCAAGGTAAGCCTTTGATGGATAGGCTGAGAAGGTAGTGGCAAAGCTGGTTAGATTGGGATGAACATCAGAGATGAGTGACATCTACCACTCCTTAAGGTGAGAGGTATTTGGCTCACTTTACATATCACTGTACACAGGTAGGTCTGAATAAATGCTTTGGCAGGAAGGTGGGAATATACCTGGAAATCAAGCACATTAGAAGGGTGGGGAAATTACAATCTATAGTTCATGAAATGTCAGGCCATGCCCAGCGAGGGTCCTTCTATGGACTAGTTTGATAGAAAAGGATATCTTAATGACTGTGCATGGCAAAGTCCCACTTTTCCCCTGACACTGAGGAAGAGAGCTAATTTGAGGAGTAACGTTCCCTTTAAACAACCTTCATCATCAGGATTAGGGGAAAGGAAAAAAGCATTTATTAAGTGCCTACGATATGCCAGGGCCTTTACAAATATTATCTCATTTAATTCTGGCAACCCTGTGAAGTAGGTGCTATTACTACCCCCATTTTACAATTGAGGAAACTGAGGCAAATAGAGGTTAAGTAACTTGCCAAGAAACACACAGATAGCAAGTGACGAAGGCCACATTTGAATTCAAGTCTTCTTGCCTCCAGGCCCAGGACTCCAGGCTCTGTACCACCGAAATGCCTCTATTATTTAAAAGATTATTGAAAAAGTATCCATTTCTTAGAGATGCAATGTGATTCTAACATGATGCCTGAGTTCTGGACAGCTTTCCTGTCACCTCCCTGCTTTGAGGGTAAGAAGCATCACACAAATGAATGCAAGAAGCTGTCTAACTGTGATTCATTGTGTTCCTTGGTGGAGCTGCCAAGTCCCATACGACATGGATCTGTCTGAGGCTTATCCAAGGGACTGCCCATGGCCAGCAGGCATACTGCAAGGAGAAGAAAGGTCCAGCCAGCTCCTAGGATAATTCATCCCAGACTCCAAAACTCATCTTTCTAGGTATACCTATCTAACCACCAGTTGTCAACTGAGAGCAAGGCAGGCCAAGAAAGCTGTCAGTAACCTTCTGGATCTGGGGCCTTGACTAGGCAAGCCTGAAGAACTCACACCCTTCTCTCTGCACACAGGTGGAAGCATCACGAGTTCATTGACGAATTGAGTTCATTGACTAGTTACTGAAAATAGATGGGCAATGAGACAGAGGGTAGGGCTCTGCAGCTTTAATCACTCACAGTGAGACACATCTCATGAGCAAATGACAGGATCTCCAATTCATGCTGTTTGCTTGAAAAACAGGTAACAAATTCTACACTTTACTTTCAAAACTATCCTGCTTGTTTGTGCTTCCTTCTGAGTTCCAAGCTCTCTTTTCTATTGCCTGTGGGTTTCCTTTGTGCGGTTCTGCAGAGAAGGATGGCACTGATTATAGTTTCTCATTGGATTTCTTGCTGGAATTGGTTATGGGGGAGCTTGAGTTGCCTTGCTCTGGCCAGGAACACTATCTTAGCAGTGAGTTCCTCTGTCTGTTCTAAAACTTCTGTAATCTGGCTTCAGACTTTAATCACTCAACTGAAACTATTGTCTTCTAAGTCCAACACACGACCTTTTACACAGAGGAATGTTTACTTCAGATGGTATAATCACAAATACACAAACTTATTTCCCTCCAAGACTTGGGAGGCATAATCCTTTTCCCCCTTGTATCACCTCAATCTCTGAGGAGGGAAAGAAAATTAAATTCATAGTTTAGATTGCTTCCTCTAGAATACAGTCCAAGTCCTGAGTCCAAAACCTCGGTAAGACTTGAGTCCCAGTCACCCTGGCTACTTTGGGTTTCTTTGTCAAAGTGGCTCACTATACCACCCCACCTTCAATCCTGGTTCCAAGGTCACCATGGTTTCAACTCCTAGTCCTGTGAGGATTACCTCCAGCACCTGAAACTGGGGACAAACCACTCAGGACAGAGACCAACACTACCAGACAAAGGAGAGATAAGTAGAGGAAAACAAGTCACTCTTTTCTCACTGGTTCAGGCAATGGCATCCCTTGGGCAAAGCAGGTAAAGTGATAAAGGAGAACATTTGAAAAGTTGAAAGGTGATGAAAAAAAGAAGCAAAGGTTTAGTCTCACCAGTTTTAAACAGTCAGAAAATAAGTTAAAGGAGGCTGGGCTCACCCACATGATAGGGGCCTTGACAGGCTCCATATTAGCACAGGGTTGTCTAGAGAATCTTGGGCTACAAAGGTTTCTAGTGATCTCTCATTTAAAAAAAAAAAAGATTATTATTGATTGTGAACTTGACACAATCACAATTATTTCCATTTACAAGGAAAAAAATTTTAAACTGACTACATGATGCAGGAAATTCTTCCCTCCCACACACAATATACAGTTTAAGTTTTGGGGTTTTTTGTGGGGGAGTGGTAAGTAAAACTTAATATGGTAGTTCCAACAGTGGCCTCTTTGTCTATGCTACTTCTGCATTTTCTTCTGTTTCTTGAAATGATTTATTAACATTTTTCCTTAATTAAAATATAGCTATCACCACCCCTCCCTGACTCTCCCTTATCAAAAAAATGAAAAGTAAAAGCCCACCCCCAAAATAAATATGATCAAGAAAAAAAATACAAATTCACACATTAGCCATGTCTAAAAATATGTCTCATTCTGCACCTCTGGTTCACCATTTCTATGCCAAAAGATGGAAACTGGTTCACCATCAATCTTCTGGAGGTGTAATTGATCATTGTGTTTGTCATTCAAAGTTGTTTTTCTCAAAAATGCTGTAGTTCTTTCTAGAGAACTGTTCTTTTCCACCACTTTATCTGCTTCACCCAAGAGACGCCATGACTTGTAATGCCAATATGATGCCCATAGCAGCTGCTACGAATGTGCATATGTATTCCCAGGGTTTGTTTGCAAATTGTAATAAACTGTCCTCCTCCACGACAAAGCGGAAATATTTATTTGGAATAAGGCTATTAGCAGACTGGAAGGCAGGATTTACCAGTCCAGGGAGTGTCAGCATTTTTCTCTTTCAAGCCTCCCAGCTGGCAAGTTCCCTAGGCAAGTTGCTCCCTCAGCCAGTTCCTCTCTCCACCTGCTTCTCTCTTCACTTACATCTTTGCCTCCAAGCAATAATTATTAAATAGTTACTGATTCTCTTTTACCCTGGAACCCTGAGGGTCTTCCCCTCCCAGTTTGATTTTTTTGTTATTATTTTTTTATTAAAAGGGGCCATCCCTTGAGTAACTACCTAAAGAGGCCTATTCATTGAGTGGGTATATCTCACTCAAAGTGAGTATGTGATAAGACCTTAGCCTAAAATGGCCAGGGTCTCCCACTGCATCCTGGGCCATCTCCCCTCATACTGATGAATATCAGGTCACTGGACCCAGATGACTCTGGAGGAGAAAGTGAGGCTGGTAACCTTGCATAGCCCTCCCTCCCTCAAATCAAAGTCAACTACAAGTCATATCATCATCTTGATGTCATGGACCTCTTTGAGAAACGAAGGACAAACACATAACAACACAACAATATACACTGTTTATAATCAAAGGCACTTAATTGGTTTAGTGCCTAGAAGCTTTGAAATCAGCACTTAATTGGAAAGATGTGGGAATCCCTGTGGCCTAGAGCCTAATTGGCTCTGCATCAGGGTTCCATGTGAGGCCTATTAATGGGTGGGGGAAGATCTTATTTCCCATTGACCTTACAGACCTGAATCAGGGAGAGAGGGGGGACTTGTTTTCTCCAGCTTACCTCTCTTTTGTCTGGTAGCGTGCTGGTTTCTGTTCTCTCTAGTTCTGCTCACTTCATTAATTGTCATATTTGACAATTTGCTGGGTGTGACGTGGAACTCAGAGTTACTTGAACTTAAACAACTTACTAATGATTTCTTAATTGCAAAATCTAAATTTCTCAATCCTAAATTTCCTTCCTGTCCCCTCTGAAAGCCTATGCATTGCTGACCACCTCCTTGTCCTGTATTCTCTCTCCCTCTCTCTATCTCTGTGTGTGTGTCTCTATGTCTGTGTGTGCATGTCTGTCTGTCTATCTCTGTCTCTTGGTTTTCATGACACTTATCTTTTGATTTTCTTTATGCATGTGTAAGCGTAGGCAAAGTGTGATTTTTTTTTTCTGGAGTTCACTTTCCTAGTCTCAGGCTAAATTATAAACATCTGAAGGATGAATCTCCTTTGAACCCTGATAATTCACAGCTGTACTGAGTCATGTAGGTTTTTTACCTTCTGGCTCTGAGCCAATCAGGGACTTGGTCTTTTTTATATATTCTGGGAATTTGGCGTTTTACTTTGGGGGCTTGCTCATGAGAAGGACCTTTGGAATCCCTGGACAGGACTCTGAGTAATCCTTTGTTAAGATCTTCCCCCCAACTACTCAGATGTTGGTGTTCTCTCAGTCTGGTGATATATGTAGGTGGTTGTATTTCTTTGTTCAGACAGAGCCCTGTCTGTTGAACCTCCTTGCTAATTTCTCTGTTTGTGTTTTCTATACTCACTTCTTTTTACTTATCTGTAATTAAAGATTGTTGATCCCTTTGAAGCTATCTTTCCTTTAGAAAAGCAGATCAAAGAACCTGTACTAACAGGCCATCCTATGCATGCTATTGTGCTTGCTAATACAGCATGTCTGACTGATCCTTCTCATCTTTCCTTTGTTAGATTTTCATATAGGTAACACTAATTAACTGTGGCTGTTCCTTCCCAAACTCTGTCCTGGGCCCTCTTTTTCATTTTCTCAATATTCTGTTATAAACTCTTCTGCTCCCATAGATTAAGTGATCATGTCTATGCAGTTAATTCCTAGATCTTATATGTGCAGCCCCAGTCTCTCTCCAGAGCTCCAATCCCTTTTGAACTGGCTATCCCATGGCAAACAAGCAAGTTGTTTAGTCATGATCCAACTCTTTGTCACCCCATTTGGGGTTTTCTTGGCAAAATACTGGAGTGGTTTGCCATTTCTTTTTCCAGCTTATTTTACAGGTAAGGAAACTGAGGCAAATTGGGTTAAGTGACTGTCCCCAGGGTCACACAGTAAGTGTCTGAGGTCAGAATTTGAATTTAGAAAGATGAGTCTTCCTGACTCTAGGTCTGGTGCTCTCTCCACTGCACTACCTAGCTGCCCAAGAGGTCCCAAAATAATCTCAGATTCAACATGTCCAAAACAGAACACATAATCTTTTCCCCCTAAACACACTCCTTTTCTGAATTCCCTATTACATTTGAGCACTACAGCCTTCCAGTCACCTATACTTACAATCTCAGTGTCATCCTCAACTTATCACTTTCCTTCAATTCTATTTATGTACTCACTTACCAATTGTTGTTGCTTCTTTCTCTACAGTATTTCTTGGATACGTTCTCTGACACTCTAATCACATTGCCACCATATTAAACCAAGCCCTTATTACCTTTCTCCTGGGCTATTGCAATAAATTACCTTCTAACTGGTTTCTCTGCCTCAACTCCCTCCTCATACAGTCTGTTTTCTAGTCAGCTGCCAAAATGACTTTCCTAAAGTGCAGATCTAGCCATGTCACCATGAACCCCACCCCCCCAGCCCTGCCACCTCCATACCCAATAAACTCCAGAAGCTCCCTACTACCTTTAGGGTCAAAGATATACACGGAGAATGTTGCAAAGGATGACACTCACAATTTAGCCCTTTGTGGCACAGTGAATAGCACACTGACTCTAGAGGTAGGAGGACCTGAGTTCAAATCTGACCTCAAACACTTACTAGCTGTGTGACCCTGGGCAAGTCACTTAATCCTGTTTGCCTCAATGTCCTCATCTGTAAAATGAGCTGGAGAAGGAAATGGCAAATCCCTTCAGTATCTCTACCAAGAAAACCCCAAATGGGGTCACAAAGGAGTCAGATATGACTAATCTGAAAAAAAATCTTTCTAGTCTTTTTATGCATTATTCCCTTTCATATCCACTCTGCAGTCTAAACACATGTATGATAAAGCCTCTCTGTTTCCATCTTTGATCTTCTGCTGTCCTCCTTGCTTTCCCTCCTAAGCTGTGCTTCTTAAAATTCCTGTCTTTCTTCAAGACAACTCAAATACTGCTTTCTGCAGAACACTGTGGTTAATTTTTTTTTGTTTCTGTAATTATTTTGTGTTTTACATATTTACAGATATTATATCTCTCTTCTGCCTCTTCCTCAGTAGACTATAAACTTATTGAGGGCAGGAAAAATGTTTTAGTTATCTTTATTAATCCCAGTGTCCAGCCCTGGACTACACAGGGCATTTAAAAATTATTTGTTGAATTAATTCTAGACCAACTCCCATACTGGTACAGAAAGAAACAGTCTCAGAAAGGTGGGTTAACTCACAGTCAAATAGCTACTTGGTCCCATAGGCTATTTGCACTAATTCAGTATTTGTTTTGAAGTGTGGGGAAGATTTCAAAATACTTTCTGTTAAGTTGAAAAATGAGATTCAGTCCTTGGCCTGCATTTAAAGACCTGGGTTCCCTCACCACCATGCATATCACTTCGTATAATGGTCTCACTTATGTAACTCTACACCCCTAAAACTGAACTAAATCCACCAGTTTACTCCTAACCTCCAAGGTCTTGACCACAAGGTCACTTCTGCATCCTCTTTTTCATTTCCTTCTTTCTTGAAAGCCAAAGGAAATCATGCGTTTTGCCTCACAGCTTCTTATCTTTTGAGTGGTTTCCAGATACCCATCTTTGGGGGAGAGAGCCTTGGGAGTGAATCTGATGAGGGCTGGAAAGGAGGAGTGAGACCCCCCCACAAAGACCAGGGGCAGGTCACCTGGAATGAATCTGCAGACTCAAGTATTGTCGAGGTCAAGGTAAAGATTTATTACGCTTTTCAGTGGGCAAGAGTTCCTAGGGAACCTGCAACCTTAGAGGGATACAAGGAAAGTTTTTACAGGATATTCTATAGGAAACATGGGCCAAATATGCTAACTAGGTATTTGGGGGTGGGATTAGGGAGTAGTTAAGGAGTGGTTGGTTCTTAAAGGAACATGCACTTTTGGTATCTACTGTGGAGGCATTTTACACAGAGTTCATCAGGAAATAGCCCAAGATGGGACTTCCTAAAGGTGTGGTTTTAGGCCCGAAACATCACTAAGTCAACCAACGGTCAGAGCTGACTCAGGAATACCAGGCTACTCTCATCAATGTCTTCTTAGACAAGATAAATGTAAGGGAGTATACGTACGTCTAAGTCTAGGATACGTACGAATATTAGTCAGTGAGTAGTAAATGTCATTATGACCTAGTGCAGAGTCAGTCCAGCCAGTCCACAGCTAGTTCAGATTAATAAGTTCTATAGGTGTAGCTGGCTGCTATGGCAGGAGGGGAGATAACAGTTGTTGCTGGGGCAGGTTGTGTCCTTGGGCTGCGGAGACACTGCCTGGGATAGTGTTTTGAAGCTAGGGAGGGATGTGACTTTTAAAGAGAAATGTGATTTTAGAATTGGCACCCAAGTACCCCATTAGATTTGACCACTAGATGCACTGAGAGGCCTCCAAAACTCAGAGCCCATCTCCTTCGGGAAAAAAAAAAACAAAAAGAGTTATGGATAGAATATACCAGGAAGGTGGGAAGAGGGGCTAGAAGTCTAACATGGAAGGCAACAGTTGCTGAGAATTAAGTCATGAGGACCTATCAGAAGATCTGAATCAATCCTTTGATGCCATACAGTGGGAGTGGCAACTCCAGGAAGGGGATAGCAGGCCAAATGAGAGGGTAGTTCTGGGGACACTTTCTACATCGTTGAGGTCACTTTCTCCCCTACCCCAGTTAACAGTGGGTACAAGCTCATCAGTTCCTTATATACGACTTTCTATTTAGGTTTTATTTACCTATTCTGAAATTCTGTCAGCTAGCAGTACCGCTATGTGGTATATGCTTTATTTTTGAAATTTACGTGTGCACACACACACACACACACAGACAGACAGACAGACACACACACACACACAGAAAGACCGAGACAGAGAGACAGGGGAGATAGGAGACAGGAGGTAATATGTGCACTGAGTCAAATGAAGGATACTTCCTTTCACTAATACTGTGGGAATTAGAGCAAGAGAGAAATCATTATGGGCTGGAGTAGTCAAGGAAGCCCTCATGGAGGATAAGAGGCTTATGTTCAGCCTTAACAGATGGGATAGACTAGAGAGACAGAAACAAAGGCAGAGAGAAAGACAGAAGGACAAGTAGACAGGCAGACAGACACAGGAAGAAACAATCAGCAGTAGCCATGAGGACAAAGTAGAAGGGTAGTATTAAATTGTACAGTCCTGGCATAGAAATTATCATTCAAATATGTCTAAAAATAAATTGCAAGCCAGGTGGAGCAGCAGGCTTTTAGGCATTGAGATGTGAATACACTTACTCCTGTTTTTCAACCACCAGCCACCATTCTCAGAAGGACGGGATTTGAGGGAAGAGGCAGCTGAATCAAAGTCAATGCTTCCAAGCCCTTAGCACATTACCCAGTCCCTAGAAAACTTACTGACTTCACCAGAAGGAAAGGAGCCTCTACCTCCATCCATCCATCCTGCTTCTCCACCCATTGTGGCCACCAGACTGACCTTCCCAATTCACAACTCTGATCATACCACTCCCGGGTTCAAGATCTTCTAATGGCTCCCCCATTTTTCCATAAAATAACTTTCAAAAGCTTTAGCCTGGCTTTTAAGCATCTTCACAATCTATCCCCAACCTCAAATTCCACCACTCTGTTCAGACATTCCCTGTACACCAGTCAATCTAGTCTTACTGTCACTGAGAATATCCTCTCACCTCTGTGCTTTTGCTCCTGCAGTTCCCTCTACCTGGATCACCCCATTCTCTTCTTTCTGATTCTCCAAGTAAAACAAAAACTTTGTGAGGGCAGACTATTTTCATTTTTGTTTTTGCCCCAGCACCTAGCAAGTGTCTGACACAGAGCAGGTGCTTAAAAATGATTGTTGAATTGGAATGAATTGCATCAGCATCTCTAACCCTCCCTTGAGGCCTCTTATCCTCTGAGAGGTCTTCCTTGACCTCTCCAACCCAGTTCAACCTCTTCCTTGCTCTAATTCCTACAGAATTAGTAATCCAAAATCGGGAAAGGAAGGAGGAAGCCCCCCTAGGGGGCGGGGAAGAGTTCCTCTCTTCTTGCTCTCAGGTGTCTCTCTCTCACCCACTGCTGGACACCACTACCAGCTCTCCTCAGTGGGCGGGTTCCCACCACCAAAGCTCCAAGGAGACTGGAGGGGGGAGGGTGGTGCAAGAGTCAGGAGGACCTGAATTCAAATGTCACCTCAGACACTTGACACTCACTAGCTGTGTGACCCTGGGCAAGTCACTTAACCCCAATTGCCTCATCCTGGGTCATCTCCAGTCATCCTGATGAATATCTGGTCACTGGATTCAGATGGCTCTGGAGGAGAAGTGAGGCTGGTGACCTGTACGGCCCTCCCTCACTCAAAACAAAGTCAAGTGCAAGTCATGTCATTATTTCTCTGATGGCGTGGTCTTTGGCAACAAAGGACAAACACACACAGAATTAGTGAAAGTAAGTATCATTCATTTGACCTGTGGCACATCTTGCCTCCTATTGTTAGCTAACTTTCATGTATATTGGTCATGTCTCCTAGTCTGTAAGGGGCTGAGCCCCCTCGTGGGGGTCGTTAGGGACCATTCCAGTGACTGTGATCTCTGCTAGAATGTAAAGAAGTTCCTTGAAATAGGAACTGGACATTTTTGCTTGTTGATCTCTGTATCCCCAGCACATTGTGCTGTTCTTTGTACGTTCTTATTCGTCTTTTTTGGGGGGTGGGGCAGAAGTGGGGAGGATCCAACCTGAGATTTTATTAGTCTGACTATATGGAAACTCTTTTATCAGTATGGAAACTTCTTCATTTGACATTCAACAAGGGATCAGCAATTTATAGTTTTAGGAAGTTGTTAATAGTTGTTTAAGTAGCTACTGTGTACTGGGAAGAACTTGAACCTAGGACTTCCTAGATTTTCCTCTTTAAGAATCTTGTTGTTAGCAACAGCAACAAGAACTTTATATGTGCTTGTTGAGCTGAGTTGACTTATTTTGAATGGGACTGAATTACCAAAAGAACCAGAGCTCTGGGTCAGGGGAAGGGAAGTGAGAGCTTGATCCACTTCTCTCCTGTGTTCTATGATAGATGTGTCAGTAGCAGCTTACCTTGGTGCCCAGCTGTTCTAAGCATGGAGAATGACTTTAATCCCCCTTTGGGTAATCCTATGACCCTCTACTGCAAACACTTGGTGACAGTGACCAGACTCCCAAGTAAGGTACACTATTCTCTGTGCTCACATTGGCTATTATCGACCAGTTGCAGAGGTATTCTTCTTGGGAGGCGCAGATAGTAGGAAGGGAGAGGATCTGTGAAGTGGAAGCCAGTATTCAGGAATTTTCATTGGGTGAGGGACTATGGTTCCAACCTCTCTACTCTGTCACCTGAAGCAATGGAACACCACTATGGAGATGAAGAATACGCATATAGCATTTCCTTTTTTAGCGTTTTGTCAATAATGTCTTTTCTTAATGACATAGTCGTTTTTCAGTATTCACCCCAGCCCAACACTGAACCACACTTTGTAAGAACAACAACTAAGCAGCAGTAACATAAAACTCCAACAAAGTCAAATAATAAACATATCTGAAAGGATATGCACTACTGAGCAGAGGGAAATGTATTTCATTATATATTTTCCAGGAACAAGCTTCGTCTTAAGAAATAGTTTCATTTTGATTGACTTATATTACTGTAGTCCTTTTGTAGCTTGTTATCATTATTCAGCTTTCATCATCATGCATCATTTCTGGTGATTTTTCTCTGAATTCTTCATATTCGCTAATCCTTATGGCACAGCGATATTGCATTGCATTAATACAGTGCAATTTCTTTAGCTATTCTCCCACTGATAGGCCCTACTTTGATCCATGTTCTTTTCCCATTGCAGGTTCCCCACCCCTGGATTAGACCTTAAGGCATGCAGCAAGGTTCTTTCCTATTAAAGAGAGACTGGGTCATTCTCAAATTGACAAGTGGTCAAAGAAACGAACAGGTTTTCAGAAGAAATCAAAGCTATCAATAATAGCCAGATGGAAAAATGCTCTAACTCACTCGTGATTAGAGAATTGCAAATTAAAAAAGCTATAACTTTCTTTGTGTGGGATTTTTCTATCCTCTTGAAGTATGTGCTCAATAGCAAACTTGCTGGTTCAATGGATATGAATAATTTATACATCTTTTACTAATTGGGAGAGTCTCAATTAACAAAAAAAAAGTATATTTTTAATGAATGTAAAAAGTCTCCTTTAGCAGATCATGTATCTCTATTGTTGATTTAGAAAATATAGGCACCCTCTATCCTGTCCTGCCCTCCATTTATTCTATTCTCTCCTTTGACCTGTCCCTCCACAAAAGTGTTTGCTTCTGATTACCTGCCTTCCTTTCTATTATCCCTGCTCTCTTTCCCCGTTCCTCCCTGCTTTCCTGCAGGGTAAGATAGATTTCCATACCCATTTGAGTGTGTATGTTATTCCTTCCTTAAGCGAAATCTGATGAGAGTAAGGCTCACTTATTCATTCTCACCTTCCCCCTCTTCCCCTCATTGTAAAAGGTCTTTCTTGCCTCTTTTATGTGAGATGATTTACTACATTCTACCTCTCCTTTTCTCTTTCTTACAGTACATTGCTTTCAACACTTAATTTTATTTTTCAGATGTTATCCCTTCATATTTAGCTCAACCTCTCTCTCTCTCTCTCTCTCTCTCTCTCTCTCTCTCTCTCTTTCCATATATATCTGTGTATGAATATATTTATGTATGTATTCCCTAACACTGCGAAAGGTCTCATGAGTGTAACAGTAATATAGTAATGATGTTCAACTGTGAAAGACTTACCTGCTCTGATCAAGGTAATAAATGATCCATGACAATTCCAAAAGACCGATGATGAAAATGCTACCCATCTCCAGAGAGAGAGGTGATGAACTCTGAGTGAAGACTGAAGCATACTTTTTTAAAACTCTCATTGCGTGGGAAACATTTAATGAAACAAATATTTTTTTTAAACCAGTGGAGAGGGGAAAACTCTTGAGTCCCATTCCATTCTGGATCTATTCACTTCCTTGCCTACTTTCTGTCCTGTTCACACTGAAATTTCCAAGATAAAAATCACACTAAATCTATTTATCTTGGTTTGTTTCCTATGACCACGCAATGAGCAAGCTGGTTTTTCATTGAAATTTGTTTTTTATTTCTTTTTGCTTTGTGTGTGTGTGTGATGGTAATGTTGGTAGCTCCACTTTCATCCACATTACTTCACATGAGGTTGGTGTTGGTTTGGGGAGTAAGGTCTATGTAGAGAATATAAACCAAGAAGATAACAGGTCCAGGAGGAAGCCAAAGCCAAGGCTGTGTGCCAAGAGTGGAAATGAATCAATTTCTTTCTTTTCTTTCTCCACCCTCTTCCGCCCTAGCTGCTCCTGCCCACTTTTTTTTCTCATTGTTGTTCCTCCATCTCCTTATTCTGTTTTTTTAGCTGCTGTTTAGAAACAGCTCTGAAAGGTGGAGCATCACAATGGGGCAGACTCCCGTCATAGCTTCACATGCCTTTTTCCTGCTAACAGGTGAGTAAGGGTCCCTCAGAATTGGAACAGTAGAAGGTTTCAGATGGAGGGAGAGGTTAGAAATCTTAGGGGCTTGTTGAACTGAGAGGGGAAGCTGAATATGCATAAATAGAAATAGAGAGTAAGACAAGAAACAGAGGCAGGGGCATGCTGGAGTCAGACCTTACTCTAGCCGTTGTTAAACTTTCAGTGTGAGTGTTTACATTTTGGAAATAAGAGCTTGATTTATTCTTTTGTGGTTTATCTAGATTTAAGAAAATGATGAAGAAAATGTTAATAATGCAGATTAAATTGAAATGTGCACTGTCCATACATCTTTAGAGCATCAGTTGTTAGACATTTACCAGCATACAATAAGAACAGAGAGTGAGGTAAAGGATGGGACTCTAGACACTGAGAGCTGGTGTAAGGGCAGGGATTAGGGCTTTAAGAACCTGTATGGAAAAGGAATCCAAAAGGGTTTTTTTTTTAACTTTTTTGTGTGCCATGGATCTCTTTGGCAGTCTAGGGAGGAAAGAGAACAAACATTTATTTAGCATCTATCATATGCCAGGCGCTATTCTAATCGCTTTAAAAATATCTCCTTATTTGATCCTCACAAAAACCCTGTAAGGTAGATGTATAATAATTTATACTATACTATTCTATAAAACTTATGTAATTTATAATATAACGCAATAGTTTATTAAGCTAGAATAGTGATTTGTGCTCATTTTGTAGTTGAGAAAATTAAGGCAAATAGAAGTTAAATGACTTGCCCAAAGTCACACAGCTTGTAAGTATCTGAGGCGAGATATGAATTCAAGTCTTTCAGACTCTAGGACCAGAGCTCTATCAACTGAAACCTAAGGACTCCTCAGAATTTTTTTTAAAAGTTGAAGGAAAGAAAATGCTAATTTTCAGTTAAAGGTTAAGTAAAAATAAAGATGTAATTTTTTTCCCCCACCCAAATTCACAGACCCCCAGAAAATCTATCCCCTGACAACTTGGGAATCCTTGGACTCTAGGTTAAAAACTCTTGGATAGGACTGAGAGTACACCAAAGTGTTTTTCTATTGTGGTTGATTTATTTTTTTCAGGAGGAGGAGGAGAAGGGCTTGGAGTAGAGCTGAATTTTGTTATCTGATTTCTGGAAGAGGAAGGACAGGAGTAAACTACCTATTTTATTTTCATGTATAATTTTTTTAGGGGAGGAGGAAAATAGTGAAGGGTAAAAGAAAGGAAGAGAATTCTAATTGTTTAATGGGGAAATTACACAATAGAGTAGAAAGAAGAAAACTATATTGGGCAAAGCAACAGACAGAGGAAGGAAAGTCTTCCTACTACTAGAAACCCAAGAGCCAGGAGAAATGGTCCTAACATAACCTACAAGTGCAGTGGGACTGAGGATAGAGACAAGCGATGATGGCAAACAGATCTGTCTGTGGAACAACAGAGTAGGTCTGGAAAGTAGCAGGTTCTACTGGAGAAGTATAGGGAGAGGGGGAACAAATTGCTCTCCAAATCGTCTCCCACCACTCCTCTCTCCAGGACTCGTCTTTTGTCATGGTTTCAATCTGGACACTGAGAATCCAACAGTCTTCAAGGAAAATGGACCTGGGTTTGGGCAGAGTGTGGTTCAGTTTGAGCAAGCTGGGTAAGGACTTCAGTTTCCTCATCTGTAAAATGGGGACCTAGGTGGTGCAATAATGAATAGGGTGCTGAGTCTGAAGTCAGAAAGACTCTTCTTGAGTTGAAATCTGGCCTCGGATGCTTACTAGCAGAGTGACCCTAGGCAGATCACTTAACCCTGTTTGCCTCAGTTCCCTCATCTGTACAATGAGCTGGAGAAGGAAATGGCAAACCATTCCAGCATCTCTGCCAAGAAAACCCCAAATGGGATCACAAAAAGTTGGTCACGACTGAAAAAACAATTAACCAACCACAATAAAATGAAGAGATTGAACTAGATGACTTCTAGGATCTCTAAGGTTCCTTTCAATCCTAAATCTATAAGCCTATAACTTGGGAGTTAAGAGGTCTAGAGAAACCTTTGTATATACACCTTTACTCCTCTCTCCACTCCCACTCTTCTCCCAGATCTCAAATGCTTCCTCCATTTCTAATAGTTCAGGAGAAAAGCCACAATCTTCTCTCACTCAGAATCAAAAATTATGCAAGAACTAAATCAAAACTATGGATTATAATAATTCTTTCTCTGTGAAAGCCTTTCCCTTCTCTATCCTTGATTATGTGCCCTATCCTTTCCCTTCCCCATTCTTGCTAGAAAATACAGCTTTCTCCTCCATTCTCCACGTCCCCCAAGTGGGAGGTCTTTTGCACCCTTTGTTCCCTGTGGTAGTAGATTCAACCTTTTCCCCACAGAGTGGTGATTGGGGCACCCCTAGAGAGAATATCACCCAACCAAACAGGAAGAATCTACAGATGTGAATTTGGTACTAGGACCTGTACACCCATTCCCATTACTGGTGAGTAAAAAAATCCCTGACCTGGGAGCCCACCCTGTATCTTTGCTTTCTTTCTACTGCAGGACTTTATATACCAGAGAAGCCAGTTACCCTGCTCCTCAGCCTGTGCTCTCCCTCACAGATTGAGCTCCCCTTCTAGAATTCAGGTTTCCTATTCCCCACCATTTAAATCATTGCTTTCCCACCCTTACTATACTCTTCCATCCCTAATCATCATCCCACTCCATACCCCCTCCCAAAAAAATTCCCCAAACCTATACATGTAAATATTTTCCCTTGGACTTTCCAGACCCTATCTATTTCTTAGAACTGAGGCAACCTCCACTGTAGCTCTCAGCTTAGCTATGCAGAAGCCCAAATATTTGACAACACACTCAATGCATGTCTGTGTCTCCCCAGTCCCCCCAGAGGCAGTAAATATGTCCCTAGGACTCAGTCTGACTACTGGAGTAAACCCCTCACAGCTTTTGGTAAGTCAGCCTGAATAATGGGAGTACCATGGAGTCTAGAAGGCAGGGAAGGGTGGAGGCTGGACAACAAAATGTCTAAATGTGGAAAAAGTTGATGTTTTGTAGAATTCCCCTCCAATTCCTTCCGCTCCCAGGCCTGTGGTCCTACAGTGCAACGAACATGCAAGGAGAATGCATACATAAACGGCTTGTGCTTCATGCTAGATTCAAACCTGAAACAAGAGAGCAATTTCCCAACATCCCTACAAGGTAAGTCACCGTTAGAGTGCCCAGATTCTTGTGTGGAGGATATGAAAAGAGTAACCACAAGGCTGTGAGTTGAACTGATAAGTGTGTGTGTGTGTGTGTGTGTGTGTGTGTGTGTGTGTGTGTTGAGGGGTCCTGGGAAAGTAAGGATTATTTGCCTGATGTGGCATCATATTTAGTATCCATAACATCAGTGATATATATGTATGTGTGTATATATATATGTATATATATATATATACATATATATATACACACATATATATATATGCCACTTTCCAATATGGGACACATGATTATGCCAATAGGGGTTGTTAGAAAACTGAAAGCAGTCCTAGAGGATATTAGATAACTCAGGGCCAGGGCAGCACCATCCCAGGTGATCCTTCCTGAGGTCCACAGTGTCTTGAGTCCCAACCAGAACAAAGATTCATTCATTCATTCATTCATTATTTCAATACCATTAAGTGCCTTCTATATATCATATATTCATTCACTCATTCATACATTTTTTCACTATTAAGTGCAAACTATGTATTATATACAGGCACTGGGAAGATACAAAGACCATTAAGTCAAAGTCCTTGTTCTCTTGGAGTTAATGCAAATCTACCATTATATATAAATCTACCATATGCCTGGATACACAAAGAGTCTGTGATTTTATCAGCACAGAGAATTCCCATCTTGGAAATTCCTTCCACCAGTGTATGCATCTATGACTAAGAGATGTATCCTAGGCAGTAACCTGAAGATTAAATGACTCTCCCAGATTGCACAGCTAGTAAGCATCAGAGATAAGTCTTGAACTTAAATCTTTATGTCACATTACTTCTTTCCATTGTAACTTTATAAATAATAAAGAATGGAATAAGATAAAAGCCCAAGAAGGGTACAAAAGCTTTCTTCCCAGAAAAAAATTATTTCTAACTGGGCATGGGAGGAGGGAGGTGGTAACTATGGAGGAACAGTAAGACTTCATGGAAGTCATGAAAGGTAGCCAAGATTTCAATAAAAGGAGATTATGACTAAGTATAGTACCAGTCCAAGACATATGGACTTTAGCTGGCAAGCAACTGGGAGTCACTGAAAAGTTCTGAGCAGAGGAATGGCACAATAAGATCTGTGCCTTACAAAAGATGAGTTTATAGAGGTGTGAAGGATGAATTGGAGGGAGGCTATTGATAGGATGACCAGTTAGGAGGCTACTGGCATGCTATAGGATAATAGTTCTCAAACTTTTGGGGTCTCAGGATCCCTTTAAACTCTTAAGAATTACTGGGCATACTGAAGAGCTTTTATTTTTGTGGGTTATTTCTATCAATATTTACCATATTAGAAATTAAAATTGATCAGTTTAAAAATTTGTATTCATTCATTTTAAAATGACAATAACAAATCCATTACTTGTTAAGATAACATAGTTTTATGAAAAAAGTAACTGCATTTTCCACAAAAACAAAAAATGATAAAAGTAGCATTAACTTTTTTTTTTTGCAAATCTTCAACATCTGGCTAAAAAAAAGACAGCTAGATTCTCATTACTGCTTCTCTAGTTCATCTGATGCGATACGTTATTTTAGCTGAAGTTTATAAAGATAATGCAGACACATACACACACACATGCATGCACACATGCACGCAGACACATATACAGCTAGGAGGTCCTGTGGATAGATCATTAGGTTTAGAATCAGGAAGACCTGAGTCTTGAGAGCTCTCTGCTGGGCATGTACACCAAGCAGGGTCCCACATATAGGAAGGACTTTTTGTAGTAACAAAGAACTGGAAAAATAATAAATACCCATTAATTGTCAAATGAGTAAGTAGATTGTGGCACATGAATATAATGAAATAGGATTGTACTCTAAGTTAAATTGAATGTGAATAGATTGTTGGCCATGGAAATAAATAGGAAGAGAGCAGAGTTCAGATAGATTTTTGAGACAGAAGCAATAAAATTTGATTGCTGATAAAATGTGGGAGGTGAAAGAGAAGAAAGAATCAAAGAGAGATTTCAAATATAGAAGACAGGGTGAATGGCTTTGGCATTGGCAGAAACTGGGAAGTTGGGAAGAGATTAGATTTTGGGGGAGAGATAAACTCAGTGTTGGGCATGTTGGGTCCATGATGCCAGAGATTTCAAGCAGAAATGTTCTGTAGGGTGCTAGAAATGCAAGTGTGAAAAAGCTCTATGGTAAGAACTTAGGGGGTAAGTAACATTGTAGGTAGAGTACTGGACCTGGAGTCAAGAAGACTCATCTTCCTGAATTCAAATCTGGCCTCAGGCATTTACTAGATGTGTGACTCTGGGCAAGTCACTTAACTCTGTTTGCCTCAGTTCTCTTATCTGTAAAATGGTCTGGAGAAGGAAAATGGCAAATCACTCCAGCACCCTTGCCAAGAAAATTGCAAAGGGGGTCCTGAAGAGTCAGGCGCTGAAGAACAAGAACATAGATTTGAGAGTTATAAAATAATAATTGAAGTCATGAAGATGAAAAGACTTTAAGAAGATTGTGCCAACTTGTGTCAGTCAGTCTAAGGTATGTGGTAAGGTATAGGAAGCCACTGCAGGGTTTTGAACAGCGACATCTTCAAGTATGCCAAGCATTATGCTAAGTATTGGCAGAACAGAAGAATGCTCTGATTAAATTTATCATGTTTGTTCAGTCATTTCAGTCATGTCTGACTCTCCATGACCCCATTTGGGGTGTTCTTCGCAAAGATACTGGAATGATTTGCCATTCCCTTCTCCAGTTCATTTTACAGATGAGGAAACTGAGACAAACAGAGTTAAGTAACTTGCCCAGGTCACACAACTAGTAAGGGTCTGAAGTCAGATTTGAACTCAGGAAGATGAGTCTTCCTGACTTGAGGCCTGGTATTTAACCACTGCATCACCTAGCTGCCCCTAGACTTATACTCATGGAAGATTAATTTGCTAACAGTTTAAATAACAGATTGGAGGGAAACTAGAGACCTTGCCAAGGAACAGAGCATAAAGAAGAGAAGGACAAAAATGGAGAGAAAGAAATGGAATAAATCTAAGGACATGAGATAGAGTGAGAAAAACTAGAGCTTCTTAACCTTGCTCCATTGAGCTTGTTTTTCTAATATTTTGAAGACTGTATTTTAATATGATTGGTTTCCATGCAATGCTATATATTTTATTTTGTGCCTTGAAAACCTTTATTCTGAGGAGTCCATAGACTTCACCAAAATGCCAAAGGTATCCATGACTCAAAAAAGGTTAAGAACCCCTTCTACAGAGGAACTGTAGGACTGGAGAAGGGGCTGGGGTAAACGTGTTAAGAGTAAAAAATAACAGCATGGATGCTGCTCTAGTACCTATGAAATGTAAAAACACCTACAGGAAGGCCTCTAGAGCATTGAGTAGTGCTTCTAAGGAACATCTAAAGGAGAACATGGACTGGGGGGACACAGAACTAAAGTCATTGCCCAATAGATAGGTGGTCAGGGGACAGCAACAAGCAATTCTCCAAAGAAGAATTGTAAGCTATCAACAACCACATGAAAGAGCTCCTAGTTACTAATATCAAGAGAAATGTAAATTAAATAACTCTAAGACTTCATCTCATCCTTAGAAAGTTAGCTAAGATGACAAAAGTTGGTATGTGAATATTGGAAGGATGTGAAAAATCAGAGCAATAATGCATTGTGGGTGGAACTGGGAATTGGTGGGAACATGTTGGAGGAAATTTTGCAATTATCCTAAAAAAGTGACTAAAATGTCCATATCCTTTGACCCTCCTACTGATGGCATTTAGACCAAATAAGTCAATGACAGAAAGATGGGCCCATAAACATCACCACTTTTTGTAGTAGCAAAGAACTCAAAGCATAGTAGATGTCTATCAATTGTAGAATGACTAAATAAGTTGTGACACATTCATGTCATGAAATATTATTGTATTGTAAGAGAATTTGAATATGATGAACCAATACAAAGAAGCTTGGGAAGTCTTACATGAAGTAAATAGAACCAAAAAACAAAACAAAATATAAACTGACTACTGCAATGTACATGAAAAGAACAGCAAAATAATTGAAAACGAATGCTGTTGAGATTTTAAAGACCAAAATTGGCCCCCAGTGAAAATATGAGATAGAATCCTATTTTCTTTGCAGTGATGGGAAACAATGGGCATCTAACTGAATGTAAAGCAAAAAACTGTCAATATATTAGGTTTTTTAAACTAGAGATTTTTCCCCTACTTTTTAAAAATTCTTTTTGTAAGGCATGGCTCTCTGGGAGGGGCAAGAAGAGATACATTGGGAAATAGTTTTGTTGTCATTGAATCTCTTTTCAGTTGTGTTCGACTCTGTGACTCCACTTGGGTTTTGTTGGCAAAGATACTAGAGGGATTTGCCATTTACTTCTCCAGCTTACAGATGAGGAAACTGAGGCAGAGTTAAATGATTAGCCTGAGGTCACCCAGCTAGGAAATGTCTGAGATCAGATTTCAACTCAGGAAGATGAGTCTTTTTAACTTCAGGCCCAGCACACTCTCCATTGCAACAGCTAGCAGCTCCATTGAGAAATATAGGTGATATTAAAAACAAAATAAATCAATAAAAATTTTTTTCATCTCTTAAAAACAATAACACAAGATGAGAACACATGGATGGGTTACATTCTGCACTGATAGAGGAAGTAGCCACATCAGTGAAATCTTAGATTCGTTGAACTTTTGAAATAAAGTTTAGTAACCTATACTCAGAAGGGAAGGAAGTTCAGGGATACAGGTATCCTCAGAGACAATGAACTAAGTTTCTGGGAAAGAAACCAGGTATTTGGGTTCTTGAGTGACAATGAACTAATTTAGGGATTAAGGTTATGGAGATTTTAATGAATGATGTTCTAATGTCCAAAATATGTAATCATGATTTTTCCTTCCAACTCTATTTTTTATGATTATTTAGAAGTAATGTTTCTTCTTCTTGATTTTCTCCAGAGTGTCCAAAGCAAGCAAATGATATTGTCTTCCTTATTGATGGCTCTGGTAGCATTCGTGATTGGCAATTTTACCAGATGAAGAATTTTGTCATAACAGTGATGGACCAATTCAAGGGAACCAATACGCAGGTGAGGACTGTGAGGTGAACTGCACACACTCAAATTCTGTTACTAAAAACAAGTAGGAGTGGGAGTAGGGGAAGAGTGCTAAATGATTGGGTGAAAAGAAAGAATTGTGGGGGAGGAGGGCTGGAGAGGCAAATAGTTTCCAAAAGTATGATAGGATTGGAGTCAGTATCTAGCCTTTCTGGATAGGGGCTCTGAATAGGGGCACCTTCTCCAGAGTAATCCAAGATATTCTCCCTCACCTCTTGCCAGTTTTCTCTGATGCAGTATTCTGACGACTTCAAAATACATTTCACCTTCAATGATTTCAAGAATGATCCTGCTCCACAAAAGTTGGTGAATCCGATTATACAGCTACGCGGAACCACACACACGGCCTCAGGCATTAGAAAAGTAGTGTAAGCTCCTGACGTGCAAGTTGGAATAATAATATTTTAGAGTTTTCAATGACCTTGGAGATCATATAGTCCTAACTCTTCTCTCAGGTAGAAATCTTTCTTATAGGATCCCTGAAACGTGATCTTCCAGTCTTCATTTATAGACCTCTGACAGAAACATTCCCAAAGAGGGCTGTTTCATTGTTGGATAGCCAGTTCTAGTTACTAGTCCTTTCTTAAGGTGAAGCAAAATCTGCTTCCTTGTCACCTCGGGAGGCAGCTTATACAATGCAAAGAATACTGATTTTGAATTCAGAGGACTTGGGTTCAAATCTTGCCTTTGACCGTTATTAACTGAGGGACCTTTGGCAAGTCACTTAATCTCCCTTGCCTCAATTTCCTCCTCTGCAAAATTAGATGATTGGACTAGACGGTCTCTAACTCTAAATCTATAATTCTGTAATCTTATGTGGTTTCACTTAATGACCCTAATCCAGTCTCCCAGAATAATGAAAAAATTAGTAGAGTAGCTCTCTTCTATAACAGGAAAGGGAGTTCCTTCTCTTCAGAGTATAACATCTCTGTGGAGTATAACAGGCTTATAGATACTTTAAGATTGATTTAACTCTTACTCTTCTCTTCTGAGTTATCTTATCTGTTCTTTGTATAGTTAGGTAGGTTCAGACCTAACAGAACAACCCTACCCAAAGACTGTTAATGAACACCTCCTGAGTCTAGGAGGTGATTAGTGAGATCCAGTGGGGATCAAATAAGAGATAATATATGTTCACTTGGAGAACCTTTAAGCAATAATAATAGCATTTAATTATAAGTATTTTATATTATTATTATTTGCTGTGTTGATTTATCATCATCATCCTCATCCTCATCTTCTAGTGCAGGGCATATTAAACTTTTTCCACTTCTGACCCCTCTTCCCATTTCAGGACCAGTGGCCTCTAAGGTCATGTACAATGCAAAGTGTGCATGATTTGTGCTTAGAACCAAGGCTGCAGTGAAGCTTCAAGAAGCAGCATGGGCAAGTAGATGCCAGAAACACCTTAGATTCACTCAGTGTTTGGTTTTGAATTAATTTTGGGTGAACATTCAGAAAGCTTTTACTGTTGCCAACTTTTTGTGACTTCATATGGAGTCTCAACGCACAGTTTAAGTAGCACTGAGTAGAGGGCCATGGGATTCTGCCCCAAATCTGGTTTTGTTCAGCATTTTTATCAGTTATTTGGATGAAAGCATCAATAGTATATCTATATAGATTTGCACAACACAAAATTGGAAGGATAGCCAACATGATGGATGAGGACACTGAGATCCAAAATGAACGTGACAGACTGGAACAGTGGGCCAAAACTAATCAGATGAATACCAAATCACAAAATCTCAGTATTGAAAGGGATCTTAAAGGTCAGACCCAAGACATTTCTGAACAATAATCATCTCTACAATGTTTCCAAAGTCATGCAGCTTTGACTTGAAGACTTCCATTGAGGGAAAGCCCAGTGTCTCCACTGGCACCCAATTCTAATTTTGGATTTCTCTAAGTGTTAAGAAGTCAAGACTAAAATAGCATTAATGTTTTTTTCCTTGCTACCAGATCACACTGTTGAGTCATGCTGCACTTGTACAAACCTTAAATGTTCTTCAGACAAGCTATTTGTCCATGTCTTGCACATTTCATATTTGTGAAACTTATTTTTAAGCTGTGTGAGCCTCCATTTAGTTCTATCAAATTTTCTTTTATTAGATTCAGCCCTATATTCTAGCTTGTTAACACCATGTTGGATAGCTACCCCACCTAACTTTTTACCATCACCAGATTTGTACTAGAATGTAGTAGAATAAGCATTTAAGTACCTACTACATGATAGGCATTGTGCTAAGCACTTTTCGAATATTAATTCATTTTTTAAAATTTGCTAAGTATTTTGTGGGTGTTTATACCATCCACATTCACTGTTATGGTTATTAATTGTATATTTCCTTCCATTCTATTCCTTTATATTTTTTCCCTCTCTTTTCCTTTTGCCTCTTTCTTTACAAAGAAGAATGGGTTGAGTAAGGAATGTGTACACTGAACTACGCTTGACACAATCTGCTTCTGCTTCTTTACTCCTTTTCTTTTTCTTTCTTTTTCTTTCTCTTCCTTCCTTCCTTCCTTTCTTACTTCTTAACCCCCTTTGCAACTCACCCTTCAAGGCTTTAGTTTATTTTCATTATGAAGAATTCCTCCCTGGATCTGCTCTCTTATTAGTATTTTTATATTATACATATCTTACATATATAATATTTTATATTACTATACATTATTCCTTTCTCTCTTCTTTCAGTTTTCTCCTATTTCCCTGTTCATTATAGCAATTTCATTTTATTCCCTGTTCAATGTATTCAGCTGACTACATTCAACTCAATGAATGTATTTTATCCCAAACTCTGTGTATATGTGTGTTCATGTTCTAATTTCCTTTGACTGGTTCTGATAATGTGAACTTTATCGTTATATTGTCCTTTCCAATTGCTCAGACGTATTTAGTTATTTGTTTCTCTTGATTCCTGTGTTTACTTTTCAAAGTTTCAAATCAACTAGGGTCTTTTTTTTTTATCAGAAACACCTGAAGTTTCTTCTATTTCATTAAAGTCTAATTCTCCCTCCACATAATTATACTTAATTTTTCTGGGCAAGCTGCTCTTGATAGTATACCTGTATCATTTAATTTTCCAGGATTTGTGTGTTTGTACTTGATAGTGGTAGTTGCCAAAACTTGTGTGATGCTGTGATGAGATGATCATCATCTCTGTGAGATGATGATGGTGAAGTCAAAACCAAGTAGTGCAGCTGATGGGAAATGAAGAGTTGCTTGGGTTCTTGAACTCTCTTTAAAGGAAGACTTTGGGATTTTTTTGGTAGAACATGGTTGAAAATGGTTGAATATTTTCTCTAGATGTTTATAGTATTTTGTCTAAGCTCCAGATATTGCCTGTCATGTTCCTGGGCATTTTCATTTTGTGTTTCAGGAGGTGGCTGGTGTAGTTTTTTAAAAACAATTTTATTACACAAAGCTCATCATATAATTGGATATTTCTGTACTTTGTACACAATTTTAATTAACTTTCATCTGCACAGAAAGGCTGCTTCTGAACTTTCCTTCTAGTAATGGCAAATACTAAAATTCTGATTTAATAGAATAATAGTAAAAATGCTCCAGCTGGTCTAAGTTGAAGGCAAAATATTGGTACATGGATCTTGCACCCAGTATTAGGAATGTACAAATGACTTTATTCAAAAAAACCCAAAATAAATTATCTTTATCGTGGATAATGACAGCAGTAAACCATTATATATTCTGTCAACTGAAACCAGTAACTGATGGTAATAACAATTTTCTTGAACATCAGCCTTTACTTCAGTCCTCTCTCCAACTGACTTCTCCAAAGTTTGTGCAGAACCCTGCCTTGAGACTTGCTTGCATCACAGATCATAATGATAGAGCATTGTTCCAGGAAATTAGAACATGCCACCTCCCATGCCTCCTCCCATACCACCCATCCTTCCCATGACAAGTTCTTCCTCTTCTTTAGGAATTTCAGTAACACAACTTCTGCTGTAGTTAACAGAGAAGCTACACCAGTAGCATCCAACAAAGCAGTTTTTACAGCCTTAGTTGGGTCAATTATTCCTTTTTCAACCATATTGACAAGTCTCCCTTAGAGGAGGTAAATTACTTTCTCCATTTAATGACTGGCTTAGAGTGATTGATTATCAATAGTAACAAATTTCTCTTTCCCTCCAGTTTGATTTAGTTATTTTTTTTTCCTTTGGCTCATTAAAAGGGCCATTCCCTGACTACTTCTTAAAGAGGTCTATTCACTCAATGGGCATTACCTCCCTCTAAGTGGGTAGATGAAAAGTCTCCCATTGCATCCTGGGCCATCTCCAGTCATCCTGATGAGTATCTGGTCACTGGATCCAGATGACTCAGAAGGAGAAGTGAGGCTGGTGACCCTGCACAGCCCTCCCTCCCTCAAAACAAAGTCAAATGCAAGTCGTGTCATCATTTCTCTGATGCCATGGTCTTCTTCAAAAACAAAGGATGAACACAAGATCTCCAGTCATGGCATCATAACTTATATCTGAGGAGCTTTGAACAATTTTCTCAATTATCAATGAGCCTTTAACACCTGCACTCTTAGCAATGGTCATTGCAGGGATTTTCAATGACTTCTTAATTATTTCTGTTCCAAGTTTTTGATCTTCATTAGCTGGAGTTAATGTTCCTAAGGCAAGATTGCATCGAAGCAAGGCACAACCACCTCCCAGAACTATGCCTTCTTCAACAGCAGCATTAAGTGCATCAGTAACCACACATTTCTTTTCATTCACTTCTACATCACTTGTTCCACCAACCTTTACTACAGCTACCCTATCAGAAAGTTTGGCCAAACATTCATTTAATTTTTCTTTTTCAGAATCACTGGTACTAATCTCTAATTGTTCAATGATTTCTTGAACACGTTTTTCAACCTGGGATTTTTCACCCTTTCCTTTCAAAAGCATGCATCATCTTTTGTCACAATGACCTCTCCAACTTTTCCCAAAGTCATGACCTTAAATATCCTCAAGATTCAGAGCCAATCCCTCTTCTCCAAATACTGTACCACCAGTAGCTATACCCATATCCTTAATATCTTTAATATCCTGATTGTTACCAAATCCTGGAGCTTTTACTGTAACATCCTACAACCCAACTTTTAGCCTGTTCAAAACCAGTATACCTAGTGCTTCTCCATCTACATCTTCAGCAATTATGAGTAAAGGCTTACAGTGGGCATTTACAATTTCGAGTGCAAGTACAACAGATACTAGAGATCTTTTTTCCACTTAAGAGAACGTAGGCATCCTGGAATTCACATTTCTGACCTTTAACTGCATTGATAAAATATGGAGAAATATAGCCTCTGTCGAATATCATGCCTTCAATAATTCCCAACTCATCATCCAATGTTTTTCCATCCTTTACTGTGATGACACTCTTTTGTTCAAACTTTTTCATTGTATCAGATATTATGTTGCCAATTTCATGGTCTCCATTTACAGAAATTGTAGCAACCTGAACAATTTCTTCAGGGGTTGTGACAGGTTTAGACTTCTTCTTAAACTCAGTAATGCCAGCATCAACAGCCAACATCACACCTTTCCTAAATTCCATTGGATTTGCTCCTTCTCTAATCTTCTCAAAGCCTTCCTTAGCAAAGGATTGTGCAAGGACAGTAGCTGTGGTAGAGCCATGCCCAACCTCTTCATTTATGTTATTGGCAACATCCTAAACTATCCTGGCACCAATGTTTTTATATTTGTCCTTCAAATCAATTGCTTTTGCAACAGTCACATCATCTTTTCTTACCTTGGGACTTCCCCAGCTTTGTTCAGTGATCATAGTTGTTCCCTTTGGCCCCATAGTAACAGCAACTGCATCAGCTAAAAGATCTACACCTTGAAGCATTAAGGCTCAGACATCTGCTCCAAATCTGACGTCTTTAGCATAAGCACCTGTCAGGTGGGGGGCCAGTGCCCTAAACACTGGCATTACCTGGCAAAGGACTGTAAACAACCAGAGCATTTCTGCGGGGGCAGGTGGACAAGCACACAGGGCAGATTGTCAGTAACGAGTCTGGTGGATTCTTTCTATTTTTTTTCTTCTGTTTCTAATTGATCCAGGAAATTTTCTTTCATGATTCTTTGAAATATCATATCCAAGCTCTTTTGTGGTCATGGCATCCAGGAAACCTAATGGTTCTTTGACTATTTTTTTCTCCTTGAACTGTTTTCCAGATCTGTTTTGCATATGAGGCATTTTATATTTTTTCTACTTTTTTCAGCCATTTAACTTTGCTTTTTACTATTTTTCACTGCCTCATAGAGTCCTTAATTTCTGTTTGGTCCATTCTAATATTCAGGGAACCTGTTACTTGGGTATTGTTTTGTACTTCTTGTAGCAAGATGTTAATCTTTCCTCTAGAGTTCTTATTTCTTTTGTAATTCTTTTGTCACAAAATTTTTTCATTAATAATATGATTTTTAAAAATCTCTTTCCTCATTGCTTCCAAGAATTCTAGTTGACTTTGTACCAAATTGTGTTTCTCTTTGAAGCTTTGTTTCTAAATATTGTGGGCTTATTCTCATCATCTGAGTTTTTGCCTTGGGAGTCCCTGACTCCATAAGAGATATTCATCATGGGTGTCCTTGTTGTTGTAGTTTAGTCTTTTTTCCAGCCCGCACACTTCTGAAGGGAATCTTGAGGTCTTCTTTACTCCTGATCTTTATTCTGGGACCCTGCTGCTTTCTTGAGGTCTTGAGTGCTGGGTTCTTAGGATCTCTGGGTTGGCTAAGGCTAGGGAACTGTTCATTGTGTCCCAAGTAATCTAGGGTAAAATCTGATTACCACCTTTATGGTCTGAACTTATAAATTTCTAATGCAGGTTTAGGTTTGGGTGACATAACGGCAGGATTGCTCCTGGTTGGGACCCCAATAAACTGATACCTGCATGTTTCAGGTCTGGGTTGGGATGGGATTTGGAGAATGTAGGGTAGCATCCTTATAAAACATTCTATGAGATCTAAATTGATATTTTTATAAATTATCCTTCTGGCATCTTGAAGTATATATATATATATATTTTGCTTTAATATAGTTTTGAAGTATAACAGTTGTATACTTAAGAGAGCTCAATTTTGAGTCCCTCCTTTTGAGAGTTCTCTGAATCCTTTGTATTTCAAGTATGTTATTGTTTTTTATACTTCTGGGGAGTTTTCTTTTATAATTTGCTGAAGTATAATGGTCAGATTCTTGTGATTCTTAACATTTTGTTCAACAACTGTAACATTTTATTTCTTTATCTCTTCTCCAAATTCACCCCTTCCAACCATATTATTTTACAATCTTTTTCCAGTTCCATTATTTTCTGATCTTGCCTTATCTCACTAGTATCTCCTAGCATTCTGCTCTCCACTCTCTTAATTCTGGTTTCATCTGCTTCTATTTTCTTGATATTTTCTCCATGTTGATTTTAAAATTGCAGAGTTTCACCATTACTTCCTCCTAAGATATAATTGTGTATTTCAGAAAGCTCTATATTGTTTCTTATACAGCAGTGGATGCTACTTCAATATACATTTTTCCTGACATTTTTGTCTCTACCTCTTATTCCAAAACACATTGTCATTGTGTGAGAGCTCTCTTTCATTTTGCTTGTTTATTTTAAATCTTCATGTGAGGATCACTGAGAATTTAATTTCTTTTCAACATTCCTATTTTTATTTCTAAAGGAGATCATGAGAAGGTATACTCTTTTACAACCATCTTCTTTGAGAACTTCCCAGTGTTCTTTTCAAACATTTCCCCTTCACTCAGGTCAAGAGGACTAATTTTTTGTTTGTTTGGTGTTTTCTCCAAGTACCTCTAAGTGCCTGGCACAGTGTCTTTTAAAATAAAGGAGGCACTTCATAGGTAATGGTTGGACTAGAACACTGGTAAATGGGCATGATTACCAAGAACTCTCTTATGTTATCTTGGGCATGTATCAAGCCCTTCTTCCATGCATGCCCCCTCTCAGAACTGATTGTAACTCAGTCCTGTGCTCTATTCATCTTCTGCTCTCCCTCCAAACTAGACACACTTCAGGGTTCAGCTCATGATCTGTCCCATCCCTAACTCTCTGTGTTAGCTAAGCTGCTCGGATATCCCTCCCAAAGTCTGTGACAACTTGATTTAGTGGAAATTGAAAACCATACCCTTTTTTTCTTGGACAGACGAGAACTATTTAAAGAATGGAATGGAGCCCGGAAAGATGCCACCAAGATTCTCATTGTCATCACAGATGGTCAGATACAGGGAGATAATTTGAATTACAGAAACGTCATCCCAGAGGCAGAGAAAGAAGGGGTCATCCGATATGCAGTTGGGGTATGGAACAACAAGAACTTCTCCCTGGCTCTTTCTCAAGCAGGATAGCTGTAGTTCTTGCTTTCCCTCTCTTGTAGTTTCTCTTTTAAGACATAAACACACCCCCTACAGCTCCTTCTGCCCACCCATGAACCCTGTTATCTCCTAACAAAGGGAACAGAGTTGAGATTCTGTTTCCTCAGAAATTTCCAGAAGGTAAATATCTGTTCCCACACTGACCCTGATTCTGCTGCTATACCCTGTTGACAGGTGGGGCGTGCTTTTCAAACTTCATCTGCTCTGCAAGAACTCAGGACCATTGCATCCGCTCCACCACAGGAGCATGTCTTTCAGGTGGAAAACTTTGATGCTCTGAAGAACATCCAAAATCAACTGCAGGAGAAGATTTATGCCATTGAAGGTAAGATGGGATTCCCAGTGCCCAAGTCCAAGGCTAGTATCTTTCATCCTCACACAGTCACATTCCCTCCCACTCACTAGATTTTTGGCTTCCTAGGGCAGTCTAATTCTAAACAACCATTTCTGTATCTTGCTCTCCGGACCTTAGTCTCCTTCCTGTTCAACAAAACACAAATCTTTTGATTCCTAGCCTCTAATTCTTCTTTAGAGTCCATTCTTCTGAAATAGAGGTGATTGGATCTTCATCCTCTATTTTTCCTTATGTTGCCTTCTCTACCCTCTCTAAATCTGGTCATTTTGTCTCCCATAGGTACCCCATCAGGGAGTAACAGTTCTTTTGAGTATGAGATGTCTCAAGAAGGTTTCAGTAGTGTGTTCACCTCTGTGAGTGGATTTTACACAAGTCCAGGGTGGTAAGGAAATGGGGTAGAAGTGGTATAAACTGGGATAACATCCAGAGAGAAGGTAGAAGAGTCAGTAGGAATCATTCCTCTTGTCTGGATGGGCAGGTGGAGTACTTCATCAATTCTTTACACCAGAGGGAAGTGGGATGTGGGCATAGTTCTGCTGAGTGATAAGGATTTCACAAATTATCTCCTCCCTTCTAGTTCTAATACCTTTTTCTCCTAGGATGGGCCTCTACTGGGTACAGTGGGAAGCTTTGGCTGGTCTGGTGGAGCCTTTATATATGATCAAATTGATAAACCCACATTCATCAACATATCCCTGGTGAACTTGAATATGAACGATGCTTACCTGGGTAAGGGAGATACTTCTACGTTGGGGAACATGAGAGCTATGAAGAAGAGTCTTCCCTCATTTCAAATGGGATCCACAAGAGAAAATACACTCCTTATTTTGTGGGTTCATTTCTTCAGGTTATTCTGTTGATGTCATTGTTCAAAAAACGAGCCAGAGTCTGGTCATGGGAGCTCCTCGATATCAACACATAGGGATGGTGGCGATGTTCAAAAAGAGCTTTAACACTTGGGAGAAGACAGCTGAGGTCATGGGCAAACAGGTGGGTGATGTGGATAGTGGGTTTAGTATAAGTGCAAAGAGAGGTAGGGCAGAGAGAGAGGATGACAAGATGATATCGTTCCCTGCTTTCACTCCCTCTATCTGAAGCTAGAGAGCTCTTTCCCACAGATATAGCCTCAGGAATATAGCCATCTCCTCACCTTCATGACAACTTCTTGTGGTCAGTAATTTCCATTTACAGAGTTTCATCCAAGTTCGCTCAAGAACAACAAAAATGAACATAAGCGTCAAGGCTGATAAGGGCCTATACTATCCATGGGTAAACAATTAAAGGTTCACAGAGTGGATAAAAGGTAGTACTTTGCGCAACTTAACAGATGAAACTTTCTTCATGATATTCAAACCTGAAGGAACGGAATTCCTATTCAACCACTGGTTAGCACAATCAGGAAGGCAAGCGAGTTGATCTGTGGAGGCAAGAGAGTGGCAAGTGTTGTCACTAGTCCTGATAAGAGCTCCAGCGTCTCTCCCACTCTGAGGCCAACTGTAGACAGCTGAAAGCATGTGAGCCTTTCTGGCCTGGTTTTTAGGCTGGCCCACTATATTGCTCTGGCCTAGCCCTGTGTCTTAATTGGGAAAAGAAAGAGCAAGAGAACAAGGTAAGACCCAGTCATGGCAGAGCAGGACAGCTGGGGTAGGGGTAGGTGGGTTGGGGGTGTGGGGTGGAGCTTTCTCTCTTTGTCTGTCTCGTGCCGGGATATTTCCCTGGGAAAATCTTGTGTGTCAGGCTATGCTGCAAACTACTTGAATTCACAGGCAGAGATAATCCCAGAGGGCTGGCTGATGGTGAGGTCTCTACTGCAAGGTCAGCCCCAGCTGCCTCCTCAATAGAACCTTCTAAACTCTTCACTCTGCCTTGAGTCAGATGGCACAGGAGCCTGATATCACCTGAGTGCACTCCATTCCCAGCCCTTGTCCTTAGAAACAAAACATAGGAAGTGAGAGAAGAAAGGGACTTTGGAACTCATGTAGTCCCCCAGCATGATCCAAAAGACAGTGTGAGGAGCCCAGTAAAAGGGCACACTAAAGTCCCTGTGGACTTAAGTGACTTAATCTGTATCTTCCTCAGATTGGTTCCTATTTTGGGGCAACCCTGTGTGCAGTGGATGTGAATGGAGATAGGAACACCGACCTGATCCTTATTGGGGCTCCTCATTACTATGAACGGAACCAGGGAGGCCAAGTGTCTATCTGCCCCTTACCTAAGCGGGTAAGTAGATTGACAGGAGGCAGGGAATCTGGGTCCTGGGTAGAGACAGCACCTGAAGCAAGAGGCTGAAAGTGTGGCCCAGGATTTGGAGTCTGTTACAATGTTTGCTTTTTCAGAAGACTAAGTGGAGCTGTGAAGCTGTTCTTCGAGGGCAGCCAGGGCATCCATCCAGTCGTTTTGGGGCAGCCCTGGCTGTGCTGGGGGATCTGAATGGAGATAAGATAATAGATGTGGCTGTGGGGGCACCAGGGGAAGAAGAGAACCAAGGAGCCATCTACGTGTTTCATGGAATGGCTGGATCCAGCATCAACTCTTCCTATAGCCAGGTGAGCCTGGTTATTTCTCTTAACTTGTCATCCTCTGAGTATTTTTTTCTTGGCTTCCCTCAAGGTCTGTTTGCATTATTCTCTTTGTGATTCAAAGTGTCTATAATGAATATTATAATTGTATCAATTCATACATAAATATAAACATACCCATTCAATTTAATAAGTAAACATTTGTCCCACACCTACTATGTGCAAACCCTTTGCTTGGAATAGGGATTAGAGATTTTAGAAGACAGTCTTTGCAATAAAAGTTATTGTAAGTATGAATAATCTTACGCTTCCACATTTGGGCAGCAGTGACTTTACACATTCTTAGAGTGGAAATGGATCTCTGAGACTATCTTCTAAAATCCGTAATTGACCGAGAATCCATTCTGCAACAGATCCCACAGTATTGGAAGTTTTTCCTTGTATAGTTGGAGATGGAAATGCCATACTTATCAAATTTGCAGATCACCCTAAGCTGAGAAGGGATACATTCAGTGACAGAATCAGGATTTAAAAAAAATGTTGACAGACTAGAATGGCTCAGAAGTTGAAATTTCGTAGTGATAAAAGTGAATTCTTATACTTGAATTTTAAAAATCAACTCTAAGAGTGAAGGATGGAAAAATATGTAGAATCAGATCAATCAACAAAAATTTATTAATGCCTAACTATGCTGGGAACTAGAGATACAAATACAAAAACCAAACAGTCCCTACCTTCAAAAGGTGTGTGTGCTGACAGAGGGAACAATGTGTACATGAGTAAGTGTATGTGAAAAATAGATACAAGGTAATTTCAGGGGACAGACACTAACAGACAGGGGGTCAGGAAAACTGTATAGGAAGTGGTCTTTGAGCTGAACCTTATATGAAACTGGAGATTATGAGAGGGGAAGATGAGGAGAGAGAGCATTCCGAGGCCTGAGGGAGGATAGAATTTGCAAAGGTCTGGAGACAGAGGACTGAGACCTAGAGTATATAAAGAGAGGTGATGTATAATGATCTTGGAAAGGGAGGTAAAAATCAGATTGTGAAGAACTTTTTATGCCAAACAGAGAAGTTTCTATTTGACGTTAAAAGCCACTGGACCTTCTTGAGCAAGGGAGTGAACTGGTTAGACCACTTTGGCAGATATGTGGAGCAGTGGTGTCCTACTCACATAGAAATGGAGGTCACTAAACTATACCTAACAATCCCTACAGACTGCATATTGGCTTGGAAAGCCATATATTAACATTATGTATGTTCCATTTTATTTTTTTATTTCTTTTGCTAAACATTTCCCAATGGCATTTTAATCCATTGCATGCCATATGGGAGTGTTGCCTGACAAAATGCAGCCAGCAGACTGTGTGTTTGACAGCAGAGGAGAGGCCAGAGGAGAGGAGTACCTAGAGCGACGGCCATGTGAGTGGAGAGAATGGAATGGATAGGAGATGCTGAAAGAAGCCTATGTTAAAAAAAAAAAAAAAGACATAGGAGGTTAATGAAGCACACACATGCCACATAAGTCAGGAATATTCAGTGGCAACCAAATGAACAATTGCAATCTGATTTTGATAATTCTAGGGATGTGTGTCTTGTAGTGTAAACTATCTCCATCAATAGAGACTGCAATACATTCATGCCTTCTCATCCTAGGTATTTTTTGTTCATGTGCTTCATAGAGGATCTATCTCCATGAACTAGAGACTTTCAACTTCTCTGAGTATTTTTTGCAAACCAGTGTAGCACTAGCTACACTGTCCCTCATTCTTGCTATACAATCAATAAACATTTCTTAAGCACCTATTTTGTGCTGCGCACTGAACTATAGCTGGCATTCCTTTCCAGTCATCCATGTCCTTAATGTCACCTTCAGATCATCAGTAGTAGCACCTTGCTCCCTACTTATACACAGTCTTTCTATTGCCTTTTGGGCCATTTACAATTTCAATTCTTCAAAATGGATGGCAAGGTCCCACAATTCAAAGCTCCATAACTTTATATGCTGTTAAAAAAATATGAACTTTATAGTAAAGGACTCTACAGTTTTCCAAAGCTGATCTAATTGAATCTGAAGAACAGTCTTAGAAAACCACCCCCAACCTCTCAGAGTTACCTTTAAGACTGAAGAGAGAAGTCAGAGCCACATTCAGGGTCCCAACCTGCCAATGCAAATAGGGGTTGGGGAAGTGAGTTTAAAGTCTCAGCTACATGTGAGGGCTTTCTCTGGGATAAATATCAAACTCCTTACATTTACAGGGACTTGCTGGAGGGATTCTCCACCTAGAACTTTAATAGATTCCCTACTTTTCAGGTGCCATTAGAGAAAAATTAACTATTTTCTCTCCCTTCTGTTCTAGCCTGTAACTGTATAGTCAGTTTTCCAAAGTGTTTTCCTTATGAGTCAGACCACTTCCTTTGGATAACTTTTTCATGTCTGAATACTTAAATCAATGAATGAAACCAATTATCCGTTGTATGTGTTCCCATTATGAGTATTGAGACTAGAACCAGTATGGATTTTTGCACCCCTAAAACATTAGTACCTAGCAGTTTACCTAGAACACACTATAAAGGTTCATAAGTGTGTATATATGTACATATGAATGTATATGCATACACATACATGTATGTATATATACATATTCATATGTATGTATATGTATACTTTTTAAATATATATTTCCCCAATTACATGTTAAAAACAATTTTTTTTGTTTTTTGGTAATGTTTTTAAAAGTTTTGAGTTCCAAATTCTGTCACTCCTTCCTTTCTTCCCTCCCTGAGATGGTAAACAATCAAATACAGATTATATATGTGAAATCATGTAAAACATTTCCATATTAGTCATTTTGCACAAGACTCCAATGAAAGAAAAATAATGAAAGAAAGAAAGTGAAAAATAGCATGCTCTCATCTGTATTCAAATAATATCAATTCTTTCCCTGGAGGTGGATAGTATACTTTATCACTAGTCCTTTAGGATTGTCTTGGATCTTTGTAGTGCTGAGAATAGTTGTCATTCACAATTCTTCACTGTGCAATACGGCTGTTACTGTGTACAAATGTTCTAGTTCTGCTCACTCAACTTTGCATCAGTTCATGTAAATCTTTTCCAGGTTTTTCTGAAACTGTCCTGCTTATTTATCATTTCTTACAGCATAATAATATTCCATCACAATCACGTATCACAGCTTATTTAGCCTTTCACCAATTGATGGGTATCCTTTTGATTTGTAGTTCTTAGCCTGTGGGTATACTTTTAAGCAGACCCAGAATGCTCATCTCATTGTGACATGAGTCCAGACCTTCCTTGCCAATTGCAGATCTATTGGGTAACGTCTATATGCAGACCTAGAAACACCAAATGATCCATCCCAAACACTTAATCCCTTCTTTGGGAACCACACATCTTTATTTAAAGGCTTTTATGAATTTGTTTTCCTTTTAAGTTAACTTACTTGTCCTAGTGAAGGGTGAATTAGAAATTCCATTTGAATAGTCCTTAAAGTGGCAAGGATCCGCTGAAGGAAATTTCAGATGCCCTTTAGAAGAGACTCAGAGGAAGTCAGAGGTTCACTTATGCTACAGACCTTGGTGAAACTGTGGTGTGTCCTATGTGAAAAGGGACACCTAGAGACTTTATTCAGACTGTCTTTGGATATCCCATATGCTAATGGAATTATTGACAGTTTTTCACCAAGGACAGTTTGAGATTCCCCAGGACACCTGAGGATAAGAAATGACTTTTAGGCAACCTTGCTCAGGTCCTTAATCTCTGTGTGTAGAGTTCTATGTGTTCTGGGAGGTCAGAAAGAGTAGGCTTTCCCTTTAAAAAGGGAGGCTTGATTTTCTTTTACTTTTTAAGTTAGCTCAGAATTAAATCTGACCTGTAGTATGGATCCAGAGGAGAGAAAACCCTTTGTGGGAAAGGGAAAGTGTGAATTACAGTATCCTCTGGAGCCCTGCTGCTGACTGAGTACCTAACTGAACCTAGAGCAGAAATGCCTCTCAGTGAGAGGGAGAAGACAAAGGCCTCGATGTCCTTGGAAGTAAATGGATTAGTGTTGCTACACAACAACCAAAACAAATTTCTCACCTAAATAGAGAGGATATAACTTCTAGTTGACTTCAAGTCCCTAATCTCTAATATTGACAAAGCCCTATATGCTCTGGGAGTTCTATTAAGACCCAGGGTTTCCCTCTGAGAAGGGAAGCTTGATTTTTATCTCCTATTTTGTTTCTCCTATTTTTTCTATTTCTTTTTTTGTTTTCTTTGTTGTTTTTGTTTGAGGGAAGACTTTTTGCAAGGAGTGTAAGCATGAGAATTTAGTAAAAATGATGCTTATACGTCAAATTGTATCTCCATGCACTTGGAAGTATGGAAGAATATTTGTTTTTAAATTACACTACTTTGACTTTTTTTTTTTTTTTTTGGTCAAGGCACTTGAGGTTAAGTGACTTGCCCAAGATCACACAGATAGTTAAGTGTCAAGTGTCTGGGGTTAGATTTGAACTCAGGTCCTCCTGACTGCAGGGCTAGTGATCTATTCACAGCGCCACCTACCTGCCCTGCCTTGAATTTTCCTAAACACTTTAGTAAAAGGCAATAGGGAAGGCATTCCAAAAGGAAAATACTGAGTCTCACTAAGTCATCAGAGAACTCTCCAGAATTTGGCACTGTGGACTTTGCCAAACACACTCCAGTAGTTTTGCTGAGGATAGCAAATAAACTGGGGAGAGCATAAGAGTGGGAGTTTATCCTACCCCTCAGAAGGTCTAGAGTTCTCCATTGATACCATCAATCAATTACCCCCACCCCCAATTAAAGTAATAAGGTAGTCTGTACTTTAATACCTTTAAAGAGAACTCCCCTTTCAGTCACACAACCAATCAATCAAAGTATAAAGTAGATGTAAACAACCCATTTAATCGAGTTATAAAGGTATGAAGTGTTCCGAGCCACTGGATGAAATTAGATGATCCTACATAGAAAGTGTATCAATCATGCCCAACAGGGCTTGAATAAAAGCAACCAGCCAGTTTCTAATCAGATATTCCAATAGTATGTTGGTCAAGGGACGGAGCAATTTTCTACCAACCTCTTGAGAAGGAATTGCCTAGAAGAAGGAAGAACAAATTCCATCTCTTCCCTCCCCTCAACCAATAGAAGACCTGTGAATTTCGAAAGGCTAGAAAATCTAGATTTCCCTTCAATAGCAGTGTCCCTGAAACATCAGTGACTGAGAGTAATTTTTGCATCAGAAGCTGAGGACAAATTAGACATACAGAGAAAAGGCATCTTCAGAATTCTATAAGGACCTCAGCAGGAATCTATGGGGAACTTCATAAGGATCCCTCAAAGGGAGATCCAGCTCACCAGAAGCAGTGAGCTACCCCTTTGACATGTCTGCTCTCTTTCCTCTTATCTTCATTTGTAGAGAGTAAATCCCAAACTTTGGAGGGGAGGGTAGAATTCTTATTATACCTTCTTAGTAAACACCCCAACCTGAAAACTAGTTAAATCTAACTGGCAAATTGTTATTAATTGGATGATCACTGTTGAATATACCCATAAGGGCTCATGAATGCAGTAGGAAACCATCCTGTATCCTCCAGGCCCACCTACAGAAACCTGAGGGAAGAAACAGACATCAGCCCTCTAGGGAACCAATGTGTCAACATAAGTGGGAGGTGAGAAAGTAAACCCAAAGATGCACACACGGCATCTTAAAAGGCTTTTAGGACGATCTGGCTTAATCTTCTCAGCACCAGGTTCATTTTCTCCCTCAACTATGCTTTGGTATTTTTGAGGTCAAACTGCTTGTAATCTTCTGTCATCCTTCTACATAACGTTCTGCAAATGAATTGGTATTCTAAACCAAAATAGGCCTTGGATGACAAATATCTTTACCTAGAAAAAACTTTTAAAGGTTGTGCTTGAAATTTTTGCTGAACTCTTTTGTCACTTCATTTCAGTGACTATTTTTCATTGGTTGAATAGTAAGTATCATTACTTTTGACCATTTCTCAGGGTCGACACCTCATGTATTGGTTGGCAATGGAGCCACTACAATTGTACATAATATCTTTTCATCTTTGTCCTGTCCTCTAATATCTATTTGACCTTTGCTTTAATTAGGTGATAATAATATGATAATTATTATAACTACAATCTATATTTATATATATAATCTATAATCAATATATAATTATATATCTATAATTATAATTACAATCTAGATAGCTAGGTGCTGAGGTGATGAACTGTGCTAGGGTCCTGTGATTATTCATAAAGAATTCTGAAGGAGAAGAAAGTGGAAACAGTTTGACTGTTTGGGATTTATCCTCAATCTTAGAAACATATAGAGAGGTGCTGATAGCCAGGCCTTTTCTCTCTAGTTTCGCTCAGGAAGACTATGATAATTAAGTGGTGTGATCAGTGCCTGGTGGTGAAGACAGTGAGGTTGCAGTGTTGAACAAATTTAGTTTGATGAGAATGTCACCTCAGAAACATTTTTGCTTTCCCCAAGCTCTGAGCCATAGAGAAAACTACTGTGTTAACTGCTCCCTCCCCGCCCCTTCCTGTATCTAAGCAGGAAGGCCAATTCCTGACTTTCCAGTTGTAAGTCTGGCACTGGCTACAGTATTTCCACTGGGCACTGCTAGCCAGAACTCTGCCTTTTCCTTTGCATTTTCTGTTTATTCTTTTTATGATATTGGATATCCAGTACTAGACAAAAGAATTTACCATATTAACCTGTGTTTGAGTTATTACTTAAGAAAAAGAGTCTGAAACCAGAAACCATTTCTAGTAAGAGATGCATTGATTTCCTTTTCCCCCAATCAGGAAGCATGGCAGTAGCAACCTAGAATTTTAGCTCCTTGAGGATGGAGACTGTTACGTTTTTGTATCTGTATCTCTGGTACCTACAGTAGTATCTTGCACATAGTAGATGCTTCATAAATGCTTGTTGATTGATCAATGGTAAAAGATGACAAGGAGCTGCTCAAAAGCTATCTTGTTTCTCTCTCCAAAGACAATGATTTTTAGATTGGAAAAGACATAACAAAAATTAAAATTAAAAATAGGGACTCAAAACCCAAGATGAATAAGAAGAGAATGAGGGAATATTTGCTACCTTTAAGTTCAAGGCACCAAGCCCAAATTACCTACATCCTGGACTACTGAAAGAACTAGAAGGTGGGATTCCTGAGTCTCCAGCAGTTATCTCCAAAAAACTATGGAAAATAGAAAAAGTTTTGCAGGATTGGAGAAGAGCTAACATTACTATAATATTCAAATTGGAGAAAAGAACAGAGACTAAAAACTGTAGCTTGATTTTCTATTGCTGACAAAATTCTAAAAGATATTATTAGAGGAATATTAGTGGATGTCTAGAAAAGGAGGCAACTCCAGTATCTTTGCCAAGAAAACCCCAATGGGGTCATGTAGAGTGCAACATGATTGAAAATGACTGAACGACAAAGAAAAGGAGTCTATGATCCCAAATGGCCAGCAGGCTTCATTAGGAACAAGTTATGCCAAATGAGTCATTTGTCTTTTTTGATGGTCTGTTTCCTCATCTATAAAATGAGGATAATAATAGTACATATCTCCCGAGGCCGTTGTGAGAATGAAAATGAGATGATATTGGTAAAGTGCAAACCTTAAAGAGCTATTTAGATGTCAGCTATTATTATTACTAAGATAGAAGTTCAGATAAATCTTCTGGAAGCTTTTGACAAAATCTCCCCTGTTAATTCTTGTGTAAAAGTTGGAGAAATGTGAGAGTGAATAATGAAGTGGATTTACAACTTATTGATTGGCTAGATCCAAAAGCAGACATTAATTTTTCCATGTCAACTTTGAAGGTCTCCAGTAGAATGCCTCAGGTAGCCATTATGGTTTTGTGTCATTTAATATTTTTATCCATGCCTTGGAAAAAGTCATATATTATCAGCTGACACAAAGATGTGAAAAAGAATTTTGATACTGATTAATAGTTATGATTTAGTATCTTTACAAGTTAGACAACTGGACTGAACCTGATAAGATGGAATTTAATAGGGATAGATATGTATATTACATATGTGTGTAAACGTACATATGTATATAAAGACGTTGCTTCAAAAATACACTTCACAAGTACAAGATAGAGGAGGTATAGTTGACAGCAGGTCATATAAAAAAGAGAAGTGAATTGACTAGCATTTATTAAACACCCTCAAAGTCAAAGGTCTTATAACAAGGAAAACAGCATATAAAAGGAAACTGGGAAGTAGGTGGGGTAGAAGGGGTATGTATGTATGTATGTATGCAGTCAGCAGCGAAGTCTGGAAGTCAAGAAGTGTGTGCTGACCTGGTTATGGGCAAGATTAGGCAAAAACTCACCTATTGGAATCCAGGGTCCAAAGCGCAGAGCCTGAGTTCTGGTGGGAGAAGGAAGAAGAGGATGGCTAAAGAAAAAGTTGCAGGCTTTGGAGGAGTTAAGAGTTTTATTAGACTAAAAGTTCAATGAGTCAACAACCAAGAAAGCTAATGAAATCTTAGGTTGCCCTAAGACAGACATCATGTTTGGGACAAGGGAGGTGCTGACCCCACTGTAGACTCAGATCATATCTGGGACACTGTGTTCAATTTCTGTTGCCACATTTTCTGGAGGGCATTGTTAAACTGATAAAGGGTCCATAGAAGGGCAACCAAGATGGTGAAACTCCATTAGTTATTTCCACATGAAGAATGGTCAAAGAAACTAGACAAATTTTGCCTATGGGAGAGAAAATACAGAGGGGACACTATAGTTTTCTCCAAGCATTTGAGGTTCTATGTGGAAGAAAGGTTAAATCTGTCTTGCTTGGACTCAGAGGGCTGTACTAACAGCAATGAGTAGAAGTTCCAACTGGGCAAATCTATTCTCAATGGAAGAAGAAAATTCTAACAATTAGAACTACCAAAAGTGGAATGGAATAAACAGGAGATAGAGATTTCCACTGGAGGTCTTCAAATGAAGGCCAGAATTCAGGAGTGGGGAACCTTCAGCCTCAAGCCCACATGTGGCCTCCAGGTCCTGAAGTGGAGCCCTTTGACTCAATCCAAACTTCATAGAACAAATCCTCTTAATAAAAGGATTTGTTCTGTAAAACTTGGAATCAGTGTAAAGACTGAAACCAAGGACCTAGAAGGTCACATGTAGCCTCAAGCTTGCAGGTTCCCCAACCCTGGAGCAGATGATGACTCATGAGGTGTATTTTAGAAGAGATTAGAAGAGATTCTTGTTAAGAACCTTCTTAAGAATTCTTCTTAAGAATACTTTCCTGGGGGTGGAGCCAAGATGGTGGAGTAGAAAGACACACATATGCGAGCTTTCCCCACACAGCCCATAAAATACCTGTAGAGAGGGACTCTCAACAAATTCTGGAGCAATAGAAGGGGAGAAAAACAGAGTGGAGGAGATTTCCAGCCCAGGGTGACCTGAAAGGCCCATGGCAAACATCTGTTGCACTGGATGCAGAACAGAGCCCAGCCCAGCCTTGGCCATGCGGTGTGGCTCTGGGAGGAGGACACCTTGGGGTCAGAATCTCCAATCACAGTAGCAGCGTTTCACAGATCCCTCAACCCACAGGTACCAAAGGTCAGTGATAGGGTTTTTTCAGCTGGCTGGGAGAAGGGCCTTCCCATAGCTCCAGCCTCAGGCAGTGGCCACAGAGGCCACAGCAGCCCCTACAGCAGCCCGCATCCATTGTTGAATCGTAAAACCCCTGGGAGGGCTGAGCAGCCCATTCTTACCTCAGCCCTGTGTAGAAGCCCTGAGGCAGCTGATCTTTATCTCACACTGGATGGCAGCCCTGCCCATGCAGCTTATCTGAATCTCAGCCCCTAGTGCTGGCTTGGTGGAACTGGAGGCCAGATGGCTGTGGAAAGGAAACTGCTAAGATTCTGGGCACAAAAATCCCAGACCAGTGTACACACTTGATTATGCCACTTTGGAGGAACTGAGATCTTACAGATTTCCAGAGTATACCCTACTCTTGACAAAGGACCCAAAAGGCAAGTAACTGGTTGGGAAAATGCCCAAAAAAGAGGTAAAAAATAAGACTACAGAAGGTTACTTTCTTGGTAAACAGTTATCTTCTCCCATCTTTTCTGATGAGGAAGAACAATTCTTACCATCAGGGAAAGACACAGAAGTCAAGGCTTCTGTGTCCTAAACATCCAAAATAAATATTCAACGGGCTCAGGCCATGGAAGAGCTCAAAAAGGATTTTTAAAATCAAGTAAGAGAGGTGGAGGAAAAATTGGGAAGAGAAATGAGAGAGATCCAAGAAAAGCATGAAAAAAGGGTCAACACCTTGCTAAAGGAGACCCAAAAAACTGCTGAGGAAAATAACACCTTTAAAAATAGGCTAACTCAACTGCAAAAGAGGTTCAAAAAGTCAATGAGGAGAAGAATGCTTTCAAAAGCAGAATTAGCCAAAAGGAAAAAGAGGTTCAAAAGCTCACTGAAGAAATAGTTCTTTCAAAATTAGAATGGAACAGATGGAGGCTAATGACTTCATGAAAAACCAAGAAATCACAAAACAAAACCAAAAGAATGAAAAAATGGAAGATAATGTGAAATATCTCATTGGAAAAACAACTGACCTGGAAAATAGATCCAGGAGAGATAATTTAAAAATTATGGGACTACCTGAAAGCCATGATCAAAAAAAGAGCCTAGACATCATCTTTCATGAAATTATCAAGGAAAACTGTCCTGATATTCTAGAACCAGAGGGCAAAATAAATATTGAAAGAATCCACCAATCACCTCCTGAAAGAGATCCAAAAAAAGAAACTCCTAGGAACATTGTGGCCAAATTCCAGAGTTCCAAGTCAAGGAGAAAATATTGCAAGCAGCTAGAAAGAAACAATTCAAGTATTGTGGACATACAATCAGGATAACACAAGATCTAGCAACTTCTACATTAAGGGATCAAAGGGCATGGAATATGATATTCCAGAAGTCAAAGAAACTAGAACTAAAATCAAGAATCACCTAGCCAGCAAAACTGAGTATAATACTTCAGGGGAAAAAATGGTCTTTCAATGAAACAGAGGACTTTCAAGCATTCTTGATGAAAAGACCAGAGCTGGAAAGAAAATTTGACTTTCAAACACAAGAATCAAGAAAAGTATGAAAAGGTAAATAGCAAAGGGAAATCATAAGGGACTTACTAAAGTTGAACTGTTTACATTCCTACATGGAAAGACAATATTTTTAACTCTTGACACTTTTTTCAGTATCTGGGTAGTTGGTGGGATTACACACACACACACACACACACACACACACACACACAGAGCACAGAGAGCACAGGGTGAGTTGAATAGGATAGGATCATATCTTAAAAAAATGAAATTAAGGGGTGAGAGAGAAATATATTGGGAGGAGAAAGGGAGAAATGGAATAGGGCTAATTATCTCTCAAAAAGAGGCAAGTTTAAAGACTTTTCAGTGGAGGGAAAAAAGGGGGAGGTGAGAAAAAAAACATGAAGCTTACTCTCATCACATTTGACCAAAGGAAGGAATAAAATGCACACTCATGTTGGTATGAAAACCTATCTTACAATACAGAAAAGTGGGGGAAAAGGGGATAAGCAGGGTGGGGGCAATGATGGAAGGGAGGGCAATGGGAGGAGGGAGCAATTTGAAGTCAACACTCTTGGGGAAGTACAGGGTCAAAAGAGAGAACAGAAGAAATGGGGGGGCAGGATAGGATGGAGGAAAATATTGTTAGTCTTACAGAACACGACTATTACAGAAGTCATTTGCAAAACTACACAGATATGGCCTATATTGAATTGCTTGCCTTCCCAATGGGGATGGGTGGGGAGGGAAGGAGGAAGAAAAGTTGAAACTCAAAGTTTTAGGAATAACTGTTGAGTACTGTTCTTGCATACAACTAGGAAATAAGAAATACAGATAATGGGGTATAGAAATTTATCTTGCCCTACAGGACAAAAGAATAGATGGGGAAGATTGGTGATAGGGGTAATTAGAATGCTTGGCGTTTTGGGGTGGGGGAGGGGAGAAATGGGGAGAAAATTTGGAACTCAAAATTTTGTGGAAATGAATGTTGAAAACTTAAATAAATAAACATTAAAAAAAAAGAATACTCTCCTGGACAGTCCTTTGAGGTCCTTGAAATTACCTTTCTATAAGTTTATATCCTATCATTTTAAAGACTCTTCTAGCATAGTGCCTATTCTACCAAAATGGAAAGGCTTCAGGTATAGTCTTGGTAAAAGACCATCTGCTATCACAATCAGTGGAAGTTTCAGAGAAGCAGATTTAGATTCATTGTGGAAAAAAAAAAAACCTTCCAAACAGTTATAGCTGTTGAAAAAAAATGGAATGAACATTGCAAGGCAAGGAGTGAATTCCCATACTAAAAGTTTTCAAGTAGATTATTTGCAGGGATTCTTTATGTGGGTAGAGCTTGGTCTACCTGATCTCCAGGGTCCACTCCAACTCAACAATTCTGTTATTCTAGAACATTCTCTTTATCTGTTATATAAATGTGGGTTTTAAAGATGGTAACTTCAAAATGGGCCTGAAGCAATTAACTGAGTAAGAGTAATGTAGATAAGCTAGGACAACGGCTATAGAATACAAAAACAGGATAATATGTTTTAAGGGCAAAAAATTAAGTGTACTCCAAGATAAATGGACAAAGCTCATGTTTTAGATGAATAGAACTCAGTTGAGAAGAGATCTATCCCTCAAGAACTGCCAGTTTCCATGGTTCTAATTTTGTACTCACAGAACAACCTTCCCACCTCTAATTTGTTGGCCTGAGTAACCAGGTCTCCCAGGGACCAGAAAAGGAGTTCTGCCAGGTATATCCCCCATTGTAAATTAACAAATTGGCAATCTTGCTTAGAAAGTAGTTTCTTGGGAATGTAATTAGCATGGATTAATTCTTACAAAAGCAGTCTGATTGAAGCAAATTCTGGTCCAAGAACATAAGAAGAGAAAAGCAACTACCATGGAATTCAAGTGGCTTCAAAGAATACATTTTAAATCTGTAATTAGGGAAGCTGAAGTAGGTGAATGTAACCAGTGGGTCTGGTTTCATTCAAACTTGGACTAAGAGGCAGCGAAATACACTTACAATAAAGTAGATGAGAACTGTAAAAACTAGGTTTGTGTGTTCAAAGCCAAGGCAAGACAAAGTAACCACACTGGGCACTTTTTAAATTTACTTAACTCTAAATTACTTAACTATTACAAGATCCCCACAGATTAATTAAAACTCTCTTTTGCCCTAAATCATGTGTAGATAACACACTACAAAGGGCTAAAGTGAAAACATGAGGCCAGATTCTGTCTTAAAGTTCTTGTCCAGAGAGGAAAATTTCCCACAATTCTTTGAGGAAGTTGGCAGTAATATCCACCGGAACATCTGAGCATACTCTGGGTGGTTTAATCACTTTATAACCTACTCCATTCTCAACTGCCTCTCTGACTATTTTTTTATCTTCTCAGAGGATTGCAGGTTCTCACTTCTCCCCCACACTCCAATATTTTGGACAGTCATTGAGTGGAGGGCAAGACATCACTCAGGACGGACTCGTGGATGTGGCTGTGGGGGCCAATGGACAGGTGCTGCTGCTCAGGTGAGAATTATGTATGTTTTTGCTAAGCAACCAAGATATCCTACCCCTTAGTTCCCTTCTTTCTATTGTCTGGAACCCAGGAAACCTATTCCCTACCAAATTTTGTCGTCCTAAACCTCTATTATTTCTCCATAGGACCCAGCCAGTCCTGAGATTGGAAGTGTCCATGGAAATTATTCCGAAAGAGTTGAAAAGGTCTGTGTTTGAGTGTCGGGAGCAAGAAAAAACCAATGAAGAGGCTGGAGTCGCCAAAGTCTGTCTCCTTACCCAAAAGAATAGAGCAGACCGCCTAGGTGAGAATTAGTGATGATATATTCTGGTATTAAAATTCAATATACCAAATACTTATTAAACGTCTGGAGTGTATAAGGTACTGAGTTTGGACTGAGGATTCACAGATGAAAAAGAACCCATTCCTTATTCTCAAGGATCTCACAATATAATTGGGGTCAGAGAGGGCAGATACAACACCGGCTGGTAGAAGAGGAAGTCTACCCAAATTGCTGTAAGAAAAATAAAAAATGAAAGATCATTTTCATCTGGAGGGATCTGGGAGAGTTTCATAAAGAAGGTACCTCTTGAGATAAGCCTAGAAGGAACTGTTCAAATTCAACAGGTGGAAATGTTGGTGTGTATTTTGCATAAAGGAAGGCTTCCATGAAGTCAGAGTGGAAAGAGGGCTGAACAAAACTGTGGAGTAGCTAAGGATAACTATCCAGTAAGGCATTCAGCCTTTGCTTGCTTGCAAAGTCATCCTGATGAAATTGGTCATTTTCAGTTATGTTCAGCTCTCTGTGACCCCATTTGGGTATTTTTTTTGATAAAGATACTAGAATGATGTACCATTTCCTTCTCTATTTCTGCTAATGGGGAAACTGAAGCAAACAGGGTTAAGTGACTTGCTCAGGGTCATGCAGCTAATAAACGTCTGAGGTCAGATTTGAACTCAGGAAGATGAGTGTTCCTGACTCTGAGCCTGGCACTCTATCTACTGTGCCACTTAGCTGCCCTACCCTGATGAAGATCCGTAACCAAAACCATATTCTCTTAGCTCAGGAGGAAATCAGAGACATAACTTCAGGCATGGTTACCAAGGCAGGGAAGAGATAAAGAATCATCTGGGGCTCCTATGTACATGAGCACCCTGGAAGCTACCCAAGGTCAAGGAAGTGTGTGGGTAAAAGTCCACTCAAAAATCACAGCTCATGAATCCCCATCCATGTGTCTACTTTTACTTGACCAGCCAGAGAATACATTAGTTTAAAGCAAGACTTTTAATCACATAACATGACAAAATAAGTGCAAACAAAATTTTCTCCCCTATGCACAGGGCTCCTACACTCTTTCACAATTACCACACCAAAAGTTGGAGAGGAAACCCATTCAGGAAATACAGAATTCATGGAAGCGCATACACCTGGGGAATACATAGAGCCAAGGAAAACATATGGCCAGACATATTCTTAAGGAATGCACATAGCTGGGGAGTTCCTGCCTCCCTCCAATACTGTTAGTGGAGCCATTTCTCTGATGAGAGTTCCAGCTGAACTTGGCTTGGGCATCTCCACTGACCTGCTGCTGCTTTCTGCTGCACCATAGTGTCATCGATACTGATCTCGGTGCTGGGTTTGCTTGCTGCGTTCCTTCTTCATTGAGCTGCTGCTGTTGCAGATTTTCAGGGGCACCTTAGCTTCATGGGTGCTGTTCTCTACTGCTAATTACAGGTCTTCAGCTGTGATGAGACTTCTCCATAGCAGGAAGAGTGTTTCCCTCTCATATTTATACTTTCATGTTGAGGGGCAGCTAGGTGGTGCAGTGGATAGAGCACCAGTGCAGGAGTTAGGAAGACCTGAGTTCAAATCTCACCTCAGACACTTGCTACTCACTAGCTGTGTGACCTTGGACAAGTCACTTAACCCCAATTACCTCATCCTGGGTCGTCTCCAGTCATCCTGATGAATATCTGGTCACTGGATTCAGATGGCTCTGGAGGAGAAATGAGGCTGGTGACCTGCACAGCCCTCCCCCATTCAAAACAAAGTCAAGTGCAAGTCATGTCATCATTTCTCTGATGGCCTGGTCTTCTTCAGCAACACACACTTTCATGTTTATGGTCCCAAGACCATCTTTAAGTGTAGGTGATGTAGTCCTCAGCCAGCTAGTTAGAGAAACTTTTTGGCATTTTAAAGTCTGTCTTTTAAACTGCTTTTCTTCAGTGGCTGCTCAGGCTGCTCTCAATCTCTGTGGTGATCCAAAAATTCATTTTTACTCTTATTATATTTTACATATATATATGTGTATGTTTGTGTGTATGTATATATATATATACTCAATCCTGGGTTGAGAACTTGGGTCAAGAACCTTCATCATTTCAAACTGTTGCAAGTACTCCACTCAGAAAAACTGCAAAGGTGCTGGGTGGAGCTATGGTGAAGATATTAGTATCAACCCTCATATTTTTTCCTGCTTGCCGTAGAAGTCACCTCAGGAAAAAGTGCAAAGGGCTAAGTGAAGCTGGTGAAGTTGGTGACCTTCCCACCAACAACCCAAATGACTTTACTCAGAAGGCCTTTCTGAAGGAGTTCACCTCAGACACTCTCATCTGTCCTTCTCTCCATTTTCTATTCTCCTCCATAAGAATCCAGGGCTCCATTCACACAGTATAAAATAAAGCCTGGTTTCAGGAGAGTGGGGACAGATGATCAAAAGGTGTGATTTCCTGGAATAGGAGTTACTAAGGTAAACATCTACTCACAAGCTGCTCAGACACTCACTTCACTACTGCTTACTGCTCTCCCTAATCACGCAGTGTGTGTGTGTGTGTGTTTGTGTGTGTGTATGTTGTGTGCATGCGTGCATGCATGTATGTGGTCCAAGTATGAACAAACTGAATAACAAAAATTAAATCACTGGCCTAAATAATAGGATCGTACATGTAAGGCCTGTATCAGATTGCACGCCATCTTGGAGAGGGCAAGGAGGAAGGGTAGAAATTTTAGAACTAAAAATCTTATAAAAGTGAATATTGAAAACTAAACGTAAATAAATAAATTTAAAAAAATAAAAAGGAAAAATCACAGACCTATACTGCAACCCAGGGAATCTTCATTCCCCCTTACGTTAGTGGAGGAGTGAAGAATCTCTCTTCCTTAATTCTTCCATTCCTACCAGGTGAAGTCCAGAGCTCTGTGACATATGACCTGGTTTTGGATCCTGGACGCTCTAAACCTCGAGCCATCTTTAATGAGACAAAGAACCATAGGAGGAGAAAAGTCCTGACCGTTGGCATGAAGCGTATCTGTGAGGATGTGAAATTGCTGTTACCGGTGAGCCTGGGATGAGGGTATTCCCCAACTGCCTCATCCTGGGTCATCTCTAGTCATCCTGATGAATATCTGGTCACTGGATTCAGATGGCTCTGAAGGAGAAGTGAGGCTGGTGACCTGCACAGCCCTCCCTCACTCAAAACAAAGTCAAGTGCAAGTCGTGTCATTATTACTCTGATGGTGTGGTCTTCTTCAGCAACGAAGGGCGAACACACACACGTACACTTAGTATTCATCTATGAAAAAAATCATAAAGACCAAACTATGTAACAGTCATCCCTTTCTCTCTCCATGCCCCTCCCTTGTGTCACCCCAAAAGTAATAATACTTCTGAAAATGCTCACATTAGTTTTGCTGTACTTTTCCTTTGTACTTTCTCTCCTCCTTTCAATTGTAATTATTCGTGTTCTTGTCTTTCTCCCATCATTGTTGTTGCATCAGGAGTGGGGAACCTGGGACCTTAAGGCCACATATGGCCTCAAGTGCAGCCCTTTGACTGAATCCAAACTTCACAGAACAAATCTCCTTCATAAAAAGATTTGTTCTATAAAATTTGGACTCAGTCAAAAGGCCACACCCAAGGACCTAGAAGGCCACATGTGGCTTTGAGGCCACAGGTTCCCCACCCTTATATGTTGTCCAGTTGTTTAATTATGTCTGACTCTTCAAGACCCAATGGACACTAGCACACTAGGCCCTTCTATCTTCCCCCATCTCTTGTAGTCTTTCCAAGCTTAAGTTCTGGCTTCCATTTACATAGGATAATATATTTAGCACTGGAATTGACCAAAAGTCCTCTAATCTAACCCTTTCATTTTACATATAAGTAAATTGAATCCCACAGAGACTTAGTGGCTTGTCTGAAGCTACACAATAGTGGGATTTGAACCTGGCTCCAAATCTACTGCTCTTTCTATTACAGCAAGCTAAATTTTTTTAAAATGAATTTTAATTGATACCTTTTGTTTTTTTTACATTGCTGGAATTTCTTCCAGAGAGCAATCTCATGTAACAAATAATATTTTATAAAGAGAAAAAATAGAGAGAAAAATCAGATAATATTTTATAAAGAGAAAAAATAGAGAGAAAAATCAGCAAAATCAATATTTTGAAAAAGTCTGAAAATATATACAATGTATACCACAGCCAGGAGTCTGCTTCTACAAAGGGGAGGAGTGGTAGTGTCTTCTCATGTCTCTTCTTTGGAGCCATGCTTTGTAAATTTTTTGTCAAGATTTGTATTCTTTTGTCATTTTGCAATCTTCACTTTTAGTTGTTTTGTGGTTTCCATTTATACTGTGATTGCATATTCTGTTTTCTTGGCTCTGCTTACTTCACTTTGCATCAGATGATGTAAATTTTTCTAGGTTTCTCTGTATTCCTCCTATTCGTCATTTCTTACGGCACAGCAACATTCTATGACATTACCATGTCACCATTTGTGTGGTTATTTCCCATCCTATGGACGTCTATTTTGTTTCCAGTTCTTTGCAACTGTAATTCTGAAATTCTCCCTGATGATGTCTTCTCTTTCCACCTTTCTTATTTCTGTACCTGCTCTTTGTCCTTGGAGTAAATTTCAGTTCTTTCAGCACTACCTTTTCTCCCAGGTTTTTCACTCTACTCTGGCCTCATTTGTAGAAACAAAAATTAGCATTATACATTTTTACAAAAGTATATACAACACTGGCCTTTACCTCATGGTGAATCTTTCTATCTTTGGTTTCCCAGTCTTTGGATCTCAAGTGCCAATCAAAGGAACTTGCATCTAGTAGATGTCTGTGGGACATTGAAATTAGGGCAGCGGGATAACATAACCAGATTTCCTAATGCTAATTCTCCTTCAGAACTGTGTAGAGGACTCAGTGAGTCCCCTCATCCTAAGCCTCAACTTCTCTCTGGTGGGACAGCCCATTGCCTCCGCTGGAAACCTCCGACCTGTTCTATCAGAGAATGTTCCAAGGCTCTTCTCAGAAGCTGTGAGTCCTGGGGAAGTGCTGCAGGGGTCTGGGGAAGAGCAGAGATCTGGGGAGCAGAACTTTTGATCTCAGCCTGGGATACACCAGGATGCAGAATTCCTTTCTGTTACAGCTTCCCTTTGAGAAGAACTGTGGCAATGATAGTATCTGCCAAGACGATCTCAGTATCACTTTTAGCTTCCTGAGGTAAGAGGGGTTGCTAGTTTCATTCTTTGTTCTCCTCAAAATCTGCTCTGCTTCAAATATCCAGGCTTCAGCAGATCGAGGGCTTCAGCATTATTGTTTTCTTTTTGCATCGTAAATATTTATTTTGTATTTCAGTGAAAACAATGATTCTGATGAGATGAATTTTGTAGTGGACTGCTAAACAAGAGAATTGCCTCTATGCATTTCATTAGCAGGAGGTGCTTAATAATCATCCTCATACTTGCATGTCACACATAAGCTGTTTAACAGCGGTAGAGCATCACAAATGACCAAACGTTGTTCAACATCTTTTTGGTCTTTTTTTCTCATCATATTCCTCTAGACCTGGGTTTGTGAGGTTTACATGAAATAAGCCTGCTGAAACCACGCACAGCTTTCTTTCAATTGCTTCTTAAACCCCAGAGCAGTATTTGGTTTTGCAAGATTTTAATTTTTTAAATTTTATATTATTTATATATTATTATAATATATTTATATATAAATTTATTTATTTATTTGATTTATTATTATTTATTTTATTTATTTATTAGATAGATTTATTTATTTATTTGTCAACCATTATTTATTTATTTAGTTTGTTGGGGTTATTTATTTATATAATTTATTTGCTAAATTTATTTGAATTCATTTATTTATACATATAATATATATTTTACATATTATAAATATAATTTATTTATATATAATATATTTTATATATTATAACTATAATATATTTTATATTATTTTAAATTTTAAAACATTCAGTTCCACAAGCTTTTGAGTTACAAATTTTCTCTCCCTCCTTCCCCTCCTATAGGCTCTATTATAGCTGCTGTTCACATTAAACATATTTTCACATTAGTCATATTGCAAAGAAGAATTATAACCAATCGAATGACCATGAGAAAGAAGAAGCAAAACAAAAAATAGATAAAGCAAATAGATGTTTTGATCTGCATTAGACTCTGCAATTCTTTCCATCCTGAGCCTTTTGGAGTTGTCTTAGAACCTTTGCAAGATTTTTAAATGTGTATTGGTTACCATCTGAGCTTCTTTCCAAATCCAACCTTATCCTTACTTTTGCTTTTTCAAGATGCTTACATGAGGTCAAATGTAAACCTTCCTTTTCATCATCAGAAGAGTCCTGACTGGTGTCTACTGGGTGTTCCTCCATGCCCAACGTGATATTTGGCATACTCTAGGGGATGATGTATATTTCTTTTTCCAGATCAAGGAAACAGCTGAATCCTTTGTGGAGATTTCCTTAGAAGTGGTCTTGTGAAAACACTATTAAAAGAAAACAAATGAACAAACAAAAAAGTAGTAGTCTGTGGCAGGCTGTGAGGCTGCTAATATCTTAACTGTCTTGAAAAGGGGCCATCTTTGTTTCTCAATGCAACCTCTTTCTTGTTGAAGTTTAGGCTTTAACCTTTTTCTTTTTAAGACTTTTGGGAATATATAGATGTTTTGAATTGTTACTTTCTACAATTCTAAATAGTCAAAAGATTATGTTGTAGCTGATCATCTTTCAGTAATAGGTTCTCTTGGCCCAACATAAATGGCTCATAGCTCTTTCTGGAACTGAAGAACTGTTCTTCATGTTGTTCTCTTTGGACTTCCCATAACATTGGTCTTTCAAATTTGTTTTTTCCTCATTGTCTGAAGTTAAATAAACATATGTATTACTTGATGAGGGTAACTTGGATTTGTACAAATATTCTTTAATTTCTGGTTGGACTTCAAAATTCTGGCACATGCTATGACTATTGGCTCAGGTTTTTCCTTCACAGTCACTTTATCTATCTATGTTAATATGTTCTTTTTTGTTTCCAGAGGTTTGATTTTTCAAAGTAACTTTTGAATGATCTATTTTTGTTTCATTAGAGTAGCCATGTCAGTCTCCTTTTTATAACCAGTTTTTTCTACTTGTGGCAGTTGCACTGAATTATGGTTTTTTAGGGCAGCTGGGTGACATAGTGGATAGAGCACTGACCTTGGAGTGTGGAGCATCTAAGTTCAAATCTAGACTGAGACACTTATTACCTGTGTGACCCTGGTTAAGTCACTTAACCCTGATTGCCTCACCCCCCCCCCCCCAAAAAAAATTATGGTCTTTTCATTCCCTTCTTAACACTAGTTTCATTATTCTTTCTGCTGAATTCTTAAATAGGAGCTCCTAGCTACTTTTTCTCAAAGGTTTTACTCTTGTTAGACTTTGTTTTCTAACTCTTTTTCTAGAGTCTTGCCATTCATCTTCTCTCACCAATGATGATCTTCTTTTAACATTATGCAAAGTAAAATATTCACTTTCCAACTTTCTGGTTAGTTCTATATTTCATCTATATGTTTCATCAATAACCTCTTGTGACATATTTCTTGGAAAACTTGGAAAAATTTTATAATTTTGCTTTTCTGAAGGCTTTTCCAGAAATTGATTTAGTCCTCTCAGATCGGAGCTTAAATGATGTTAGGAAGGTAAAATCGACAGGCCTTGGCAACAGATTGGATATTGGGGGCAGGGTGAGGGAATAGAGTTGAGGACAGCACTTAGATTGCAAGCCTGGGTGACTGGCAAAATGACACTTTTCTCCAGCACAGTACAAAAATACTTTTGATCCGATGACTAAATGACAGCCCCTGCCCTCAAGTTTACATTCTTAATGAGGGAGACAATACACATAGAAAAGTGGTAGCTAAGGAAGGTCACTTTAGTCTGGAAAGTATTTGGGATGGTAAGCAGTGCCACAAATAGATTACAACATCCTTCCACTGCCAGAATGGATTTGACCAAGGCTCTAGAACTAGAGGGGAGGAAGGCTTGCTGGCAGGGCATTTGGCATAACCCTCAAGATGATAGGCAGGGACTAGAAAATGAGGTGAAGTGTGACTTCGACCCATATAAAATAGTGGACTAGGCAAGGGTTCAGTCCCTAACCTGGACAGCAAGGACCTAGGATATAAGTTCTGGAGACGAGAGAATTAAAACTTTCAGGGTGTGCCTGCCTCAAGTGTCTTCCCTCTCCAGTCTGTCCTCCATTCAGTCACCAAAGTGATTTTCCAAAAGTACAAGTCTGACCATGTCACCTCCCTCCTTTAAAAAATTCCAGTTTATCCTATATATACATTGTTTGCACATAGTTGTTTTTCATGTTGTCCTCCCCTAAGTTCTTAATTCCTGACTGCCTCCCTCATTTCCCTTAAAGGTTGCAGACCTTGGTGGTGGGCAGTTCCCAAGAACTAAATATGACAGTGACTGTGGGGAACCAGGGTGAAGATTCCTATGGAACCTTGGTGACTTTCTTATTTCCCCCAGGACTGTCCTTACGACGAGTATCAGGGATTCAGGTAACTCAACTCTAAGAGTTGGTATTTTCCAGTTTGTGCCCTCCTCAGAGATCTCTGTTTCTGTGGTAAACTTGGCTGCCTCTGCTTTTCTTCCCTCCCACAGAATCAACCACGGTATCGTTCCATGTCAGTGAACTGTAACTTAGGAACAGTTGACAGTAAGACTGAAAGAAGCACCCAGTGTGGCATTAGTCACCCCATCTTTCGGGCAGGAAGTGAGGTCAGCAATACCACTTTTATCTCCTCCTTTCCCCTTTTTTCCTTCACTCCTTCCCTTTCAGTCTCTTCTTACTTTCCTCTTCTCTCCCTACTCAGATAATTTTTAATGCAACATTTGATGTCTCTGCTATGGCTTCCCTTGGAAACAAAGTGGTCTTTAAGGCAAATGTGGTCAGGTGAGATCGATGCCCTTTGATGGAAAATCCTACTTCTTGTTGATGGTGGGATTCCACCCTGTGCCCACTGGATGTCCTTGGGCAAACAAATCTTCCCTGTGGCCTCATCTGGATGGACCTCCCTCTTTTCTCTCTAGTGAGAATAATGCACCCACCACCAACAAGACTTCCTTCCAGTTGGGGTTACCAGTGAAATATGCTATCTACCCAGTGATCAACAGGTACCAACTCCATTCCACTCCCCCAGAAGGCTGCTGATGCAGTTAGCCTTCCTACCATGCTCAGACTGGTCCATAGTTGTACTGTTGTGTGACAGTATGTGCTGTAAGCGTATGTATGTATTATCTCCCTGTCTTTTACTTTTACTACTTCTTTACCCCATGTCTCTGAATTCTTCATCCTAGAAGAGGCAGTATGAGGCACTGACTGACTTTCCAACCAAAAGACTTGAATTTAAATAATAGCTCTGCGATTTAACCACTTGTGTTAGCTTGGTCAAGTCACTCAACTTTTCTGAAGCTACATTTCCTTGTTTCTAAAATGATGGCACTGAGTTAGATGACCTATGAGTTCCCTTCCTGTTCTAAGTCTCTGATCCTATATTCTCTTTCTTGCCCATCCCCTATGTCTGGCATTCCAGCTGAGGTAGCTCCACAAGTCTCCCTAATGTGGAGTTCTACACTGTCATTTCATTCATCCGATCAACAAATATCTATATAGAGGGTAAGGTACTATAGACAAACACAGTGGTTAAGAAACAGCCCGTGCCTTTCAGGAGCTTAAAACTGAGTGGAATTGCTTCTAATATTGTACCATTTACCACCTTTTCTTCCATCAGCCATGAAGAATCTACAAAATATCTCAACTTTTCAGACTCAGAAGAGAAGAACAGCCCTGGTTTGAAGCACAAATACCAAGTAGGGGAATGGCGTAGAAGACCATGACATCTGGGAAGAGTTGTAATTAGGAATTCTAACACCTGGGGCAAATGCAATTGAGTGTGCAGAGGTTACGGTGGAGGGGTACAGACATTGAGGGGAGGGGTGTAGAGATGAGGCATAACTTCAAAGGTTTGACCACTACTGTTCATGGTTGAGGTAAACTAGAGAAAGGTCATTCTGATCAACTGGAGGATAAAGAACTGACAGGAGCATGGTTTTTGAAGGAGATAGATGTTGGAGTGCCACAGAAGACAGATAGTGAATTTCCTGGGAGAATGACCTAGAGGTGCCCAGAAAAGGCAGCAGGAATCTGGACAAGAAAGAGAAATTTTTAAAGGAGGTGGTTGCTGGGTGATGAAGGTAGAGGGAGAGTCTAAAGATGGCAGTGGAGAACAAGGAGTATGCCAACTCTTTATCTTGGCCCTGTGAGCTAAATGATATGAGAGAACGAGCCACCACCCTTAGAAATGGTACCAAGAGGTATGATGTATTCAGGGGAAAACCAGGTTTCAGTGAACACCAGCAAAGGGAAGAACTGTGAGGAAAAGATCTAAGATGAAAGGAATTTTAATCATTCCAGAGTACACAATGAAAAAGAGGGCAGAGGAAGAAAGGATAGAATGGGGAGGGAGTGAGAGAGAAGTAGTTTAGAGGATTAGGATTGAACTGGATAGGAATTAGAATAAAGGGTAACAGGAGAAAGGGGTTTTAAAAGTGGGAGGAGGTTCAACTTTTGGTACAACCTCTGGAGAAGAGATTGCATGTCCTTTTCCCCTCTCCTCTCCTGACTTTTCCTGTCATTAACCTTACTCCCTTGCCCTCTCCTGGGGCCATCTACTCCTCCCACCCTAATCTCCATAGCAGAACAAACTGGCAGACAATCAAGGTTCAAGCAAGGAGTTCTCCAGACAATAGAAGAGAGGAGACAGCACTTTCCTGCACTCCAACCAGATGGCCTCCGGGACAAAGCCCAGATTGCTTTACATTAGTTACAATTCTGCACCTGGGTCCTAAAATCTTGGAAATGAGAGAAGAGTTGTCTTCCTAGAAACCATAGTAATTGGTTTTTAGAAAAGAGCATGTAGGAGAACATAGGAACTGAACCTTGAAATTCACACCTTCTCTGTGCAGGTGAACAACCTAGGTCAACGGAATGTCCCCATCAAAATTGACTTCTGGGTCCCAGTTAAGTTGAACGAGAAAAACATTTGGGAGAATGCTAAGGTCATCCACCCCCAGGTATTCCTATTCCCACATTTTTACCTATATAATCCTGGCTCAAATGTAAAACTCTCACTCTTTGTTCCCTCATCTTGGAAATGTGTAGTGTCTCTTAGACTTCTCTTGAATAAAATTCCAGACTCCCCTTCCGAGCTAATTCAGTATTTCTCATTTTGACCTCATCTTTGACAGTCTCTTTCTTTCCTTAGAATATCTCATGTACCTCAGAAACAAAAGTTCCCAGTCAGTCTGATTTTCTGGCACAGCTTCGTAAAACATCAATAGTGGTAAGAAGGCACCTAAACCCTGGGGATACCTGCATGTCAGAGCTAGAGAAGATCCATTGTTAAATTCAGATGCTCTTACACCATATCAGAGCCAGTTACCTGATTTAGTTAGCTGGATTCAACTGCCACTTTTGTGACCTTGGGAAAATCACTTAGCTTCCTCCAGCCTCAGTTTCCTCATCTATAAATTGGGGGTAATCAGGCCTACCTTACATTTGAGGATCAAATGAGATGATAATAAGATACTTTGCAAATATTAAAGTGCTACCTAAATGTTAGCTGTTAGGGTTATTTTTATTGTCGTGGTTGTAACTTAACAGTATCTTATTTTATTTCCTGATCTATGAGCTTCTTTCTCTCTCATCTTCTTCCTCCTAGAATTGCTCCATTGCTGTCTGTGAGAGAACTAGCTGTGACATCCCCATATTTCACATTCAGGAAAAATTTAACTTCACCATTGAAGGCAACCTGAGCTTTGGCTGGGTCAAGCAGGTATGGAGACATAAGATGAGAGACTCCTATCTCAAACCAGCTGTTCTGCCTGCACAAGAATTAGATATATTCCCTAACCTTTGTCTAAACTCAAAGAATTCATTGTTTTAATCCTTTTCCCATACCACCGCTTTATCCCCTCACAGACAGAGCGAAACGACCTGCTGGTCAGAAGCTTGGCTGAAATAACTTTTAATGAGTCCATATATTCCCTACTTCCAGGACAGTTGTTTTTGAAAGCCCAGGTAACCTATGTTTGTGGGAACTATCTATTGTCACATGGGATCAGAGGATCTTAGACTTAGAGCTGGAAAGGACCTTATAAATCATCTAGTCCAGCCTCCTATTTTAAGAGATAAGAAAACTGAGGTCCTTGGAAGTTAAGTGACTTTTGTAATATCATACAAGTAGCAGAATTAGAATTTGAACTCAGGTCTCTAGCCCCCATTCTAGCACTTCAGCTCTACCCTTTGTAGCAGAGTATAAATATTCCAAGACAGGAGTAGAACCTGGGTGTGGGAAGAGTCCCATCTATGGGGCAATGCTTCCAGATGCATTATGCACAAATTCGGGGCTTATTGTTCTAGGAGTCCACCAAAAAAAAGAGGTTTTGTGTTGGGTTGGTTAAGTAGCTTGGATTCAAAGGGAATAAGGTTTCAGTAAGAAAATCAGAATTTAGATAAGGAAGTCCTGAGCTCTGGTTTGAAACAGATTTAAGAAAAGTGGGTTTAAAAAGTCAATATGGTTACCTTTGTTCATTGGAATTTCTTTTCCCTCGATGTTACCTCTTACCAACCAACCTGCAGGCAGAGACCAAAGTTGAACGATATGAAATTTATTCTCCTGTTCCCCTCATTGTGGGCAGCATCGCTGGGGGACTGGTGCTCTTAGCACTGATCACAGCTGGACTGTACAAGGTGACATCCGTTACCCTACCCTTTATCCCCAACATACCTCTCAGATTGAAAGGTTTTCTTCTTTTTGAACTTCTTTCTTTCTTTAAACAATTTTATTGTTTAGATTTTGTTTTCAACATATCACACAAACCCTCAGCATGCTCATTGAATATGATATAATAAATGACTCCCCCAAAACAGTTGTAGCACTTAGAGGAAGTCTCCAACTCTCACATGGGTACCCTAGAATCAAGCTATTCTATGAGTATAGGTTAGCTAAAGACCATAGCTTGTAAGCCCTACTAAAGCAGAGGAGTGACTTTTACTAGTCAACCAGAGGACATCATTCATTCAAATCATAGGCAATTAATGAAAAAGTATAGTAAGAAAGTAGCAATAAAACATTTTCCTCATAAACTTGAAGCATAATCTCACAAATGGATGAGTGGGGGGGAAATGGATGAGGTGTGCACAGCACACATGTGTAGAGAGGCTTGCATTGAGGTATCATCTATAGCATAGATAGACTTCATAGAGGGGCAACTCATATTTCTCATGCAACAAGACCTACCATTGTTTCTTGTGATGCTATTTTGCTATGTCCATTTGGGCATGCTCTCTACTGGTCTTGAGTAATGTGCAATTTCTGCCTAATGTTGTTATCTCCAAGATTCAAAGGGTTTCTGTTACAGAACCAATTCTTTCATTAAGGGGATTTGTTCTGTGAAATTTGGATTCAGTCAAAGGGACACACTCGAGGACCTAGCAGACCAAGTGTGGCCTTGAAGCCTCAGGTTCCCCACCCCTGGTCTATGCAGACTAGAATTTAAGTAATATTGTCATTTTTACCGTATTGTTACAGGTTAATTGCAATCATTTAGGACTTATTTTTGTAAAATTTTGTTTTATGTTTGTAGCTGTTAGTCAAGTCAGTAAGCATTTAGTACATGCCTACTATGCGCTCACTGAGGATACAAAGAAATGCGAAAATAGTACATATTCTCAAGGAGTTCACATTCCAATAGGGAAGATAACATGAGAACAATTATGTAGATACAAGGATATACCCTGGGTAAATTGGAGGTAATTTCAAAGGAAAGGTACTAGCTTTGAGGGTGACCAGGAAAAACTTCTTGAAAATGTGGAATTCGAGTAGAAATTGAAAGGAAACCAAGAATAATCTAATGTGTGTTTTGGTAGCTTAACAACCAGGTATTTGATGTATTTTGTTATTATTTTTAATGATTCTTCTTTCTATCTCTTCCTCTTTGTTGTTATTAACATGCAGAAGGGCTAATTAATTTCTGTGGGTTTATTTTATATCTTACTGCTTTGCTGAAGTTATTGTCCACCTTTTGATGACAACCATTCTTGAATGGTGGATCTAGAGTCCAGATCTTTTATTAAGGAGATTTGTTTTGTGAAGTTTGGATTCAGTCAAAGAGTCACACTTGAGGACCACACATGTGGTATGGCCTCGAGACCACTGGTTCCCCACCCCTGGTTCTAGACTTTTCCAAGTAAGCTATTATATTATTGTCAAGTAGAGAGAATTTTGCTTCCTTTTTGCCAATGTTTATCTTCTTAATTTCTTTTTCTTTTAATTGCCATAGTTAGCATTTCTAGTACCATGTAACATAATAATGGTGACAGAAGGCATCCACACTTTAGTCTTGATATTACTGAAAAAGCTTCCAGTCTTCTTCTGTTACAAAGAAAAAAGTATCAATTGGTTTTAGGTAATAAAAAGTCATATTGAGGAAAGTTATTTTCATGTCTATGCTGTTCAGTATTTTTAATATAAATGAATGCTGTGCTTTATTGAGGGATTTTATGCATCTTGATATAATCAATCATTTGATTGGAGAGGTCAAATCAGTTAATGGTTTTTCAATTTTGTTACTCTTTTCAAAAAGGTTCTTTTCTATCTTTTGTTCAAATTTTGTTTTTAATTCAATTTATCTTACCTTTAATTTTCAGTCTTTTGTGCTTGTTGGTTTTCTAACATTTTTAAATCACGTTTAATTAATTAATTTTTGTTAATATAAATATACATGGATATAAATCTTCCTCTAAGAACTGCCTTTAACTATTATTTCTATGATTTAGTCTTTGATTTCATTTTTAAAGACTTTTTAGTATTAATTTGTCTCCATCTTTTGATAACATTTCTTTTACTAATTATAATTCTTTTGCTTTATGATCCATGTTGCTTAAGATTTCTGCTTTTTACGTTGGGGGGGGGGTGTATTCTTAGCTGATTTTTATTTTTGTACCCATATGCAAATGTGTATTTTCCTTAAGATTTTCATTTAGAAGTTTATTAGCTGGTCAAATGCAGCTTTCTAACATTTTAGTCAAACTTTGGGGGCAATGTGGTAGGGTGAAAGAACAATGAATTGAATACATAGAACCTGAGCATTCAAATCCCAGATCTACCACTTATTACCTATGAGGCCTTAGACAAGAGACTTACTTTTTCTAGGCCTCATTTTTCACTTTTGTAAAATGAGTGGTTTGATCCTAATGTCTTCTAAAGATACTTCCAGCTCTAAAGCTAAAATATTATATTCTTTCTTTTGGATTTGTCAAGGTCTGAGGAGTATTAGGGTCACCACACATCAATGTCTTACTATTCAGATCTTTTAAATTTAACTTAACCTTTAAGAGCTTGGTTATTGAACTATTTGATGCATATCTATTTAATATTTGTATTGTTTCATTATTTATGATTCCTATAATAATAATATAGTTTCCTTACTTGTCTCTATCTGCTATTGGATTATCCAAAATCAAAACTGCAGCTATTTGTCTTTTTTTGGCATTCCTAGTATTTTTTGTATTCAGAGGATTTTGTCTCAGCTTTTTACTTTGTCTATATGGATCGCAGTGCTCTAGATATCTTTTTTGTATATAGCAAATTACTGAGTTCTGTTTTTAAACCATTCTGAAATTTGCTTCCTTCATATTGGTGAATTTAGCCTGTTGACACTCAAAGTAATAATTGTTAAATTTGGCTTTCCCTCCATTTGATTTTATTACATTATTGTCTTCTTTCTTTTTTATTAGTACAAGACATCATACTACTTATTTTGTTTTTAACATTCTAATCTTACTCAATATCCTACCCATGTAAACACAGATAAAGTCTCTCCTATTTTCCTAGAATCTGTTATTAATCACAAGCCACTTCTCCTAAATACACCAAAGACAAACTTAGTTTCTATTTTTATTAATTCAATTTTATTTATTTTTGTTTACCCTTCTTCATATAGCCCAGCTGAAAATGTGGGAAAGGGATTAGCATTTTTCCTCTTCCTCCTTCCCCATCTTGTTTAAGGTCCTTGATTTCAAGAAATATTTTTTTCACTTCTCTCCAAATCTTTCAATCCTCCAGATGACCTTTGTAAAGGGATCTTTTCCCTCAAATTTGCAACCTTTTAAAATGACCTTTATAGGATCATGAGATTATAATATCATGTTATGTGTGATTTTAAAACAGCCAAAGTCTTTTTTTAGAAGAGGAAATTCAGAAATACTATTTATACCATGTGAGTCATTTCAAAGATTGCTTTTGTTTGTAAACGTTACTCAATATATTTCAACTCACACTTGAAAAGTAAAGAATGTGTGAATAATTGAATGCTAAATATTTTAATTTAAAACTAAATTCAAGGATGGATTGTCTTTAAGAACAGAAAGAACAATTTTAGTCCATAGTAACTCCAGTTAACCATTAGACCTCTGTCCAATAGGATGCTCTAACTTGATTCACTGGTTAAAGAGACCTAATTTCAAGAAGGATTGATTTCTATACAACTAACAACTACAAGAAGTTATTCTGTGAGCACTGAATGATCAGTTTCTATGTTAGTTGAGCTTCTTTTCTTTCATAACTATTGCTATAAAAACAACCCCCCACAACATTTGTAAAATACAAATGACACATATGTGAAATATGTAAAATAAAGCAGTAATACCAGTTCCTTAGCTTGAGAACATATGAGAACCATATGAGTTGGGGAAAAGAAAAAGGAAGAAGAAATAAAAGAAATTTCCTTTTTTATTCTCCTATCTCACAGAAAATGAAAACGACTAACCAAAAACAATGCCTGTTACATTCAGTTAACACAAAATTATTCTTTACTCCTTCCTTGCATTCAATTTCATCTGCTTGGTTAATTTGTATGTCAAAGACCCTTCCTAGTTCTGGAACAATTCATAAGGAAAGATTTAAAATTTCTTGCCTCAGTGAAGAACCATCTTCTTTCCATGATGAATTCCATTCAGTTTTGTAGGAGATCCCATTTGGGGGCACAGACTTCCTTTGCTTTTCAATGTGTTGTATTTCAATCTATTATTTAATTTTTTTTGGTCCTCTTTGATTTGTTTTGTGTCATTTGAATTGATGTTTGTAGATATATAGCTTGTTTCCTCTTGGTAGCTTATAACACTTATTTTCTTGACTATGAACCACTGGAACTTAACAACTACAGTTCTGAGTGAGTTAAATTTAGAATTATTCTTGAGTAGCATTCTGAGAATCCTATATATTTTCCCTCTGCCATATATTTACAATAATTTTTGGTAACTGTGTTAGGTTATGGTATTTGGGCTTTTTATTTCTTCTGGTTTATGGAGATCTGAGATTTTCTACTTTTGACATTAAAAAATTGGCAATTATTTGTTCTTGTATCTCTTCCTTTTTAATTCTGCCTGAGTCATTCTATCATAGCATGTCACTTCACTGAGATTTTCCACTAATTTTTCTACTTTCTCAATTCTCACTTAACTTCTTAAATTATACCTTCAATGATTTTATTTTCAATCATATACATTCTTTATTTTTCATATTTTGATTATAAACCATGCTCTTAAAGAATGTTAATTCTCTCTTCTAGAATTATACTTGTTACTTTTGTCATCACTTTTTTTCATTCTGAAGATCTGTCCTTTTTAATTTTTTTTGTCATATATATTCATTGTTATAGAATCTCTTTTGTGTTGACTAATTTCTTTGGTTCTTCTATTAGTTTTCCTGTCATTTTTTTATTTCTTTCTTTTCCTTTGTTTCCTCATTGCTGTTCTTACATTTTATTTGGAGCATTTTCCATAGATTTGGATTAGTACACAGACTTAGTTGACTTAGTTGCAAGTACTCACAGCACTATCTTACATAACTTTTTTCTTCTCTTCATTGTTTTCACCTCTCATCTCTCCTTTCTTCTCATTCTGCTTTTCTTACTCTTTATATGGTGTTTCCCTTCCTATTTTCCCACATCTTTGCCCTATATTTCTTTGTTTCTTCTTCATCTCTCATTTCCACCTCTCTGCATCTTCATAATTTTCTCTTTCCTGATGAGTTTCCCATCATAGTATCCACCTCCTTGATTTGTTACTGGTATGAAAATTAGAAACGGGGAAATCTCTATGATTTCCATCCCTTTCTCACCAACTCTGTGTCTCTCTACCCTCACAGCTTGGATTCTTCAAACGCCAATACAAAGATATGATGAATAATCCTGGGGAAAATGCACCTGACACAGCTCCTCCTGAATAAGTGCTCCTTCTTTCACCACCAGCCTCTTCGGATGGAGACCAATAGACTTTTGTTAAACAAGTACATCAGTTCTCTTCTTGCCCAGGGGCCAATCCACTTGTTTCCTTCAGAAGAAGGGAATGAAGTTTTCAGGTTTTTTTCCCCCACATGCTTGTCCTCTCAAGGAGCAAAATATCTCAGTTCATGCAAGCAGGTCACTGGATGAATGAATATGTGAAAATACCTCTTGGAAATGAACAACTTGGCTTTTCAACAGAGTGGGTACACTTATGTAGGATGTAACTGTCTTAAGTAGAGGTGGCTGCAAGTAGCAAAGCCCCTCTAGTAGGTTAAGAACTGTTTGTGGTTCACATATGTGTAGATAAAACTTAAAATAGCAGATTACTACCTGTTCTTTCCCTTAAGTGTATGTCTATCCTTGGATATAGGACAGAGAATGGCAAGGTGGGGTAAGAAGGGGTCATCTACTCTTTGTTCTAACTGGAAATCAACAGAAGTGAGTTTTTTTTTCCTTTCTCTATGTGAGTGTGTTTTCAGGGGAAGCCAAGGTAAGTGTTTGATAGAAAGGTTGAGATGGTAGTAGCAAAGCTGGTGAGATGGGATGAATGTCAGAGGCAGAGTGAGACCTGTGAACACCTTTAAAGGGAGAGTTGTTTGGTTCCCTTTACACATCACCATGTGCAGGTAATGGATGAATAAGTGTTTTCTCAGGAAGGTAGGAATACACCTGGAAGCCAAATTCCTTAATAAGGATGAGAAGGTTGCCTGGGAAAAGTGGTTCACTGTTATAAAGTGTGTGTTATCATGCTCAAGATTCTGATGTATAATAGGGGAATGGGGGGGGGTCAGGGAAGAAAATGTCCAGTTGAGTAGATTAACCAAAACAAAGTAAGTGTCAAGATGATAAAATTTACCAAATGAGAACATATCTCACAAGACATGAACAAGTTCCAGACCACCCCTTGAATCAATCAAAGCATTTCAATTAGGTACAGAGGAGTTAGTCTGCTATGTTGAAGAAGTGGGTCAAACTCTCAAGATCCTATCCAAAAAAGGAAGAGTTGGTTCACAACAAGAGAAATTTCAAAGGTATGGCAATAGAAAGCAAAGACTATGGGCAGCAAGAGCTGAGCTAGAAATAAGAAGCACAGGCAATCAATGAGAAGAAAGAGAAATTAAGACTAAGCAGAAAAGGAAGAGACAGAGGATGACCACTGGCCCTCAAGATATGCCAGAACAAAACACTCTTCTTGCTCAGGCCTCCAGTTGTACATGATTCCTCAAGGACTGATGGAAGTTCCAAAAAACATCTGCTCTTTCTCCACTTCTGGGAACCTTTCTATTCATATGCATTATAATATACTCTGCTGCTTCTTCATCCAAATGTTTCCTAAAATTTTACCTGAAATTTTCACAAAGAGACCGGAAATTAGAAAGAAAGAAATATAAGTATAAAGTAAGACAGGGAAGCACTTCTCTGCCTAAACACTGAATTTTCCAAGCTGGGGGCTCACTGTGATGGTGATGGTATTTCTCACTTTTTGTAAACTTCCTAAAGCAACAGAGGAAGGAACCAAACGCACCTCAGAGCCTATCATACTGCCCCCAAGTCTTTAAATAAATTACTTATTTTGACATGTTATACTTAAGTTACTAATTCCTTCCTTCCTTTTCCCCCTCTCTCTATTGCCCTTTTTTTCATCCTATTTCTTTCCCCAGATAAGTTGTCAAAAATCAATCCTTTCCCCTTAAACTTCACATGTTAAATAACATTCTTTTGTGACATTTTCTATGTTTTCTTTTACTTTGATTTGGTTACTTTGATTTCTGTTATTATATTTATATGTTACCCCATTTTTACTTTCCCTTTCTATGCTAATAATATTTTTGGTTTTGACAAAACCTTTTTCTACTAAATTCTTCCCTTAGGCAAGCATGTGATATTTCCTCTAAATACTGAATCACGATCCCAGTCCTACCGTTGCCCTCACCATGATCTCTCACTGCTTCTAAGGCCATCACTGGTTCTATGATATCCCATACCAATTTGGTTTTTAGTCCCTGCCATGGAACTATATATCCCTTCTAGCAAGTACCATAACACTTGTTCAGGGAAGAGCATCTGTTATTATGTCTCTCTCTCCCACTCAGACAAGAAATATTACAAGAAATAATACAATAAATATCTGTTACCCATTACTCATATATATCTCTCCCCCTTGGCAATGATCATCAATCTCCCTTTCTAGGATGAGGATTGCTGACAGCAATGAAAGAAAGTCAAGGAAAAGAGAGTTAACAGTTTGGAAAAGGAGGCACAAAAAATATGGAAGAAAAATAACAACTTAAAAAACATATTAGGCCAAAATGGTAAAAGAGGCTTTTACAAAAGTCCACTGAAGAGAAGAACTTATTAAAAAGCAGAATTGGCCAAATTGAAAAGGAGGTATAAAAAGCTCACTGAGGAAAATAATTCCTTAAAAGTTAAAACTGGGCAACTGGAAGCTAATGACTTTATGAGACATCAAGAAACAATGGAATAAAATGGAAGAAAAATCCTTCATTGGAAAAGCAACTGACCTGGAAAATAGATACAGGACAGAAAATTTAAGAATTATTAGATTACCTGAAAAAGCTTAAGGACTATGGCTGCCAGAAAAAAGCCATGTGTATCAGGAAGAACTGGGCAAAAGAAGAGCTTCTCTGGGGTGCTACTAACATAGGAGGAAAAATGTCTGGGACACCTCAAGGTTTCTACACCACAAAATGACTGAAGGTTACAGGGAGTGGAGAGAAGTAGAGAAAAAACTGAACCAAGGTCCCTGGGGTGGGGGTGGGGCAGAAGAGGAGTTCATATGGAATACTGCCTTGGGGGTAAACCTGGAAGGAGGGATATTTTCTAAATTGTATGGCCTGGGACAAGGCCCTGATCACCACTACCTTCTTATGAGTGTAGAATTTGCCTCACAGAATTGCTCAAAAGAGGCAATGTAGAATCTAGCATAATCTTTACATACATATGGGAGAGATAAATGGCTAGGAGAGAGACTAGGGTAGAGAGCAAACCATATCATTTGCTATATTGAGATAAATGATTTTTTTATTTGGACCAAAAAAGAGTAAACACTGTGTGATGCCATTTTCTTTACACTGTCTAATCAACTGTATGACTGAGAAGATTTGGTCTCATATAGAAAATTATTTGCCTTTGCCTTTCTTAGGTTTTCATCAAGCATATCATTGTATACATAGGTCATTCTCAAAAATTTTACAGAGATGAAAAAGTAGATAGATCAACAGCTGTTTATCATTTTAGTTCAACAAACATTCATTAACACGTGAAGCACTGGGGAAGTGAAGCCAAGATGGTGGAGTAAAGGTAGGGATTTGCCTTAACTCTCCTAAATTCCCCTCCAAACGATTTTAAAATAACACCTCAAACAAATTCTGAAATGGCAGAACCAAGAAAAGGATGGAGTAAAACAATTTTCCAACCCAAGACAACTTAGGAGGGAATCAGGAAAAGTCCATCTCACTGGAATGAGGGCAAAATGCTCTCCATTACAGACCTTGGAGGTAATTGAATCAGTTGTTTCTGAAGCTCTCAGCCCACAGACAGTAAAGTGGTTTGACAACAGGTCAAAAGGAGATTACAGGGGTTGTTTTGCTGGTACCAGGTGCATGACTATATTGTGCTGCCCATATGAGGCTCTGGGCCACAATCCTAGGGTGAGGAGGAGCACCGGCACTATAGAGCTTCCAACTACTGGGGATCACGGACTCTGGTCACAGTTGTAGGGCAGAAAAGAGCTCTCAGGGTCACTCACAGACCAGAGCACAGGCCAGGAGAGCAATACATTTCTCCTTAGATTATGCCACTTGGAAAAACTGAAAATTTACAGACACCTCCCCACCCCCCAGCAGAATGAGTTCTGAAAATGGCTGCACAAAAAACTTAAAACTTAGGACAGAGCTCCCTCCACTCCAGAAGAAGAACTCAACTTTAACATAGTCAAAAGCCAAAAAATAGAATGGGGAAATGAGCAAACAACAAAAAAAGAACTTGACTACAGAAAGTTATTATGGTAATAGGGAAGATCAAAACACAAAACTTAGAAGAAGAAAACAAAGTCAAAACAGCTACATCCGAAACCTCAAAGATAAATGTGAACTAGTCTCTGGCCCAAAAAGAATTCCTAGAAGAGCTCAAAAAGGATTATAAAAATCAAATAAAAGATATAGAAGAAAAATTGGGAAAAGAAATGACAGTGATGCAAGAAAATCTTGGGAAAGAGAGTTAACAGCTTAGAAAAGGAGGCACAAAAAATATAGAAGAAAAACAACACCTTAAAAATATAATAGGCCAAATGGTAAAAGAGGCATAAAAGTTCATTGAAGAGAAGAACTCCTTAAAAAGCAGAATGGGCTGAATGGAAAAGGAAGTATAAAAATTCACTGGAGAAAAGAACTCCTTAGAAAGTAGACTTGTGAAGATGGTGGAGTAGAAGGATGGACCTGGTGTAGCTCTCCCCCAATAACTCATAAAATACCTGTAAAAAATTACTCTAAGCAAATTCTAGAGCGACAGAAGCCACAAAATGACAGAATGAAAGAGATTTCCAGTCCAAGGCAGCCAGGAAGGCTGACAGGAAAGATCTATTGCATGTAGCTCAGAGCAGAGTGTAGACCAGCCCTGGCCCATGGCATGGTAGGGACAGGTCTGAAGCAGGTTTCAAGGCACAGAATCATGGGCAGCAGCTATGGTTCCCATGTTTCTCAACTCACAATTGCCAAAGACAGCTTCAAAGGTCAGTAAGAAAGCTCTTTCACCTGGGTGAGAAGGGAGCAGGGTCGGGCCCTAGCACTGGGCCCAGGGCGATGGCAGCCACAGTGGCACAGTGTCCATTTTTGGAACCCTTGGCCTAAAGACCTTGGGGGAATCAAGCTGCTGATATGGGTCTCAGCCCTGAGTGGCAGTCCTGGGGTGAAGAGGAGCTCTGGCCTGGTGCAGTTGGTGGAGGCTCTGGAGCTTGTGGTTGCTCACAGATGAGAGCTCAGGCCAGAAGAGGAGTAAACTCTTCTCACTTGATTGTGCCACCTTGGAGGAACTGAGAACTTACTAGAGTATACCGTAGAGTATACCCTCCTCTTGACAAAGGACTCAAAAGCCAAGTAACAGGCTAGGAAAATGCCCAAAAGGGGAAAAAATAAGACTATAGAAGGTCACTTTCTTGGTGAACAGGTGTGTTCTTCCATCCTTTCAGATGAGGAAGAACAATGCATACCATCAGAGAAAGACCCAAAAGTCAAGGTTCTGCATCCAAAACCTCCAAAAAATTATGTAATGGTCTCAGGCCATGGAAGAGCTCAAAATGATTTTGAAAATCAAGTAAGAGAGGTGGAGGAAAAATTGGGAAGAGAAATGAGAGCAATGAAAGTAAATCGTGAAAAGCAAGTCAACAGCTTACCAAAGGAGACTCAAGAAATGTTGAAGAAAATAACACCTTTAAAAACAGACTAACCCAAATGGCCAAAGAGGTCCAAAAAGGTCAATGAGGAGAAGAATGCAGAATTAGTCAAATGGAAAAGAAGGTTCAAAAGCTCACTGAAGAAAATAGTTCTTTAAAAATTAGAATGGAGCAGTTGGAAGCTAATGACTTTATGAAAAACCAAGAAATTACAAAACAAAACCAAAAGAATGAAAAAGTAGAAGATAATGTGAAATATCTCATTGGAAAAACAACTGACCTGGAAAATTGATCCAGGAGAGATAATTTAAAAATTATGGGACTACCTGAAAGCCATCATCAAAAAAAGAGCTTAGACATCATCTTTCATGAAATTATCAAGGAAAACTGCCCTGAGATTCTAGAACCAGAGGGCAAAATAAGTATTGAAAAAAATCCACTGATCACCTCCTGAAAGAAATACAAAAATAAAAACTCCTAGCAATATTATAGCCAGATTCCAGAGTTCCCAAGTCAAGGAAAAAATATTGCAAGCAGCCAGAAAGAAACAATTCATGTATTGTGGAAATACAATCAGGATAACACAAGATCTAGCAGCTTCTACATTAAGGGATAGAAGGACTTGGAATATGATATTCCAGGAGTCAAAGGAACCAGGATTAAAACCAAGAATAAGAATCACCTACCCAGCAAAACTGAATATAATACCTCAGGGGAATAATGGTCATTCAATGAAATAGAGGACTTTCAAGCATTCTTGATGAAAATACCAACGCTGAATAGAAAATTTGACTTTCAAACATATGAATTCAGAAGCATGAAAAGGTAAACAGGAAAAAAAAATCATAAGGGACTTAATAAAGTTGAACTGTTTACATTCCTACATGGAAAGACAATATTTGTAACTCTTGAAACTTTTCTAAGTATTTGGGTAGTTGGAGGGATTACACACACACACACACACACACACACACACACACACAAACACACACACGCATACATAGACAGAGGGCACAGGGTAAGTTGAATAGGAAGGGATGATATCTAAAAAATAAAATTAAGAGGTGATAAAGAAATATATTTGGAGGAGAAAGAGAAATATGAAATGGGGCAAATTATCTCATAAAAGAGGCAAGAAAAAGCTTTTTTAACAGAAAGGAAAAGGGGGAAGTGAGAAAGAAAAAGTGAAGCTTACTCTCATCACATTTGGCTTAAGGAGAGAATAACATGCACACTCAATTTGGTATGAAGATCTGTCTTACATTACAGAAAAGTAGGGAAGAAGGGGATAAGTGGATATGGGGGGGAATGATAGAAGGGAGAGCTAATGGGAGAAGGGAGTAACTAGGAGTAAACACATTTGGGGAGGGACAAGGTCAAAAGGGAGAGCAGAATAAATGGGGGGCAGGATAGGATGGAGAGAAATATAGTCTTTCACAACATTACTATTATGGAAGTCTTTTGCATTAACTACAAATATATAGCCTATATTGAATTGCTTGCCTTCTCAGTGGGGATGGATGGGGAGGGAGGAAGGGAGAGAAGTTGGAACACAAAGTTTTAGGAACAAATGTTGAGAATTGTTTTTGCATGCAACTGGGAAATAAGGAATACAGAGATAATGGAGTATAGAAATCTATCTTGCCTTCAAGAAAAGAGAGAAGATGGGGATAAGGGAAGGGAGGAGTGTGATGGAAGGGAGGGCAGATTGGGGGAAGGGGTAATCAGAATGCACAGTTTCTTCGAGTAGGGGGAGGGGAGACATGGGGAAAAAATTTGGAACTCAAAATCTTGTGGAAATGAATGTTGAAAACTTAAAATAAATAATTTTTTTAAAAAAAGAAATAAAAAAGAGTAGAATTGGCCAAATGGAGGAGGCACAAAAGCTCACTGAAGAAAATAATGCCTTAAAATTAGAATTGGGAAAGTGGAAACTAATGACTCCATGAGACATCAAGAATCAATCAAACAAAATCAAAAGAATGAAAAAAAATAGGAAAAATGTGAAATCTCTTTGGAAAAAAGAGACCTACAAAATAGATCCAGGAGAGATAATTTAAGAATTATTGTGTTGAGGTTCAAGGTATGTTCTTGAAAGAATCCACAAATTTAGACCATCTCCAACCCAAGCAAAGTCTTTTATTGAGAATTACGCTACTCAGAAAGTGGGCTTGGCTCCAAGATGAAACCAGCAACTAGACAGCAAAGCAAGACAGGGATTTTTGTAGAGCAAAACATGCAATTAAAATATAAGAGGTGGTTATTGATATGGAGGGGTCCTAGCCTTGGTATAGCTGTGCATATAGAATAAATATAGAAAAGCCCACTGGGAATGTTTACATATGATAATGATATTATAAGAAGCTTCTCTACATTATAAGTTTACCTTAGGATAGTTCTTTACTCGTACTAGGCAGGCATTCACTTAGGTTGTGATTTAATGGTCAAACATCCTGCTCAATGTCCTATTGGTTCTGCTTTCTGATTGGCCGGCTATTGTGGTCCTGCCTGGGGCTGGATGGATGGGCTGGCTATTGTGATCCTATCCAAAACTAGATGGATGTGGTGGACATGCCTGCGGTTCTAGCAAAGCAGTAAATCATATGAGAAAATTAGGATTTTGAGGGCAGTGGCTAGACTCCACCAATTGGACTACCTGAAAGCCATGATAAAAAAAAAGACCCTGACCCTCATTTCCCAAAAAATCATCAAGGAAAACTGCCCTGATATCCTATAATCAGAGGGTAAAATAAAAATTAAAAAAGTCCACCAATCATCTCCTAAAAGAGATCCCAAAATGAAAACTCCCTGGAAATTATAGCCAAATCCCAGAGCTCCCAGGTCAAGGAGGAAATATTGCAAGCAGCCAGAAAGAAACAATTCATATATTGTAGAACCATAGTCTAGATAACACCTTCTTTAGCACCTTCTACATGAAAGGTTTGGAGGGCTTAGAATGTGATATTCCAGAAGAGAAAGGAGCTAGAATTACAACCAAGAATCACCTACCCAGGAAAACTGAGTATATTTCATGGAGAAAAATAGACACTTGAAATAGAACACTTCCAAGTATTCCTGATGGAAAGACCAGAACTGAATAGAAATTTTGACTTTCAAATAGAAGAATCCAAAGCAACAAAAAAAAGTGAACAGTAAAGAGAAATCCTAAAGGTCAAACTGTTCACATTCCTACATTGAAAGATGGTACATGTAAGTCCTAAAAACCTTTATCATCATTAGGGCAGTTAGAAGGAGTATACATAAACAGAGGACATGGGTGTCAGTTGACTATAATGGGATGACAGCTTAAAAAAATTAAGGGGTAAGAAAGAGGGAGGCACTAGGCAAAGGGAGAGGTTGAATGGGGTAAATTATATCACATGAAAGAGATATATAAGAGCTTTTACAGGGGAGGTGAAGATGGGATAATAGACAATAGTTGAATCTTATTCAGAATTGGTTTAAAGAGGGAATAACTTACAACTCAGTTGCATACCCTTCATCAAAGTAGGAGGGGGAAAATGTGGGAAAGGGAAGCTGATAGAAGGGAGGACAGATTGGAGGAGATAGTGATCAGAAGCAAAACACTTTTGAGGAGGGATAGGGAAGAGAGAGAGACAGAGAGAGACAGAGAGAGAGAGAGAGAGAGAGAAGTAGGATGGAGAAAAATAGACAGCAATCATAACTGTGAAAAAACTACAAGTTTCTCTGATAAAGACTTCATTTCTCAAATACATAGAGAACTAAGTCAATTTCATAAGAATACACATCATTCTCCAACTGAGAAATGGTCAAAGGATATGAACAGTTTCCAGATGAAGTCATCAAAGCTATCTATAATATGAAAAAACACTTTGAATTACTATTAATTAGAGAAATGCAAATTAAAACAACTCTGGGGTACCACCCCACACTTATTAGCTAATATGACAGAAAAGGAAAATGACATATGTTGGCAGGGATGTGAGAAAATTGGGACACTAAAGCAATGTTGTTGGAGTTGTGAACTGATTCAGCCATTCTGAAGATCAATTTGGAACTATGCCAAAATGACTATAAAACCTTCAATCCAGCAATGCCACTACTAGGTCTGTATCTCAAAAAGATTTAAAAAAAAAAAAAAAAAAAAGGAAAAGAACCTATATGTTTTTTTTTTATTAATTTTTAACATTTATTTTCACACAATTTTGGGTTACAAATTTTCTCCCCTTTTATCCCCTTCCCCCCCCAAACCCGAGCTTTCTAATTGCCCCTGTGACCTATCTGCTCTCTCCTCTATCCTCCCTCCCTACCCTTGTCTCCGTCTTCTCTTTTGTCCTGTAGGACCAGATAGCTTTCTTGACCCCTTAACCTGTATTTCTTGTTACCCAGTGGTAAGAACATTACATTTGGTCCTAACACTTTGAATTCTAACCTCCTTAGCTCCCTCCCTCTCCACCCCTTCCCCTTGAAAGACAGGCAATTCAATATAGGCCATATCTGTTTAGTTTTGCAAATGATTTCCATACTAGTTGTGTTGTATAGGACTAACTATATTTCCCTCCATCCTATCCTGTCCCCCTTTACTTCTATTTTCTTATGGTCCTTTCCCTCCCCATGAGTGTCGACCTCGTATTGCATTCTCCTCCCCATGCCCTCCCCTCCATCCTCCCCCCCACCCTGCTTGTGCCCCTGTCCCCCACTCTCCTGTATTATGAGATAGGTTTTCCTATCAAAATGAGTGTGCATTATATTCTTTCCTTTAGTGGAATGTGATGAGAGTAGACCTCATGTTTTTCTCTTGCCTCCCCTCTTTATCCCACCACTAATAAGTCTTTTGCTTGCCTCTTTTATGAGAGATAATTTGCCCCATATAACTTCTCCCTTTCTCCTCCCAATATTTCTCTCTCACTGCTTGATTTCATTTTTTTTTTAATATATGATCCCATCCTCTTCAATTCACTCTGTGCACTCTGTCTCTATGTATGTGTGCGTGTGTGCATGTGTGTGTGTGTGTGTGTACTCCCACCCAGTGCCCAGATACTGAAATGTTTCAAGAGTTATAAATATTGTCTTTCCATGTAGGAATGTAAACAGTTCAACTTTAGTAAGTCCCTTATGATTTCTCTTTGCTGTTCGCCTTTTCATGGTTCTCTTCATTCTTGTGTTAGAAAGTCAAATTTTCTTTCCAGCTCTGGTCTTTTCATCAGGAAAATTTGAAAGTCTTCTATTTCATTGAAAGACCATTTTTTCTCCTGAAGTATTATACTCAGTTTTGCTGGGTAGGTGATTCTTGGCTTCAGTCCTAGTTCCTTTGACTTCTGGAATATCCTATTCCATTCCCTTCTATCCCTCAATGTAGAGGGTGCCAGATCTTGTGCTATCCTGATTGTATTTCCACAATACTTGAATTGTTTCTTTCTAGCTGCTTGCAATAGTTTCTCTTTCACCTGGGAATTCTGGAATTTGGCCACAATGCTCCTAGGAGTTTCTCTTTTTGGATCTCTTTCATGCGGTGTTCTTCGGATTCCTTGAATATTTATTTTGCCTTCTGGTTCTAGAATCTCAGGGCAGTTTTCCTTGATAATTTCATGGAAGATGATGTCTAGGCTCTTCTTTTGATCATGGTTTTCAGGTAGTCCCAGAATTTTTACATTGTCTCTCCTGATTCTATTTTCCAGGTCAGTTGTTTTTCCAATAAGATATTTCACATTATCTTCCATTTTTCGAATCTGCGCGGTATGTTCTGAGATATCTGTCTTTCTTGAAAAGTCCTTAGCGTCCATCCGTACCATTCCAGTTTTGAAAGATCTATTTTCTTCAGTGAGCTTTTGAATCTCCTTTTCCATTCGGTTAATTCTGCTTTTGAAAGCATTCTTCTCCTCATTGGCCCCTTGCACCTCCCTTGCCAGCTGAGTTAGGCTAGTTCTCAAGGTGCCAATTTCTTCAAGATTTTTTTGGTTCTCCTTTAGCAGGGAGCTGATCTGCTTTTCATGCTTCTCCCTCATCCCTCTCATTTCCCTTCCAGTCTTTCCTCCACCTCTCTAACTTGAGTTTCAAAATTCCTCTTGAGCTCTTTCATGGCCCGAGCCCATTGGGTGGGCTGGGACACAATCCTCGATTTCTGTGTCTTTGCCTGATGGCAAGCATTGTTCCTCCCCATCAGAAAGGAAGGGAGGAAGTGTCTTTTCTCCAAGAAAGTACCCTTCAATAGTTTTATTTCTTTTCCCTTTTCTTGGCATTTTCTCCAACCAGTGGCCTGACTTCTGAATGTTCTCCTCACACCCACCTCGCCTCCTGGTCCTCCCAGCCAGTGTTTGGGGACTGAGATTCAAATGCTGCTTCCGCCTTAGGATTTTTGGCGGGGGCAGGGCTGCTATTCAGTGTGAGAATTAAGTTCAGGTGATCAGGGGCAGGGCCGCCTCTCAGGCATAGTTCCCTCTGGGGGTTTATGCACAGACCTTCCGCAATGGATCCAGGCTCCTGCCCGTTTGGGGAGCCCCCTGTCCGCAGCCGCCTCTCAGCCCCCACCTCCCGGGGGGGCCCGAGCCTTGGGGGCACCCCACTCCCCTCTCAACCCACCAAAGAGACTCTCTCACCCACCCCCGTCAGTCACCTGTTGGTGGGGGGGCCGTGCCGCTGCTGAAGATCCCGCCTCCGGAGCCCTCTCAGATCTGTGCCTCTCGGAGCCGTGGCCGCCGCCGCCGCCGCCCCCGCAACCGCCACAGGTCCGGGCTGAGCTCCACGTCTGCAGGGCGATGGACCTTTTCCGAGAGGTTTGCAGGTCCCTCTGTGGGTGGGGGTACCCGCGTGGCTGCTGGAGATCCCGTCCCCGTAGCCCTCTCGGATCTCCTCCCCTCAGTGTCGCGGCCGCGGCAGGGCCGCACTCTGCTCCCCGTCCCGGCGCCCAGTCCGCGGCGCGAAGGACCCCCCGCGAGAGGTCCGCAGGTCTCTCCGGAGCAGAAATCTCCCTCACTCCAATACTCCGTGGTCTCTGGGTGCAGAATTCGCCCTGGCTTGGTCCCCTCTAGCCGTTCTGTGGTTTGTGGGTTCGGAGCTATGTGTATGTGCATCTTTCTACTTTGCCATCTTGGCTCCGCCCCCCAAAAGAACCTATATGTACAAAAATATTTATAGCAGCTCTTTTTTGTCGTGGCAAAGAATTGGAAAATAGCTGAACAAGTTGCGTTATATGACTGTCATGGAATACTATTGTGCTATAAAAAATTAAGAGCAGGACACTTTAAGAAAAAAAAAGAAAGACTTACATGAACTGATGCAAAGTGAAGTGAGCAGAACCAGAACAGTGTACACAGTAAGGGCAATATTGTACAATAATCAACCAGGAATGACTTAGCATTCCTCAGCAATACAATGATCCAAGACAGTTCTGAAGGACTTCTGATGAAAAATGTTGTCCTCCTCTAGAGAAAGAACTGACGGAGTCTGAATGGAGATCAAAGCATGCTTTTTAAAAAAACTTTATTTTTGTGGGGGTTTTTGGTCTGTATTTTTTTCACATGACTAACAGAGAAATGTTTTGCATGACTGAAATGTATAACCTATATCAAATTGCTGACCTTCTCAGTAATGGAGAGAGGAGAACGCAAGAGAGAGAGATTTTGGAGTTCAAATATTTTTTAAAAAGAAATGTTAAAATTGTTTTTACATTTAATTAAAAAAAACAAAATATTAACAAAATATATGAGGCACTGCATAGATAGGTACAGCTAAACCTGGTTGTAGTACAAGCATGTAATGAAGTGCTACTGTGCTGAAACTGTACAGAAGCATGGAAAAATTTACACCATCTGATACAGAGTAAGGTAATCAGAGGCAAGGGGACGATGTACAACAACATACAACATCTTAGATTTACAATAAATAATATACATCTTATATCTACAATATACACCATGACTGAAGCAATGTAAATAGAGAGAACAACCACAAAAAGAAATCAAAAGTGAATATTGCCAAGTTACAAAGAGCAAGTACGATTCCAAAACAAACAGAAAAGAATTATGAGAAGATACCCTGCACCCACCATTTGTAGAGGTGGGAAGTCCACAATTGTGCCACATTACCTATACTTTCAGACTTTTTAGATGTATCAGTCAGTTTTGCTAATTGCTTTGTCCCTTCTTCCTCTTTTTTTTCTTAAAAATATGATTAATTATATGGAATGGCTCTCTGGGAATAGGGAAGGATACTAGGATAAATTCTGATTAAAAAACCAAAAGATATCAATAAAAATTTATCAAAAAATATGAGGTACTCTTCTTGGAAGTTAGAATACAAAGACAGAAAGGAACCATTCCCTATCCTCAAAGAGTTTACATTTTACTGAGATGGTGTAACACATAAAGGCTGTTCCTGCTTTTGGTAATTTCACATTTTGAAAAAGGATTCTGAAAGAAATCTACATTTAAAAAAAAACCACTTATGTTAACTTTACCTTCAGTACTTTGTTTTTCTCTGCTCCTGCCCTTCCTCTCTGCACTCTCTGGCTTTCCACTCTTACCGCTCCCCACCCCCCAAAATAAGCTAAAAAATCCCCCAAATGACATAAAATGAGGAGCTCCAGGATCAGAGGGCTTGGCTTGAGAATTACAGCTCAGAGAGAAGACCCTTGCCCCCTCCACCAGCCCACAAGGCCTTGCTTGTCTGTCTTCCCTCCATCCTTGCTGGAGTAGCACATCTGTCCCTGCAAAAGCAGCGAACTAGCCCTGGAAGAAGAACTAGCAATTTACAGAGGGATGGGAGCTTGTTTTTATAAGGACAGGGTAAGAGAGACAGGGGAAAATGTATGACCCAGGATGAGACAGACAAGGAATTTTGTGGTCCAGGATAACGGGGAAGTTTTATGGTATTCCAAGATAAGGGGAAGAGACTTTAGGACCCCCTCAAGCTTAGGAGGAGTCTCACAAAGTACTGGAAAAGCAACCCTTCATATTAACCCTTTAGGGCACCTTTGTATCCATATCACTACTTCCAAGTTGTGGAGGTCTGCTTTAGGTTCTCTCCAGACTCCCAAGTGGCAGCCCTGCCCCCTTGAGCTCCTTCTCCTGTTCTCTCTTCTCTGTCTCTGGCCTCCAATGTGTCCTTGAACAGGATTCTGGCCACCTCCCTCCAGGGTCAAGTGGTCTCCTTCCTGCCACCCTTCCTCACATCCAGATTCATATTACACATTCTTGAATTAGAGGATGTAAGAGTGAAAGCCCTTTTTGTACAATTTAATCACAGTAAAGGACCTAAAGCATGAGTAGTTTATTTGGAAGACCAAATGAAACTAGGAACTTGGTCCAAGGGCAGCACTGGAGGGAGGTAGTAGAAGCGGTGGTTGTTTTCCTCTTAGAATATATTTCCCCTAGGGTAAAGATGGTTTCATACTTTATTTCTGTGTCTCCCAGGACCTAGTACAGTACCTGATGTATCAAGTAGTCAATCATTAAACATTTATGAAGTAGCTATTACATGCCATGCATTAGCACTGGGGATAAAAATGCAAATGGTGTGGTTGTTCTTTGTTCTCAAAGACGACCAAAATGATATCACCGTGATAAGGTCAAGCTCCAATGTGTCGGACTGTGGCTGATCAGACCAATACGAGCTCAGAATGCTCTACCACAGATTGGGCACAGATAGTCAGTGTGAACATTTGGAGTAGATACACTAAATTTGTGCATCCTGTGTTTCCTTTGAGCTGTTTCAATTCTGTTTTGCTTATAGAGCACACACGGCACCTTTTCTGATGTATGCTGTGTGGTCCTGTGCCAGTGTCTCCTATTTCACACAATTAATTCCAAAGTTCTTGAGAGAGACCTTGAGAGTGTCCTTATATCGTCTCTTCTGACCACCATCTGATTGCTTCCCCCATGTGAGTTCTTCATAAAATAGTCTTTTTGGCAAACATACATTTTGCATTCAGACAATGTGGCCAGCCCATTGGAGTTGCAGTCTCTGAAGCGTAGTTTGAATGCTTGGCAGTTTAGGCCAAGTGTCTGGTACCTTATCCTGACAGGCGAACAAATAAAAACAAAGACAGTCCTTACCCTCAAGTAGTTTATAATCTAATGCAAAGTAAATGTTTGCTGATGGGTTGGTATTAATTTATTAGGCCTTTGGTCTTTGGTAAGTATCCAGAATAATACTGTTTGTGGTCTGCTTTATGAATGCCTGGGTCCCTCACAGGAATTCCCACACAACTCAGCGACACAAAGGCTGAGAATACACAGATACAGAACCCAGGGACATAAAGCCCACCTGACACAGCTACACTCAAGGACACAGACAAAATCCAAGAGATGCACACATACCTGCCCTGGGGCAAATGTGTAGCTCTTCCACATGCAGAGTTCAAAGAGGTACTCCAGGGTTCAGTGAATATCTGCTTGTCATTCTACTCAAAAAAATAGTCTCTAGAGACTGAGACTGTGCTGACACCTCACTTAGAAAAAGCCCAACCCTTGTTCCAGCTGAAATGGAGTGCAGTGGAAACTACTCTTTCTAACACATACACCCCAGCTGACACCAACCTACATTCAAAACTTTGTGTTTTCCTGTTGAGGTTTAGGGATGCTGGAAACCCCAAAATACCGACACGCCAGATCCTGCTCTAATGAATTCGACTCAAGACTTCTTTAAACCAAAGAAAAAGAAAGTTTATTAAAGATTCACCACCTTGGATTGACTTAAGGAGCCTAAGCATTTGTAATGCTTGTATTCACAAGCGGGCCAGATAGAATCTCAGCGAGACAGAGATTGGATTGAATGTGAGCCCCTTGATGGAGGCAAGATGGAACTTAAATACAGAAAAGACTGAGGGAAGCATCTAGGTGTCACCAGTGTCCCAGGGATGGTCTTGTTAGCTAAAACCCAGGAAGGATTATGATGGGAGTGGCTGGTAGTCCAGACAATCCACAATCTAGGCTGGGCAACTTGGACTTCAAGAGAATGCTAAGTAGTTGGGAATATCAAAAGGATGCTAGAATCAAAGGAAGGGAACGCTAAATGGTGATCAGATAGGGATCAGATCTGAGAGAAATGGAAGGGGAGTCCAAGGAGCGCCCCCACCCAAGGCCAGACTTTCCAAGGTCCTTCAGACAAATGGGATGAAAGTCTTACCGATCCAAGGGAAAAAGGTCTTGGCTTGGGCTTGTACCCCATCATTCCCAGTAGCCATTGAACACAGGACTTTGGACAGGCCTTTCTCTCAAGTCACGTTCACTATTGTTGATTAAGACAGAAAACATCCATTACAGCAAAGAGATCTATATGAAGATACTATTTCCATGACCTCATAGAAGGTCCATTTTGATACACGAATTCTCCATAATTTATGTAACCTTTGGTCCTGGATTCATGAAGGAATTGCTCCCTGCAATGAAAATACATAAGTATTTGCTGGTTTGCTTAGTTGTAGGGTTTTCTTGGGGGGGGGGGAGTGCTGTTTTTGGTTGGTTTGTCTATTTTTTTATTAATGGAGAATGAAGCATTAGAGTTGTGTGGGACAGAGTGGTAATAGTACACTGAACTTTGGAGTTAGATATGGAATTTTGTCCCAGATTAACATTTACTAGCTGCACAACCCAACTTCTCTGAATATGCATGTCCTCATCTGTTTAAAAAAATGAGATAATACATTTGCAAAACTTAATATAATGGATGTGGGGCCATCTCCAGTCCTCCTGGTCTATATCTTACCACTGGACCCAGATAGTTCCAGAGAAGAGAGTAAGGATGGTGACTTTGCAGAGCCCTGTCTCATTTAAATCCAATTCTTATGCAAGTCATGGCATCACCTGCCTGATGTCATGGTCTTCTTCAAGAACAAACAGCAACCTGTGAGTAGTAGCAGCAGCTGCCCCACTGGAGATCCAACTGGCCAGCTCCATTTCGGCAACGCAGCTCCTTCCTTCCTTCCTTCCTTCCTTCCTTCCTTCCTTCCTTCCTTCCTTCCTTCCTTCCTTCCTTCCTTCCTTCCTTCCTTCCTTCCTTCCTTCCTTCCTTTCTTCCCTCCCTCCCTCCCTCCTCTCCCTCTATCCACATAGGGTATCATAACCTTACCTGCAGGTGCTCTGCTCAAAGGAATATAAATTTTGATTCCTCAACTTCACAAGATATCTTGGGGTTTACAGGCAAGATTTCTTTCTTAAGGACCGTGCCTTAAACTCAAATCACTCTGGCTGTCATTGATTGGCCAACAATAGGTCCTAGCCCAAGCCTCACTTGGTCATTCATTGTTTGGAATCTGATGGTTCAGAGTGAGCGTAAATTGAGATTGTTTCTGTTTTGACCAGAAACCCTGAGAGTCTTCCCCTCCCAGATAGATTGTTTTGTTGGTTGGTTGGTTTTTTGACTAGGTAAAAGAGGCCATTCTTTGCCTTGTTTCTTATTCAGCCTCAATCACTGAGGGCATTGCCTCAGTCAATCTGAGATGTGGGAAAGACCTTAACTTGAAAAAGACTCAGGTCTCCCACAGCATCCCAGGTCATCTCTAGTTGCCTGGATCTATATCTTGCCACTTAACTCAGATATAGCCATCACTCACTTAAGTCCAATTCACTTGCAAGTCATGGCATCACCTTCCTGATGTCACACACCTCTAGGGGGAATAATAAATAAATAGTAACAACTATATTGCATACAATGGCTACAGCCCTGGGGTTTAGGTCTCATTAGCATGTATTCAGTTTTTTGGGAAATTCTAAGAAGCCACTAGAGTATAATTTGCCTCTAGTCCTAGGAGTTAACATGTCTTATTCCTCCCCCTACTCAAGGACTTGAGCTAATTATTTTAACATTGTATGCACTAAAATTGTTTGCTCCTTTTCTTTTCTCTGTCTCTGTCCCCCTCCCCCCCGCCCCTCCACCCTTATCTTATTCCTTTCTCCAGATAAGTAAGTTGTCCCTTCCCTCCCCTCCCCAACCTCATAATTTAAATAACATCCTTTTATGGCACCCTTTTCTAAGAAGTTTTATTTTGTTATTATTTCTATTTTGGCTTATTCTGAAATATATTCTCCCATTCATGAGCTAGTTTATATTTGTTCTTTATTCTTTTTATTCTATATTTTCTCTCTTTCCTTCATAAGAAGTAGGGGTAGTAAGGTAGTAAGTAAGGTAGTAAGCTTCTAGGGGTAGTAAGGTAGTAAGCTTCTAGGGTTAGTAAGTAAGGTAGTAAGCTTCTAGGGGTAGTAAGTAAGGTGGTAAGCTTCTAGGGTTAGTAAGTAAGGTAGTAAGCTTCTAGGGGTAGTAAGTAAGGTAGTAAGCTTCTAGGGGTAGTAAGTAAGGTGGTAAGCTTCTACGGGTAGTAAGGTAGTAAGCTTCTAGGGGTAGTAAGGTAGTAAGCTTCTAGGGGTAACAAGTAAGGTAGTAAGCTTCTAGGGGTAGTAAGTAAGGTGGTAAGCTTCTAGGGTTAGTAAGTAAGGTAGTAAGCTTCTAGGGGTAGTAAGTAAGGTAGTAAGCTTCTAGAGGTAACATTTCCCCTCTTCATTTACTTGATTTCTATTATTATAATTACAGATATTACAAGCCCCAGAGCCAGCTTGACTTCCTGAGTTGAGAACTGCCACACCTGAACTTTAACTCAGCCCCTCCCCATTTTCCTTTGCTACTACCAGTATCTCTGGGTTCCATTTCCTAGCACTTTTTCCTTCTTTCCTTTCCCCCCCATTTCTCCATATACCTTAGAATACCCAATATCTTTTCTCTTACTTACTTTGAAAAACGAAAGAGAATATACAAATTCTGTGACAATAAGGTAGGACAAGCAAATGTGCATATAAAAGAAATCTACTTAGTCCAACTACAAGATTTTCAATTTCTTAAGTTAACCCATGCCAAAAAAACAAAAAAACCAAAAACAACCAAAAAACCCAAAGCCTTTTCCCAGTCCTAACCTAAGCATTCTGATTCCGCTTTCTCTTCTTTTCTTGCGCTTCCACTGCCCTGTTATTTTTATCTAGCACAACTCCCCAGTTGCACCGGAGGCTACTGCTGCCCCCAGTGTCCACTAGGGGCGGTATCACTCACTTTGACAGCCTATGGACCATAGATTTTGATGGGTATGTACTCTGAAGACAATACATTTGGTTTCATGAAGGGAATTAGCACTGGCAATGATAATAACAATTAACAAGAATAATAATAACTTGCATTTATATAATGCTTGAAGGTTGGCAAAACACTTTACAAATATCTTATTTTCTCCTCAAAACAACCTTGGGAGGCAGGTGCTATTATTATCCCCATTTATTAAGAAAACTGAGGCCGACAGCAATTGGACGATTATATGGTTACAGGACGCAATATTGCATCATCAAAATGTCCATGTAGGAAAAAACCAAAAATTTACAATAAATTATCATATGTAAGCTGCATCTGTTTTTTTAAAATTTATATATTTTTTGAAATGATGCAAATTTCAAAAAAAAAGCTAAAGAGTTAAGAAAAAAGAGTAGATTTCCAGGGGGGTGCAGAGTAATTTTTTTAAAGGGAGTGTTAGGCCAAATACATTTGAGAACCTCTGCCCTAATATTTCTCCTGGATTTCCAAGGAGAGTTCTGAGCCCTCCAAAGTTTGGAGGGAAAACAGGCAGCCATGCATTCTTCTGTTATCTTAATATTTCTCCAAAAAACATCAGAATGTAGGAACTAGTTCTCCAGGTCCTAAATGGGGAGCAGGTGTTTTGATAGAAATATGTGATGAATGAATGAATGGGAAGAGCTGTTTTTAAACGTTTGGGGTCAGGAAGAAGTCTAGGAAAAAATAGAGGTGGAATTCAGACGTTGAGGAGCAGTATATTGTATTTCAGTTCTGAGTCCTCCTTAATGACCCTCCCCATCCTCACCTTTCCAGTCTTCTCACATCTTACCTCCCTCTCCCTCCACTTACTCCAAGTAACACTTGCTTTCTTATTGTTCTTGTTCTTAGAGCAAGACATTCCATCTCACCCTATTCATTTTTGCTGACTGTACCTCCCCCTTCCCCCATCTCCCCATGCCTGGAATTCTCTCCCTCCTTGCCTTCATCTACATCTCCTGGCTTCTTTCAAATCTGAACTAAAACTCTGCTTTCTGTGCAATGCCTTTCCAGTTCTCTTTAATTGTAGTGCCTTTCCAATTTGCCCTGTAAGTGTATATATGATTATATGTAACTCTTGTCTCCCCCATTAGTCAGTAAGATTCTTGAGGGCAGGAAATGACTATTTTTTGCACTTCTTTGTATGCCCAGATGTGTTTAATAAATGCTTGTAGACTTTATTTGACCAGAAAGAAAATAACACTTGAAGCTGAGAGATCAGGACTCAGATAAGAACCCCAAAAGATAGCACTTCAGAGTTCTGGGAATTGAAGGGTATCTGATAGAAGAGAATAAGAGGTGTGGAGGTCAGAAAATCAAAGTTCTGGATGGAAACAGGGAGAAAACAGAGGAAGGGGGAAAGAAAAGTAGGCTTGTCACTTACTTCCTAGGGTAGAAAAGAAGATATACTTTTAAAATGACCCATATTACTGAATTGAAGTAGGAGAAAGGAGACAACATAGGACCTTCAAATACTTCCCAAAGTTCAATTCAACTGAGCATACCTCACCTATTTACATTCCATTTCCTGGACAGAAAACCATAAAATGGTATTTGTTTTGTTTTTTTGGATTTCCCTATCAACTTTTCCCTGTTTATTATGATTGATAATATCAACTAACACAGTTAGGTGGAGTAGTGGATAGAGCACTGGGATTATGAGTTCAAATCCAGCCTCAGATATTTACTAGCTGTATGACCTTGGACAAGTCATTTTACCTTATTTGCCTCAGTTTCTCATCTGTAAAAATGAGTTGGAGAAGAAAATGGCAAACAACTCTTGTATCTTTACCAAGAAAATCCCAAAATGGGATCATGAAGAGTCAGATGATTGATTGAGACTGATTGAGTCAGATGATTGAGGCAAATACAGTTAGGTGACTTATTTAGGGCCACACAGTTAGTGTCTGAGGTTGGATTTGAACTCGTTCAAGCCCAGTACTCTATCCACTGTGTCACCTAGTAGCCTCAAAATATCACCTATAGTTGAATACCCAAAGTCTAAAAACCACCTTTATTTCTGCTGTGAGGAGGGCTTTATTTAAATCGTCAGTCACACCCACAAAGGGAAGATCTAAGTCTGAAACATCCTCTTTGAAGACAGATAATTGATTTGGAAGGTCATCTAGCCCCTTACTAATCTATTTTTGGTATTCCTTCTCCGCCTCTACCTCTGAGTCATTAAGAGACTTCCCTTCTTGGCTATTTGTTCTACCAGAACAGTTCTCTTCCTCTATTGCGGTGTCCACTAGTCTTTGTATCATCTGCCAGCCTAGCACTTGGATGAACGCTGGAGATATACAACTCCTTTCACCTTTCCAGCCATGGATTCTGCTGCGCTTGTCCTGCTAATGGGTAAGGAACCCTCAACTTTGTGGGTAAAAATACAGGTTCAGCTTGAAGGGAGGGAGGGTTGAGAAGAATGAGTCAATTACCAACTTTGAGAGCGAGAGCTAGCATGTGAGATTCTGGGGATCTGGTCCCTACTGTACATAAAGTATGAATGGTGGTTTTTGATGCTCAGATCTGGGGTTGTTCAAGAAAGGACAGAGAGAAATGTTACCTGTTCAAAAGAAACATAAAGTAGACAGAATTGAGCTGCCTTGATTTAAAGTTCCCATTTCCATAATAGAACTTTTTTTTGAAATGTCCCACTATGATCCTGTGGTGTCACCCTTTTGTCTTATACTTTGTAGGAAAGAATTAAAAGCAAGTGAGGGGAAAGAGGAAGATCAACGAAAAGAAGAATTAGTTTGTCAAATCAATCAGACACCAATATAGTAATTTTTTTTCTGCGTCAATAAATGGGCTATATGAAAACTGGGATATGTAGAAAAGAATGAGAAGGCATATGAAGGGACATTTGAGAATGGGAGATGAGGGCACCTCTGGAATTTGGGCCTGAAAGAAAGGGACAAGACCAAGGCTTCTCTTCCTTGCTTCTTCAGTCCCTTCCCCTCCACCTTAAATTATGCACATTTCCCTACATTCCCCAAAAAACAAGAAAAAGAGCCACCTTCACTCCAATCTGTTGCCCCTTTGTGTTGTCACGTCACATAGACCTTTCACCCTTTATAACCAAACTCCTCATCTATATTCACTGATTGTACTTCGCCCACTCCTCTCTAACTTCTTTTAATTTTACTTCCTTCTCACTACGGAATTGCAACAAACAGCTTTTCTGGAATTCTCACTTCCTCCTCCTTCCCACTCCTTTGTTTCATCTGCTTTCCTCCCATTTACTGGATTGAATCATTCTTCTTGGTCTTCAGTAACTTAATCATTAATGGTACCTACACCAGTTCTCATTTCTTGACCCCTGGGCAGCATTTGATGTAATTAGTTGATCAGCCCCTCCTCCTAGATCTTGTCTCTTTCTTTGGTTTCAGAGACACTGAATCCTCCTCAGCTCTTTTCTAACAATGGACCTAGTTGGAAAAATCTTAAAGCATTCATGATAGCGTAGATACACTTTATAGCTGCAAAGACTATAGAAAAGTGGGTTCAATTCACTGAGACAGTTTCCACGTATACTTCTAATCAATTTATTTTTCTTAGAGACCAAAGAAGAGGAAATAAATGTGATATTTTGTGACTTAATATAAAGTAGAATTTATGTAGCTTTGAGGTTTACAAAGCTCTTTGCAAATATTTTCTATTCTATTTTGATCCTGAACAATCCTAGGAGGGAGTTACCACTATTATCCTCCTTTTACAAGTGAAAACAACTGAGGTTAACATGTGTGTACAGGTGTATATGTGTGTGCATGCATATGTATGCATGTGTATGTGTATGTGTATGTGTATGTATGAGAAAGAGAGACAGACTGACAGAAAATTAGAAACGGAACCTAGGTTGCAAGTCTGAGTGACTGGGAGGTTGATGGTACTTTCAACAGTAATAGGGAGGTTAGGAAGGAAGAAGCGTTTGGAGGGGAAAAGGTAATGCATTCAGTTTTGTAAATATTGAGATTAAAATGTTTATGGGATATCTAGTTCTAGATGTCTAGTAGACAGTTGGAGATTCAAGATTGGAGGACCTTTGCAAGACTAGGGCTGGATAAGCAGATGATTCATCAACATAGAGGTGATAATTGAATCCGTAAGAGCTAAGATGACCAAGTGAAATCTATGTAGAGGGAGAAGAGAACCCGCTACCAGAGCACTGTGGAACACCCACAGTTAGCAGGCAAGAATTAGAGCAGGGATGAGGAACCTGTGGCCTCCCTTCTAAGTCCTTGGGTGCAGCCTTGTCTGAGCCCCGAGTTTTACAGAACAAATGCTGTTATTAAGGGGCTTTGTCCTGTGAATATTTGTTCTGGAGCCTGGAGGCCCCAGGTTCCCCACGCCTGACCTAGAGGAATATCAGGAAAAGGAAACTGAGAACTCTACAGATAGATAGGAAGATGAAGTGGTGTCATAAAAACTGAGAAAGAAGAAAACATCTAGAGGGTGATCAGTAGTGTCAAAACTTGCAGAGAAATAAAGAAGACTGAGGATCGAGAAAAGACCATTAGCTTTGGCAATTAAAAGACTGTTAGTCACTGTGAAGAGAATAGTTTTGGTTGGATGATGAATGGATGTTAGAATCCAGACAACGAAATGAAAGGAAGTGGAGACACCTATTGGAGACAGTCCTCTCAGGAAGTTCAGCCATGAAAGGGAGGAGAGAGGTGGAATAATAGGTAGGTGATGAATCTAATGAAGGTTGAGGATGAGGAAGACTTGGGTATATTTCTAGGCAGTGGGGAAGCAGCCAGTAGAAGAAGAGGGTGAAAATGAGAGTGGGGATAGAAAAAGGGGACAGTTTTCTGAAGGAGGTGAGGTGGAATGGGATCATTTGTGCACAAAGAAGGATGCACCTTGGCAAGAATGACTACTTCATTAGTCAGACAAGGTGGAAGGAGGAGATAGTGGCAGAAAGCATATGGATAACATGAGATGGGGAGGAGAGAAGAGGGAGCTCTCACGAATGTTCTTGATTTTTCCTGTGAAACATGCAGCAAGGTTTTCAGCTGAAAGGGTTGGGGAAGGGGAAGCCATGGAAGATTTGAGGAAGGATGAAAAGGTTTGGCAAAGCCACCATGGTGATTGGGATAGTAATTCAATTAGGGAGGCAAGAAGGATTGCCCTGACATGGGGAGGGCCTAGTTGAGGTCTTGTAACACATTTGACAGTCAGAATGATTTTGTGGTGTTTCTCTGGCTTCTTTTAGCAGTATGTGAGCAAAAGTGGCAGATGATGGGAGCCACCCAAGGGTGAGGCTTGGCAGAGCAATATCTGATATGATAAAGGGGGCAAGGGACTCAAGAATAGGACAGAATAGGGTTGAGCTGGCTCACCAAGAGGTCAGGTTAGGGAAGGGGGAAGAGTGTAACTTGTGCTGGGGTGATGGACTGGGAAGGAACTGAGGAACCCAAGGATTCGAGGTCATGGTGTGGACGAAGAACAAGGTTTGGGGTTTCAATGCAGAGTGAGAGGTGGAATAATACTAGATTGTGCTCAGATAAGAGAATTTCTGAGTTCGTGAATATGGATTTACCCCCACCAATGCGCATTACAGGACAAGCAACATAATGTACCATCCAATAGTTATTTTTGAATAAGTCATCTTCCTGAGTAAATTGTATAAACTACACAAATTCAGGAGGAGAGTCTCACCTTCAAAACCTAGCAAAGTGTCTTACACATATGATGGACATTTAGTGTTTGTTGGGTTGAGTTGAATTGAGTAGGGAGTCAGGAAAAGAACTTCCTCTCACTCTCTGGCTGTTCCTTCAACAAGAGACTTCATCTCCCCACTCTGGGCATTTTCATTGGCTCTCCCCCATCATCCCCCATGCCTGCTCTCCTCTATCTTTACCTCCTGGCTTCCTTCAAGTCCCAGCTGAAATCCTACCTTCTATAGGGAGTCTCTCCCAACCCCCCTGAACTCCAGTACCTTTCTTCAGTTGATCATTTCTGATCTTTCCTGTTCATAACTAGTTGTTTTCATGTTGTCCCTCCCATTAGACTCTAAGCTCTTTGAGAGCAAAGACTGTCTTCTGGCTTTCTTTGTATCACACCTAGAACAGTGCCTGCCACCTGTTTATTGACTCACTGTTTTACCCTCCCCCTTCAGCTTTGGCCGCTTCTCATGGCTTCAACCTGGACACAGACCATCCTACAACTTTCCAGTCAGATGCAGCTGAGTTTGGGCACACAGTGGCCCTGTATGAAGGTTCTCGGTAAAGATATAGATACAATGTTATCCAGTGGTGGCTTAGGCTAACCACTATGTGGTAGAGGGCTGGGCTTGGAATCAGGAAGTCTCCAGTTCAAATGCAGCTTCAGATATTTATTTACTAAATGCATGACCTTGGGCAAGTCACTTAGCCTCTATTTGCTTCAGTTTCCTCAACTGTAAAATGAGGAAAATAATAGCACCTACTTTGTAGGGTTGTTCTGAGGATCAAATGAAATAATCGTTGTAAAGCCCCTGGAACATAGTAGATACTATATACTTATTCCTCCCTTTCCCCTTCCATATGCCTTCATCCTCCCCACTATTCTCTTCTTTCTAAAGTTTTCTCTTATACTGGGAGGTAAGAAAAAGTCACAAGCAGTTGTGTCTCTGTATTGGACTTGGCAACATTCTCAAAATGATAGCAGGAATTGCTAGTAATTCTCCCCTCTTAAGTATGCAAACTTCGTGCCTTGATGTACTCACATCTCTCAGGGTGATGCAGCTTTCTCCTCCAAGGGGTCTACTCTATCTCATCCTAATAATAAGAATTCTGTGACTCTCTCCTGTTCCCATGATAAGTACCCAGTTTCCACTTCTCCCTGCAGCCTGGTGGTAGGAGCTCCCCTGGAGAGGACATCCCCTAAACAGACAGGGCAACTCTACAGCTGTGAATATGGCATTGGGAATTGTGAGGCCATCCCCATGCAAAGTGAGTAAAGGCTCCTGACCTGGGAGCACAACCTGGATCCTGCTTTCTGCTTCTAACTCTTTACACAACTGTCCTCTTCTCCAACCTTTGCTCTGTTTCAGAGACTTGATGACCCCCCTGGAATTCAGGTTTTCTGCTTTCCATTACTTAATTCATCAGCCTTCAAGCCCTGCTGCCTCTGCTCCAACACCGCCCCTCCCCCACACTCATGGTCTCTTTTTTATTTTTCTTTATTTCATTTTTAATTTATGGAATAAAATAGGCATTTCCATAACATAGTATAATAAAAAAGATGATTGCACATGAAAGTGCAAATTTATTATGTACAACTTGTTTTTCCTTTAAATATATAATATAGTTATGTAAATTTTTTTTCCTTTCCCCCCACACCCGCCCTACAGATGACTACCATTAGACTCAAATATGTACATGCAAATATGTACATCCCCTCCACATCGCTGAGGTTAGGGGCGTGCCTCCCCCTAAAATCCATGTAAAAATTTTTGACCCTCCCTTTGTACAGAGAAGTCTGCATTCTTTTCTCTTTCTTTTAGGAGGTGTTTACAGTACCTTATTGTAAAATTTGGCTTAAGTATTTGTTCCTAGGCTCCGTAACCTCTTCTGGCCTTCATGTGTCATCTGTAGCTTCTACAAAACTTCCCCAAAATTTCCATTTAATTTCTTATGCCAACCCCCAATATGTAAAAACCATGATGGGGGAAGTCATGCTGTGGAAGAAATAACTGCATATGTCAAATCATTCTACACAGAGTTCCATTTATAAATTCTTCCTCTGGATGCAGACAGTGTATTCCTTCATGTGTCCTTTGGAGTTAATTTAAGTATTTAGAGTAGTCAAAATAACTTATTCACTCAAAGTTGTTCTTAAAACAATATTACTGTGGCTGTGTACGATGTTCACTTGGTTCTGCTTACTGTCTTTTCTTTGATTTCCCAGACTCTGCACATCTCTCAGGAAGACAGTGTCATAGATTTAGAGATGGGAAAAATGTCTAGTCCTGTCCCCTCATTTTACAGATGAGAAAACTGGATAAAGGGATTAAGTAACTTGTTCAAGGTCACCTAAGTGGCAGAACGGGGATTTGAATCTTTGTACTCCAAATCGATTATGCTTTCTCCGGCACTATACACTATTTTGACCTAAAGCTGAAGCATGCTCCACTATAGCTTCCCACAGAGCTATGTGAAACCCAAGGGAGTGCCCCCTCTCAGCCCTGCTCACCCATATGTGTGTGACTATGCATGTCTGTATCTCTCCAGTCCCTCTAGAGGCAGTGAATATGTCCCTGGGGCTCTCTTTGACAGCTGGTACAAACCCTTCACAGATTCTGGTGAGTTGGCCTTTGTCACAGGAGGGTGATGGGGACCTGGAGGGAAGGGAGAGGTTGAGGCAGGGGACACTATGTCTGCATGAGCAAGAAAATAGCTGGCTTGGGTTAGAGCTCAGATGGACCCAGAAGACCCTTGAAATCTTTTGGCTCCTTAGGCCTGTGGACCCACAGTACATCAAGCCTGCAAGGTGAACATTTACATGAAAGGTTTCTGCTTTGTGTTGAATTCAAATCTGCAACAACAACAGAAGTTCCCACCAGCCCTACAAGGTAAGTCACTAGGTGGAGACTGTGTTGAAGATATGAGCCAGGATACTTCTGATGGGGAGGGGAATGGGAAGAATCCTCAGACCATTCGTTGATAGAACAAGCTTTGATTAAGCTCCTACTATGTGCCCTTGTAACACAAATAAATACAGCAGACTTGAAGGCTGTTAGCACAAGGCTCACTCTTGATATTGATAGATTTAATGTCTCCTGATTCAGGAATTTTTCTTCAAAAGAGAAATTCCCTCCTTCCCCTATGAGAGGTCACCTCTCTCTGCAGTTCCTATTTTGCCTTCCTTTTAATCCCTAGAGTTTAACCAGAGTGTGTCTGCAAAGGTGTATCTCATTTTCTCACAAGGATTTTTGATAACGGGAGCACAAACTCCTACAACATTCCCTAATCACCCTTCTCTCAGGGGCCAATGGGGGGGAGGGGTGTGTCTCAATGAGGCACATCAAGACAGGTACAATTTGTGTATTCCCCTAAATCCCTCAGGCCTCAATGGGGGCTGGTGGGGGAAAACACAGATCCCCGCTAAGTCTTGACGGGGGTTGATCAAGGCATGCACAGCATTCTATTCTGTGCATTTAACCCTAAGGTTCCCCCAAGCCTCATAAGTTTACATCACCTTCTCCCGGGGTCTCACTGCGCAGTCCCAGTGGATGCTTACAGTTTAAGTGGAAATGTTTCAAACCACAATCCTGAGAACTCATATCTAATACCTGGGAACAAAAGATTGTTGTGGCCATGGATCCAGGGAAACTAAACTCTAAGAGATAATGACAAAAATCCACTTTACTCACAGCCCTATGCTCTACATTAAGTTCTCAGGACTAATGACAAAAAACAAGGCAGTTCTTATCCTCAAGGAGCTTAGATTCTATTGAGGAGAAACATGCACAGTTAAGTAAATAGTCCATATGGACAAAGTGAATACTGTGTAATTTCCGGGGAGGGGATAGGACACTAACAACCAGGTGATCAGGGTGGGCCTCAGGTTGGGGGATACCTGATCTAAGCCTTGAAAGAAAGCTGGGAGGTCATCAAGGCAGAGAGTAGAAAGGAGTGCATTCCAGGCATAGGGGAGAGACTCTACAAAGGCATAGGGAAGAGGGGTGGAATGTCTTGTTTGGGGAGTCATAAGGACTCAGTCAGCAGACATTCATTAAGCCCTTACTATGTGTCAGATCCTGTGCTAAAGGCTGGGGAAGCAAAGGCAAAAATGAGCTCACATTAGAACAGGGGAGAGAGTGAACAAACAACAATATACATACAAGATAGGTACCGTGCAAATGAAAGGCAATTTCAGAGAGAAGAGAGAGGGAGGGAACAAACATTTATTAAACACCTACTGTGTGTCAAGAGCTTTGCAGATATTATCTCATTTGATCCTCACACCAACCTTGTGAGGTATGTGTTATCATGACTCCCATTTTACAGTTGAGGAAACTGAGGCAGACAAGTTAAGTGACTTCCCCAGGATCACCTAGCTAGTAATTTTCTGAGGCTGGATTTGAATTCAGGTCTTCCTGTCTCCAGGCACAGCACTCTCTCCACTGTGCCACCCTACCTGCCTGGAGGAGAGGGAGGGGACAGAACTGAAAGGTGGGATTTAACCTGAGGCTGGAACAAAAAGTCTGATTTGATTGGAACATAAATTATATGAAGATCATCTCTCTGGATGAATGGGACCGTGTGACAATAGAGAGGGAGAGTAGGAGTTACTTGCTTGAGGCTCGATTAAATTTCACCAGATTGCTGTGTAATTCAGACAGACTGGGCAGCATCTGGTAGGGATGGTGTTCGGTCCGAGTCTGACTCTTCAAGACTCCATGGAGCATAGGATGGCAGGCCCTTCTATCCTCCACTACCTCTCCAAGTCTGTTCAAGTTTATGTTCATTGTTTCCCTGACCCTATCTATCCATTTCATCATCTTTTCTTTTTCCTTCAATCTTTTCCATCATCATCTAATTATGTGACCAAAATATTTAAACTTCAGCGTCAGTATTTGGCTTTCCAATGAAGAGCCTAAACTAATTTCTTTAAATATTGACAAATTGATCTCTTGGTTGGGTGTGAAGTAAGACTGGAGAATATGTGTATCTATAGGGATGGGGAGGGAGCAAGGCAAGCTGTTGCAGTAGCAACGTGCCGATCCAGATGGATAGCTAGGAAGTGGACCTCCATTCACCCTTCATGAAACACAAATCATAGATTTAAAGCTTAAAGGGACCTTAGAGGCTGATCTGTCATTTTATGGGATATGACACTTGTACTTAATATACATGTCACAGACTGATAAGAACAAGCTATTTCTGGGTTCGACATTCAACTATGGGAATATACAGGTATCCAATCAGATTTGGGAGAATCAATCAAAATAGAGTTCCTGACAAGCTGTGGTCTCATTCTCACTGTCTGGAGCCCCAGTCAAATTACAGAGAATGTACTTTTCATGATTTGGAATGTTTTCCACTTAAGAGTTCATCCCATCTAATGTCAAGGAAGCCTTTGGTACTGCTAGGGAATATGGATTATTTGAGGTTGCTTTCCTACTCAGAATCTGCCTAGCACAGTGTTTTACATATGGTGGAGCCTTGAAGAAAGAAAAGGAACCCCTCCCACTGTGATGAGAAGGGCTTCCCTTGTGCTTTGGAAAGGGCCGAAGGGCCTCTGCTTTGAGGAGAGGCAAGGAGCAGAGAATGGAGCAGGTCCCTGGATTTGGATGGGTGAGAAGGCCTCTAAAATTGAAAGAAGCTACAGGGCCATATTGTGGGTGTTTAGAGAATACCTACTTGTTGGTAGGGAGAAGAAGAAATCCTGAAAGAGAAATGAGGGAGCTAAAGTGGAAAACTGGACTAGATTTGGCATTAGAGGACCTAGGCTGAAGTTGTAGCTCTGACACCTACCTATGAGATCATGGAATAAGTGATTTTCTTTGGAACTTTTACTTTATCTGAAAAATGTAGGGGTTGAAGGCCTCTTCAATCTACGATCCTATTTTCTACAATTCTATATATATATATATTTTCTGACAGGGAATTAGAAGGACCTGGAGAATGTATTCTAGGGCTAGTGTGAAAGAAGGCAAGTGAGTGTTGCTGCTCAGTGCATCCTACTCTTCATGACCCCATTTTTTTATGGATTTTTCTTAGCAAAGATACTGGAGTGGTTTGCCATTTCCTTCTCTAGGGCTCCCATTTTACACTTGAGGAAATTGAAGCAGAGGTTAAGTGACTTGCCTGGGGTCACACAACTAGGAAGTGTCTGAGGCTGGATTTGAACTCAGGTCTTCCTGATTCCGGATCCACTGCGCCACCTAGCTAAGACGTAGTTTGGGTAGCTCCAAAGAAATGGGCATGATGATAATGATGACGATCCAATAGTAGTGTACATTTATTTGGTTCTTTAAGGGATACAAAGTGTTATCTCATTTGATACTTTCTTACCCTTCTTCTCTCTTCCAGAGTGCCCCAAACAAGCCGTTGATATTGCTTTCCTCATTGATGGCTCTGGCAGCATTTCTGAGCGTGACTTCAAGAAAATGAAAAACTTTGTGAAAGCTGTGATGAGCCAGTTTGAAAAGCCAGACACCCAGGTGAGCAGGTGGAACAGATTACCTGGATTTGGCTATGTGCCGAGAAAGTCAGGAACGCAAGTTAGGAAGCATGTTAGGTAGACAGGTGTTGAGATATGTTGGGAGACCTTTCTTCTCAGCTTTCCATTCAGCTGTTAGCATCATGAGGGTGATCACTGCTGACTCAATACATCCACACATGTACCCCTCAAACCTGGTCTTGGGGCTCTCCTCCTGCCAATCAGACCACTCCTCAGTCTTTGCTGGACCCTCATTCGGATCCTGCCCTCTAACTATAGGTGGACCACGGGATTCTGTCCTGGATTCTCTTCTCTTTTCTTCTCCTTCTACACTGCTCTTTTTGGGATGTTGTCAGCTCCCGTGGATTTAATTACTATTATCCCCATGCTGATAATTCTCAAATCAACCTATCTTGCCCAATTCAATTTCATATCTCCAGTTGGCCTTTCAGGCATCTCAAGCTAGATGTCCAGTAGACATCTTCAACTCAACACATCAAAAACCAAACTAATTATCATTCTCCCTAAATGTTTCCATCTCCCCATACCTTTCCTATTACTGTTGAAGGCCACACAGTCTTTCTAGTCCTTTAGGCTGGCAACCTAAGTGTCATCTTTCACTGCTCCCCACCCCATCCAATCTGTTGCCAAGGACTATTGATTTCACTTTTGTAACATTTCTCAAACACACCCCTTTCTCTCTTCTGACACTGTTACTAACACTCTGGTACAGGGCCTTGTACCTTGTACCCAAGGTACGTTGTACTTTGTACCTGGAATGCTGCAATAGCATGCTGGTGAGTCGGCCTGCCGTAAGTCTCTCCCCACTTCAATCTACTCAGTCACCAAAGTGATTTTCCTAAATCATAGATCCCACTATGTCATTGCCTCAATAAACTTGGATCCAGCTATGAAGATTGAGGAGTGGTCTGATTGGAAGGAGGGATCCCTAAGACAAGGTTTGGGGAGTATATATGTGTAGATGTATTGAGTCAGCAGTGACTCATTCTAGTACCTCCAGGACCAAATTCAAAATCCTTTTTGGAGGGGTTAGAAACCCTATGTAGCCTAGCCCTCTCCTACCTTTCCAACCCTCTTGCACCTAACTTCCCATCATGTGTTCATCTAGAACATGTTCAATGACATAGCTCTACTTGCTGTTCCATGAACAAGATACCCCATTTCTCAGCTCCAGGAATTTTCTCTGGCTGTCTCTAGAATGCCTAGAGACATCTCCTCATCTCTGCCTATTGCCTTCCTGTGTTCCTTTAAGATCCAACTAAAATCCCATCTTCTACTGGAAGCCTTTCCCAAAACCTTTTTAAAAATTATTTCCTATTTCTCACATATAGCATGTTGGTGTGTATTTGCTTCCTGTCCATTACATTGTAAGATCAGGGACTGTCTTTTGCCTCTTTTTTGTATCTCCGGTATTTAGCACAGTGTCTGGCACATAGTAGATACTTAATCAATGTTAATCAACTAACTGATCCAGCTCTATTTCCTTCACCATCCAATTTTCTTGTGAGAATAGTGAACAGAGGATGATCATTGTTGACTTAAGACACACACACACACACACACACACACACACACTGCCAGCCTCATCATCCTGCTTCCCTAAGGGAATTTCAAATACAGAGTGATCTCAGGGGCTTTTTCCCCACAGTTTTCCCTGATGCAGTTCGCATCCGCTTTCTGGACACATTTCACCTTTGACATGTTCAAGAAGAGTTATGATCCTGAAAAACTGGTGGATAACATTCTTCAAATGACAGGAGTGACAAAAACTGCCACAGGCATCCAAAAAGTGGTGTAAGTCCCTTTCTTCTGACACATCAAGCCTAACTGTTCTAGCATGGGTGCCTCGTTCTCTGCTGAGGCAAAGGGGGACACATTGCGGGGAGAGATGTCTATGTCTTGATAGGAAGGATCAGTGCTGGGAGAGAAGGGGGGAGAGACAAAAAAGACCACTCCGCTAAGAGTATTTCTGGCTCCCTTCCTGAACCATAGCTTACTAATGAACCCTTATTCAGGACCAGATCTCTTTCATTTCGTTTAAGAGGAGCTGAATGATTGAGCCTCAGGTATACAAATAGTTTATTATTGGCTTTCCTCTCAGTCTTGGTTAGGTTTCAGAGCTGAATTATATATACTTGGACTCTGTCTCTTCCCTTTCTGCTCATTCTTCCCATGGGGCCAGCTATGTTTTTGGACCTAATGAGGGTCCTTTCCCAGTCAGTCTCAGTGGGGATGAATTCTATGAAACTTTAGCCCTCTTTCTTCCCCGAGCAGAAACGAACTCTTTCAAAAATCAAGTGGAGCACGAGAAGATGCAACCAAGATCCTCATCGTCATCACAGATGGGAAGAAATATCAAGACCCCCTGGAATACAGAGATGTCATCCCCAAGGCAGAGAGAGCAGGAATAATCCGATATGCTATTGGGGTACAGAGGGGCCTCAATCTTCTCCCCAATTTCTTTTCTATCCAGTCATAAGTAGCTTCTCTTTCACAGTTTTTTTCCCCCAAAAAGGGGGCAGTATCTTCCTCTCTGCATACGGTAATGTCCTCCCTCAAGCACAACTTCCCCTTCATCTCTCTCCAGTCCTTCTTGTTCTCAATCTTGTCCTGACTTGGAAGATAATAAGCCTCTTTCTCCTTGGAACTTCCTGGGGTAAGGACATTTTCCATGCAGCTCTAACCCTCCTTTTTCTTATTGAAGGTGGGAACAGCTTTTGACAGTTGGGAGTCCAAAGAAGAACTCAATGAAATAGCATCAAAGCCTTCCAAGGATCATGTATTCTGGGTTGACAACTTTGGAGCACTCAGTGGTATTCAAAATCAGCTGAAAGAGAAGATCTTTGCCATTGAGGGTAAGTCAGAACCCCAGTCCTGAGCCCTTAAAATGTTTCACTCCCCAAACCTATCTCCCACGATGTAGGAAACCTGTCTCCAGTTCAAGTTTCCTCCATAGGCAAGTAGGTGACACAGCAATAGTGTAATAATTCTGGAATCAGGAAGACCCGAATTCAAATCTAGCCTCAGGCATTTACTCGCTGTGTGACCCTAGGCAAGTCATTTAACTTCTGTTTGATTCGATTTCCTCAGCTATAAAATGGAGAACATAATAGCACCTGTGTCCCAGGATTGTTGTAAGGATCAAATGCGATATTTGTAAAGTGCCTAGTACAGTTTCTAGAACAGAGTTAATAGAGTTTAATAGAGCTTAATAAATGCTCCTTTCATTCTGTCCCTGCAAAACATAAACATAACTGCATTCCCTGTTCTAGCTATTATACTCTGAATACTCACAAAGTTCGTGCCCTTCTCTCTTGACTATCCAAACTCTTTCTTTCAACCAAAAACTGAAGTATCTATTCTTCACAGGTACCCAATCTAGGGACACCATCTCCTTCGAGCAAGAAATGTCTCAGGAGGGCTTCAGTGCTGCATTTACATCTGTAAGTGGATCCCTCACTAGGGCAGGGTGACATAGGGGAGAGGGGAGGGAGAAGGGAACAGAGGAACAGAAGATCAAAGCCCAGAAGAAAGCTGTCCAATCAGTGACAGGTACTTCTGTTTGGGATGCCACATTCTCCAAATATCCCTAGCTCTGAAAAGTTTTCTCCCAGGAAGGGCCAGCCCTTGGAGCCGTGGGGACCTTTGACTGGTCAGGTGGTGTCTTCTTGTACTCCACAACTGGAAGTGCCATCTTTATCAAGACATCCAATATAGATAAGGACATGAATGATGCTTACCTGGGTACGTACGTAAAGAGGGGCTGGGAAGGAGAAGGGAGCAAAGGGTGAGGTAGTGGGGATGGGAAATCTCTTGTATCTGGGAAAAGATTGGTTTGGGAAAGAATGTCAGGAAAGCAGAAGGTGAGAGACATAAGGTAAAGACTGAGATCCACTGGGGCTTTGTCTTTTCAGGCTATTCTACTGAGGCATTCACTTGGAATGGTGTTCAAAGCCTTGTTCTGGGAGCTCCTCGATACCAACACATTGGGAAGGTCGTGATCTTAGTGAATAGGCATAGCACCTGGGTGCACAAGGCTGAGGTCAAAGGGACACAGGTAAAAAACTAAGAACGTGGGATTATAAAGAAGAAAGGGCAGTTCTGTGAAAAAAGAAACGGTGTCTGAGAGAGAGCACTCTGGGTATTGAGAGGGGCCCTAAAGAAGACTCTTGTACCTGGGAGACAAAGGAATTATACTTGCTTCTTTCCTTGAGGGTAGGAGGGAAATGTGATTTCAGATTCTGTCTTCTTAGATTGGCTCCTATTTTGGGGCAACACTCTGCCCTGTGAATCTTAACAGGGATGGCAACACTGACCTGATCCTCATTGGAGCTCCCCATTACTATGAACAGAATCATGGAGGCCAGGTGTCTGTCTGCTCACTACCTTGGCAGGTAAGGAGGTTTAGGGATGGGGATGGGAGTATAGTTAGGAGAGTGGTCTGAAGAGGTCTCTAAAGAGACTAAATTCACAGACTAAATAAACTGAATTCATAGAGAAAATTCATCAGAAAAACTTAGATTTTAAAATAAGGCAGGGGCCTCCAAGATTATTGTCAGGAGAGTTAAATCTGAGAATGAACCTGAAGTAGCTAGGATATAGTGCTCTGTCTGTCTCTACATACATATATGTATATAACATATGTATGTGTGTGTGTATATACATACTCACATTTGTATATGTGTGTGTTTATATATATGTCATCCTTAACTTGTGTTGTCATATATACATACACATATATACATGGATACACACGTGTATGTATGTATGCATACATACACACACATGCATCAGAGAAAAGAGGAGAACCAAAGAAAGTCCAGTTTGTGATAGATGGGATGGTAATATTAGACTGTGGAGAGAAGGGGAAAACTACTTGAATCACATATGACTTCAGCTTTCTTGCCCAAGGAAAATAATCTTTGTCCTGGAGAAGATATAACAAAAATGGCTAATAGAGAGTTAAAAACCTAAGGCAAGTAAAGAGGTAAAAAAAGAGTACTTAGCTGTTCTGAATGAGTTTGAGCCACCAGGCTCAGGCAAGTTACATTCCAGTGTAAAAAGCTACATGTTGATAGGAAGCAAAGTTAGCTTTGGTCGTTCGCTTGTGGTTAGATCTAGTTCCTTTTCTGAGAGTGGGTTATTTAAGATGTATATCTAGTTTTCTGCTAGTTAGGTATTTTGTATTTTTGAAGGCATTCCTCTGTTTCTTTTGTGTGCTCAGTTTTTGTTAACAGTTTTTGTAGCATATAACTATGCATGATAGGTTCTGACTATTCTTTTATAATTTCTTCTGCTTTTGTTGTGATTTTACCTTGCTCATTTTCTATTTTATTGATTTTATTTTCTGCTTTCTTTTTAATCAGATCAGCTAAATGTTTATCAGTTTCAAAGAACCAGGTTTTGTTTTATTTATCATTTCAACGGTTTTTGTTTCCAACGAATCTATTTCTCCTCTAATTTTTAATATTAATTATTAATAATAATTAATAATTTCATGCTCATTTTGCTTTTGCTTATTTGTTGGCTTTCTAATTTTTAAAACGCATATTCAGTTCATAAATTCTTTCTTTTCTATTTTGTTAATGTATATTTGTTAACTTTCTATTTTTCTTTCCTCTCCCTCCTACTGGGTGACCTTACTATTAATTCTATTAATAGAAAATAAGAGAGGCTCCGTAGACTGGAAGAGGATAAATATCCCTATTTTTGAAAGGGGAGAGGGAAGTCTGCAAATTATAGACCAGTGAATCTGACTTCAATTCCTGCCAAAATTCTAGAATGAATTAATAAAGGGATGAATAGGAACTTTCTAGAAAAAGAAGTGGTGATCATAAAGAACTCACACGGTTTCATCACAGATTCATCCCATTTCCGTCTACGAACAGTGCTACTAGACTGTTGGATCAAGGGGATCCTATTTACTTTGACTTCAGCAAAGCATCCGCCAAAGTGTCTCCTGCCATTCTCATGGAAAATAATGGAAAGATGTGGGTTAGATGACAGTGGGATGGCTCAATTCACTAAATTTGAAATTGGCTGAATTGCTGGAACCAGTGTAATCATTAATGAGTCAATGACAACCTGAAAATAGCTCTTAAAGTGCCTCAGGAATGTGTATACAGTTCTGTACTGCTTACCATTTTTATCTATGACTTAATAATAAGTCAGCATTTCTATAGTGCCTAGTATGTGCCAGACACTGCGCTAATTACTTTACAAATATCTCATTTTATCTTCACAACAACTCTGAGAGGCAGATGCTATTATTATCTCCATTTTATAGATGAAGAAACTGAGGTAGTCAGAGGTTAGGTGACTTGCCCAAAGTTACATACCTAGTAAGTGTCTGAGGCTGGATTTGAACTCGGGTTCTTCTGATCTCAGGCGTTGTTCTCTAGCTATATAAAGGTATAGAGGTCATGCTAATACCCTAATTTATTAGCATAGAATATCATAGATATCATGCTTATCAGAGTGACAGATGACACAAAGATGGGAGTGATAGTTAATAACCCTGGAGAACAAAGTTGATATACAAAAATTTCTGGACAGATTGGAACATTGGACTGAATAATGAACTGACTCATGTTGGATGGCAGAAATGAGATCCCAAAAGACCTCCATAGACTAAAATATTGGGACAAAACTAACACGACGGAAGTTAATAGGCATAAATACAGTGGTATGCACACACATATCAATTTCAAAAGTACAAAATGGAGAAAGTCTAAGAGTTTTAGTGGATTGCACATTTGATATGTGTATAATAAGGAGCCAAAAGCCAAAATAAATAAACAAAACTAACATGACCTTAGACTGTATTAAGAAAAGGATAGTATCTAAAATAAAAGAAATTATATTCCCATTATATTATGCTCCAGCCAGGCCATATCTAGAGTATTTTGTTCAGTATCTTAGAAAGGACACTGATAAACTGGAGATATCTAGTAACTAGAATGGTGCAAAGGTTCATAATTATACCCTAGGAGTTGAACGAATGTTTAGACTGGGGAAGAGGAGAGGGAAGGGAAGGGGAGGGAGGGAAAATGGGGTGGCTATTTTCAAGTATTTAAGGTCCATCCAGTGGAAAAGGGACTGAGTTTTGTTCAATTTAGTGCCAGAGGGCAAAATTAGAGAAAAAGGATAGGAGATTCCTGTAGGTTATCTAACAATTAGAATTATCTGTGTGCCGGGGGAAGTTAGGTGGTGAAGTGAATACAGCACCAGCCCCCGAGGTAGGAGGAGTTCAAATGTGACCTCAGACACTTTACACTTACTAGTTGTGTGACCTTGGGCAAGTCACTTAACCCCAATTGCCTTGCCTTCCACCTCCAAAAAAAATTATTAAAAAAGAAAAGAACTGTCTGTGTTGAATGGGTTGCCTCTGGAGGTGGTGGGTACTCGCTAACTATTGCTCTCTGAGGAAAATCTGTATGAACACTTGATTTGTTAAAGGGGGCTTCTTAGAAGCAGCCTCTGGTCTTCATTCTGGGTTGTAAGGTGAAAATCTGGTACAAATTTGGAAGAGTTGCTTAGATTTTCAAACCTATCACAACCTTCTTTTTTTCAGAATGCCAACTGGAAGTGTAACAGCATTCTTAAGGGAGAGCAAGGACACCCCTTTGGCCGTTTTGGGGCAGCCTTGGCTTTACTAGGGGACATAAATGGGGATAAACTACTAGATGTGGCCGTGGGGGCACCAGGGGAGGAAGAAAACCATGGAGCCATCTATTTGTTTCATGGAGTGACTGGATCAGGCATCAATCCTTCTTATACCCAGGTAAGGTTCTGTCACAGTCTGGATTAACACAAAGCCTCCAAGCTGATTTACTTTGCTTCTAATGTCTCCTGAGCTTAATCCATCCTTCACTGTATTTCCTAATTCTAATCATGCCTTTCCCCTACTTAAAAAAATCTCCAAGAGTAATAATATCTACCTTGTGTTTCATGGCTATTTTATATTTTACATACATTATCGTCTTGAAGCTTTACCACTGTATGAGGTGAGCAGAGTTGTCTAGTGAAATAGTTAAATGGAAAGGACCCTGCATTTGGAGTCAGGAAATTGGCATTTGAATACCAGCTGTGGCACTTAGTGCCTTTGGGACCCTGGGCAAATCACTTAACCTCTCTGGGTCTTAGTTTTCTCATTGGCAAAAAGAGGGGATTGAACTACAAGGCCCTTGAGGTCCATATCTATGATCCTAAAATAAAGAAATGGTTCAGGGGGCAGAGCCAAGATGACAGAGTACAGGCAGCCATTCAACCAAACTCTCCCAACATTCTCCTCCAAACCACTTTAAAATAACACCTCAAATCAAATTCTGAAGCAGGAGAGTCAACAAAAGGTTAGTGTGAGACATTTTTCCAGCCCAAAACAAATGGGTCAGCAGGAGAGGTCCATGACACAGGAGGCTGGCCCAGACTTGAGCACATGTCACCAGGGGCAGACCTTGGAGGCAGCTGCACCAGCAGAAGCTGCAGTTTCAGGAGCTGGGAGTTGGGCATCTGGTCAGAAAGAGATTACTGCGGACCCTTTGCTGGAACTGGGATTGTAGGATCTTATTACATTGCCTATACATGGTTCCAAATCACAGTTCCCGGGGGAAGAGGAGCAACTAATGTTGCAGTCACAGGAGAACAAGCGCCCTGGTCATAAGAGCACTTGTAGTCTTCACAGGGGAGTAGGGGCCATGGCCTCATTTCCAAAGCATAAAGGAACACTAGCATTTGCAGTTATAGGAGAGAAGGAGCCCCAGTCTCAGTTTCAGGACCCAAAAGAATGATATCACTTATGGCTGCAGGGGAACAAGATCTCTTCCTGAGTAAAGACCAAAGCATAGGCCAGAACCTGTTCTTGGACCACACCTCTACTTGGATGATACTACCTTAGAAGCACTGAAAACTTACAGACCCCCAGAACTAGCTCTGAAAAGAGCAGTAAAAAACCCTGAATTTTGGTATAGTGGCCTCCCCACCATGAGAGCAGAGCCCAACTTTAACATAAAGTTCAAAGTCAAGAAATAGACTGGAAAAAATAAGCAAACAAAAAAGAATCTAATTATAAAAATCTACAATGAGGAAGATCAAGACACAAACTCAGAAGACAATGATTTCAAAATAGCTATGAGCAAAGCCTCCAAGAAAAATGTGACTTGGATACAAGCCCAACAAGAATTTCAGGAAGAATTTAAAATGATGTTAAAAATGAAATAAGAGAGGCAGAGGAAAAAACGGGAAAATAAATGAAAGTGATACAGGAAGATTATGAAAAGAGTCAATAGTTTGATAAAAGAGGCACAAAAAAAATCAGAAGAAAATATTCACTTAAAAATCAGAACTGGCCAAATAATAAAATAGATGCAAAATTCAACTGAAGAGAACTCCTTAAAAAGCAGAATTGGTCAAGTGGAAAAAGAGATGCAAATGCTTACTGAAGAAAATGATTCTTTAAAAATTATGTTTGGGCAAATGGAAGCTAATTACTGTGAGGCGTCAAGAAACAATAAAACAAAGTCAAAAGAATAAAAAAATAGAAGAAAATGTGAGATGCATCACTGGGAAAAAAAAAGACTGACCTGGAAAATAGGTCAAGGAGAGATAATTTTAAGATTATTGGACTACCTGAAAACCATAATTTTAAAAAAGAACCTAGAAAATAACTTTCAAGAAATTATCAAGGGAAAGTGCCCTGATATCCTACAGTCAGAGGGTAAAATAGAAATTGAAAGAATCCACTGATCACCTCTTAAAAGAGATCCAAAAATGAAAACTCCCAGAAATATTATAGTCAAATTCAAGAGCTCCTAGGTCAAGGAGAAAATATGGCAAGCAGTGAGAAAGAAACAATTCAAATGTTGTAGAACCACGGTCAAGATCACACAAGATTTAGCAGCTTCCACATTAAAGGAGTGGAGAATTTGGAATATGACAATTAGAAGGAGTCTCCATAGACAGAGGGCATGGATGTGAGTTGACTTTGATGGGATGATCTTAAAAAAAACAACTAAGGGCTGAGAAAGAGGGTTGCACTGAGAAAAAAGGGAGAAGGAAGAGGAAGAATGAAAAAATTGTCTCATGTGAAAAAGAAGAGCTTTTATAGTCAAGGGGAAAATGGAGGGCAACACTTGAACCTCATTCTCACTGGAACTGGCTCAAAGAGGAAACAACTTACACACTCAGTTGGATATAGAAAACTATCTTTCCCAACAGGGAAAAGGAGGAGACAGGGGACAGGGTTAATAAAAGGGAAGATGGATTAAGAAGGCAAAACAGACTTTTGAGGAGGTACAGGGTAAAAAGAGAGAAGGATAAACAGGGAAAAAATAGGATGCAAGAAAACATACAGTAATCATAACTGTAAATGTGAATGAGATTAACTCACCCATGAAACGAATATGGATAACCAAATGGATTAGAAACCAGAACCCACAATATAGTGTTTACAAGAAATACACTTAAAACAGAGAGATAATGTAGAGTAAAAATAAGGGGCTGGAGCAGAATATGCTTCAGCTGAAGTGAAAAAAACAGTCAGGGGTAGCAATCATGAAATCAGACAAAACAAAAGCAAAAATAGATCTAATTAAATGAGACAAGCAGTAAAACTACATTTTGCTGAAAGGTACGATAGACAATGAAGTAATATCAATACTAAATATACATTCACTAAATGGCATAGCATCCAAATCCTTAAAGAAAAAATTAAATGAGTTACAGAAGGAAATAGACAATAAAGCTATACTAGTGATGGACCTCAAGTTTCCCCTGTCAGAACTAGATAAGTCTAACTGTAAAATAAATAAGAAAGAAGTTAAGGAGATAAGTAGAATTTTAGAAAAATTAGATAATGATAGATGTCCAGGGAAAACTGAACAGCAATATAAAAGAATATACCTTTTATTCTCAGTTGTTCATGACATGTTCACAAAAATTGGCCTTGTATTAGGGCATAATACCTTCACAACCAAATGTAGAAATATTAAATACATCCTTTTCAGGTCATAATTCAACAAAAATTACTTTTTTTCACTTGCTTTTCTTTGTTTTTTGCAACGTGGCTAACATGGAAATATGTTTTTCAGGATTGTACAGATATAATTGATATTACATTTCTTGCTTTCTAAATGAGTGGTGGAGGGTGGGTAGGAGAGAGAATTTAAAACTCAAAAAATGTAAATGAATATTAAAAATAAATGATAAATCAAAAACATATCAATGGTTCATTGGTGGCTGGCAGAAGAGAATATTAGCATATTGCCTCTCAGAAAGTCCCTATTCCCCAACACCATCACCGTCCTCATCATAGTATTTATATATAGTTCTTGAAAGCTGCAAATCATTTTAAGGATGTTATCTCATTTGATCCTCACAACAACCCTGTAAAGTCAATGCTATTATTACTCTCCATTTTTCAGATGGGGAACCTGAGACTGAGAGAGGTTAAGTGAATTGTCCAGGGTCACACAGCTAGTAAGTGTCTGAGGCAAGGATTCAGACTTGAGCCAGGCTCTAAATCCAGCCCTATTCATTATAATACCCAGAAAACTCCAATGCATTCTCTTCTCAGGTCAGATTTAATCCTTTTGTCCCAATCCCACAACACAAAGTTCTCCTCTACCCTGCTGCCTTTGCTCATTTTATATATATATATATATATATATATATATATATATATATCTCTTACCTCCCAATCTAACATGACCTGTCTTGTGCTCCCTGCCTGTATCAATCCTGCACTCTACTCAACAAGGCCCAACCCAAAGCTGAGCTTCCTCCATTCATAGTTTATTCTGTCTCATTCTAACTCACATGGATCTTTCCCATCATGATCAGACTTTTTAATAACATATTATTATTTATTGATGAAGGTTGGAGAGGGGTTCCCCATTTGTTCTTGTAGAAAGCTAGTGGACAGATTTCCCTGTGCATTTTTTAGGATTCATTTTATTCCTTTTGCTGGGCAGCTGGTTGGTGCAGTATGGTGCAGTGTCAGGAAGACTTGAATTCAAATTCTACCTCTGATACTTACCAACTGTGTGACCTGGGCAAGTCACTTAACGTTCTTTACCACAGTTTCCTTATCTGTAAAATGAGCTGGAGAAAGAAATAGCAAACCACTATAATATCTTTGCCAAGAAAACCCCAAATGAGGTCACAGAGTCAGACATGACTGAAACAGTTGAACAACAATTTCTTTACTTTCCAATCATGCCTTTTCTTCCTCTACTATTAAACCAAAGGTACTGTAAGCAGGGATATACTTTATTTATACTTTGCACAGCACCTAGAACTGTCTTAAGTATACAGAAGTCATTTAATAAATGCTTGATAAATGAACACATGAAAATGTTCCTTCCCTCCTTCTCTTGTCTCTTACTGATTGTTTTTCCCTTATCCCCAGCAGTTATTCTTAGCATATCCATCTTTTTCTTTGTGGCAGCCCCCTTCCTTCATTGGATTGAGGATTTCCTACAGTCATCCTTGAGTAGCCTTTCCCTTCCCCTCTTTTATGACCTGCCTCCCAACATCTCTATGTAGTTAACCCTAGGATCTCTGATTCTACTTTCAATTTCTCCCCAGAGAATCAGTGGCTCCCTCCTTTCCCCAACACTCCAGTATTTTGGGCAGTCACTGAGTGGAGGACAAGATATCACCCAAGATGGACTTGTGGATGTAGCAGTGGGAGCCCGAGGACAGGTACTACTGCTCAGGTGAGGATAGCCTTTCTTCCTATTGTTTTCTTTAAGTCCACATAACTGCCACTTTACAACCCATCCTAAGGTATAAGTATGTTGTTCTTAGACTCTGATTTATGCTGTACAGGACGCAGCCAGTGCTGAAAGTTACAGCATCCATCCAGTTTAGGCCAATGGAATTGGCAAGGTCTGTGTTTGAGTGCCAGGAACAGGAAGCCACCAACAAGGAAGCAGGGAGTGCTACCATCTGCCTTATTATCTCCAAAAGTATTCCAGACAGGCTAAGTGAGTACCTTACCATCAGACCTAAACATCCCCCTTTTATTCTGTGCCATAGAATCCATCATCCCATTACTGAGGGTCCACATCTGACCCAAGAATTTTCATCTCCTCTAAAACGAATTGAGCAGTTCCAATTTCTCTCTGTCCTCTTTCTTCCTCTGTTTCACTTCTAGATAATGTGCAAAGTTCTGTGACTTACGACCTGGCCCTGGATCCTGGACGCCTGAATCCTCGTGCTGTCTTTGATGAGACAAAAAGTCGAATAATAAAGCGAGTTGAAATCCTGGGATTAGGGAAACGCTGTGAGACTGTGAAACTACTGTTACCAGTGAGCATGGGGATGATTGTATGGATTTCTGAGAAGGGGATAATGCTTGTAAAGGCAATCACGAAGAACCAGTAGAGGGTTTGAGCAAGAAGAGAATGAGCTGATAGTAAACTTGTATTCTGAGAAGACAGTGTGGGTGGATTGGACAGTTGGAGAACTCAGGGCCAAACTACCTGGTTCTCTTTTATCTTTGCATTCCCAGTAACTAGCACAGTGCCTTGCACATAGTAGGTGCCTAGAAAAAGCTTTTCAATCAGTTCATTCATTGATTGATTCCTACAGGAATGTGTGGAGGACTCTGTGACTCCCATCATTCTGCGCCTCAACTTCACTCTGGAGGGACAGCCCATCCCTTCTTCTGGAAACCTCCGACCTGTTCTAGCGATGGGCTCTCAGAACCACTTCACGGGAGCTGTACGTCCCAGTCTTTTGATACTTTGATGATGAGAGGTTGATGGGACTTCAGAAAGTAGAAAGAAAGAAGCTCCAGAATGAAATCCTACTTTCTTCTCTTTCACAGCTCCCTTTTGAAAAGAATTGTGGTGATGATCACATCTGTAAAGATGATCTTAGTGTCACTTTCAGTTTCTCCAGGTGAGATACTTCGCTTTTATCCTCTCTCCAATCCCTACGCTTCTCTCACAAAATCCAGGACGTTTGTCTTCCACCTCTGCACTTTGACCTTCAGTTTTCTCTGACAACCTGACTCTGCCTAGAACCCATGTAACCAGTTATATGGACTCTTTGCCTAGAACCCATGTAACCAGTTATGTGTCCCAACAGTCTCCCACCCTTCCATGGCCAAACCCAGCTACAATTTCAAATGGAAATTTTCCATCTTAATTCCCTTCCCTCTTCAGAATTCACACCTTGCTGGTGGGGTACTTCCTCGATCTGGAAATTGAAGTGACAGTGAAGAACGAGGGTGAGGATTCTTACGGTACCATGGTCACCTTTACATATCCCACAGGACTGGCCTACCGTCGAGTGTCAGTGGCCCAGGTAAACTAGCTCCTTAACGAATGAGGTGTGAAAAGCTGAAAAGCAACAGAACAACGTTTGTGGGGTACTTGCTATATTCCAGGTACCAAGTTAAGCACTGAGGATACAGAGAAAGGCATATGTTCAATGCTTCCATAGAACCTACTTTCTAATGGCAAAAACAACACATAAGCAACAGTTATATATAAGACACATAGGGAGTAGAATGAAGGATCACATTCAGAATAGAAATAAACAAAGACAAATGTAAACTCCAAGGTTCAGCTGCGCAGATACAGAATGGGGAAGACCTAACTTGTCAGGTTTGTGGAGAAAATATCTGATTGTGGGCCAGTGCTTCTTTGTTGATCAAATATCATTTTAATGTGTTGTTTTCCCCCCCTTCTCTCCTCAAAAAGAAATGTCAAGTTTCCTAGAATTATACATTTAGAACCAGAAGAGATCTTTGAAACCATCGAGCCCAACTCCCTTATTTTACCCATACAAAACTGGGGCACAAGGGGTTAAGAGACTTGCCCAGGATCACACAGCTAGTAAGCATCTTTGGTAGGATTCAACCTGAGTCTTCCTAACTCCAAGTCTAGTGTACTATTGCACTGCACCATGCTATTTCTCACATACTCTTCTTGGGCTTCATAGAGAATAATTGAAGAGGAGAATGAATTAGATCTCCCTCTTCATTACTTCCTATTTTGAGTGACAATTGCCCCCCAAATGAATGATTTGTAATCAACTACCACACCCATGGGAGGCAGAAAATGGACACATCCACAAAATTAACAAATCTAAGAGGAGTCTCAAAGGGCATTCCCTGTAGGCAGTAGAGGTTTCAGGATAGGAAAAGACAAATTGAGATGATTCTCAGGCCTATGTTTTGAATTGGGTCTTTACTAGATACCTGAGACTGACAAGGCTTGTGGTCTCAGCTTGGCCAGTGGGGGAAGTAAAAGAATGTGAAGAAATTTCAGTCTAACTTCTTTTTTTCCCTTTGGAAACTGACTCCTTTTTTTTTTTTATGTAAAACATTTCCATGTTAGTCATTTTGTACAAGAAGACTCAAATAAAAGAAAAAGAGAAAGTGAAAAACAGCTTGCTTCAGTCTGTATTCAGTCAATATCAGTTCTTTCTCTGGAGGTGGATAGTATGCTTCATCATTAGACCTTTGATATTATCTCGGATCACCGTAGTGCTGAGAATAGCTAAGTCATTCACAATTCTTCATTGAACAATATTGCTGTTACAGTGTACAGCATTCTCCTGGTTCTATTCACTTCATTTTGCATCAGTTCATGTAAGTCTTTCCAGGTTTTTCTGAAATCATCTTACTTACCATCTCTTACATCGCAATAATATTCCATTACAATCCTATACCACAGCTTGTTTGGCTATTCCCCAACTAATGGGCTTCCTTTGTCAATTCACCTTCTTATAGTATGACTTGCTAACTCTGAACTTACATTTCCTTCTGAGTCAAAAGACCATGATTCAATAATTTTTTTTTTCCTTCTTGAGAAAGGGTAGATGGTAAACACTAGGAGTTCCAGAAAGGTTGCAACACCAGAGATGAGTCTGTGGACAGCTCAGAGGCTTTCTCAAATCAGCTGGAGACTAGAGGAGAGGAAAAAGAGGGGCAGGGGCAGCTCCAAAGATAACTGGAGGGAGAGGGAGTTGTGACTCAATGCCCTCTTCCACCCCCTATTCCCCACCCTCATTTCTGACACTCAATAAAGATGCTTAGATTTTTTTGAATTTTCAAGGGATTCTAGGACAGTGATTGGCTGAATTGAATGGTGAAGATGGAACTGGAGGAATCATACTTCCTATCTCTTCTTAGAATTTTTAGCCTTTTAACTATAAAATCTAGAGCACTAAAAAAGGGTACTCATTTGCTCGTTGTTCCTTCTCAAAGAGGACCAATGACATCAGGAGGGAGACTTCTTGACTTGCAAGTGAGTTGAATTTAAGTGAGGCAGTCATAACTGGTCAGGACAACTGGGATGACCCTGGAAGCAGTGGGAGACCTTGGCCTTCTTAAGCTCAAGTCCGTTCCAGTTCTTAGTTTGTCTGAGGCAACACTCATTAGGCGTTAAAGGGCTAGGTAAGAACTGAGGCAAAAGACGACCTTCACAAAAAGATCAGTCTGGGAAGTGAAGATCCTCAGTTTCTGCCCAAAACAGAAACAGTTGCTACTTACACTCTCTCTGAGCCATGAATTTCTAATGAAATATTATTCACTGAGACAGATTAAGAGAAACAAGGGAGGACTTATAAAAAACTATGGCAACGTGAAATGAATTAACCTAGGGAAAAAGGTATAAAGTGACAACACCCCAAAGGAAAAACAACTATGAAAGCTCTAAGAACCATGATCAACCCAATGACAAATCATGTCCCCCAAAACTGACAAGGAATCATTCTTACTATCTCGGGGCAGAGAGCTGACAAACCAGAATGAAGCACACATTTTCAGATAAAGTGAATGAACATTATCACAATTTTGGAGACAGATTTTCCCAAGTTTAAGGATTTAAGGCAAAATCATGAAATTGCTCAAGGAAGGGGAAGATTGTCAAAGCATCCAAAAGAGGCTTTTTAAAATTTTGTTGTCGCTAACACACTTGACCAAAATCAAGAGAAATGGCCTTGGAGATTACACCAGAGTCACTGCTCTAAAATGAGATTTCTTAGCCTTTTCTTGTGTGTCATAGACCCTTTTGACAGTCCAGTGAATTATATGGATCCTTGTTTAGAATTATGTTTTAAAATAATTGGGAAAAAAATGCTAAATCTCAATTAGTGACAGGAAAGATGTAATTTTTTTTCCTATGTAAGTGCATGGATCCCCTGAAATCTATCCCCTAGTACCATGTTCCTTTGGGGCATCTATATAGCCCTGGTTAAGAATTCTTGCTTTATAGTTAGAAGTTGCCCTTCAAACTCTATATATGATTGCTTATCTAGATAGAGGGGAAGGGTAGAGAGACTTCACAAGGATTCTGACCTTAAGGAGGAAAAGGTCTCAATTTATTTACACACACACACACACACACACACACACACACACACACACGCTTTCTGGTAAACAATAACAATTCATTTACATTAATGAAAGAAAATTGGTGATTACAATTACATGAATCCTACATAGCAGTTTGGTGACGAAGTGAATAAAATGCTAGGTCTGGAGTCAGGGAGACTCATCTTCCTGAGTTCAAATGTGACCTCAGACACTTATTAGACACTGTTTGACTCAATTTCCTCATCTGTAAAAAATGAACTGGAAAAGAAAATGGCAAGCCATTCCAGTATCTTTGCCAAGAAAACCCCAAATGAAGTCATAAAGAGTTAGGCACAACTGAAAACAATTGAACAGCAGTAAAATAGCAAACACAGTACATACCCTTTGATCCAGTAATATCACTTCTAAAGCTCTATCCCTAAGAGATCCTAAAGATGGGAAAAGCACTCACATGTACAAAAATATTTATAGCAGCTCTTTTTGTGGTGGCCAAGAATTGGAAATTGAGGGGATGTCCATTAATTGGGGAATGGCTGAACAAGTTGTAGTATATAAATGTGATGGAGTGCTACTGTGCTATATGAAATGATGAGCAGCGGGAAAACCTGGAAAAATTTATATGAACCGATGCTGAGTGAAGTGAGCAGAACCAGGAGAACATTATACACAGTAACAACCACAGTGTGTGAGGATTCATTTTGATAAACTTAGTCTTTATCAGCAATGGAAGCACCTAAAATATTTCCAAAGGACATAATGCAAAATGCCATCTATATCCAGAGAAAGAGCTAGAGAATTGGAACACAGAATGAAGCAGACTATTTTCTTTTTTGTTGTGTTTTATTGTTTTTTATTTTGTTTTTCTCATGGTTTCTCCCATTCATTCTAATTCTTCTATGCAACCATAACTGATGTGTAAATGTTTCAGTAGGAATGTATGTATAGAGCCTATATAAGATTGCCTGTCATCTTGGGGAGAGAGTGAGGAAGGAGAGGGAGAAGATTAAAAATTTATGGAAGTTAATGTTGAAAACTGAAAACAAACAAATTAATAAATTTGAAAAATAAATAAGTAATCTAGAAAAAATAGCAAGCACTTCCTCGTATACATTGTTAACAGGGATATGGAACTACAGAGATCCCATTATGGAAAGCATTGCAGTCATTCATGCTATTGGCCCTGCTATACAGACTCTGTGTGAAACTTCTACTAAAAGAGATAATTAATAACAATAATTGGCATTTACATGGTGCTTTAAGTTTGCATAATCTCATTTGAGCCTTTTAGCAACCCTGTATATTCGGTTTTTATTATCCTCACAGAGCTGAGCCTCTAAGAAGTTAAGTGACTTGCCCACGGTCACAAAGTTAGCTGGTGAGTGTCAGAGGCAGATTTTCCTACTCTAGCTCTAAGGCTCTGTCCACTAAGCTGTGGTTTCTCTCCATACAATCTTAGGCTCAGCTATTTGATGCAAATGTGGTAGTGGTGGTGGTTGAATCATTTCAATTGCATCTGACTTTCCATGACTTCATTTGTAGTTTTCTTGGCAAAGATACTAGAGTGGTTTGACATTTCCTTCTCTAGTTCATTTTTCAGATGAAGAAACTGAGGCAAACAGGGTTAAGGTTAAACTTGCCCAGAGTCACATAGCTAGTAAGTGTCTGAATCCTGATTTGAACTCAGTTCCCCTGGACTCCAGGGCCAGAGCTCCATCCCTTGTGCCACCTAGCTGCTCCTGATGCAAACACAGAGTCCAAAAAAAGAGAAAAATAATAGTACTATGTTCCTCTGGGCCTATTAGACCCTGCTCAGAATACTGAATTCAATTCTGGATGTCACAATTTAAGAGTGACAATGAAAAATCATTGTCTCCAGAGAATGACAACCAGGAGAATGAAGAATTTAGAAACAATAG